>NC_089530.1:1400632-2068937 GCF_963924715.1 Thunnus thynnus
TTACCGTTTCTAATATGCTGATAATAATAATAACACAGTAGTTGTATACATTCTTTATTGTTTACTTTATTATTATTATCATTATTATCATTATTATTGTTATTATTATTATTATTATTGATAATAATAATAATAATAAGAAGAAGAAGAAGAAGAAGAAGAAGAAGAAGAATAACATATTGCACTGCTTATATTACTTAGAGGCTACTGCTTTCATTATTGTTATCATAACAATAATGAAAAGCTTACAGTGTGTTACTGTTGGGCAGTTATTTCCAATAATCAGTGCTGACTGATGCGGTTCTCTTCTGTTCTGTTCTGTCCTGTCCTGTCCTGTCCTGTCCTGTCCTGTCCTGTCCTGTCCTGTTCTGTTCTCTTCTGTTCTGTTCTGTTCTGTCCTGTTCTGTTCTGTTCTGTTCTGTTCTGTTCTGTTCTGTTCTGTTCTGTGCCGTGCCGTGCCGTGCCGTGCTGTGAGAGCTGCAGTGTGAGTGTGTAAAGCTGCTGCAGTTCAGTGTGTTAAGCAGGTGGCTGTGCTGTGTGTTTCTGTGTGTCAGAACAGAGCTGAAGAAATGAGCTGCCTCTGCCGCAGGGCACAGCTTGATTGATCACTAAATAGGGCGGATTTGAAAGTTTTAGTTATAACGTTCCTGTAGAGCCCCTTAACACAATTTTACGGGCTATTGAACTAAGCGTGTCCCTGACAAAATTGATATATGTATTAATTTACTTTAACTGGTGATTAATTACTATCCACAAAGAGAATTATCCCAGTCTTTCTCCCTCCCACCTTTGAATTTGCATATTAATCAAATTCTTGTTGATAATTCAGATTGAGAAATGGATTTAGCAGTGCTGGAAGGCATAACTCTCTCTCTCTGTTTCCACACATACACACAGTCTCTCGGCCTCCCTCCCTGGGGCCTGAGCTTTCTCTCTCCCTGGTTGCAAAGCTGCTTGTCGAGTGTATTAAAATCAGAGATGCAGAACGAGCTCGGCTGGCTATTTGGTGAAAACAGAAATTGCCTGTCCACTTTTATGATGTGTTCATGCTGAGCAGGCTCTTCTTATTAATGTGGCCTGTCAGAGCAGCCCGGGATTTACAGAGGGCAGGGAGGGAGCTGTGGTCTGTGTACACACATGTGTATGTGTGTATGTGGGATTGGGCCTGTGTATGTACAGAATGGTCTTGTGGGGTCACCTGTGTGTAAATCCAAGTGTATTGATGGATGGAAAATAAGTTATTTGGCAGATGTAAAGAAGAAAAACATGTTTGGGCAAAGGCAGAAATATAAGAATCTGACGACGCAAGCAGAAAGTTGCTCATGTGTGCATGCAGTTAAATCATATACTGTATATATGTACACACACGCAGGGACTTAATGTCAGGTCAACTCAATGAGTCCCAGGTTTCATATTTTGGGGACAGAATGTTAAGCAGTTTGAATACAATTTCCATTCTTTATAATATCCATAGTGTACAATGATGTAATATTTCCTTTTGACCATCCTCCTCTTAATTCAGTATCAATGCTGCTTTCCAGGAAGTCCTGCATGAGTACATACATTAAAAACAAAATCATATCAGTTAGTAGTGACACTCTTCAATAGTCTATTGATCAAGTGTACTGGTGTTTCAGTTTCCTTCATGTCTGACTGATTCCAGTCTCACCAGAATACTGAAAGCATCATTTTTGACAGAAGGAATTTCCAGAATCCTACCTCTGCAGAGTCTTTGCTGCTGACCTTGTGCAACCATTAGGGGCTGCTGGTGGAGTGCAGGTATTGGGGGAGTGGGCACACTGTGATGCATTAAATTACTTTATTCTGTCCATTATGCTGTACCAGCCATTTGCAGACATTTGTTAGTCTTTGGGTCCTATTTTAACCGTGCAAGAGCAACAACAAGCACAAAATGGTAGGTCTTAGGCTGAAATGATACTTTCCACATATGCGATGTGGTGCAGCAAGCAGGAATGTTTTTGTTACCCCCATTGTTTCCCTCTTGGCTGTCTGACTTCGTGAAACACCGAGACATAGACTCCAATTTTCCAGTAGAGGTAATGCGAATCAGATTTGAAGTTATGCCTTTTATCTTTGTTTGGTTGGTTCAAAAAGGTATGCTTGAAAACAGGGTTTTGTATCTGTAACCTTAGTTTTTGCAAACATGTATCTGTAATCGTAGTTTTGTTAACTTGTACATTAAGTACTACTTAGTATTTTTGCCGCATAATTTGTGAAAGTGAGCTTGCAAGCCTGTGTCTGAATGCACAGACTTGCAAAATGGAGTTTGCACACATGTAGCCTACAAGTTTACACACTAAGCTTACAGATACAAACTGAAATGTACACGTTTGCAAAACTAAGGTTATAAGTACAAATGTTACTGAACATGATGTTTTATGATGTGACAAGGCTGTGGGTAAGGTCTGGTTAGGTTTAGGGAAAGATCATGGTTTGGGTTAAAATGATCACTTTGTTAAGATTAGAGAAACGTGGTGTGGGTTAAAGTTACTACTTCCTTAAACTTAGGCGACCTTCATGGACATGGCTACAATAAGAACAACAGGATTAAGGTTGCGAGATGATCGTAGTTACACTTTTGAAAAAACTGTCTTGACTTGTGGTTGGAAACAGGAAATAAACAGCGGCAAAATCCACTATTGGGTTACCGTCCTATCCTCCCAACCCACTGCCTTCAGATGAGGAAATTTTTCAATATCATCACAACTGCACCACTGCTCCGGGTCATAATTACTATGGCCGCTATATGGCATCTGTCATCATAACTCGTCATCTGGGCATCTGTCACTAGATCTTTGTGGGGCGACTGACATTACGACCTGTTGTGTCATTTTTCTTGACAGTACAGTCTCCCCTGTGCTGTTACACTGCAGTAGTGTTGGGTTCTGGGTCTTTTGACAGTAATCTAAGTGAGTTAGGAGCATTGTACAGTACATAGTAATGAAGACACATCTGTTTACAAATGCCATTTATTTGCTTTTTGCACTCAAACCAGCAGCTAATTTTTTGATGACCCTACTCTTATGCAGCTGCCACTGCAAGTAAGCATCCAGTGTCACATGTAAACAAGAAAACCTCCTTATATAACAGTATATTTGTGCTTTCTGTAATTATCAAGGAGTTTACACTATATATAAGTTTATGAGAATCCAAAGAGCATGGATGTAGTTTGTTTGAGGTTCAGGGATAGCTTATTAATTCTAAACCACAAGGCAGCTCTTTCTACATCCTCTGTTAGAGCCTGCTGACGTCCCTCTGTCATTTTCACTGAAAAATAAACAACTGTATCATCTGCATAGTTATCAATGCTGTGTTGGAGAGTACTGTGTATGCAAAACAACAATTGTCCAAGTACAAGTAGTAGATGTACCCTTCCCTGTGGCATTCTATAATTGCATAACTGCACAATTATGATGACTGGTAAACCAAAATTTGATGGGGTTTAGATGATGATCTAAATGCTATTTCTGAGGCTTTTGCATTAGACTGCAGTAAGATTGTGGGAGAAATATTGAGGAATTTGAAGTTTTGAATTGAAATAGTCTAAAAATACAAATATTCCCCTTCAAAATGTTTGAAAGCCTAGAACAGGCCTGCATCACGTTGAGGAGTTTCACGCCATTGAGGTGAAAATGAAAAAAAGTTACAAAATATAAGACACACTTGCAAATAGATACAACATGAAGACGAGGCCCTTTAACTAAACACCAACTTTACTGTCAAGTGAAATCCTTATATCTCTCTGTTTTGGCTCTTCCATGGATTGAGACTATTCTAAAACACTTGTAGGCCCATAAAAACCTCAAAAACATGTGGACCATGTCAGACATGCATGGTTATCCAGCTGAAATAAATCTGCTTCTCTTAGTTCCTGAAAAAGTTGCCATTTTGGAGATACAAGGTTTTCACCAGAACAGTCATATAGAAGTCCAGAGTGGGTCTCTGTCTTTTCGCTTAACTGGATCACTTCCTTTATTGTTCTTCAGTACACAGGAATATTTCCTGCGTTACTGAATCTTATTGACTGCCCAGTGTGTGTGTGTGTTTGTGTAGTCAGAGTGGAGGCACGCCTCAGACACATGCCTATCATTCTCTGTCTGTGGACAGCATTCAGTCGTCCACAGCAGCTGTTCCTGAGCTGCAGTGGGACTGAGGAGTCAGGACTCACAGGACAGCTCATCTGTCATCATCACATTATGACTGGGATGGCATCATTAGGCAGCAAAGCTTAGTCTTTGTTACAGTGGTACTGGAGAGGGGAAAGCATCCAGCACATCCAGCCCACAACTTGTAACAGTAGAAGTCCTGCAGAAGTGATGGCCTATGTACTAATAAATTCTCTAAAGACTGAATTTATTGTACCAAAGCTCTGTTTTTCACCTTTACAAAAGTTCCTATATGGCTGGAAATAAATATTATACGAACAAATGGAAGGTTCAAAAATCATTAAAAGACTAATTGGTGCATTTATGGTCTTTACATTTTTGTCTTTAGTATTTGTTTCCATCTTTTTTTATTCATGTTGTATTATTATTTCATGAACTCATTTGTCAATTATTTACTTTGTGGACACTAAGATGGATAGCAACCATAACAGAAGCTAATAGGGATTAATAGGGAGTAAAGTGTGCCCTACAGTCTGTCGGTCAGTTTGTGATCATTTAATTAATTAGTTTGTTTAAGGTCGCACCATGTAAGGACAACATCAACTCAAATATTAAAGGTATTAAAGCTAGACTGAGGGCTCCTCTATAAGACAGGAACACACTGACAACCTGAGGCCTTCGGGGCCCCACTTGGTAATCCCAGCCATGGATTTTTAAGGCCTCTTCTCACTACTTGAATACCATCACCCACACAGCCCTGTATACAGTACAGAATGTGGATCCCTCAGTGGAGTAACAAAGCTGCTTAACTTAGTTAAGTCATTACGGTATCATCACATTTGATTTCACACATTTCATTACTTTTTAAATCCATCCAAAACAATCATTGGAAAGATGTCCGGTTGTGAACAAATGCTGATGAATCTGAGAAACACCTGTGTAGATCTTCAGCTGAGATGAGAATCAGCTCTGGTTGGTCTTTTATTGTTAATACATATTTCACAATGACATCACTGTAACAGGCAGATCAAACCGTTCGTCCTGCCAGATGTGCACATATTACAAACCCAACTGGAATGTCGATTCAGTCTGCTGCAGCTTTGTAATGACCTGGCTCAACTGGCCACAAGAAAAGGGAGATACACTTTGCCAAAGTTTAACAAAAATACTTATTTAAACAAATGAATCAAATATTTAAAACATGAGGTGTCGATGTCAGTAGGGTCAGTGTGAGGTGCCTGATGCATGAATGGAGTGTGTGTGTGTGTGTGTGCAGGTGTGTGTGTGTGTGTGTGTGTGTGTGTGTGTGTGTGTGTGTAGGTGTTTTCAGGTGCATAAAAACAAAGTAAATAACTAAAGCAACATAACTACACCTAAACCAAAACAGATAAGTGGAGGGGAGAGCAGAGAGCTGCACGCAGCAGCAATTGGCTGAATGGGTAAAAACAGCTGTCATTTTATCTGCAGTCTGATAGCTCAAAGCTGGGGGGATGTGGTTTATCTCACTTTAATGTTGCTCCTTCTTATGCTGGAGACCTGGTCCTCTACTGACATCCTGTGGTGGACATTTCATATTACATTCAGGTCAGTATTGACTCATGTTGACTCATGTTGTCCCTGACATAAGGACATCTTTTCAGGAATGTTGCATTTGACCTTGACTTAGCAGATTGTCTCCAGTAAATGAACATCACAGGAGTATTAAGGTCAGTTTTAGTCAAGTGTATTAACATAGCACCTCCTGTGTGTTACAACAGTACGTCACAAAGTGCTTCATAAACACAGTACCAAGGTAACAGACATAAAATACATACTTAAGAAGAGTAAACAAGTAAAAACACTGTAACAGAAAATATGTCTGGGTCTGCTGGGTCTTTAGATCTCATGTTCAATGAGACAAAGGTTCAAAGTTTAGGAGCTACAAGCTCAGTTTTCAGTGCAGTGTAATGAAGAACATCAGCTTTTGCTGTTTATTTCAGCTGTTTTATATGATACAAAAAGAGAGCTCACTGAGGCAGAACATCCTGCACAGAATGATTGATGGGGACTCAGATAGAGACTTCATACTCTTTGGATGTTACTCTAAAGTGTACTTCACCGTTCATCAACTCCCACCACTTTTCCTCCTTTTATTTCCCCTTGAGCAGCATAATTGTTGTTAAAATGATCTTATTCCTTCTTGTTCTAGCTCTTCACTGATAATGTTTACATTGTGGGAAATATTCACACCCAAGACCCCAAGTTTTTACTGCTGCAACATCCCATCAAATGGAATCATTCCCCCAAAATTCAGCCTCACAGATCTGGTATCTTTGGAAACTTTGGGATCTCCACTAGAATGTAAAATAAAGGTCTGTGGCTTTAAATAATGTTTGGCTGAACAACATGTGTTTGAATGTCTGTGTTCATATTCTCCATAACTGTTTCAGTAAGAAAAAGGAAGTCAAAGCATTTTTCTGATCAGAACAATGGCTCAGTCAGATGGGGGTGCCCATTCAGAGTCTGTGTGTGTCCACCAGTCTCAATGGACAGCTTGTGGTCACTCAATCTGCATTCAGTTCATGTCTTCCTCAGTTTCTGGTTGCTCACGGTGCATTATAAATATCTTGTTCACTTTCCTGAAACATCATGTAGTTTATTGAACTGAGAGAGCGCTGTACTGCTGTATACCACAAGGGGGCGTGTCCTTACTGTGTATGTTACTTGGAAGATGAACTCAAATTGTGAAATTATATGCAAAGTGTTTGTTTCTGCTGAAAGGCAAGTTTCTTGTAGATGAAGTTATGGGTCAAAGATGGCCTCCTCTGTTTTTGTTACTTCTTTTTTAGGCCTGTTTTTATACAACTTTCATATTATCATTTAATGTATCAGTAGTTGGATGAAATGCTAAAAAGGTGGTTGAACAAGGTGGGTCAATTGATTTCTCAGTAGGTATAATGAAGTTATTGTCACAAAGCTAATCCAAAGCGTCGAGGTATCCCGTCATGGACAACAATATCATCTACTTTACTGATATTTGTTTTCATGGAGAAAATTGCATTACAGTATATTTTGTTTTAGTAAAAACGGCCTCATCCTCCATCACAGGTGGAGGTTTATTATAACACCTCATTTACATGCAAAGACCTGCAGAGCTAATGTTATGAAAATATGTGCGTGCTGCATTTCATTTTTCATCTTGGTAAATTCTTCATGTTGATGTATAACCTTTGACAACAGACAATGTGCAACTATGATTATGGTAATGTGAAATAAAGGTATGTTACTGCATTCATTTCATATGTTTTCTGATGAGAAACATCAAACCCTTGAAGGATGAGTGCCACTGTTTGTGATTGAAATATCATATACACATATAGAGTTAATATTCAAAATGAGGAGAAATGATTCAGTGTGTAATAGGCCATGTTTAGGATGTGAGGATTTTTTAAACATTACGATATAGTAACTGCTGTAAAATATAATACAACCTCCCTCTAAATGAGTACAAAGTAATATTCCAATATATTTTTCATGGTGTATCACATTATTACAATATCCAGCATATTTAGAATATCAGATGTGTATTTTGTAACTATAATATCAGTCTTATTATGGTTTATGGTTAGGTTTTCCAAAAATGTATCACATTACCAGCCGTAAATGTCTGCCTCATTTAGACAAATGCAAGTAAGAAAGAAAAAACTCAATGTCCACTTATTAGCTTTTTCCTTATGTTTAAGCATGTGATTGCTTGGTCAAAAGTAAATTCCATCCATTGACAAGCCTGCAAAATGCAATTGAAAGTTGACCTTTAGTTATGATTTGTTTTTTGCTGTGTTTCTTTGTTTTTTTTGTTAAATCGTGGTTCCCAAAGGGAACTTTTAATTTCACACACAACACTTACAGTATTGTGAAATTGTTACATTGAGGTCATTGATGCCATCTTCATGTTCATTTCTTTCCTCCTGACCAAACACAGTCATATGCCATTTCTCTTTGTAAAATAAAATTTGATACCTTTTAGCATAAAGTCATGCTGACACTTTCAACTATCCAACTAAAGGAAAGGTTTCGGTGACAAATGGTCCATGTATGTATTCAGTGATTCTTTCTTTACTTGACATAAATAATCAGCTCTAAATGATCAGGTTTGTATTCATTTGTACTATTTGGTAAACTGTACAGTCCCATTGCCAGAGAAGAACACTGCTGACAGATGAGTCTGCAAAACCCCAGATTACATTCAATTACAACATTTTTTAAATTCTCACTTTTTACAGTATCTATGCATGGTGGTATCATTAAAGTTAGGCAGTTAATATCGTGATTCATAAAAACACTGTTGGTCCAAATCACATGCAAAGTGGAGCTTGTACATTCCTCACAAAATGATCACGCTGATGACAGTTTGAGACAAACTGTAGTCAATAGTCTCCACCCACTGAAGTTTACATCAACGAATAAGGTCTAATAAAACTTCATCCCCCACAAACTGACAGCATTAAACACATAGCAACAACAGTTTTACCAAAATTCCCCAAAATCTTTCTGTAAAAATGTGGTCACAGATTGTTTTGAAGAAGTGGGGAGACACTGTCCACTCCGCCTAAAGCCAACTAGATGTATGCACTGCTCTTACACTTTAAGTGGTGTTTAGATGGAGCACTTGTGTGTGGATGCTCCGCTGTAAACTGAGCTCAACCTGCAGTTTGATTTATTTTGCTTTAATCCAAACCATACAGTCTGACCCAGGAAGTCTATTTACTCACACTGTGTACCACGTAACCATGGAAGCATGAGGAACATAGGAGAAGTAAGGTGAGAGGGAGGGAGGTGCGTGTGTGTGTGTGTTGGGGAGGGGAGATGCTGAAAACAGAAGAACAGAAAGAGGGATAGGATTTGTGTATATACCTGTTTGTGGTTAAAACTTGTCTGAGAGTGTGTGTGTGTGTGTGTGTGTGTGTGTGTGTGTGTGTGTGTGTGTGTGTGCATATGCAGTGGTACCTGTGCTCCGTCTCAATCTGTCAGCCACTCTGACACTGAGATCTATCTTGCAGTGGGCAGGAGAGGGGGAAAACCAAAGAGAGGACAGTAATTAAACCTCTTGGTGGATGGTGTGTGTGTGTGTGTGTGTGTGTGTGTGTGTGTGTGTGTGTGTGTGTGTGTGTGCGTCTATGTCTATGTATTTGTCTGCAGATGTGTATAGGTGCAAACTCATTCCACCATGTAGTTTATGCAGGTTTGTGTGTGAATCCGATGTGTGTATAGTAATACAGTGTGTGTATCTGTGTGTGTTTGTATGTGTTTGCAGTAGTGTCTGGATGTGTGTGTTCATGCATGTAAGTATTCCAAACTGTGTGTGTACAACATCATGTGTATACTGTACATTAGTATGTCTACGAGTGTCTGAATAAGTGTCCCAGTATGTGTGTGTGCGAGCGTGGGTGTGTGTGTGTGTGCATGTGACACTTTTATTGCCATCAGATGGATGCAATATCTTGTCTAAGGCCAGACGTCGGTGACAAAATGGCATCTTAATTTCCTTCAGGGAGCAGTGAGTCTCTCCATCAGCTCCACATCAGCACTAAACTCAATCACCCAGCAGGCCAAGCGACAGGCCCAGGCCACCCTTCACATTTCCATTAGCCTAATGTTTATTTACAGCTGCAAACCCGGAGCGGCCTTTACGTTATTGCACACAGATCGTATCCTCTAGGACTATAATGAAGTCAGGAGTGGGTTAAGTTGAGCATTGGAGCAGTGTTTGCTGTAAACCATGTCAGGAGCCTGAGTGGTGGAATTTGTTTAGGTTTCATTAAGGATTAGGATGAGCTGCTTCAGGCTCCAGATGGAGGGCAACAGCGCAAACTTAAAACAAATGTGTGTAACAAGTTAAGTGTTATACTGGAAGTCAAGGTTTTCCCAAAATGTCTCAGTATTGACTAGAAATCAGTCATGGATTCCAGTTTCAGCTGGTTTTTGAAAAGTATATTTCGATTCATATTGTGAGGGAATTTATGAAAATTTCAAAATTTCCCATAACTGTAAATAAAAATTCCAATAACTACTTTTACGTTAAATGTTCTCATGACGACATCTTTAAAAGAGCACCAATAACTCTTCTGTAACTCTGGTACATCATGACATTTCATCGCTGTTCCCCACCTAATATGGCATGAGCTACTTTGTTCTGTGTGTGTGTGTGTGTGTGTGTGTGTGTGTGTGTCCTTTTTTTTTTTTCTTTTTTTAGGCTGATGGATTGGAGCTTGGAATAGCAAGTGGTGGCAGTACACCAATGCTGGGTCACAAATAACAAAAAAGAGAAAAAGCAAAAGCAAATTCATTGTTTTCATAAGCCTTTTCCGTACACTATAGATGCATTATCTATGCACTTATGGTTTATACACCAATAATGAATAAGAATACACTAATGTGCTTTTTAAATTGTGAACTGCAAAATAAAAGTTCATTGACAAGTGCAGTATAGAGACTTTACCCGTAGATCAGCATTTAAAAAGGGGGAGTTTTTTTTAGAGCCCCAAAGGTCATTGATGGTTTCCTGAACCCTGGAAAACATTGATGTTACTTATACAGCTGAGTGGAAAATACAAATAAGTCTACAGCAATGGTAACAGCTCTGTGAAGCTGCACTTAGGCACAGTTGTGTTTTGAGCTAACTTGCTAATGTCAGCATGCTAACATGCTCATAATGACAGCGCTAACATGCAGAAATATAGTATGATAATGACCATCTTAGTTTAGTGTCTAGCATGCTAACATGTGCTAATTAGCACTAAACACAATACTGAGGCTGATGGGACCATAATTAACTTTGCAAGTATTTGAACATAAACCAAGGTATTGGACAATTAAAAAAAATAACTGGCTGATGGCACTAGAGGAAGATTCAGGGGATCACCAAAGTTATTACGGTTTATCCTGAATGTCTAAACCAAATGTCATGGCAATCTATCTAATAGTTGTTGAGATATTTCACTAAAAATATTGTTTGAAGTATCTCTTTTCGCTCTTATCTCCACTGGTCTCACAGCAGGCTGTATATAGAGAACAGTGTTATTTGTCCAGCTTGGAGGACGGCTCGTTTTGGTGAAAATAAGTTTGTAGCTCGTTGTCTGCCTTACTACGGTAGGAAAGAGGCCTCGTTTGTGTTTTAACAACATTTCGGTTCTGACTTATTGACGTGTTCATCACTCTTAAGTGTCCTCTGGAAAAACACTTCCATTGTTGTTTCTGTAATGTGTTGTGTTGTGGTATTTTTCTAAATGCTGTGCATGTGTTGTCAAACTGATGAAGATGTTTTCTTAATTTACTTGTGTTTTGTCTATTTGCATGTGTTTTCTTAAGTTGCAGTGTGTTTGCCCTTGTCGGCCACCGTATGTTACAGTTACAAAAGGCCGACGTTCATTTCAGCTCTGTGACAGAACACAAACTGCTCTCCTGCATATAAATTGGATGTGCTACATGTACATTTACCACCCTGACCTCTACACACTTATTTATTTCTTCCCCCTGGTATTGCTCCCTACTCTTTGTACTGACATTGAACCATAAATAGTGAGGTGGAGAATCATGCAATATGAAAATAATGCCTTGGATACTGGGCTGTGTACAGATTTACTTCTAAAGGAAGTCATTTTATTTTTGCCCAGAAAGTTGTGTTATATATTATCTAAATGTGGAAAATGTGGGTTGATAAGCTATCATGATATTATGCAAACGTCTTTCTTCCTCCTGGCTGTGAATGCATTATTTGTACGAGGGTTTGGGTTAGGACAAACACAACTATAAAAATAATCAAAATAATGGTAACATATTGATATATATCTCATATAAATGTCACATTAGAACACATAAGGTTATCTCATAGATAACCAGTACAGTGCAGGTCAACTCTACAATACATTTGTAATCAATCAAACTGCATCATATCAGAGGTGAATGTCACTGACAAGACCAGATATTAAAAAGAAAATATCAGCTGTTTACACCAGTATAACCTGACTGATATGTGAGGACCAGACCACACACACACACACACACACACAGAGCTCATCTCCAGTCCCTATCCTCCACCTGGTTCACTGGCTCATGTGTGTGAGTATGTGTGTGTTTGTGGGTTGGTTGTAGGTGGGTGGCTGTACGTAGCCGCAGCCAGCTTTGAGAGGGTAATCCATCTCCATCACTTAAATGATTATCCCCATTAATCTGCTGTAAACTAATAAAGTAAACACCCTTCCCTCCTGCTCCTCCTCCGCCTCTGCTCTGGATGGAGGTTCATTAAGTCTTTAGTACATTAATACGTCTTCATGTCCCCCCACCGTTCCTATCACCTGGTGCTTTGGGCCCCTAGAGGCCCTCAGTAGAGATCTTTCTCTGTGTCTCTGTGTATGAAAGGGGAAGAGGAGAATGCAGATGCTGGTTTGTGTGTGTGTGTGTATGTGTGTGTGTAAGAGTGTCACTGCATTGAGGCGATGAGCTCAGTGGATTTAATTTTGAGGTGCGGGACTCAGATGGCCCCGGCGGTCGCCACGGTAATTTGCCTGATCAGGTTAGAGAATTGTTGCTGTTGGTGATCAATCATCCGGGTTGTCACGGCGACTGGGGGCCCGGTCGGCATGGAGCCGCTTGTAATTGGCGCTAGATTGATGTGGCCATGTTGCCCTAGAATGTCGAACAAAAGTTTGGTCAATTAAAGGTTGTGAAAATTACAGACCCTCCTACACACACACACACACACACACACACACACACACACAAGGAACTCATACCTGTGTGTATGTGCTGTACTCACAAGGAACACACACTAGGGTGGTGTTTGGCTATGCTGTCCCTGGGTGGGAGGATGACAATGACAGGACAAGAGCAGGCTGCTAGAGGTGGTGTCACGGAACGAGGGTGTGTGTTTGTGTGTGTGTGTGGGTGTGTGTGTCTGTGAGAAAGAGAGAGAAGAAGAAAGAGAGAGAGTAATGGGACAGTAAGGCAGAAGGCGGTCTGGTCTATTTTAAACTCTGACACTGTTTATGTTGTTGAGTGATGCCGTGCTGCCACTACTTATTACTGACTTTAACATATCATAATTCTATCACAAGCTCTTAGAGCCATAGGGGTACAAAAAACCCTCCACCACGTTCAGGTGCTTATTCTCCAGACCCCCGGGAGCCAAACCCAGAAGACACCGCACTTTATTTTACCATAAACTAATAGGACATAATAACTTGTACTTTGCATCAAATCAGACAAAATAAAAAATACCTTATACTCTAATTAGACACCATACACCTAACTTATGCTGTAATTAGAAACCACATATGCTGTTTCATGTTAACAATTCACAATTCATGTTAAGGAGACACACTCCTGTCTTGCAAGAATCATGTAGTTCACTGCGAGAGTTGAGAGCTGAGAGGACAGAAACGGTGCAGAAATAACACTGTTGGGTAAGTTTGCTTTTATGTTGGCGTGTTTGCTCTATAACACTGATGTTGATGAAGAGTTCAGTGATTTAGAGCCTCTGTTCTCAGAATTCCGACGAGGACTGTCAACAGCTCCTTCAGCACCTCGGTGGAAACTGGAGAAAAGCGCATCAGATGGAAGATGTTGTTTATCCAAATAAAATACTGTTGCACATCAGTATTGACTCAGTGTGTTTCCGTAAAAATGATTACATGTCTTGTATTAACTAACTACTTAATGTGTTTGCTATGTGTTTGGTTGTAATGTAGATCATTTATTATCAGGATTATCTTGAAAGTGACACGTTGTTAAGATGTATAGGAACACTCAAGTCAGACAGGACGTTGTTTGGATCATTTTAGCATGTATAGCATATATGTGATTTCACTTTAGTTTATGGTACAGTTCTGTTGTAATGTGTTGGTAATTACCCTCTAAGAAAGTCTAATAAGGATCTAACAGTGGGGAAATAGAGATGCAATGTCCTGGCAACTTCCATACTTGGGTTAGATAGTGACACAGCATTAAATGGTCTGATGTCTTAACTGGTATTGGAGTAGAGCACTGAGGAAGCATATATTCTATACAAATTTCACAGGACTCTGGAGAACATCCAGGCTACGAGGGACGTGTGACGTAGCGACCAGATGTGGCCTGATGTGGTTTGGCTTTAGTTTACGATACAGTTTTCTTCTAATGAGCAACAAATGGCACTATAAGAAAGTGAAACTTTAACCTGTAAATACATGTATTGTCCTCTGAGCTCTCAGTGTTTTGTCTGACTATTATAAAGGCTATTCCCAACATAATATGACATTAAATTTGTCTAATTACTGCCTGTGTTGTCTAATTAAGCCATCATAGACCCATGTTGGTAGCATTAAATGTGGTGTCTAATTCCAGCATCATTTGGTAGTAAGGGTAGAATGGAGTCTAACTGTAGCATATTTTGGATCTGTTATGGCATTGTATTTGATTTTAATCTAATTAACTGATCTAATTAGAGATGATCTTGTAAAATGGTGTCTAATAGTGTATGATCTCCTGTTAGCTTTCTAATTAGAGTATAATTTGGTATAATAGTGTCTAAGTAGGCCTATATTTTGGGTCTAATATGCGGTTTGTAATTACAGCATAATTTAGGTGTATGGTGTTTAATTAGGGTATAGCTGTGTTTGTTTACTGTCTAATAAAGAACATATTATTTCTAGGTTTTGTTTAATTTGACACAAAGTATGGTTTATTATGTCTTATTAGTGTACTGTAAAATAAAGTGCGACCCATATACCATCCCCAAAACATTCTTTCATCAAGCTCAGTCTCGGTTTTGTGTTCTGATGGATACAATTAAGTTAGTTGTCTCTACTTTTCTGCTTGAAGTTCTCCAGAAGTCTGTGAGTTTTAAAAGGTGTTGCTGTGTGAGATTACCATCTGTTGGACTATCTCGATGTTGAATGTTGAATCTATCTGATCAAAAAAAACCTCAAAGGATCATGAAAAATGAGAACTTGCACAACTTGAAGGTGCCCTGTGGAATTTTCCTGTAAAATATATATGTGAAATGCTTGAGAAATTTTCCCAACTGTTTCATGTATAAACATTGCACTTGTCTATCGAACAACAGAAAGGTTTTAAACATTTTTATATACTGAGAAACCCCCGGATCCCCTCTCAAGAAGTCCTGGCAGTTCCTTGTTGTCTCCATGGGAATGTCTGTCTCAGAGACAGTCCTGCACACAGCCGCCATGTTTTTTTTGCATGTACTTTCCAGGTCGAGGTCAAGGGTTAGAAGCCATCATAACTCCTGTGTGAGTGTGTTTCTGCAGCTTCCTGGAGCTGGTCGGAAGCTCTTGACTGCATGCCTCTCAGGCCTGTCACACTCACAGATATTTATGAGCTGGAAAGCACAGAGTTCACACACTCTGTTAGCCAAACTGCTGCTGGTCCATAAATGCATGGAAGGTCAAAATGTAATCCGGCTCCTTACTCTACTCTGATCCATGTGAGAAGACAAGCTGAATGAAAACAACCAATGATCTGGAGATGATTGGTAGCCTCTATGTCAGAGTTGGTGCAGTATTGTTAGAGCCAGTGAAAGATTACATTTTCCATATATGCTACTGGTCCCTGTCATTCAAAGTGGTTGTTTTTACCTTAGTGGACACATGCAGCCTGAATGATGCCTCAGGACACAAGATTCAAGCACTAAAGAGGCCGACTGCTCCCAAAATGAAAAGTTCCACCTAAAATCTACTTACTAGCTTTAATCTAGATGTCATGGTTTTCATCAGGATGGATGTTGCTCAGGGAGACGTGGTTAAGTAAGTGGACCTTGAGTTACCGTGGTTCTGTCAAAGTACTATTTCCGAGGTCAAGAATGAATTTCCCTGTGTTAAAATTTATTTTCGGTTCAGAGGAAATAATTGTTAAAATCTGTCTTATTTTATGTCAGACTTTCCCTGGCTGCCTATGTAAACCAGAACTATAGATTTTACCTTCTCACAGTGCCTTCAGCAGCACTGTGCCAAATACATATAGGCTACTAATTGACAGCTGGAACCCCCTTAAAAACTCAAAACCAAATTTTAGGGGGGGTCTCAAAAAATGTGCAGAATCATTTTCTATTTATCTACACAGCAAGGTTTATTTTATTGAACTATTGAAATCTTTACTCTCATTTTTAAAATGATACAATAAAAGCATCTTATAATTCATACGCAAAATAAAAGTCATTCGGTATTCTGTTTTAGTAGAACTGCCGACAGCACAGGGACCCCCAGAGTGTCACAGCGTATTTCATATTTTTTCAACGGCCTACAAAAGTGGAAAAAAAATGAAAAATAAAAATCCATAAGTGCATAATGGAAACGCATAAAAAGTAGAATCATCACAGTAGAAGAAAAAAAAACTCACACTTGAGTAGAAAGCTCCTCTGTTGCATCAAATTTGTGTACATCAACACCAGGGCTATAGCCACCATTCACAACACAGAGGACAGAGGGGCATTGGTGTAATATTATTTAACAGGTACATATAAATTAATATGATTTAACTGTTTAAAATATATATAAAATGTGAAAAAAATATACAGATGTTTTTGGCAGCAGGTCAGAATTTTTAGGGGGGTTAAGTTTGTGTTGGACTGTCTGACCAGACAGACTGTAGCTTTGTGTGGAAAAATGCAGCCCATCATTCATTTGAATGAGGCTAGTCTGGTGACACAGTAGAGGCGACAACACAGAAGCTCCGGCAAAAAAAAAAACGGGTTGCCACCTGAATTGAAACTGGCTCATCATCTGGCAAGGTGCTGCGGTGTCAGTCACATAAACACACGCATATATTCACCAAGCGTCTTGGTATCTGATAAGCCTCCACCTACACCTCTGTTACTCAGCCTGGACTACTTGATAAGAGTTCAGCTCTCAGTTTTACTTGCAGAGATCTAGTGTACAGTGAGAGAAAAGTTCTTTGCTAAAATGTTCTCTGTATCTCAAGATTTTAGTCTGTTTTTTTTTATTTTGTGATTATATTGTCAACATAAAAACTTTTTGATAGATTTGTTGTCAAAGAGCCTTGAAAACACACTGGAACTTTAAAATGCATATTATCACTTGTAAGAAATTGGTCGACATTTTGGGAAACATACTTATTCATTTCTTTCTGAGAGAAAGTATTAAAGGATTTGGCTGAGGATTTTCTATATTTGTCTTGTTGTCATCAGACCTCATGTGAACAGCTTAGCCAACAATCAAATGATCTACTTACAAGTATTGTGTGTGTATTCAAAGTCTGATATATGTTATTTCTCTGTGCCGTAGACCTCCATTGTTGTCCAAAAACTGTTAAAAACATGTCAGTGAGTGACACTGGTGCACTGGGTGACGTGTTCCTTCATCACGTCTTCATGAAGATGGTGGTTACTGTGACTTGTTTAGAAACAGTGATTGTAACTCTCAGGAGAGAGGTTCCTAGTATGGCAGACTGTGTATGCGCGAAACCTTGTTATGTTTGTAGAGCTTTACTGGATTGTTGTGCTACATATTACAACCTCTTGACTTTGTACGACATTATAAACTTCTCAAAGAACTTCAGTACAAAGTCAAGAGGTTGTGATTGACATCTCATTGATGTGTTTACATATCAGTAAGACATATCAGACTTTGGACACACACACTATACTTGAAATTAGGGTGAGTGTTGTCATTGTTGGTCTGTCTCTGCACATGAGATTTGTTGACAATAAGAGAGATATAGAAAATCACCAGCCAAGTCTTTTAAGTACAGAGCCAGGATGAGGTTAGCCTAGCTTAGCATTAAGACTGGAAGCAGGTGGAAACTAGCTAGCCCTCTTGTCCAAGTTCAAAAATACACCTACCAACACCTCTCAAGTACACAGATTAAGATGTTGTATCTTGTTTGTTTAACCTGTACACAAACAGACATGTAAAAAAAAGAAGTTAGGTTCTGGGACAATTTCCTGACAAACTACAGTGTATCCATTTGCCCAGTACTTCTTTTGTTGATAAAGAACGGGGTCCACAGAGGGAGCTGCTCAGTAACTCTATCTGGCTGCTGGATGGCAGTGTTGTGTCTAACACTTGTCTGTTTACTGCTTTGTTGCTCCTTTCAGGTCCTCCTGAGCCTCTGATCCAGGCTGACCTGAGATCTGCTTGTTTTAGGTCAGAACAGTCCATTAAGCCAATTAGAGCTGAACTTTGACCTAAAACAAGAGAGACAAAGACAAAGCGAAAAATATATCCACCAGAACCCACCACAAACCAGTAAACACACACACACACACACACACACACACACACACACACACACACACACACACACACACACACACACACTCTCAACCTCTAATCTATTTGTGTGTTTCCTCTGTCTGCCTCTGCCTTTCAGACACTCACAACCTCATTTGTGAGGCTTAATTTTGCTAAATCACACACACATGCAGATACATACATGCAAAGAATTTGTGAGCAATTCTGTTTGTGTTGGATATCTAAATGTTTTTAAAGCCCTAATCAGAAGGTTTGACTGCTTCAGTATCACATACTGCTCAATCAGTAATGCAGCTCACCAATGCATCACATGTGTAACTGAAAACCATAGAAACCACACATTTCCCCACACAAGACAATGGAAAAATAACATTTACTGCTGCACTTGAGTTTGTCAGTGTGATTGCAACTTAATGAAGTGACAGAGTGAGTCTTGGCTGGACTCAGAGGGATCTGTTAAAATGGTTTAGCGGAGAGGAGAGGAGAGGAGAAGAGAAGAGGGGAGGAGGGGAATTAAAAAACAGAATTAAGTCCACAAAGAAAGAGGGAGGAGGATAGAAAGAGAGGGAGCAGAGAGGAGATGGAGGAGGAGGAGGTGGCCATGGATCAGTTGCTGCAGATCATCCCTCCTCCCTGAGTGAGGCTGAGGAGTCGCGCAGCCTGATCTGGATCTGAGCACGTCATCAAGGCAGCAACACACACCCCTGGGGCTACACAGGCACCAGCCAGTCTGTTTTTGAAGTGTGTGTGTGTGTGTGTGTGCGTGAGTGTGTGCGTGCGAGTGCTTGTGAGTGCGTGTGTCTGTGTTTGTGTGTGGTGTCGTCTTAGAAAGTTTTAACTTCAGTTTTACTGATTTTCTGTTAGTAACTGTTTAAAATAGTTTGTGCTTTTGGTGATTTTGTATTTAAATTCCTTTTCTGTATCATTTATTTATTCATAACACTTGATTCATTTTGCAATGTGATAGTCTTTTGTAAGTGCTCTGTAAACTGACATTACTCTGCCTGTTAATGCTGCACTTGATTGTCTTTCTTTAACTTCCATTTGATGTGAACGTGGCACATTTATGTGTGGATTGAATTCACCAGGAGACAGTTTGGATTGTACTTTCATTGAAGCCTGACATTACACAGTATGAGCCAGTGAGCCTCAGCTCAGGGCAAAGACAACCTTCACCAAATCAGTTTTGGAGGAATAAAATTTGCAGCCCTTGCTATGATTTTCCCCAGTCCAGGAAGTTCACCATTCTTACAACACATAAGTTATAGGTTGGTTTTCAAGGTGGAGGACTGTGACAGAAGTCGCAGGATGTTATCAGTTGACGTTTTGGAGATACATTGATTATTTTGTGACTTTAAAGACACATTTTATTATGGTATTACATTTATAAAACATGTAATGTGAGAGGCATTACATTTATTTCAAATCATTTTTGATGTTACAAATTAGTAGTGTTCCAGTTAATATTTTCACTCACACCCCCCAGAGATTAAAGGCCACATTCATGTTTACATCCTCACTTCAAAACTCTTCAGTTTATGTTCACTATGTACACTGTACATTATGTAATCTGCCAAATCATAACCACACTGAAATACATCTATATTCAACCAAAAAAACAAGAAAATTGTCAAAAATAAATCCCACTGAAAGATTTCCTGCTGCACTTCAATGACTCGTTCCTGCTGAATACACTGTAGTACATTCTATAGAGAGCTACAAATCTGACTACAAATCTCTAATGACAATATACAACATACGATGTGTACATATATACATTTTTTACTCTATTAACAATTAAAAACAACATATACATGATAAAAAAGTGATTTAACTGACTGCATCCTTTGTTGTCTATTAGTGTTTTTATCTCAGTTTGTTCTGATTGACACATCAGTTGTTGTGTTACTGTCTGCTGGAAAGATTTGCTTTTGTTTGTAAAATGAGCTGCTGTGTCCAATAGTGTGTTGATAAAGTTGACTAAACAATCATAAAAAAAATAATATAGCCCCATATTTAACTATGCATTCTTATTTTAGAAAAAAATCTTATAAAATCATTTTGTTTTCCCCTGCACACTCCAAAGATATTCAAATATGTGTGTGTGTGTGTGTGTGTGTGTGTGTGTGTGTGTGTGTGTGTGTGTGTGTGTGTGCGTGTGTGTGTGCGTGTGTGCCTGCATGCTTGTGTGTGTGTGTATGTTTGGGCTACAGGTTTGTTTAAAGAGTACAGTATGTTGTATCAAGGCAAATACATCATGTGTGAGAGCTTCTAACCTCACCCATTTCACTGTGATGACTGACCTGTATGTCTATCCTTCTGAGGATCATTTTGAGTTTTAGACCAGGGGAGTGAGAACATTTTTGGAAAGTGAGAACACTGTGTGTGTGTGTGTGTGTGTGTGTGTGTGTGTGTGTGTGTGTGTGCGTGTCTGTTTTGTGATGCATGCAGGTGCAGTGAATATTTCTAATACATCTTCATTCTGCATCATTTGATGTATTTTTCTGTGTTAGTGAATCCAGGCAACACCTCTGGAATAAATCAAACAATCTCTCTTTTCCAAATACTAATCTGTGTTTTATATGCACAGCATAACATTTATGAACCATCCATCAAAGGAAAGCAGTTTCTCTTGAATACATTTACAGACTGCTATGAGTATGGATCTGTGGTCTGAAGGAGGCATCTGATGCCTTTTTATATATTACTGTAATAATAATAATGATAATAACATTTAGTGATATAGTACTTTTCAAAACAAAAAAGCATATGCCTGACCAATATAATAACGTGATTCATATAGTTTGATCATTAAAGATGACCCAAATTAATCCAAAAAGCTTAAAGAGGTAGGACACAGTAAGACCACTCGATCACATGATCATTGATTTTTAGAAGAACGCAGCCCAGTATTACTACAGATGTATTAAGAGCTCCCACTGGCCACTTGTGTTATCGCAGCAAAAAAAACCTCCGACCCAAAAAGCATTTTCTCCATAGACCACCATTATAAAAGAGACATCTGTAAATTATCTGACAGGACACCTCAAACTGCGAATAAGGTAAATTATTACTCCTTGTATTATGAATCCATGAAGGTTTTATATTTATAAAATTTTCCACAAGCGTAGAAAAGCGATTTAAAAATCTGTGTCTATGGGCCGAGCAGGAACTCTCGGGCCAGTGGGAGAAACTCTACTGCGCATATTCAGTGGTTGAGCTCATAGGACTTGTTGTTACTATCCCTTACAATAATCAACACTCCCTTGATTTCTTGAGTGGCGGTAGGGGTAATCACTTCACTGGGGTCATCAGGCGGGAACCCCCTTCTCTGGTGTTTCATTGATGAGCCCACAACACCTCCAGAGGGCTAAATGGCATCTCAGGTGCACCCTCCTCCACTTTTACCCCTTCCTATAGGTTGATGGTCACCTTGCAGCCCAGATTGGGTCCTTTCTCTTCAGCCAAGGCCAGTTTCTGCTACATTTGGCAGCCTCCAACAATGACCTGGTGGCTTGCTGTAGGGCCCGTCCTCTAACTCTCATCTCTTCAGGAGCCTGGTGGCTGATTTAGTCACAAAACCTCTGCAATCCACTTCCACTGGGAGCACTCATGTTCTCCAGCCCTGCTGCACTGCTTCAGCTGCTATGTGTGCATATTTAAGCCTTTTTCGTTCATACGCTTCACCCTATATCTCACTGTCTTGTGGTCTACCTCACAGAGTGATACGCAACTAGCATGTAATTCTGATATTGCTTCACCGTATCATAGATTATTAAAAATGTATACATATTAAGATACCATACTACTTAATATACAAAACATGTGAGAATACTTTTTGAAGATACAAAACACTTTATCAGAGTATCTGTTGAGAAAGTTTCCCCAAGAGTCTTCATCTTTAAAGTCTTTTTTTTCTTTGTATAAGAGAAACATGAAAGCAAAACATAAATCCCATATTTGTGTAGGTTGTCCAAATATGTTTTCAAATGCAGCTAATTCTTCACTCAGTCACACACTCTCCTGTCAGGCTCTTGGAAGCCATCGGAATGATTTTCTCAGTCATCTCTCAACTCTCTTAGCCTACTCTTGTAGGTTAAACTGGACTTCCTGAACACTTGTAGGGCTGGCTGACCCTAAAGACACACTATAAACTAACTAAGAAACTCTAAGCCAGCAATGATGAGGCTCTCTCTCTAACACATGGGACAGATATTCACACCGTTCAAAGATAACATCTGCTGTGGTGAATATGTAAATATCTAGTCCTTGAATATAAATACAGTTTCCACAAAAATGATTGTCCTCTATTTGGGCAAATTTGATCAAGTGGAAGCATGTAGAAGACCGAGGTTGTTATGAACTGGAAGAATGCTTTAACCTGATTACACTTTTTAAAACACTTTAAAATCTTTAGGACAATTTGGCAAATGGCAAAATCTGAGACACTGAATCAGTATACTTATTTATATTACTCTTGCTTAAATCAAACATTCATTCAGGTGGTTTCACTCAGTGTTTATGAACTGAGGCAACAGAAATCACTCAAGAAAACAAGCTTTTGGATTTATATCTCAATACCTTCTAGACACACACACACACACACACACACACACACACACACACACACACAAACACACACACACACACACATATCCCAGCAGGTGGACTGTGTCGGATCGAACGGTAGCCCCTGTCAGCACCCTGAGGCCCCAACAACCCCCACCATCCTCCCAGTGCATCATGGATGCCTCCATCCTGTTCCGAGGCTGGGCGGGTCGAGTGCACGCTTCCTGCCGTCTGTGTCAGATTGGGTGGGATGAGTGGTGATTATTCTGGTTTCCAGTTCTCATCCATCCGTCCAGTATGGCCAGCTGGGAGATGTTGCCGCAGGACAGATGGCATCATCCTGCTGGACTTATGTCAGTTCTCTCCCTGTGACTCCCTCAGTGCACACTGATACATTTGCAAGTGCTGACATGCTGAGCTTTACATGTAAAGAACATTTAGTACTTTTTGATGGTTCTACTTTTCCACTTGATTTGTGGAGGTGTTTTGTGTCAATATTTAACACTTACTCACAGTGTTTGGCTCAGAGTTTAGTGTTCTCAAGCTGGAAGAGAATCTGAAACAACATCAAGACTATCATGGTTGAAGGTTAGTGGCTAGAAAGGTTGGTCATTATGTTAGTTATTATTCATGGGGAACACATTACCACTTATGTAAACTAGCTGCTGAGTCCTCAGATTTGTTGTGGTTGTTGAGTAAGGCAGCTGCTTTTTACAAATTTGGCAAGCCTTATATTTGTTGGTTATTTTGCCATGTACAGTGGAGCCCCCACAATACTTTCACACACTGCTTCTCAGATGCTTCGGTTTTGTGATTATCCAATCAGCATAGCTTTAGTGCCCCTCTCCATTTTTATTTATTAGCTTAGTTTACTGATAGGTCAAAGAGCATGCAACAGGTCTAGCTGATAGGGAATTTTGAAAACGTCCTCACATCACAAGGTAAACCATTTCAAATGGCCTGTTGCACTTATAAACTGTAAATTTTGAATTCATGTCATTACAACATAAGTTCGAATTTCAAATAATTCTGATAATCAGACTGAGTTGCCATTGTCTTTTCACTTCATCATGCTGCGTGAATAATTATGTTATTCAAGTTATTTTCTAATTGAATCCCTGAAAAAAATCGGACATGTTTGAAACCAGGGTTTTAGAAGCAAACTTCAAAAGCTAGAACAAAAGAAAAACAGAGCTGGCCAAAGCAGCCTACTTGTGATTAATGATAGGTCTATAATTGTAAATCGGACAAAAATATCCAAAAGGACTTTTATTTGTTGAAGGGGCATGCCATCTGCAGGGTCAGTTTACTAGTCATATTTAGTATCACCCCGCCTGTGAAAATAGTTTACATATAGAAGCTTTGTTGGCTGAGAAAATAACCTTGATGATGTCATAGTGATGTCATCAGCTCAGGTTAAGACTTGAAACTTGACTTTTCTGAAGCAAGCTTTTCCACTGCCTCTGATTACCCTCTTAAAGTATAAGTAACATTTCACAAGGCTACCAGAAAGTAGCCTACGGATGCCTTCAGCTGTCTCTGTCTGTCACATGGCTGTGTCCTGAGATGATGTTTGTTGATGAGTCAGCCAGCTCCACCTACCTAATGTGTATATTGAGATCCAATCACCATGTCAGCAGAATTGTGATAGATAGAAACTATTTTTAATGTCAGATGTTAGTGCAAAAGCCAAGATCAGATAACATCCATATCCTGCTGCATCACTTGTAACCAATCATTCTGTCCAAACTAAATCTGTCTCTCATAACTTTGAAGTAGTGCCATACTAAATCCCTAGAGTAAAGCTTTAAGGGGTTATGAAGTTAATTTATGTTAAATAAAGCAGGTAGGGCACTTACTGTATTGTACTAATCCTGCTGACAATGATGTTATCATAGTGAAAATATTACAGCCTCTAAAACTGGATTTAAACATTTTACTATTTTTAAAACAAAGTTGTATTAATGACCCCACATAGAGACACATTCAGATTCAATTAGATGTTGACCAGCTCAGGTAATAATCCACTCAGCTGTGTGGAACCAAAGGACTTTTGGTGAAGCAGTGCTAGGGACATTAATCAAAGAGGCACACAGTGGAATAGCTCTGTTCTCTGTTAATTGAGCCAGTTCTATTTCTGCTCTGTTTCTCCATTTATTTATGACCTCCAGCAAGTAATGTTGTTCCATGAGAGCTGACTATGTCTGACTGTGTGAAACAGAAAGAGAAGTTGAGGATGAAATTAGATAACCTGCAGATGGGTGGAGTATGCATGTACAATTTCTCTGTCATTACATAGTTAGATAGTTAATATCAATCTGATGTAGTTGCAGTTGCACCTCTCTAAAGTAGAATTTGTCAAAATTGCTTGCAAAAATAAACAAAGTAAAACCCTGCTCAAAAAGGAAACCTATGGTGTCATCTCAACATTAAGATTAATGAAGCTATTGTTTGGCTTCTAATGATGTTCATAGTAGACTCTCCTTTTTATTTATCTCTGCATAATATACAGTAGATCATTTCATCATAAGATGATTTCTATGAGACATTGTTGGTGTAGGAGCCATTTATGTTGATTGTTGGCATGTCATTTGTTTAGTTATAACTTGCAGTATTATTTTGGACACTGGGTGGCGGTCATGAGATGCACAGGGTTGTATATTTAGGGGCATAGGTGACAGGAAACGGGAGGCACAGGCAGGTGGAGCACATACAGTTCTTACCAGATCGGGAACAGACGACACTACAGCTGGCAGGATAGAAACCCGGTATGTTCATGTCATGTACAAAGACTTCAATAAAACAACAAACTAAACGGCAGCCAACGGACTGGAAAATCTGTTCTTGAATCTGCGTAAGATCACTCCTAACTTAACCTACCTGTGTAGTAATGGCAAACCGGAAAAACAGGAAAAGAAAGGACATCGAAAAATGAAAATTGCCATTACACCTAAGTAAGAACTCGCTCTTCGAGTGAAATTGGAGCTCGTGAGTCATTCAGACGGACTGAGCATTGTCACGCGGAACAACAAAGAGGACGCCGCCATTTCCAAACCAGGTGGACATCTTCGTCACCTGCGCTTACCTGACGGTGATTGAAAACCGCAAACTGAGTGAGTACATGCAAGCATTAAGCTTTATTGGAGAAGCTATATGCAAAGCCGTATTGGAAGACGGCTATTATAATGGAGTTGGTCGACTGAAGACTGAAAGCTACGATCGCACATCGATCAGCTGTTTGAAACATTGTGCCGGCAGCATACGGCTTTCGTCAACAAGTCTTAAAGGGACAGTGAACAAATATGTCTGTTGTTAAGTCTGATGCTCAGTCACAAGATGACGATGTTGAAAAGGAAAAAAGGGTTATCAAACACACTGCCAAAGGCTTGGAATTGTTCATTGCAAATTGTCAGAAGACAAGAAACAGGAAATGTAAACAAGCTAACAAGTTGATGGAAATGCTGAAAGAGCTCATGAAATCAAAGGAAAATGCAAGAGAAGTACAATCTAATTTGTTTCAATTAATCAAGCTCTGTGATGAAGCCAAGGAAAACCATGAATCACTGGTGAATTTACCACTGCCTGAAGATGAACTTGAAAAGCAAAATCAGTGGTTTCAACGAAAAATGGAAATCTTTAAAGGGTTTATACAAGAGGTAAAGGTGTGGTTACCTGAGGCTGGACAGCAAATTGCACACTCCATTGCTGAAAGTGTCATACTACAAAGTGTAGTAAATTCAGATGACATTGGACCTGATGACAGTGTTTCAAATGCCTCAAAACCTAAATCAAAGCACAAATCCAGTTCTTCATCACGTGCATCTTCAACATCCTCTGCTCGCATTAAAGCTCAGGCAGAAAAGGCTGCTCTCATGGAACGTGTTGCTGCCCTGAAGAAAAAACATGAGCTTGAGGCACAAGAAGAACAATTGAAAAGAAAGAAAGAGCAACTGGAACTAGAAACTGAACTGGCAGCAACCAATGCAAAAATCAACATACTTGAGGCTCTGGGATCAAGAAGCAGCTCTAGAGTTTCTTATGGGATGAACTCTTATTTGAGAAAAGGAACTGCTCAAAATGAAACATCAGCTAAATTAAATCCACACGCAAATGAATATTTACCAGAACAAGTGCAGCAAAGACAGAATGTGTTGATTGAAACTAACTCTTCTTCCCAGCAACAGCTTGTTAGACCAAAAGAAACATCTCACGGACCATCTGTTCGACCTCATGATACAACCCATCTAATACAATATTCTCCTCAAAGGCAAAATGTACAGAGTCGTATGCAGGGGCATGTTCACACTACACCCCCTGTATTGAATGATGGTAATCAAGGTGATATGTGTAACCTAATACAGAGGCAAAATGACATCACTGCTCTCCTGGCTCAACAAAGTCTCTCTTCTACTTTACCACCAAGAGTCATTCCTGTTTATGATGGTGATCCTTTACAGTACGAAGTTTTCCGCAGGGCATTTGAGAGAGGAGTGGAAAAAAAGTGTGATGACTACAGTGACTGCTTGCATTTTCTAGAGCAATATACAAGAGGGCATCCAAAAGACTTAGTCCGCAGCTGTCAACATCTGCCCCCAGCCCAGGGCTATCAAAGAGCAAAAGATCTGCTCAAAGAACATTTTGGTAATGAACATAAGATTGCCACTGCATATATGGACAAAGCATTTGCCTGGTCAGTGATCAAATCAGAGGATGTGGAAGCATTGCAAGCATTCTCACTGTTCCTTAGAGGTTGTTGCACTGCAATGGAACATCTCACCTATATGGAGGAAATGAATGTTGCTTCCAATATGAAGACCATCCTTCTGAAACTGCCTTACAGGCTCAGAGACAAGTGGAGAAGTAGAGCATGTCAGTTACAGGAGCAGCGTGGACACCGAGCTAGATTTTCTGACCTGGTAGACTTCATAGAGAGACAAGTGAAAATACTATCAGATCCACTTTTTGGAAACATTCAGGATGCTAAGCCAGCTGCAACTGTCAAAAGCTCTACTAAAACAAGAGAAAAGTCAAGACCTAGAGGAAGCAGTTTTGCAACAGCTGTAACACCTGTAAAAACATCAGTACAAGAAAATTTGACAACAAATGGAATGAAAGGAAATGTACCTACTACCAATTCTCAAAGTTCTTGTTTGTTCTGCAACAAGAGTGGTCACACATTGGGGCGGTGTCCACAGATCAGGAAGAAGATGCACAGAGAAAAAATAGACTTCTTAAAGGAGAAGGGAGTCTGTTTTGGATGTTTAAAAATAGGACACATGAGCAAAGACTGCAAGAGTCGTTTGACTTGTGATGTGTGCAACCAAAATCATCCTGAAATACTTCACATTGAACAAAAGGACAAAGGAAAAAAAACAGAACATACAGAACAGAGTGAAAAAGCAACTGGGAGTAATGCTGTTCTCTCACCTCATACATGTGGGCATATTGGGGCCGGTGATGAAAACTGTACCTTTTCCATTGTACCAGTACAAGTAAAGAGCCAAAAGGGGGACACAGTGTTGCAAACATATGCATTTTTGGATCATGGAAGTACATCTACCTTTTGCACAGAAAGCTTGATGAGAAGGCTGAACATAACAGGGCAAAGGACCAATATTCTTTTACGTACCATGAACCAAGTGAAGCCTGTGACCAGTCATCATATCTCAGGTTTGGAAATATCTAGTCTGGACAAAGACTATTTCATTCAAATATCTGATGTGTTCACACATAAAACCATGCCTGTTTCCCAGCTCAACATTCCCAGACAAGAAGATCTGACACAATGGCCTTACTTGAAGGATATCAAGATTCATGAAATAGACTCTGGCATTGACCTACTCATCGGGACAAATGCTTCAAAGGTATTGGAACCTTGGGAGCTGGTCAACAGCCAAGGGGATGGACCATATGCTGTGAGGACCCTACTGGGGTGGGTCATCTATGGTCCCCTGAGAGGAGACAAAAGCATAAGGGACGAAAATGGCTGCCCTGCTGCTGCTGTCAATCGAATATCCATTGTAAACTTGGAGGAGCTACTGGTCAAACAGTACAATCATGACTTCAGTGAAGGAACCAGCAAGGAAACAGAGGAAATGTCTAGGGAAGATGTAAAATTCTTGGACATTGTGAATCGCTCAGCAAAAGTGACAGATGGACACTACTGCCTAGATTTACCTTTCACACAAGAAAAGCCCAGCATGCCAAATAACCGTTGCATTGCAGTGCAGCGCATCCAGAGCCTGAAACGCAAGTTTGCCAAGAATAAGAAATTTCATGATGAATATACATCTTTCCTCACAGAAATGATTGTTAATGGTTATGCTGAAGTGGTACCAGTCGACCAGCTGAATCGAAGCGATGGAGAACTCTGGTACATCCCACATCACGGAGTGTATCACTCAAAGAAAGGAACCTTGAGGGTAGTGTTTGACTGTGGTGCAGTTTTTAAAGGAACATCACTTAACTGCCAATTGCTGCAGGGTCCAGACCTTACCAACTCACTCATTGGAGTTCTCATCAGATTCAGACAAGAGCCGGTTGCTTTGATGGCTGACATTAAAGCAATGTTTCATCAAGTCAGAGTATCAGAAAAGCATGTTGACTATCTGCGATTCCTGTGGTGGCCCGATGGTGATGTGCAACAAGATCTTGTTGAATACCGGATGAAAGTACATCTCTTTGGAGCCGTGTCGTCACCAAGTTGTGCAAACTTTGCATTAAGGAAGACTGCTGATGACAACAAAGGTCACTTTCCATCAGAGGTAACAAACACAATAAAGAACAACTTCTATGTAGATGATTGTTTGAAATCCCTGCCTTCGGAACAGGAAGCAGTTCAAATGGTAAGAGACCTGACTGCTCTCTGCAAAATGGGAGGATTCATGCTGTCAAAGTGGATCAGCAACAGCCGTGCTGTATTGGCATCCATTCCCCAAGAAAACCGAACCAAAGAGACTAAGGAGTTGGACTTGGACAAAGACAATCTGCCAATGGAAAGAGCCCTGGGATTGCACTGGTGTGTTGAAACAGACGTCTTCAAGTTCAAAATTGCTGCACAGGAACGACCATACACCAGACGTGGCATCTTGTCCGTAGTCAGCTCTATATACGACCCTTTAGGATTTGTAGCACCATTTACTCTGCCAGCCAAACTGATTATGCAGGAGCTCTGTAAGAAAAAACTTGGATGGGATGAAAACATACCCCAAACCTTCTTGCATAGGTGGACAGGATGGCTAGCAGACCTTAACAAGATGGCAGAGTTTAAAGTAAACCGGTGCATGAAGCCCACAAGCTTTGGTCAAATCAGATTTGCACAGCTACACCACTTTTCAGACGCCAGTGAAAGTGGCTATGGTACTGCCTCATATATAAGACTGGAAAACTATAACAGAGAAGCACATGTTGCATTCATAATAGGAAAATCCAGAGTGGCACCATTGAAACAAATAACGATTCCCCGAATGGAGCTCACAGCTGCAGTCCTAGCTGTCAAAGTTGACACAATGCTGCGAAAGGAATTACAGCTTCAACTGGACAAATCCATCTTCTGGACCGATAGCACAACGGTGCTTAAATACATCAACAACGAAACCAAGCGTTTCCAAACATTTGTAGCAAACAGGACCTCTTTTATAAGGGATGCTACTGATGTATCACAATGGAGATATGTTAACACAAAGGAAAATCCTGCAGATGAAGCCTCAAGAGGACTAACAGCAGACCGCTTCTTGAGCTGCAAAAGATGGATCCAGGGACCAGATTTTCTCTGTGAGCCAGACAGAGAATGGCCAAAACCTGACTTGGAATCTGCAATCTCTGCTAATAATCCAATGGATCTGGAAGCACCCACACCAAACCATCTTCTTCTGTTGAAGTTCAAGCCAATACTACCACCTGGACTCTTTGTAAAAGAAGACTTGTACATCAAACGCAGATGGAGACAAGTGCAATACATGGCAGATCTCTTTTGGAAACGGTGGACACAGGAATACTTACCTCTTATCCAAGAACGACAACGGTGGTCAAAGGTAAAAAGAAGCTTTGCTCCAGGTGACATTGTTGTGGTGGTTGATTCTACTGCACCACGAGGCTCATGGCTAATGGGCAGAATACTGGAAACTAAACCAGATGCACAAATTGAAGAATCAGTAAAGAAAAAATGCCAACACATAGTACATGCATTTGTTGAAAATTGTATATGTAAAGTATGATGGATATGGCACCTTTTTTATTATTTATTGGTAATTGTTTTGTTATATACTTAAAACAATTAGGGGCCGGTATGTAGGAGCCATTTATGTTGATTGTTGGCATGTCATTTGTTTAGTTATAACTTGCAGTATTATTTTGGACACTGGGTGGCGGTCATGAGATGCACAGGGTTGTATATTTAGGGGCATAGGTGACAGGAAACGGGAGGCACAGGCAGGTGGAGCACATACAGTTCTTACCAGATCGGGAACAGACGACACTACAGCTGGCAGGATAGAAACCCGGTATGTTCATGTCATGTACAAAGACTTCAATAAAACAACAAACTAAACGGCAGCCAACGGACTGGAAAATCTGTTCTTGAATCTGCGTAAGATCACTCCTAACTTAACCTACCTGTGTAGTAATGGCAAACCGGAAAAACAGGAAAAGAAAGGACATCGAAAAATGAAAATTGCCATTACAGTTGGAGTCACAGAAACTGTTCTAAAGTGGTTTATCTTTTACATCTCAACAGACACCAAAGTGTTGCTCTTAGTAATTTCACATCATCTCCTGCCGCTCTGAACTGTGGAGTACCTCAAGGCTCTGTCCTAGGCCCCCTTTCATTTGATTATTTATACTTTCATTTATAGATTTGGCCATAATTTCTAATTGAGTAATAATAATATTGTATTCACCAAGTCAATAGATCTGGAAAGAAATCAGATGGTTTAAGAAATATAAGCAACAAATGGAAACAAACTTTCAGTTTGACTTCCAAAGGGTTAGATCATCCAAAGGGTTAGATCAGCTGGTTTGTTGACAAACTGTAAGTGTTTCTTGACCCTGTGGATTTGTTGTAGTGATGTTGCCATGTTCCCAGATCTCAGCAATGACTTTGTTGAGTATAATGTTGTTATAACCAATGATTTAGTCAGCCAACTCACATGAAATGGTTTATTATATGAATTCAGAATTTCTAGAGCATCTATATTTGGTGTTTAGTTTCTGACCTTGTCATTCCCCACAAGGAAGGCCTACCTCAGTACAGCAGGGAGTAGGGAGTGAATATCATAACTTCCACCAGAGGGGAAACGTAGATTCAGAGCTTACATGTGGATACTGTGGTGGAGGCTATAAATGATGGCCAAAATAATAAAATGTTGTAATAATTGAGATATTATATTCTATATTGTATTTCCTGAAATTTATTTCTTCCGCAAGCCCACAGCCTTAAATGAGTGTGAAAACTTTCCCACATTGTTAATGTTGGTCTGAGATTGGTGTTGCATTCATAGCAAACCTTCACCTCCTTAGTCAGTGCTAGGTCAGCAAGCAGCTAACTTCTTTTATACAATAGTATAAGGCTCTACCTCGGCTTATCCATTGGCAGTAATGAAGACGTACCAGGTGTTAAGTGAAATTAATTTATGAGTAACAGCAGGTTAGTGCTCTGAAGTAATTGCATAATAATTAAATTTAAAAAAATCCCTCAACATAGCATGTGATAAGCAACATTTTCATAAACATTCATTTTACACTATTTATCCAGCTCATAAAAGCTTTTAAATGTGCTATTTCTTGAGTCTCTGGTAGCTTTTAAACCTAATAGTTTCCATATTCTTTTTAATAAATACAAAACAGAATTAGGTAGTCAGCAGTTTGTAGGTAATTAAGTAGTTAGCTATGATAGTGGCAGGACAAGAGTTTCACCTACAGATATTCATACTGAATCAAGAGAAAATACATTAAAAAGAACAGTTGTGATGATTTCTGTGAAGTTCTATGTGAATAGAACACACCACAGACATTTTAACCAGACAATTGCGAGTTTTCGAGGAGGGGAAATAATCAAATGTTGGTTACTTAGTGTATTTTCCAAAGAGTCAGCTGAAAGAGATCACTACAGCCGACATTTATCACCATTTGTCTGGTGTCAGTGTTCCACTCTGAGAACATGGTGACAACACAATCAAAAACATACATTAACATACTTTGCAGAACATTTTATAATCCAGATGATTATACATAACAACACTTACAGTAGCCAAACTAGCACAAAGTCATGTGAGACTGATAGTTTCATGGTATGGCTGTGTGATAGATTGTGTTTGGTCTAAAAGGGGATGTTTCACATTGGCCCCAGTGATGGTCTGTGGTATCACAGCTCTGTTGTTGTGTCTATGGTCTCAGGCTCTAATGACACATGTTGCTCTAATTTGTTACCATAGCCAACTGTGAACGGGGTTGACAGATTGAGTGCTGATAATGATATTTTAGAATTGCAACTGCCAATTTTTGAACATTTCACCATATCTAATGCATTTACACACTCTCACAAACTCCACTGTAACCCATCAAACTAAAAGGATTTTAAGTCAATGAATTTGAGAAAAGCTGATGTGCTTTTCATACTTTGTGTTAAAAGAACAGTTGTGTTTTCTGCAGGAAATTAACTACTACAACTATTTTTTATGCTAAAGTCTCTGTCATTGTATCAGGCCATATCAGGCCAGATATATACGCAAACTAAACAGCTAGTGAAATTTCTTCTTTACATTTTTTTTATTTATAGTTCAGATTTATTTATCTGTACTGTTATTACTCAATTATTCCAAATATTTATTCAACCAAAAGTTTTTGAAAGGTTCATAATAAATAATTATTATCATAATTTGATAGTATTAGAAGTATTTTATACCATTTATGTGTGGCATAAATGCTCGGCCAGAATAGTTTCTAACAGAACTGCAACGTTCTCGCCTGGAGAAGGACTCTAGTGAGCATGCTCTACGTGCCTAAAAACACAAAAGAATGAGGAAGCCCACACAGATTTTTTCAGGTGTATACGTGTAATGAGCAACTTTCAAAGGAATGAATGGGTCACCATCTTTAAATGCAGTATCCAGTTCTCCATTATACATGTTGGTCCCACCCTGTCTAGTACAAAAACAACATACAGTCAGAGGTAGAGCACATCTGACACCAGAGAACATCTTTACACAGAAACAGGGGTTACCATCTCATCACCATATGCAACCATCTCTCATCATGTTACTGATGTTCCAGACTTAGGTCATTGATGATCTCATGACAACTGAGCCAACAACTTAATTCACTGATAAAGACCATGAGATATGGTTGAAAGCTCCAGGAAAGAATTTTTTGTCAGACTATATGGCAATCATTCTTCTTCACACTTCAGCTTGGTTTATTATGCCAGGTAGACATTCACCATTACAATGGGGTGGAAACTCGCGGTTGAAAATGGAAAACGAACAGCAGTCTCCTACAGCTAACTATCTAGCCATCCACCCAACTCGCCACCTCCAATTATGGAAATTTTTCACCTTATATTGACATAATCTGAACTGTGTCACTTCTCCTTGTCATAATTACTATGGCCGCTAGATGGTGTCTGTCACTCAAATGTAACTAGGGTTAGGGTTAGGGGTTAGGGGTTAGGGTTAAGGGGTTAGGGGGCTGCATTAGTACTACTCAACCCTGTGTTGCACATTGCACAGATTACCCATAGTATCTGTATAAGATTCAAGTTATACAGAATTGTATAAATAAACACTCATTGGTCCAAACAGATCTCAGTATCACAATTAAATAATGCCTGAAGTCTGTTTTTATGGGATTTGCTAATGGAAACAAATTAGTGTTGATGTTATGTGAGGACGCACCAGAAGAGAATCATGTCTCCTCATTTATGTCTAAGAACTCAAAGCATATGATGGAGATTTCCCATTTAGCATTCAGTCAGTTTGATTGATCGATGCCAACATGGACCTTCCTCAGTGGAAATTCACACAGTGATGCACAGCAATCATCTGTAATCCCACGTCAAAGATCACAGAGAGAAGAAGTTTCTTCAAGATTCATCTTCCGGTTTGAGAGCCTGGGCCAAGCATCAAGCATTCCCAGTTTCCTCCCCATTCCCTGCATAGAGCAAACGATTCCTCCCATCAGCCACACAATCTATTCTCCTCAAGAGGTCAACAGCACTGAACCTGACTGACAGCAGGCCTTAAATGGAAAAAGTATGGAAAGTGTTACTGTATTAGGCTATTCCCAACATAACAAACTAAGCAATGTGAGAATATGAATATCTGGTGAAAATAAATCAATAGATAAATAAATAAGAATACAAAATGTCATGCTGTCTCTGGGTGTCCTGGTGGTCTAGGGGTTTAGGATACTGACCATTTATTTGCTGGTTCAAGTCCAGCCTTGGATGTTCATGTCATTCTATGTCTCCCTTACTGCATTTCCTGTCAGCTCTAAACTACTTAATAAAGGCAAAAAGGGACGTCCTGATAGCCAAATGCTGCTTCGATTCCAGCCAGGCATCTTTGTTGCATGTCACACCCTTCTTTCTCCCCTTGTTTCTATCTGCCACTACACTGTCTGCTATCCAATAAAGGTGAAGATGCCAAAGAATTCAATCTAAAAAAAATTCCCCAAAAACACTCTCTTTAAGACTTTTTGCTTGCATCATAACACATTTTGTATGTAACCTAGAAGTACATTTTTGTACTAGTTCAAGAAAAATTCACCAAATGGGACATCCTTGCTCACTCCATCATATAAGTAGTTGTCGTTCATGGGTAGTTGTCATTATAGAAGGTCCCACCCCTCCTTCTTTCAAAGTGTACAAAACTGCAACCTGTAACATACAGTAAACATGTCAAAAGTCTGTGTGCGTGCACACACACTCCCACACGAGTGTTTTTTTCTTATAGGTTGTGAATACAGGCTTGCAGGCCTGTAACTGAATGCGCTAACTTGCGAAACGGAGTTTGCAGACAGACACCAAAATGTTCAGCTTGCAATATATGCAAGCTTGCAGCACATAATTTACAGTTACAAACATAAATGTACAAGTTTACAAAACTAAGGTTACAGATACAAAACCTTGTTTTCATGTACACCTTTTTGAATGATATAACATCCATACAATAAAATCTAAACAACCTTTCAGTAAATCAGCAGTCATGATGATGATGATATGGTTAACAGAATATAAATTTTGCATTAAGTTTGTTTTACTTATATATTCATTTTTTGTTAATTTATATATCATATTTAAACTCCTACTACAAGACTATCAGACTTGTACAACAGGTCTGGCCCACATTTAAATTTGATTCATGCCTAGAAAATTCTAATTACGAGAAAATCGATGAATGCCACCTGTACATGCATCTTAAGAATGAGTCTGTTCATACGAGTGCTTCTTGCATGAGAAACACTGAATGTGAGTTTGAGAAACACTGAATGTGAACATATCTTGTGTTTGTTTACAACAAAACTCCACAGGGTACCTGCAAGAAGGAGTACTTAAAAGAATAGTTGAAGATAATCAAGTTAATAATAATGATAATAATACATTTAATTTTTAACACACTTTTTATTCATAGTGAAAGTCAAAGTGCCACAGAATTAATAACATAAACACACAACATAAACAAAATAATAATAAGAGCTCAGATGAAAAAGATGAAAAGCCTTCCTCAATAGAAAGGTTTTTTAAAAGAGTCTGGGGTCTGAGTTGTCCTCAGATGGTTAGGAAGGTCATTTTAGCATTGCCACAACTGACCAGTTGTACATTTGTTGAGTGACTCATGTTTATTCATGACTTTCTTTATTCATATAATTCATTTTGCAAGTTTAATCAAAATAATCTACATATATTTGTTGTGTCTTATTTCCAGTAAATGATAAACTCATATAATGATGTTCTAATGTTTTAGTGCCATTTACTATGAGTACATTTCAAATGACTTACATTTTACTCACTTAATATCTAAGCAAGTCACTCCTGCTTCATGTTTTTAATGTTAGGAATATTTTCAAACTATTTCTACTGTGTGACTGTCAATCAGCCAAAATATACAATCAGCTCTTCTTTCATATAAGATGAATTTAGACTGTGTTTGTTTACTTTCCTCATGTTTCACAGCAAGCACTAATTTAGTGATTAACAACAGGCTAATTGTTGTTTCACCATTAAAATCACTTTATTTGAGGTTGTGGTTAGGACCTGCTTCACAATGAAGTATATATATTTCAGTGATGTTGAAATCACAAGTATATGTAACCTAGACATCTGGAAAACTTTCACTTTTTAACCAAATGTAGCCCAGTTTTAAACAGCTTTCACTAAATCACTGCTTACTGGGTTTTGTTTTCCTGATGTTTCCACATTTGGTGACGTTTGTCTGCTCTTTGACTCATTCTTTCTGCTTCACTCCCTCTGTCTCTTTGTTTGCTGACTGGCTTCCATCAATCACCTGAAAATGTGATTTTCTGGAAGTTCTTGACATTCAGATGATAAGTGCACTGATAGGGAGCTGTCAATCACACAGCAGGAAGAAAAACAGCAGCCCTGTTGGAAAGTATGAAGACTATCACAATGCCAGTGCTTTCCACACATGAGACGATGGACATTTTAGAGAAAATGTGAAGTGAAAAAACTTAGCAAAACAGTTTCCTCTGAGATTTATAGGAGAGAGAGAGTGTTGACATACAACATGAGGTCATTCTAACTTTCATCAGGCTGAAATAGCTCAACTTTTTTAGCTACACATATGACCTGGACCATGTCCATGGCCATATTAACCTGTTAGGGGCCTCACGTTATTTGATATGTTTCGTAGTGGCCATGTAAAGGCTGGCTAGCATGTGCTTGGTGATATTGGCTTCATCATTTGATAGTAAGGGTTCTTTGAGCTAGCACAAGTAGCATGTGATGGATGTTAGCCAAACATTGTTAGCTTTCTTTGAATGGGAGTATTGAGATTGGATGCAGGAGGTGGTTCTGGGAGGCTGTTGAGCCTTCTCTGTGTCATGAGCCCAACTCAATTCTGGTTATTGAAAGGGTGAACATACCTTTAAAGGGGACATATTTTGCTATTTGTGATTTTCTGTTATTTCTATTCTGTTATGATGTCAGACATTAAACATGGTCAAAGTTCCAAAACTTGAGGTGAACATATGTAGAAATGCTCCCTGCAAGTCATGCCCATTAACATCTACCCATTCCATAGCCTTGGTTGCTAAGGTTGTTGCTAATGTGGTGTTTGTGTTATCCGCTTTGATATTTCGGATCGGATTCTAGCTCAAAAAAAGATGAAAAGTTGACATTTCAAGTAAAGAACAAGAACGAGAAAAAGTAGTGAAATCCTATTACTACAGTTTGTTTACGTTGCCGCTGGTGCTACTGGAAATTGGCTGAGACACTTCCAGAAGCTGAATCAGAACAGAATGGACTCCTCGGGAGGGGGGCCTTAAAGAGACAGGAGCTAAAACAGCCTGTTTCAGACAGAGGCTGAACTGAGGGGCTGTGTAAAGGGCCAGTATGAGTTAAATAAGGAGCTTTTTGAACTGTAAAATATGCAAAGATATTCCAGTACAGCCCCAGATTGAAAATTTAGACCTGGAAATGTGCAAAATATGTCCCCTTTAAAGACAATTAAAGTTAAAGTTAAAAGTATGTTAGGTAAGGGTTAATGAACAGTGTTACCTTTCAGAGGGCTGATACCCACTAGCAGGCCTAATGATACCTAAAAAACATTATTTAACATTAGTACTGTGCTTCCATAGGAATGACCACCCATTTTGCCATGTGTATGTAAAAATGTGCTTATTGTTGTAGAGTGTCTGCACTTCACTACCCAGACATTACCCGTAAGTCTGTGGCAAAAGTGTATGATTGGTGCAGAGGTTTTCCTTGGATTGTCTGTTCATATAGTGTTGTTGAATAGATGGCCCTCTGTTTGTCCTTTGAGCCATGGATGCCACTCATGGTAATTACCCAGGGCCCCGTTTCCTAAAAGCATCTTGAGGCTAAGATAGAATCAATTTTAGGAACCTTCTCAAGCTTAAGAGGTGTTTCCCAAAATGCATCCTAACTGAACACACCCTTAGAAATGAGGGTAGATTAACATATGTCTTCTACTCACTCACGAGATTCATGCATGTTTTTATTGTTAATGTTTATTTCTAAGTCTATACTTTTAACATGAGCACTGGTGTTCTTTGTTAAGTGACATTTGATGTAAAATGATAATGTTTAAATTATAAAACAAGAAAATAAAATTAAACTGACACACACACACACACACATTCATTCAACAACTGATGATTTCAGTCCTTTCATTCTTATCTACTAATATATTCATCTCTTCGGGCTGAAACCTTTCTGATGGGATATTTTCAGGGTCCATATATTTTCTTTTTAAGTATGGTGTCTATGTTGTTTGCCAGACTGTTGTATACAGCAGGTTAATACAGAAATAGATGACAATAGATAGGGGTCACATTTATGAAACTTGCTTCCTTTTAGTTTATCTGATCTTTAGAGGAATGTCTGCCTTTAGCAGCAGCTAAATTCCCAATTTCCACCCAGTTACATGGATTATAAAGACTGTAAACTGTTTACTGTACATTAACTAGAAACCAGACATTTAAAGTGCATCACTTCCTGTCCACAGGTCTGACCAGACACCAAGGGATACAAACAAATGATAAAACATTTATAAATTGGATGTAGCAAAAATGGATGCTTCACACTTTAGACGTACTAAACAATTATATTAATTATTTACTCTGTCATAGATGGTTTCACACTTTGACCGTCTGCTGCTGAACTAAGATCAGGGAAACCAACTGCTAATCTCTCAGAAGCATCTATTCCCACGTGTCCAAAGCATTTGAAAGTCCTTGAGACAAAATAAGGAGTCTTTGCCTCCTCACATTACTCACTAATGTGACGCCAAAGCAGGGTGAAGTCTGACAAATGCACACTGATGGTCTGCAGCAGACAACCGAAACAGTTATCCCAAAACTGTATGTAAGTTTACAACATGGTCGTGTGTGTGTGTATGTGTTTCCTCCTGAAGGGAAGCAGAGATGCTGTGGGGCTAATGGAGTCTGTATAATGCAGGTTCCCTACGGTGGCTGCCATTTCCCTGTGTTACTAAACAAACAGGATGATCGCTCACTTATCTCTGTACCTCAGTACCCCAAACTGTTATTTCAGACCTGACAGAGAGAAGATCTTTATTACCTTCTGTCAGTCTCAAAGTACACCAGCTCAGAGATCCAACACCATGCAAAGGTACACATCAGTCAGGATCATGCTGCTTTCATGTCGGGGGGAAGATGGAACTATCAGCTCGCATACAGTTTACCTCAATTTTCTGTACTGTTCACCTCTGCCTTCACACTGTAAACACTGCAAGAAAACAGAGCAGGAAGAATAAAGTCTCCTTAAAATAAAACAAACCAATCTGAAGGTTTTTCACAACATCACTCATCTTGAGTGAACCAGCAACTGGTGTATTTTTGGTTCGCTAAAACACAGCGTGAACTTAACTGTATCGGCCTCTCACTGTGTTAAATGTGCACCAGCAGTTCAGCAGCAGAGGCCCAGAGCTTGACAAGGGCCCTGGAACATGTGAGGGTTATTATTTTGCTTCAACTTACATCCATACAACATTTCACAAATGCTGAATCTTTCATTAACATTTGAAGATATTTTGACCCGTTCACAATGTTTAAAACAGCAATTGTCAACACAAATGTGACACTCTCAGATCATAGCTTACAGTAGGTCTTTGTTACTGTAACAGTTTGCAAATGACCAACACATGGCCAGTTGTGTCAAAGCATTTACTAAAGAACAAAATATAACAAGTATTTCACAGTAAATAGAGCAGCCCTCCATCTACAGTATTACTGCATGTCCCATCATCACATATTAGTTTAGAATGTTTGATGTTAACATTTATTTTACTGTATTCATGTTTTAAAATGTTCTATTCCTCCTAGACAGTTTAATACCCATTCACACCTGGACTCATGTGACTGTAACAACTGTCACATGACAGCCAGGAGGATTAGCTAGTCATGTGTGACCTTAAAGAGCTGACAGAGGTTAAAGGCTAGGCAAGACATCCTCAACAATCTACAGTAAGTCCAGTTGCTCTTGACTCATAGCTTTTGGATTATAGCATGATGTGGATGACTTGGAATCTTCACAGACATATGTTATGTTCCCACGTATTGATTTTGTCATTGTCTAATTTATTTATTATTTAATCTATTTTATTGGTTTTATTATTACAGTTTTTTCTAGAAATAAAAATGATGAAAATGAAAATCCACAATTATCTAAAGCAAATTTATGTAGAAGTGAACAAAAGCCTTAGATTCAAATTTGCCACTTTTCCAACTATGTGGTTTCAGTACAAGACTGTGCTCGACAGTCAAAGTTGTCTATAAATAAAAATCCTACCTTGCTCCAGTTAAGAAACTAACTACAATGGGCAAGTGTAAAATCCATGATCTCTGCCCTCCTAACATATTCTGTCATTATATTCATGTCTAATGAGCAACATTTAACTATTCCTCCAGGCATACAGACCTTCATGTGGCAGCCAGTGGTTAGGGAAGGCTCTTCCTGCATTAAGAAGAAAAGCCAATGGAGCTGGCGCCAGAGAAGTTGAGGTCAAGAGTCAAGGACTGCAGGTAAAACCACCACCCACCCCCACACCCTCCAACCCCCTTACACACACACACACACACACACACACACACACTCCTTTAAAAAAGGAGAAGAAAGACAAAACAGGACCCACAGGCTGCAACACATACAGCAGTGAGTCTGGAGCATGAAGGATAAAGCAGAGCTTGATGCTTAAGACTTCACACACCATAATCCATATGATCTCATGTATGTGTCAGCAAACCTATCAAATATGCATGTCACCATTTAACCACTGAATGTGCTTAAGGAGATCTTTGGTAATGCTAAATAAATCACATTTGGATGTATCATCATTTGGAAGTTACAGATGCATGACGAACAGTTTATCCATCTTAGCAGCATCTCCGTCTACATCATGGGTTGTCCCTCAGTGAGCACATGGTCTCCATACAAGAAAAATGGTACCAAACCTGGCAACCTCACCATAACCACAAAACTGCAAGAAGCTGCAGTCACTGTAAGACCCTTCTCAAGAAAAACAAGAGCATTAGGCTGCATTCAGACTGACATTGGCCCTGCATGTAAAAATGCATCCTTCTCAGTCATTTGAATGCAGGTAATGCCTTGACATAGTGGGGGTGCCAACGCTGCACCAGCAAAATGAAGTGACAAAGCCTTCTAGCAGCCATAGGAATTATGATCTAGTCCATCAGGAGCAAAAGAGGAAGTAGTGTGATGTTATTATAGAGCCACAAGTTCGCAGAAGGAGGAGGTTGGGGTGAAAAATGTCGGACACGGGAGACTACTTTCGTTTCCTGTTTCCTACCAACAGTCAATGTTGGTTTCTTTTAACTGTGAACACGATTGTCCCTCAACATTTACTACATGATTATCATCTTAACCATGATGACGAATGGCCACTAAACATTTTAACCCAATTTTCAACCCAAGGTCATTTTTGTGCCTAAACCTAACTAGATCTTAACTATGATGTTTATAAGTGTTGTTCTGGAGGCATTGATGTATTTTGTCATTTAATTTGGAGAACTTGTTGGTCACTGCATCCACCCAAGAAACAATTGTAGCATGTAAATCCCACTAAAACCACAAATTGTTGTTTTTATTTCTATTTGTATACTAATTAAACAAGCAAGATATGTTAGTAAGTGAGCTAGGTGTATTTTTTTTAAGTTTAGACTGAGCATGGCTGGCAGTTTCACCCTGCTTCCAGTCTTTATGCTAGGCTAGGCTAACTTCGGTCATGACTCCAGCTCTGTATTGGACACACAGATAATCTCACTCTCAGAAAGACACCCAACATGCATTCCCCAAAATGTTTGACCATGTCGTGCTTGTGCATATTCCCAAAAAATGTGCAGTTAGCACAAACAAACCTGAAACACTGTGAGCATGGTGTTTTCAGAGGACAGATGCCCACTTTGCCCAGCCAGCCTTGCACAGCAATACAACAAAAATACACCAGCCAGACCAGAAGTGCAAACTATCTTGCCAGTTAATAAGATGAACCAAAAAAAATGCCCCAAAATTTTTTTAAAGGACTATGATTGATTGATAAATTACAATGTATCAAATGACTGTGTAATTTCAGAGGCATTGTTCTCAGTGATGAACCTACAGAGAATTATCAGTGACTATGCAGCTCCTCTCGGCTTTACGGAGCTGTTTTCAGAGAAAAAGCTCTAAAAAGCCACTGTACCTACCTGCTCAGCACCAAATGGCAAACAGACACAGTTAGCTGTAGGCTAGCTGGTGAACATAGTGGAGCATTTAGCAGCTAAAGAGCCAGATATTTCCCTCAGGAGTTGATAGAGAGTCAAAACAGAGCTAAAAGAGAGTGAATATATAACATATAACATTCACCAGGTGGACAGAAACATGGACTCCAAGTGAATGATAATGTTGCTCTGTAACTGCTGGATATGGAAATAACATATCAACTTAAAAGGTGATAATATGTCAGTGTTGTGGGTTCAGTGTTTCTGCTGCCCCCAAGTGGCCAACAAAAATCAGTTGATGAAGCTTTAAGACAAAAGACCAACGGACTTGAAAAGCAAAATCAGTTTCACTTTCAACCTTTGGATTTTACGATATATAGGCAACCTTGGATTTTTTTTGGACATTCTCATGTGACTGTTTTATTCTCAGGATGAAATTGTCGGTTAAATGTTGTTGAAAGCATTATAAAGATCCTCTGTATAAATATGAGCACAGTGATGTACTATAAGGCTCATGTTTGAAAAAAGTTCTTTACAGCATCTAAAACACACTAAAGACTATAATACAGTCAGTTTGTGGAGTTACCAGAGTTTAGGCTGAGTTTCTGATGGACCGTGGCAGCCTCAGCCACTGGGATTATTCAGCCTGTGGAGTTTATGATGCTTTAAAGGATGAGAAATCAATAGGTGTCTCCATTTGAAGTGAGGAGATAAGTTTTTCCAAACCCCATAAGGACATTTGAGCCGCTGAAATGAAAATGGTCGCTCGATAAGTGAGTTTGAAAAGATGCCACTGACTGCCAGTGTTGCTGTCAGACATACTGTATTAGGGCTGCCACAACCTATGACTACAACACATATTGATACAACTAGGCTCAGATAGTTTCCTGTGATTCTAACAATTAATTTATAATTGTATATAAATGTATATAATAATCCAAGCAGCTGCGTCCTCCGGTTTGCACTGCAAATGAGTTTGTTTAATGAAGTCTTTACTTTTTGGGGGGGTTTTCACTTGGTTTAGGAAAAAATATGTTTCGACCATAAATAAAACAGCACATGTGTTTATTTGTTGTGTCCCATATTCAACCCTTTTTGACGGGTTACTTGATATGTATCAGCAGCAGCGCGGCAGCAGCCTGTCTTTAAACACAGCTGAGTGTTTGCATTAGTACACTATTGCATTTCAACTCAGTAATTTATCCGCTTTTCCCAGCCCCTGACCATCATTACTGGTGTACGTTTAAACGAATAGTTGCACCGCAGTGTGCGGATAGGCTGCAGCGGTGCATTAAAATTTGATGTCGGTCAGTTGGCCAATGAGAACTGTTCAAAGCATATCAAATATTAATACTTTAATGCCTCACGTTAAGTAATTAAGTCCCAGTGGCTTTTAGAGGGAGAGAAAATCAATGAGCCACACGGTTTAATTTTTCATTTAATTGTTGTGCAGTTATTATGTTTGTATCTTGGCACCGCCAGCATGTCGTTAATAGGAAATGCGCGGTGCAAAATGCCGCTCATTATTTATGATATACGGTTAAACAAAGCTACATCCATTTGTAATGGTACAATGAATATGCGTCCAATTTAAACCCGTCGCATAGTCATTGATCACTCTCTCGAATTCATTAATATTTTTAATGAATGTAGCCTAATGCCAAATAATGAGTTATAATGTAGGCTATGTGTATTATTAAAATTTCACTTGAACTCTGGGGTTTCGGCTGGTTTTAGTTCTGCAAATATGCCATGAAACAGTACAGCAAAATATTCCAGCTCCATATGCAGCTCTGTTCTGTTCCCTCAGTAACAAATGAAAACGCATCAGTGTTTGCAGCAGTGTCATCACTCCGAACATGAATTAATAATGGCTCGAGCTCCACAATACATTAAACATCAATAATTTTGCAGTGATTTATATTGTATAATTTGAAAACATTAGGCCAGTTTATTGAGGTTCAATTTTATATGTGTTCCACATTAATCAAAACCGACTTGTTGTAGAAAGTTGTCCTTATCAGTGTAAAAGGAGATTGATGTAGGCCCCTAGTCGTTGTACTGAACTGATGGATTTATTCGTTTCAGTTGAATTATGTCATAGTGTCAGTATTGTATCTGTGACGTTTTCAACTTCGTTGTGATTTAGAAGCTTTAGAATAAGCTAAAATCATGGATGGATGATGAGACAATTGTCTCCTGCTTCCTGATCATGTAGCATCTTTTTCTGTTATTTTGCGGGTTAACCACACCTCTACAGTTCCGTTGTTGGTAGAAAAGTGCAGCTGAACTTCATGAAGAGTCTCCTCATGTCCTATCAGATCTCCACTACTCTCCACAAATCTGACACAAAATAAAAATACTATGAATACTGTGACAATATATTATAGAAAGCCGTAAATGGACCTGTATTCCTAATGCATGTTGAAGACCTATTCTGCTATCGCTATAATAATTTTACGGTAGCCTATGTATGTGCCAGGGAACTGTAGGAAAACTTATCAAAAATATAATATAAAACATATGTTAGTTCACCAGATACTCGATTTTAAAGGATCGGGAGCCAAAAGAAAGAAAAAAAGAAAGGAAAAAACTTGAAGGGACATTCCTCCATGTTTTTAATGACTTCTAGTCCATATTATTTGATATTAATACAGTATCAGCCTAACAAAATTAATTGACTGTAGGAAAAGTGTCTTGTTGCAATCATTAGCAGAATGATTAAGCTCATTACAGCCGTCTTGCAGCGGCACCGTGTATCCGCCTGCGGACTTATTCTTGACTTTATCTGTCGTAATGAAAATGTACTCACAGTGTTTTAAAACCTTCACCTTCATTGGAATAAAATGTCAAAATATGGTTGCCCAAATTTAAAAAAAGATATGTGAAAAAAACATGAATTAGATGTAAACATCTGTCCATGCAACATGAGAGCCGAATCAGCTGAGTGGACGGACCGATGGAAAACCAGCAAATAAACCACTTTCTTTAAGATGCTAAGACAAAGTAATGTGAACCTTTGTGTGTGTGTGTGTGTGTGTGTGTGTGTGTGTGTGTGTGTGTGTGTGTGTGTGTGTGTGTGTGTGTGTGTGTGTGCTCCCTCGCAGGAACAGTGTGAAGCAGATAAATCTTGCAGAGTTGTGTTATTGATCTTGTCCAGCTGTTAATCAGTGTTTTATGAAGTGTACCATAAAGCCTCCACAGAGCGCGTAGAGTCTTTAGCCAATTGAGTTTCCAGGCCCAGAATTGGGTCTTAATCTCGCGCTGTCTATTTGGCAGTTTGATTGATGTCCTCGCGCAGCAGAGGGGGGGGACAAACAGTCCAGCCTCGCTCTCCTGCATGCGCACACAAACGCGCGCCCGCACTCACTAGATAACGACCGGAGCTCGAGCCGAAGAATTCCAGACTGAAGAGTCCAGGGAGCGGCGCGTGGAGCAACCTCTGTTCCTCGCGCCGAGCGGGGGGCTCGCAGAGGCCATGGATCACATTGGGATACTAGGAGCGCATCTGCAGCAGCATACGCACGTGGAGCCCATCAGCTTCGGCATCGATCAGATCCTCAGTAACGTGGAGCAGAGCTGCATGCTGGGTGCGAGGATGCACGAGCCGGACTACGGACACCCGGTGTACAACAACGGCGCTAACAGCGGCCTGAACGGCGGCGGCTTCACCTGCGGTAACACCGGATATAACGGCACCAACAGCTCTTGCGGGGTCGCTTCCCTCGGCGGGGCTTATCACATGAACATGGGTGTGAATATGAACGGGACTAATGTGAACGCCGCCGGGGTCATCCGTGTCCCCGCGCACCGGCCTCTGAGCGGCGGGAACTCCTCAGTGCCGCCGGGAAGCGGCACCATCAACAACCTGACCGCGCTCACCTTCCCCTGGATGGAGAGCAACAGACGCTACACCAAAGACAGGTTCACAGGTAGGATATCATATCATATAGACTATGATAATATCATAGCATAGCATATTCCATCAGGCGTAGGCCCAAAGAGAAAAAAAAACAGGATAGGCTATGTGACGTCTATAAAAAGTATTCACACAAGGACAACAAATAAAAATATTTTTAAAAAATAGGTCTACTATTGAGGCTGAAGCATTTGTTGTAAATCGTTTAAGCAGTCCAAATAAATTAAACACAGCCCAGAAAGAACAGAATTACTGACCAAATTCTAAAACGTCCCTGTGTGTATCCCGCTTGTACACATGGGCAGAATTTCAGTGATTAATGACTCACAAGATATAGCTGTTATTTATTCAGTGATAGTTAGAGGCAGCTCAGCGATAAAGATGCTCGCCTGGAGTGAATGTCTTCAAATATCTATTATTTGGCATCTCGAACTTGTGTCCCTCAGGCTAATGATAATAAATATTGCTAAATCAAATGGATAGTTATTTCAACAAATGTTGCATCTTCATGGTTGAAACCTCCCATATTTAAAAATTCGAAAATAACATTTAGGAAACAATAATTAGAATCAACATTTTTATTGCCAATGAAAGAAAAACTTTCAGTAAGAAGCTAAACAGAAGAGAAACTGCTTGTCGTGCTCGTCTTCATGTTATTGTAGGTCCTGTGTGTGAAGTTATGTGTAGATAAATTACGGCCCTACTGTGAGACAAAGGAGGCTGATGTATTTCCTCGTGCGCGCGTGTTGTTATGATTGCTTCAATATACAAACTGTGAATATTCTTGAATTTTCACATGGGCATTTCTTCTTTGTGTCCTGTATTGTGCTGTGCTGTTGTCACAATACTGTTGGGTGATAAATTATTGTGATGCATGATTTCACCAGAATGTCCTCCATGCAGAAAGCAGTCCTCCAAGAGAATTATAGAAACAGAATACATGATGCAGTGTGACTCTTGTTATTCTTTGTTGCTTAGTGCAGCATATCTTATATATACATCTATATTTTATACACATTTTTTTATATTGTAGAGCTGAAACTAACTAACTTATTTCCATTGTCGATTAATATACGGATTCTTTTCTCAATTAACTGATTGATCATTTTGTTAATAAAATGACTGATAAAATAACACCAAAATATATTTACTTTACTATCACATTAGTCAAAGAAAGCATCAAATCCTTACAGATGAGAATAAGCTTTTTGGCATTTTAGCTTGAAAATGACAGAGACAATTAATCGATTATCAGATTAGTTGTTGATTAATTTTCTGTCGATAGACTTATTGATCAATCGAGTGATTGAGTCAGGGCTATGCCTTGCATGATGCTGAGTTGCTGCTTCTGCTCTGTCAGTCTCTTTGCCTTGCATACCTGCTTTGACCTGTCCTGTGCTGTCCTGTGCTGCGTTGTCCTCACTTGTACTGTCTTTTCCTTTCCTGTCCTATCCAGTGTCTCTCTCACCCCTCACTGTAACACGTCGTGTAGGTCATCCCTACCAGAACCGGACGCCACCTAAGAAGAAGAAGCCTCGGACATCCTTCACTCGGCTGCAGATCTGCGAGCTGGAGAAACGCTTCCACCGACAGAAGTACCTGGCGTCTGCTGAGCGAGCCGCCCTCGCCAAAGCCCTGAAGATGACTGACGCTCAGGTCAAAACCTGGTTCCAAAACAGACGCACCAAATGGAGGTGAAGCATGTTTCATTTCATGAGGCATTTTTACCGTTTTTCCAGTGCAGAGCAGATGGTGAGGACATGTTTGCTGTCTCTTACCAGTTTACACTGAGTGTAACAGAGTGTTTCACATCCTGTACTGTCAAAAGATATAAAGCAACCAAAAGTAGTGCAAAGGCTGTAGTGTTTTTACAATAATCCTGTTGTGAACACACACTTAATAAACTACAGGCTATGTAGCAACAAGTTTCTAAAGAACCATAGAGAACCATGTAAACAGTCTCTTTGTCACATTCATATACACACACACACACACACACACACACACATATATATGTATATATATATAATTTTATTTTTTATTTCAGTTTTTGTTTAGTTTTTTTTTTTTTTTTTTGGGGGGGGGGGGGGGGGGGGGGGGGGGGTTGTTTTCCCCCCCAGGGCTCCAGGAGGTCCTTTTGCACCGAAAATGAAAAATTGTTTAAACTGACTGTTACGTCATTGATAGAAGCACAACACAGTATAATATTTTTTTTTTTAAAGTAATGTCTGTTCTCATCATAAGCTTCCTCCCCACCGCTGTGCTTGTCTTCTTATCTGTACTGACAGTTCAGCGCATCTTTACACTTAATCATAACTGACGAAAAATAAGTATGTGTAAGCATGTATAAAGAAGATAAATAAAGAGCCAAAGCTCTTACAGTGGACTGTGTGTGAATGTATTTGCAGACAGTTGAGAGGCTGTCAACCCCACATGCCTCCACATGCACCAGGAGAAATAGAAAACTTAGTTTGCATTCAACTAGGCCATTGTACAATTTAAAATGGAATAAATACTTTGTAAGGTAAACAGTTAAGAAGATTCAATTAGTTTCTGTAAATATACTGTAAATAAATCATTTGTTTAGATTTTTTGGCAAAATCATTCCACTAATAAAAATAGCTACAGCTAAGATTAAAAGGTAAAATCCCCCAACATTTTAATTACGGAAATAAAATACACTCAATGCGCTGAACTATTTGGATTTGCAAACAAAGTCATTACAAACTATTAATAAATAAAATTATATTCCATAAATAAAGGTTTGATGTAGATCTGTCTACAGTAGCTATAATGTCTTTATACGCAGTCTGCATGGATAAAAGATTTGCAATTTTGTGTCTTTATTTTATATTTTTATGATTTTTGATTAAAATTATTTTTAAAATTATTATAAAATGATTGTGTTTTAATGTTGTTTACATTACAACGAGGGTATATACAATGTGCTGTAGACTATATATTATACTAGTGATTATATGTTCAATCCTTACAGTAATAATGAAGTAATAGCCTTATTTATTATATAAGACTATTACCACATGTATACCTTTTTATTTTTAAAGTGTATGTGGACATTAATTAAACGTGTACAGAGAATCTATCGGCCTGCTTTGTGGCCTGGGAAGAAAGGAATATTAGCCTATATTAAAACATAAACCATGCTGTCTGCATTTTGCAGAAATAATAATCGCACATAGCCTGAAACAGGAAATAAGAGAAGGAAATTATATTAACAAACACAGACTTTTTTATTTTTATTTTTATTTTTATTTTTATTTTTATTTTTATTTTTATTTTTATTTTTATTTATTTATTTGTTTGTTTGTTTATTTGGCGTTTTCCACAATCAGCAGGAAAAACCTGCAACAGCTGCTGATTTTGCGAATTCAGATTTCGATATTTGTCTTAGTGACGTCATACACTCTTGAACTTATATCCAATTATTAATATCTGTGGCCTAGTATTAGAATTTTCACAATAATAATTTTGAAACTTAGCCTATATGGAAATTTGTGTAGACCTATTTTTTATTGACAATAATAAAACCTCCGGGTTAGTGAAAAAGAATAGAAACACAGAAACGCGATAATAACCTTACAGAGTATATTAGTGCTCTTTCTCTGTCATCACTGGATAAATGTCCTGTCTGCTGAAACTATGCGATGAAATCTGGAGGAAGTTTAATTCACTGTGTAACATTAAAAAAATAAAATCATAATATATTTAGTAGACTAAACTATGATTGTTATGAAATGGCCAGTAAGGTGACCTGCACGCTGAGGTCTGGTAGTCATGTTTCGGATGTGTGAGCGACTCTCCGGTGTTTGCAGGCGGCAGACGGCGGAGGAGCGGGAGGCGGAGAGGCAGCAGGCCAACCGGATTCTCATGCAGCTGCAGCAGGAGGCCTTCCAGAAGACCATCAACCAGCCGCTGACACCGGACCCGCTGTGCCTGCAGAACAGCTCTCTGTTCGCCCTGCAGAACCTGCAGCCCTGGACCGAGAGCACCGGCAAGATCAGCAGTGTGTCGGCCTGCGAGTAGAGCCAGCACAAACACACGGCCTCCAGCTGCGTATGTGCGCCGGCTCCGAGTGACTGCTGGAGGGCAGCGAAACGGGCTGCAGCCCGCTGAGGGGCTCCGTGGAGGGGCGGCTCCGGTGCACGACACTGTCTGATAGATCTCTGATCCAGGGTCTTCTCCCTGCTCTTATTATCTCCCACCTTCTATCAGACAAGACGACTAACACGCTCTTAGATGGGGTCCCTCAGCACTAACTCTCATCTAATGAGGGTCCACAGTCTGATCTGGATCCCTTCAGAGGTCCTGGACTGAATCCTTCCTTCAGCCCTGCAAAGACATGACTGACTTTTTGGAAATATTTTTGGAGGCAAGAAGCCCGTCAGAGGATCACGCACAGACTAGCTTCAGTGGGTTGTTGTATAATAGTCGAACTATAAGGGACTTGATGTTTCATAAACAGCATATTTTCATATTTTATGTCTGACAAAATATGTGTGTACGTCTCTGCCATCAGAGTCTGTCAGTATTTATCTGCCATATTAATGGACTCCAATGCAAAATAAGAGAGCACTTGTTTCAGCACCTTTGTATGAATTCAAACATGTAATCAGACACATCACCTGACTCCATGTGATGATTTACACCTGATGATATCTGTTTATTTTACCATTTTATACGTGGGCCAAAAGGCCAACAAGCATCTGATCAAAATAAAAATAATATTTAATGGCATTTTGCGACTGCGTTTACCATGACACATTTCACATTTCCTTGAACTCTTATTTTTGTATAAACATTTTCCTATTCTAACCACCAGTCACAAAGAAAGACCAGTCATGTGTCTAGATGGTATATAATATTTTTTTCCTTGTGTGTACTCATAGTCTGCCATTGCATTTTGTTTGAGTGTGTGTGTGTGTGTGTGTGTGTGTGTGAAGAAGAGGTCGAAAGAGAGAGTGATGGGGTTGTAATGTATTAAAATACTCCTGGAAGGCTGTTTTATCAGAAGCAGAAACAATAAGAGCGAGACGTGTTGTACATGTTGTCTGGTCAATAACACAAGCTTTCTAATAAGTGACTGACACTAAAGGCTGCTGTGATAAATGAGAAGATTAGTGCAGCTGTGCAGAGGTGTGTGTGTGTGTGTGTGTGTGTGTGTGTGTGTGTGTGTGTGTGTGTGTGTGTGTGTGTGTGTGTGCATTTGTGCACCTTTGCATCTCTGTGTGCATCATGTCAGAGCGCACATGCAAAGACAGACAAGTATAGATGTGGTGCAAAATGGCCAAAAATGATACGTATATGATGACAATAATATATTTCCAGCAGTGAAACTGATTTTTCTCTCTGCAGAGTTCATCATGCAGTTAATTCAAAATCTATTTGTCACTTTTATTTTGCTTTGCTTACATTCTCAATCCATGTTCATTTTCATACCATACATATAGCGTACATACAGTATATTTAGTCAGTCAGAGTGAACTTCAATGCAAAATATAGTATTATCACCACACACATCTTTTTCTTCTTCTCACAGTTATTTTCAGTCACTGTTGCTGTAATGTTTCCATCAGTCACAGAGCTTCACCTGGAACAAAACATTTCCACAAATATGACATTTTATACTCTACATGTCTCAAAACGATGACAACACACACAATGCAGCTGTGTGTTTGATGACAATGGAGTCATCATCAGCCACAGTTGACAGCTATTATAAAACAAAGCAATATGACAAACAGTCAGACTAAACCACAAAGCAAATATGATTTTAAAAAAAGTGTAGGAGAAATAACAATTGATCAAATACATTGAAATAAATGTAAAAATATTTTTTTTAAAAAATTGATGAATTTGTTCTTTAAATCTTTATTCATCTTTCTTCCGTACATGTTTCGATGCTAAATACTCCTCCATACTTTCAGCGACAGAAACCATTCAATATCAAAATGTTCAGCTCTTTAAGGACATTTATGCTGTGACTTTTCTGCTTTCTAGCATATTCCACTGATTTTATATATATTTTTTAAATATTAAAATTTATAATGGAAAGTCTATGGGAGGAATGTTTAAAAGTTCGTATCTCAAAAACTTAAAGTGCTGAAGTACTCATACGTCATGGACAGGTATCCCATGTGGAAAGAATTAACGTATTAAGACATGGTATCAATAGCGCCACCATGTGGTCAGTTATCACGTGTTTCACGTTTTGGCGAATAACTCACCAACCATGAGGCTGGTATAACAACATTTGCAGTGTGTTCTGCTTAGACTGATATAGGCCACGCCCCTTTTGCGCCTGGAAAGATTTTCCATGATTTTGGATTTTTAGGTAAACACATTTTTTGCTTCTGTTGGCGCATATTTTATCTAATCTTAACCAAATTTGGCACACACCATATTTAGATGATCCCGAATAAAACTTATTGGCTTGTTTTTGGATATCACTCAATGTATATTTTGGTTACCAAAACTTTGAAGGCGTGTCCTGATGCAATTAACAGACCATAAGTCTTTAAGAATAAATTTGATTGCAATTAAATTTGTGAATGTTGCACATAGTCTTATTGCACAAGTGTGTAACGTTTGATACAATTCTAACCACAGGGGGCGCTATTGTAATATTATAACATGACATTTCTACAATAAAATTTGGTACACAAGTTCTCCATGTCGTGTATGTGCACGACGTACTGAAGTATGGCATCAATAGCCCCACCTTGTGGTCATTAGTAAAACACCACCATACTACTTATTAACTGCCATATCTCTCCAATGTAATATTCCATGGTAAACAAACTAAGCAAAGCTGTACAGATGGGGATGCTGAACAAGTCTGTATCATTTTCAGCAATACTTTGTGATTTATTTCAGCTGTCAGCATTCACACACAGTTTCTGCAGGAAATGCATTTTCTAGTTATAACAGGAGTTTCACATCAAAAATCCAAGTTGAGATGAACTCTCTCCTAAATGACATGCTATTTATGTCATCCCATCTTACTCTGACATGCTCTATACCCATGTATTTGAGATGTATTTTAATGAATGCTGTGTTTTCCTAACACTGGCCAGTCTATGTGGTCATTTTTGTGTTTACAAGTAATTTCATCTTTAACTGTTTTCCAGAGTGAAGATGGCTGAAAAAGTGACAGACTGAAATGAAATTACAATGGCAGTTGCCATGTGGGACAGAGGGCAAGAAAAGAGTCAGCTCTCACAATAAGGTCATTAATATAAGTAGGGTGTTTGTACACAAAGCACCAAGGCTTCAAGAAAATCTATTAAGATTATCTGAAGCAGGATCGGAATTGCCTTTTTTCTTTTTCCAAGGAAGAATATTGTCTACAACATATCCTCAGCATTTCTTTTCTCTTCTTCAAGCAGGCATCTCAGACACAGAGTAAACTTCACATTTATTTCTCTGTGTGCAAACACATTCTTAGGCAATTAGTGTAATTGTTTTGATCCATATAAACATTACACTGATGTAAAAAAAAAATGAAAAATGTACTTTATGTCGAAGAATTTAGGGGTATCGGCAGTGCCTGCTGAACCAGCTGTTGGGAAGTTGTGGAAGTGTGTATGTGTGTGTGTGCGTGTGTTAGGTGACATTCTCCAGAATTGCTTTCTTAAAGGTTAAAGGAGAATTTCATCATCCACTCAGAAATATCAGCACTGAGCTGCTGGAGTGGAGCTACAATGAAAGCTCCTGGAATTCCTTTCACACACACACACACACACACACACACACACACACACACACACACACACACACACACACACACACACACTAGTTTCTACCCTCAGGGGAGGAAAAGTGGTCACAAGAGCTGATAAAGATAAAGCAAGTTGAGAGAAATACACCACTCTGCACAGCAAAGGCACTTCTCTTTTCAGTATTTGTCCCACATAAGCTACTCAAAAGTATAAAGAATGTGCTTCTTTAAATAAAGACATCTGATTTCTTCTCCACCATATTTCTAAATTCTATGTACTTTACAAAAGAAAATTATTAAAATTCTGAAGGGATTTCAAGTATCATGAGTTTTGTTGTTGTTTGTTTGTTTGTTTTTTTCATGAGGTTTCATTTAGATTAAAATCATTCCTTGCCCTGGTCTATGTATATATTTCACTCTCCAAGTGTTGATGAGATTGAGATACACCATGGCCCAAAGTATATGGACAGCCCACATACTTCAGTGTATTTTTGGTCTGGGTCTGTTTCTCCTGGTTTGGGCGTTTAGGTTCCAGTGAAGAGAAATGTTAATGCTGAAGCAGACAATGATATTTCAGACAACAGTGTGCTTCTAGCTTTGAGGTCAAAGTTTGTCCAACATGACAATGCCTTTGTACACAAAGAGCTCCATGTAGAAATGCTTTTCCCAGTTTGCTGTGGAAGAACTTGACTGGCCTGCATGGAGCCCTGACCTCAACACTCTTCAACACCTTTAGGATGAACTGGAATACCTGCTCTGTGAACCAGACCTTATCACCCAACATCAGTGATGAATGAACACTGTGTCATAATCACAGGTTACACAATCACATATGCTGTCCTCATACATCTGCCATTTAATGTATATCCACATACATATCCTACATCACAAACCTTCATACACATCCTACATCACAAACCTTTGAAACTATCATTTGGCAAAAGAAAACAAGATGAACTTAAGGTCTTCTTCTGTTGTCAACATGACATCTCATTCATGACAACTGATCTATCTCCATGTCAACTGAGCAAGATCTTGAAAATAGGGTTGCAACCTAAAGAAAAATCTGGAAAGTGGACACTGAGTGTTTTTGATGTGAGGTCATATTAAGCTAAGATTTTTTAGCAGAACAATTATGGTGCACAAAATAATCTCAACTCAAAGGCACACACACACTCCTGGGTCTTTCAGTGCATTCAACAGTGACTCATACTTACACTTACTCACTTTCAATGTATTCTCTGTCATGGTGTAAATTCCAGTAACACAGCACTTCATTATACAGAAGCAAACAAACCACATTACTGAAGTTTCTGGGTCTTTAATCTTCAATGAATCAATGTGTCTTGGGAAAGTTGCTGTTAATTTAGAATAGTGTCTGGATAGTAGAGATAATTTGATCTGCTCTCTGAGGCTGTGGAGGATTCATTCCAGTACAGACTTGTAGGAACAGTATCAACAGAATGACACACTTACTGCCAAATTAGTGCATTTGAAATGCCTGAGTGGAAGATTTTTCTCTTCTTCTGCTACAGTCATGTACAGGAACATATATTCAAGGAAAACTGAGATAATCTTATTTATACAGAGGACACTGTGGTCATATCCTTTGTATTTTGGGGGATGTGTGGCAACTTCTTACTAAGTTTAATCTTTTTTTTATACTTACTTACTTATTTTTTTTACTTACTTACTTACTTTACTTACCACACAGACATGAGACTGATATCCAACTGAACATCTAACTCTAACATCTGAACAAGTGTATTTCACAAAATGTAAAAACTAAGCTTTACTAACCTTTGGTCACTTTACATGTGTCTGAAATGATCACATAGTAAAACCTTCAGCCTACTGGTGAGTCACCAGGCCAAATACACTTATTATGCATAAAAGACTTCAATACTTCTAAAATCTTGACTTTATTCCAATAGGCTTTTTCTCAAAAGGTCACTGTGCACAGTTGCAGCAGGTACAGTCAATCTTTTAAGTAGGAAAAGCATAAATTAATGATTTTCAGTGGTGAAGGAAGTATTCAGATCTTAAACTTAATGAAAAGTAGCATTACTTAAAAATAGAAATGCTCCCCAACAGGTAAAAGACCTGCATTCAAAATGTCAGCTCAATAATAGTATGCAAGCACTACTAGCAAAATGTACTTCAAGTATCAAAAGTAAAAGCAGGCTACTCATATTGCAGAAAAATGGCTCCTGTAAGTGTTATACTACTTCTATACTGATATAAGTTGCTTTTTACTGCTTTAATTAGTTGAGGTGCAGCAGATGAACTATGCTATTTACTTTGGGGTAGTTTAATCTATAATTGAGAGCATCATAAGTTTTGTACCAACATGTAACTGAATTACAATCCACCACTGATGCTTTTACAATAATGTAAGTACTGTTTATAATGGTGTGTGGTGATAAGTGTTCCTGAGGAATAATTTGTGACTTTTTTAATTGTACTACATTACTAATTGGTCTAAAGGACTTTGGTATGACCTACACATGTTTCTACACATTAAGCTATAATGACATGATGATGATAATGCTGAAAATACAGAAACAAAACAATAATGGGGCTACTGGCTAGGAGAGTAATGCTTCTTAAATGGAAGTCTGCAGTGCCTCCGTCTTACAAACACTAGATAAGAGATGCCCTCTGCTTTCTTAAGTTGGAAAAAATTAGTCTGTCACTACAGGGTACACCTCATAAATTCATAAAGATTTGGGGCCCTTTTCTGCAATATGATTTGAGGCTTTTTCGGTGGTGTGGCGGCAGGCAGCGGGGTTTTGGTTTTGGTTTTCTTAACTGTCTTGTCAATTTGTTAGGTTTGTCTCATCGGGTTTTTTTTAGTACCTCCCTCCATTTCCTTTTCTTTTCTTTTTTTTTTTTTTTTCCTTGTGTGACTTGTTGAGACACTGATTCAGATGTTCTCTTTTTTGGTCGTGTCTTCTATGGGATTTTTTTTTTTTATTTGAACCTATTTTTACCTCTTCATGTTTACAAAGATGTTTAGGGGGGTTAGGGTTGTACATGATGCTTTACAATTTCCTTCTTTTATATGAAACAATGTTGCTTGTAACCCTTTTACGATGTGAACTCTATACTCTGATACCTAATAAACAAAGATTTAAAATAAAAAAAAACAATAATGGAACAATCTTGACGTCAGATTGGAGACAATGATCGATTACTAACGTGATATCCAGCGGTCTGTCGCCCCCTAGTGGCATAATGGAAACATTGCAGTGCCTTGTAGCGAACTTTGTGACGCATTGTGATGACGAGCTTTACGTGGTTTTAGCTCGACAAACAACAACAACATCATTGTGTAAGTGTCCGAGAGAGAGCCTCGCTGTTCTCTTCTTAACAGTAGACATGTCTGTCCTGCGGTTCTGCGCCTCAACCAGCAAACATGTTGTTTCAAAGAGTTTGGCTTTGGAGTCTATTTTTACAGGTTAGTGTCTGCCTCAGTATGAGCTAACGTAACCCAGCAGCGGTACTGTCAACCGCTCTGCGTTCAAAACCTGCAGTTGTTGCAATATATTTAATGTTGGCAGAAGTAATATTCATACGCCGTAGGACATGGTGTAGCATCACTTCACAGCTGTGCTCCATCATGTAAGTCTGTCCTAAATGAATGCAGCTGTGCTTCAGTTTGTCACAGCAGTGTCGCGGTGTTGTCCTCTGTGTGTTCAGGAGGTTTCCGGGCTGCCAGCGGAGCAGCGGGGGACCGGCAGCCGCTGAAGAAAGCTCAAACCCCGCAGGGTCGATTCGACATTTCCGAGGAGAAGAGCAAGGATGTTCTGGAAAGTAAGAATACAGACCTGTCAAAAGAAGATTACAAAATGAGAATTCCAAACAGATACAATTGCAAATAGGGCGAAATATTAAATGTATAAAATGTCAACATTTAATTGTATTGTGTTTGGTGACCACTGCCCTGATGAATCTAATTTCAAAAACTCCTGAACAGTGAGATCAAGTGCAATCTATGCAAATAATGTGTTTATATTTGGCAGTTTAAATCCAATTATTCTTTTCAGTGTTTATTCCAGAAATCTACACTCCTCATGCTGGAAACACTTGAGGTTCACACCCTCCAGTAGAAAGACATGAAGTGATCAGTTCTACACTAATTATATAATCAAGTTGCATCATATCCTCAGATGAGTCCACAGCTAAACTATTGTGTGGAACAAATCTGCTTGATAAGAATTGTCAAAAGACCAGCACCGGGTGTTGGAAGCTGGTTTCCATTATGTTTCAACATCTGTATTGTTATATCAATGATGGATTTAGTCTACCCTAGTTTAGATAATGGGATGGACAAAAGGCCTCTCATTATAACCCAAAACAGCAACCACAGCATCCACAGCACCACAAACTACAGCCTCCAAAAGGACATAAAATAAATCAACTCCTCTGTAAAACAGATGAAAGAAAAGCTGAACAGTATATCTTTCATGGAGGCATATTAATGCAAGGCTGTTGTATTATACTGCATTAGCTGAATATAGCTGTACCTAATAAACTGACAACCAAGCTTACCAGGAGACAGAATGATCTTCATGTTCCATCTCTGCACTTCAGTGTGATTCAGTGGGCGGGAGAGGGAAGTGATGTTCACAGCCCAGTAATGTTATTCAATAGCAGAATTGTTTGAACATCTTGAACCACCAACCAGAACAGCTAAAGATCCAATCAAGCACAACACCTTCATGTTACACCCCTTGTCTAGAGGACATGACCGCATCTTCATACTGAAGCAATAAAAAGTATCTAATTTTGAGGCGAAGGAGCTACAATAACCTATCAGAAGGAATAATTAATCTTTTAAAAAAAAACAAAACGGACAACTAGCTACCTAACAGGGAAAAAAGTATATGAAACAAATAGGAGGATCAGCCCTACAACTGCAAGAAGAGAGAAAGAAAGAAAGAATCATGAATAGATACACTGTAACCTACAGCAAACACTATTTACACCATGAACACTGTTACAGGGTTCCAGCACTATGACTTCTGATGCAGACAATGACAATAAAAGGCAAACAGGTTTGGAGAACAGTGAGGAGAATGCTGCTCTCACCGTCAGCTGTAGAACCACAACAATTCATCAATTAATTCATCAGTGGATTGACAGAAAATTAATCTTAAACTATTTTCATCATTGAATCATTAATATAGTCATTTTTTTAAGTAAATATGCCAAAAATTTTCTGGTTCTCAAATAGGATGATTTAATGCTTTTTTGTCATACATGATAATAAACTCAATACATTTTGGTTTTGGACGGTTAATCTGACAAAACATGACGTTTAAAAATGTAATGTTTGACTGTGGGAACATTTTTTTCACTATTTTCTGACATTTTATAGACAAAGTGATTCTCACACACTCCTGACCAGTCCTCCTACACCCACACACAGACCATACACCCACACAGGAGAACATAGCAGAGACACTCATACAATTCCAGCAAAAGTTATTGTATTGTATTTAATGGGACAATGTACAGTTTTAAACATAAATGTTAACATTTGATATACTGCACCAGAGTTAACTTTAAAGCTAATTTACACCCACAATGTCAACTAGAAATTAATAATGTAATCATGTCAAATTAAAAGCAGGATTATTTGAAAAGACCATGAGATTAAATTTAGTTGTTTTTTAGCAGATAACACCTTAAGTTATCAGCCATCAGATTTATTCTATGAGATGAAAGATGATGAGATCAGAAAAAAATGATGTGTTGTAGAAGAAAGTAAAGCAGTTGTTGGAAGTTCAGCAGCATCTATCAGACTCATTCATTTGTTTGTTGTCCTCCAGAGTACCCTGATGATGTGAACCCTGTGACAAAGGAGAAGGGTGGGCCCCGGGGTCCAGAGCCCACGCGCTACGGAGACTGGGAGAGGAAGGGCCGCTGTGTGGACTTCTAGTTGACCTACCTGTACATGTTAAAACCTTGATTGTTTTTGCTGTAACCTCAAAAGTCAGAACTTCAGATCAGGAGGTGAGAATGAGGGAGAAGTACAAACTGTGTATGTGACTGTGACTGTAGATGTACTCACAGGTACCAAAGACAATTAGAAACATCAATATTTCAGCCAGTTAACTCTGCAAAAGAAAGTAGTTTTACACAAGTGTACATTAATCCACTCGCTCTTCCTGACTGTCTGATGACACATCATCCATGCAGACTGGACTGTCAACCAGTTCTCTGACACCATGTAGGAATACTGATTTCATGCTCATAAAAACAAAAGATCAACATAAATCACTGATATTTTGCACATTGCTGATGTTTTGTTTCAGATGAGAGTAAGACATGGTTCTAAGTGCTGGTCCTGTAAGTTTGTCCACAGGTATGAATGTTAAGACCAATTAAAGAGGTGATGACTCTGTGTTCAAGTCCTGTATGTTGATGGTTTTATTTTGAGGATGTATTTCACTTCACCTTACAACTGTATGAAGACAGATAAGGATACCTCAAAAGAAACAGCATCTGACTTTTTTCCAGAATAACCACAATTTCACTATTTTCTTACTAATAATTGCATTTATTTGGCACTTAATATTCAAGTATAATGTGATTAATCTGGCAAACACAAGAGTTTGGGGAACGCACACAGAAAAGTTTTTCAACAGCTTTCTCATTTCACCATTTTTGCGGTTTTCATTAATTCCAAATGGGATCTGTTGGTACAGACTGCGGTGGATTACCTGTGGTTTCATGTGTGTTTTCTGCTTATGTGGCTCCAAAGAAAAAGAAATCCTTTATTGATAGGTTACACTTTTCAGTATATTTGTGATAACTGTAGTACATCGTACTATTGTACTACACTGTAGCACTAGTAGCAGTATTAGTAGTACTGGTATTAGTGAAAGTACTTGCTACAAGATCCATTATGTCTGATCAGTGATGCTATTTTAAAAGATGCACATGCACGTTATTTAGCCTGCTAGAGGGGAGTAAAGATCTACATCAGCTTCCTCCTGATGAAAATTGAACTCAGCTGTATGTTATGTTGCCTTCAAATGCCATCAGCAGCATTGTAATTATGATATTCTCACCCCACACTATACAATAAATCAATAAGAATTTGCATGCATTTATCTGTTATTGTTTGACATTTATGCGAATTATTACCATAGTAGACATAAGTTATATGCCTGTCACATTTTACACGTTACATACTTGTTATTAACTTCGACACTTCTTTTATAGAAGGACTGGTAAGTGCTAAACACACGAAATGTGCATGTTTTTTGTTTGTTTGTTTTGTCGTTTTGTATAACAATTTGTTTGGACAGGGACTGTTAGCTAAATGTTACGAAAAGACTTGGAGTAAATGAATTCAGACAGTCTGGAGGCGGGAGAGGAGTTGAGGAGAAGCACGTGAAGGCAGCACGGATAGAGGAAGGAGACAGCTAGCTGCAGTAACAGTGCTACTGCTAACAGCTACACCTCGGTGTTAATGTGGTAAGAACACGTCTTCTGTATTGTTTGACACAGCCAGGGTTGTAAAGCCTGTTCGAGGAGTTAGTTCATGAGACTGTATCGATACTTTTTCGATAAATTACGTTATCGGTCTCTCTTCCGCCGACCTAAAACAGCTGTGGGCGGCAGAAAAAAGTGTCAAATACTTAAAATAAGAGATTGTACGGGAAGAAAGTACAATTTGTGCAACATAGTTATGCCGAATTCATTAGAAAAGCCCAAAGAATCGACCTGGTACTAATTTGAGGTCCAGTGAGTATCTACGCTTGACGATAGATACCCAATAATTGCAGGATTTTTGAAATGACTTCAATACGTGTGGCATATTTTTCTTATTCCTAGTCATACAAGCAGCAACTTCACTTTAGCTTTAATTCTACATCCCGTAGCTTTCTGTATCATATGGTTTCAAGTTTTCACAAGTCTTTGTCAATTTCATATGTCGAGTTTTCTTGTCAGGTAAGTAAATGAAGTCCGTTTGTGCTGTGATGCCGGTACAATGGCTCCTGGCTTTGTGTAGGTCACTAGTGTTTGCTGTCACTGCTTTGTTGCGATGGTTACTGACACAGTCCCACACTGACCACTGTCCCCTGTGTTTGACATAGATTTAATGTTGAACAAATGAACAAAGGCTCAAACATAAAGGCGCTGCAACTCATGTGTACAGGTGTGTAACAGTGATGATCCCTATGAGTGACACTGGGGTACTATGAACTGATGTGGCAGTTACTGGATAGACATTAAAGATCCCCTTCAGACATATATATATATATATATATATATATACACATACATCCAGACAGTGAAGCTCAGATATTCAATGTTAGGAACACATTCATGTTCCAAAAGCATGATGTTAATGGAAAAAACTTTACTGTTACACATATAAATCCAGAGACTATTCAACAATAAAAGATACATGTACACTCGTATCCTAGCCACGAGTGTATACTAAAGCCTTATCAGGTCCATTTTTGACCATTTATTGGCATAGTGGAGTGTTGATCGGTGTGGTCATATTTTCTGTGAGACAGTATAAATGTGGCCCTGCTGTTAATACTATGCTATCTATCTGTTTAACATCTGTGGCTGTGTTGAAGGAAATGTTAGTGGCAGTATTGGATTGACAGGATTTTTACATTAATGTGATGAAATTAGAGCTGCAGTGATTAATCGATTAGCTGCCAACTGTTTTAATAACCGATTAATTGTTTTGAGTCATTTTTTAAAGAAATTCTCTGATTCCAGCTTTTCAAATGTGAATATTTAGTTTTTTCGTTTCTTTAGTCCTCTATGACAGTAAACTGAATATCTCTGGGTTGTGGTCAAGACCAGAAAATTAGAGACCAAACGACTAATCGATTAATTGAGAAAATAATTGACAGATTAATCGATAATGAAAATAATCATCAGTTGCGGCCCTAGATGAAGTACTGAGATTTATTAGGTAGCCTATTACATTTCAGGTATTAAACATCTATGAACTGTTTCTCAATTGAATTTCCACAAATTTACAAATCACTATATATATATATATATATATATATGTGTGTGTGTGTGTGTGTGTGTGTGTGTGTATACATATATATATATATATATATATATATATATATATATGTATGTATGTATGTACAGACATCATGATAATAGATGACATACTGTATACCATGACAAAAGGTTTTATCCATATCGCCATTGTAAGTCAACAGTATACAGCAAATCTAGTGCTGAAATCAAAAACTAGTCAAACAAAACAAGACATTTGAAGATGTCACCTCTTTTTTCACACATGACAATATAAAAATTAACTGATCATGAAAATAATCATTAGTTGCAATCCTAAAGAACCCCTTAAAGATGTATTTGAAATGGTCCACGTTGTATCCAGTGCTGCTGTCTGTTTTCACACAGTAAGTGAATAGTGTTTGCTGTGGGATGTATACTTCCTGAAGATGCTTGTTGTACTTTAGCTTTACAGCTTCATGTTTTCACTAGTGATGTCACTTCCTCATTCACCGCTTCACACACAGTTTCTAATGTCTGTGACCGAATATGGGTGTGAATAGCAGAGTGTGACATGTACTGTAGCTGTGCATGTAGGTGTTTTCTGCTCAACAACATGATCAAAGATCCAATGAGTGCAGGATTTAAAGAGGAAGGTGTTTGCAGTGAATGCTATCTATCCCTGCTGTCAGAGTGGGTTCCACTTCATCCTGCTTATGTTTTTCAGTGTTGAGTTGGTCTTTGTTCTGGTGTAGCCTTTGACTGACACTTCCCTCTTGAGTCTAGCACCACCCTCTCTATGCCATCACCATGGCAACCAGGCAAACCACTTACAATGGAGGGTAGTGTGAGAGGAGAAGATCCTGACAGTCACACAGGAAGACAAGAAAATATGTAGTGATCATGTCATCACTGAGGCATTCTTCTCATTTTCACAACAGTACTGTACATAATGTTTGTACCCTTTATAAATCTTTGGGTTGTGGACAAAACAAGACATTTGAGGACGTCATCTTGGGCTTTGAGAAACATTGACCAATATTTTTCATTTTATAGACCAAACAACTAATTGATTAATCAAAAAAAGAATCAACATATTTATCAATAATGAAAATAATAGTTAGTTGCATTATTAGTCTAAAGTCATATGTTTCTACTTGTTCTGGCTGGCTGTATCACGCTGCCTCTCTGATTGGTTTCTAGTAGCAACCCAAGACCTGGGTCAGGCTGGCTTTGAATTATATTCTGTCTAATCAGGTCAAGAGGGATTCTGGGGTATTGCCACAGGTCTTGAGTGAGTGTGTTAGATGATCTATTTTGGAACATTTCCTAGAGAAACACTTGAGTTATGAAGTTAATGCACCCATCCAGCTGTAAACTATGACCAGCATGCTGTGATCCAGTGCCTGTGTGTCAGTGGACCTGTGGACAGTACTCTTCCTCGTTGGTCCAGTGAGCACAGGCGGGTCTGAGCATGCAGTCTTAATGAGATCAGTCAGGTGAGGAGTGAGCATTTCGTTACACTCGGGGACCCAACTGGATGCTTATCTGGCCTGCTGCTTAGTGATCCCACAACAACAGGTAGAGACATTCCACTCACTAAGCTACTGTAGGTGTGTATGAGCTGCTCAAACATGTCTTAATCTAGAGCAAATGTTCACAAGGACTGAACGATTAATTTAATCTGTTTGTCTGTATTCCTGTGTGTTCAGGCCTAAACTGTCCTTCATCTGAGGAGGCTTTGTCATGGATTACAACTGATCAGATGAGTGACAGCTGTTAGAATGATGACATTTGTCCATTATATTGTAGCTTTAAACATACAGTATGTTTACAGTTGCACTTATCAGTATTTTTATAGTAACAGTGATCCAATGAGTGTGGGATTTAAAGAGGAATGGTTTTGCAGTGTGTTATATCTATCTCTGCTGTCAGAGTGGGTTCCAGTTCAACACTAAACACTACCTGCCCAGCAGCAGGCAGATAAAGTTAGACACTAGCTGGTGAACATAGTGGAGCATTTAGTAGCTAAAGAGACAGATGTTAGATGTTTTTTCTCAGGAGTTGGTGGAGACCAAACCAGAGCTAAAAGCAGAGTGAATGTTGGACTTCTGTTCAGATGCAAAAACAAGTCCAAAATAATGCTAATGTTGCTACTAGAGCTACAACTAACAATTACTTTCATTTTCGATTAGTCTGCTGATTATTAAGTCCACGGTGACAAATTGCCTGGTTTGCTTGGCCAACAATCCGAAATCCAAAGATATTCAGTTTACGATAAGACTTAGAAAAGCAGCAAGTCCTCACTAATGATGGAACTGGAACTGGGAAATATTTGACTTTTTTTTGCTTTAAAAGATCAGTCAATTACCCAAATAGTTGCAGATGATTTCTTTTGTTGATCAAGTAATCAACTAATCATTGCAGCTCCAGTTGCTACATGTGTGCTGCAGAGTTCTGCTTCCATTTCTGGGCCAATTTGTTGCAGAAGCTTTCTGACTTGGACTGGGTTTGGTCATTTAAAATGTGACAAAGAAAAAAAAATAATTTTCATAATTTGTACATATATGTGTTGCAGGAGAAAGACAGATTGTAGCCAAGTTAGCCTAGTGAGTGACAGGTCAGTAATGGATGAAATTTTCATTGATAAATCTGTCAGCTGTTTTTTTGATTCATCATTTAGTTTACAAAATCATTTTTAAAAAATTTAAATGCCCATCAAAATTTCCCAGAGCTGCAGGGGATTTCTTCAACTGTCTCATTCTGTCTGACTGACAGACTAAAACCCAAAGACGTTTCATTTACAATGATATAAAACACAATAAAGCAGCAAATCATCACACTGGAGAACCAGGAACAGAGCGTGATTGACTGTAGCAGTGGGGTCAGTCTTAAAGGTGTGGCTGTGGCTCTGGTTTGGGTCTTAGTTTTAGGCCTGTGCAGAACTGATATGTAGGCAACTGTTCAGCTTGTTCTGCTGCCCCCAAGTAACCAAAAAATCTAATAATGGAGCTTTAAACTTCTTATGTGTAGAATTTTTGAATTATAGAAGAATTCCTAATTATTCGGATAACAAGAAATTAGGCAGTGTGATGAAAATAGGTGCAGCCAATATGTTGCTTTTGGTCAGAAATGTTCAAATGTGACACACAGTAGCTTTTACTTCTTTAGGTGTCTGTTAACATGTTCTTATATGTACGTCTGTCCTGTGTCATTACAGAGCTCCTGTGTGCCTCACCTCAGCAACATGTTGTTTGTTGTTGAGGAAACATTGGATAAAAAGCACAACCTTGCAGCTCCTTCAAGGTACGTGAATGAAACTTAAACTTCAAGAATATAATCATGAATTAAACGTAAATGATAAACAAAAACAACTTATCATATAAATCTGAAAGTTACTAAATGATTACATTCCTGTAGTTGACAGACCTTCCTAGATTCTCTTTTCGTCCAATGGAAACCAAAGGATGCAGCCAGCGATGGAAGATGCGTCTGCCAGAGTTTAAAGACAGCAGAGGAAAAGACACTGAGAGAGGCAAGACAGAGAAAGAAAGGAACGGGGCAGGGCCACAGAAAAGTGTTACTATGGCGCCCACCTCTAGGTATCTGAGTGACAGACAGTATGTAATGAGGAAGCCTCTCTTCTCCGTAGAACAACATACATCTATCTTAAAGAAGACTCATCCACTGAAGCACCCGCAGAAGGTGAGGAGGAGTAGAACACTCATTTATTTTTACTAGACTCATTCTTCAGTTTTACGTGTTGGTCTCTGTATGAATATATCCCCTGGTCATATTTCCATAACACTGCCAACTGAACTGAATACTGTCAGATCAACATAAAGGCTGCAGCAGCACAAGATTAAATACACACAGCCATAAAATCCTTGAGTTGTTCCATCTTCTTAAGAGATTTGTAACAAGTTGGAGTATTTAAAAAATGTAAAAAGTGTTATGAGATAAAGTCATAATTCTAGAAAATATAGTCCTAATATTACAGGAATAAAATGAAAAATTGAAAAAGTTATAATATATGATATACTATGAGAGTAAAGTCATACTTTTTATGAGAATATGGATGTCATATTTTTAGAACAAAATGTCATATGTTATGATTAGATAGATTAGATAGATATTAGATTTCATGTGCATGTTGTAACAATTTCCTTATTGTGCAGTTGCTATTTTTCCCTGCAAAAGACTGACAAAATACTAAAACATTATTTCATATTATGCTTTTTTACATAAAATGAAGATTTTGTCTCATGATTAGTATGACTTTTTCACATAAAATTACAACTTTACTTTTGTGATATTATTGACTTTATTTGAGAAATTCTGACTTTATTCTCCAAACAATACACATTTTTCTTAAAATATTTCTACTTTATTCTCAAGCTGTCTTTCTACTTGAGATTTTCTTTTATTTTTAACTATGCTATGTAATATTTAGGGGATCCAAGGGTGAAAAGAGGGTGTGAGTGTCCCCCACACTCATGATGGGATTCATTAAGGCTTCAACTGCAAAAATGTTAAAAATTCATCAATGCTGCAAACTCTGAGAGACCCGAGAATTCTCATCTTCCTTTTTTATCTGTACCAGTCAAAAGTAAGAACACACCTACTCATTCAAGGCTTTTTCTTTATTTTTACTATTTTCTACATAGAACAATACTGAAGACACCAAAATGATAAAATAACACATACGGAATCATGTAGTAAACAAAAAACAAACCAAAATATCTTTCACATTTTAGATTCCTCAAAGTAGCCATTTTCTGCTTGGATGACAGCTTTGCACACTATTGGCAATATCTCAACCAGCTTCATGAGGTCGTCCTCCAGAAATCAATTGATCAGAATCAACAAGCACTCAGAAAAAATATGTTTCTCTTTACCTCGTAGAGATGTTCTTGTCATAATGTGGATTACTACAGTAGTGGATGTGTACCCACACTACCTCAACACAACACAACTGATGGTCTCAAATGCATTAAGAAGGCAAGAGATTCCACCAATTAACTTTGACAAGACTCACCTGTTCATTTAAAACCATTCCAGGTGACCTCATGAAGCTGGTTGAGAGAATGCTAAGAGTATGGAAAGCTGTCATCAAGGCAAACAGTGGGTACTTTGAGGAATCTAAACTATGGAAGATATTTTAGATATTTAACTCTTTTTTTGTTTACTACATAATTCCATATGTGTGTAGTTTTGATGTCTTCTGTATAAGAAAAACCCTTGAATGAGTAGGTACTGGTGCTGTATTTTAAAACTCACTGCCAAGTCTATTGCAGCTCTATCCATCATGTTCGTGGCATGTTTGAACAGAGCCATTACAAAACGTTTATTTAACCCAGATGTGTGTGTGGAAACAGAAAAGCAATCATTTCAGCAGACAGATGAAGCCACTGATGTAACAGATTCCATGTCTGAAAATGACTAATCACTTTAAATTCTATCTGTTTCCTTCCTCACAGGAGAAACATTTAAGTGTCAGCAGGACAGAAGATCAGCAATATGCCAACATCAGCTTGTTGACCAGTGCAAGAGAAGAACTGACCCCAGAGAGCTTCAGCTTCTCTCACTGTGACCTGTCATCACCCTCAGCCTCCAGAGAAGAGCTTTGCTCACCCTTGGGTGTCTCAGACCTGAGAGGCAGGCTGTCCCATGAAAAACACACTGTTGGATCACCTTTCCCTGGATGCAGATCAGCTCAGCGGAGCCTCTCTAGCTCCTTCCTGGAGGTCCAGAGACTAAACCCTCCTCTGAGGCCGCCATTAACCTCCACTGTCCTATATCCTACTTACACCCCTCGCTCAGGTTACTCAAGGCGAGGCCAGACTGAGCTCAGGCTTGGGGGGAGGGAGGGGAGAGGGGGAGGGGAGACCAAACTAAATACATGCTCTTTTGTAGGACAGTCAAGGGGACGCACTATGTCTTCCTGTCAGGCAAACTACTGGGCTTGTGCCATCCCTAAAGCTTTGCCACCTTCCCCAGACAGGCACTCTGTAGGCTGGGATCCAAACAGAGAGTACCAGGCCCTGCTGGACTACACCTACCCTCTGAGACCAGGACATCTGGTCAGTGAGTGGGACCGCTCTGAGCTCCGGGGAGACTCTCTCCTCCAACCAGACCCGAACCTACAGGACTCAGGGATTGAACTGGACCACCTTTGTAGCTCCACCAACCTGTCGGGGTTAGACTTTTCCCTGAGCGGCACAGGGCAGATCAGAGAAGGGGGCACTCTTAGCGTGGGTCAGAGGTCACCTGACCTGCAGGGATTCTCCAAATCCTCATATGGTTTGCCCTCTGGTGCCCCGCTGTCTCTAACGCACCCAGCCAGTTTGTCCTTGGAGAGTATGGACTGCTGTAGAGACAGAGGTGAGATGAATAGTTACAGGAGTGGTGGTCACCATCATGAGCACCACACACCATCCTCCTCCACCTCCACTGCTTTCATCCGCTCCACCAGTGTGCTTCCTCAGTCCAGGCGTGTTGGTGTGGAGGTAGATGAGGAGTTCCGGCCTCTCCCAGAGCAGCTGGAGGAGCTGCAGCTTCTGTCCAGACAGGTCAGTGCTGTGCACACTCATGGACCTCTACTCACCCATACATTTCATTATCGCTAATCATGTTGCACATGAAACATTTTTACATCGTGTAACTTTCATCATGGTCTGAAAATCAACCTACACACACTTCACAGTGAACAATTCATTGCTTTTATGTTTCTCTCAGTTCTGTCATTGTTATATGATACTGCAATTGTGAGCCGGGACAATTTTCCAATTTTCCATTCAAGGATACCTCAACATCCAATAATAGTCAGCTACCAAAAAGCGATACACTGATGAGCTGTGATGTTGGAAAATCTAAAAGGCAACAAAGAAATGTTGCAAATTGTGAAAAGGATAATGTGAATTGTATATGTGTGTGATGTGATGAAATTTTTCTGTCTTTTCTTGTCTGTCCGCCATCAGACTGTATTTTTTACAATGTGTGATGATGATGTGGATCGTAACCTTAGTGGGACATTATTACATGTTGGGAACTCAATAACTGACTGTTGCCATGGCTACAGTTGTCACCCCTGCTGAGGTGAGACCCTTACCTGCCGTTAGTCACTGTGTGCTAACATGTAGCTGTCAGCAGCTGCTGGTGGGTTCAGATGTTGACCATCTCAGTACACAACACGCCCCCACCAACACAGCCTCTTGTATTGTTTTACACAGGGCTGAGGACTTCCTGTATGTTGCTGAACAACAAGAAAAAGTTGAACAAACAAAAGCAACAGTTTAATGAGAATAGGAATACATACATACAGTAGAAGATACAGGCATTCCTGTTTGCTTTTCTAGCACATGTGCAGTTGGCGTGCTTGCAATGTGTACAGTCTGCGCGGTCTTTTGGGCTGCACACAGGCGTCCACAAGAGAGGTTCACACACCCTCACGGACATAGGCAGGTGATGAAATTTATGTCACGCAGACCCTTGTGGCCACGTTGACATGAAAAACAATGAGCCGTAAAGCACAGCGAGGGATGTCACAGTAATTTCACCTCGTCTGAAGACATGTTTCCTTTCCTCTCTGTCCCAGTTTTGTGTCAAAGTCTGTTCCTACACACATTATAGGCTGTTTAAACAAAACTGCACTTTCCATTGAACCATGAATACAACCATGGAGGGACAGACACAGTGGATCAGTGTTACTAAAATGCTTTTGAGCTGTAATGATGTGGTTTGATTGTAAGGGTTTGGTCCATGTGTGCAGGTGAGGGAGGTGACGGCACAGCTGAGGCGGCCCATCACAGCCAGCTGGGAGTCTCTGGATCCAGGCACCACCTCCATCCTCTCCTCCATCACCCTGCCTGAGAAACAGGAGGCTGAAGAGGAGGAGGAGGTCAAAGAGCAGGAGGGCAAACAAGACACAGATGAAGGACACAGAGAGGAGAGCAGTGCTGCTGAGACAGGTATGCATTAATAATGAAGAAATTCTTCAGTCAGAGCTCATAACTCAGAGCTCAGATTTGACATATCTGTGCATCTTGCCTCCATCCCAATACGATGGTGGTGAAAGGAATACATTTTGTGATGCTCACAGCATGAAAAAAATGGCAGCAGTTATCACTGTAACTTCTTTCTACCAAAGACACAGTCCATGGAAATGTGTGCACGATGTCAGTTTGGTGAATGTCTATCAGCAGCTGATGATGGAGACTCTGAGGCAGTGAGGAGGAGTCCCGGAGCCTGGATGGAGTCTGTTGGAGGAGGTCTGACTCGGGCTAGTCTCAGGGAGGTGGAGGCTTTGGCAGAACAGCTGTGTGGCCTCACCCTGCCTGACACCCAGAGGAGCAGCCAGGAGGACCAGGAGCAGAGTGACTCCCTCATGCGACACATTCAGGTAGAGACAGAATCTGACCTGCCAGTGAAACATCTGATTGAAACTCTCTAAATGTTTTCATACTGACTAAATTCTGCAGGCTTTTATTGTAGCTGGACCATGATAATCTAAAAGCAGCCATGAATGTGAACCATGTATGTTTCAGATCTTCTGTTCACACCTGGGGCAGCTCATCCAATGGCTCTACACAGTGTCAGAGAAGATGGACCTGATGGCCCCGCCCACTGTGGATATAGACAGTGTGAAGTCATCGCTGGCTGAATATCAGGTGAGGGCCGAGCCTCGGCACCCTGTTATACTCCAAAACAGAGCGGACAGCGGGCACATGTGGTTCTGTTTATGCTACACTGGCTGTAAGCATGGGCAGATTGCACCTGTGGGTCTACTGAGTCACTCACTCATAAGTCACTTGTTTATTCTTATGTTCATAATAAGGCTGTAGGCTTGCTGTTGTCAGAGAGAAACCTGACAGTGAAGACCAGTCTCTGTCGCTAACGCTACTCATAAATTCTCATAGCGAGGCCAGGTAAAAAAAAAAAAAGGGGACTCTGTGTAGGAACGTAGTTGAGATTGGCCCTAAAATGAGAATAGCTGGTCCACCGTAAGTGAGCCTGGTCAGGTTAGGCTAAGCCATTGTTGCTAACTCTGGAGCTAACCCCGCAGTTGGGGAAACAACAGACAAGACTTTTCTTGGTCTTGAGAAGCTGCAGCATTTATTAACTGACACACTGTAGTCTGAACTGTACATTTACTGCCAGACTGACAACATACTGCTAACCTTTTCCTCTGCTCTGCTCGCATTCATCGTCACTTTTCAATCATAAGTAGCCCATTGATATTAATGATCATGTGAAATTTTTAGCAGGGAGGGGGGGTGTATTCATTTGGTTGCAATCTGCAGCCTCACTGCTAGATGCCACTAAATCTTACACACTGGTCCTTTAAAAAAAAAAAAAAAAAAAAAAAAAGGTTTTTACAGCTACATGTCTGTGTGGAAACCAGAAGCGTTGAGAAATAAATGCAGCTTTTGACCATCATATAAACAAAACAAACCCCCCAAAACATGACATCAAAACTTGAATCAGAATGATGTCACCAGTCATATTTATGCTGAATTAAAAACCTCTGGGTGTAAACACAAGAAATTTCAACATTTCAATTTACATTTTTTTCCATTCAAAGTTTCCTAGAACAGGTATTGTACTACTCACATGAGAAATGATGGCATTTCTGAATAGCCTAAATGGCATATATAAATATGGCATGTCTGTGTGACACATACAGTGACCCTGTAATCCTATAAATGAGGGAAATTAAAAACAAACAAAAAAGACCCTGGGGTTCACAGGATTACCAGAATAATGTTTTAATTCATAATTTGATTCATACTGATCAATGTTAACACTTCCTGATGTGACTCCCTATCCCTACCTTTCTTTAATATTGATAATTAATACATATATATACTATATATTCTCCAAATTCTTTCCAATACAGTAATTTCATTTCATTTTCATTTTCAAATGGGAAAAAAGTGAGCCCACCCTCAAACAAAAGTGACTTGCAGATTGTTTGAGTGGCACATGTCTGGACGTAGAGTCACAGCCTCAGCATCAACAGTCATATAAAATAGAGAAATTGAAGAAGCTGCAAACTGAGAATGTCATTTTTGCTTGATGAAGGAGCTAAATGATTGGTTAATTATCAAAATGTGTGAGCTGTTGATGGACTAATCAATTAAGTGACCAGTCAGCTCCACACTAGTGTTTTTCTGCTTGTACTCATTGCTTTCATTTAAGCAAATGCATATCCACAATCATTGCAATTTAAACCTTTGCCAACACAGACAGTGAGTAACTGAACTAGATAAAGTATCTATCTATGTGAAACTATCTTACTGTACATGTTCCAAGTGTTTCCTCAGCAAACTCAACCCCATTTTCTAACTTTATACTCACTCAGTGCACATGGTACAATGCTGACAGTTTTGTATGATGGTCTGGTTGTCAGAGTTTTCAGAAAGAAGTGAGCAACCATCAGCCACTGACCTCTTGTGTCCTGCACAGCGGACAACTTCTCCTCAGCTGCATCAACACCACCTCTCCAGGTGAGTCTCTCTGGTTTCACATCACCAGCTACATGTATTAACAGCAAATACTGCTAATACTGTATTAAGAGGAAAACTTCAAAATGAATCTCAGGATTTCTGTTTTCTGTCCACTCTCCTCCTCTCCAGTTTTAAGAGATACCCTGCTGTTGATTGAGAGGCAGTCTAGAGCTCTGGAGAGCCACACTGAACACTTCTTCTCCTCCATCCTGTCTGCCATGGACAGTCTGACCCAGCCCAGTCAGCCCAGCAGGGTGGAGGCCCCAGGCCCTGTGGGGCTGCAGGGGTCCACTCTGTGAACATTCAGTAGAAGCGCAGAACATGTCTGTGTGCAGGGATATGATTCGTTTCACTTATTTATTTCTTTATTTTCTTACTTTTTTCCAAAGATTATGTTTTTTTAATATACAGCTTTCATTTATGCATCACAAAAAAAAATCTTTTATACACATCAATGATCTAGAAGAAAATGTCCTGAGTTCTTAAAAGTTTCATGAAAGAAAAATTTAGGACCAGTATGTTGTCTGAACTAAAGTGATCACTTAAAATACTGCAGGAACTTGAAGTGCTCTTAAATGGTGTCTGAAAATTAAAAATATAGAGCTGTAAATTAGCACAGTAAGTCCCCTTTAAAGAGAGGGACAGCTGCATTCACTCTGTCATTTCAACACATCAGGTTTACATCTGTTTCTCTGATCCTGATCTCTGATCAGTTGGCAGCTACTGCAGGATGTGATCACCAGCCGGTACTATGATCCTTTTTATGACCTGATTATCTCACAGGAAACAAAAAAGTTTTTTAAAAACATTTTCTATTAGCTGGTTTAACAAGGTTATCAAATGTGTCCTTATGTGAAGTGCACTAGAACATCACACACACAGCCTTAAAACATTTTTATCTGTTCTCATGGACGTCAGTGTTATGTGTTCTAATGTTAACATGTATGTCAAAAGGTCAGTTCACCCAAATTACAAAAGATACATGTTTTCTTACTTCCCTCTACTCGTATCTATTCTGCAGATAGTTTTGGTTTTATTTGTCCAAGTTTGGACAATCTGAATCTGAGACTTCAGACACAGATATCCACCCCAGTACAATATAATATTTAGTTTGTGGTGCTTACAGCATTGATTTATATATCACCGTGGATAACCCACTGTGGGCAGTTGTCATTAGAACTACTTACTACCAAAGATATAGTCCCTGTTGGAGAAAATGGACAAATAGAAACTGAACAAATAAAACAAAAACTATTTGCGTGGCTAGTTATAGTCATTTGGGTGAACTGACCCTTTAAAAAAGCCTTTACAACCCAAAACAACAAAGCTTTTCACTATACTGTAATTCGATCAAATCACTAAATAAAGCTGGTTGTTTAACCTAGTGGTATGAGTGTCTATATCTGTCAATGTTTTGCTGTATTCTTTCCTGTCTGGTCTGCACATTTAAAGGAAAGGTTGTTTCACTGACAGGTCTGTCAGGTCAGACTAGCTCATTATTTCAAAGGCTTAAGCTTAGATTCATTTTTGGTTATTGGTAAATTATGAGGGGAAAACATCTTCTGATGTTTCCATATGGAAACATGCTGGTGTGTTGGTCATGCTGCCAGAAATACTCACTAGAACATCAAATGTGGATCAATTCATTGGCTCCCAGTGCAATACAGAATCAACTTGAACAGAACACAACATACATTTGATATGACAGAACCTACAAATAAAGACAGTGAACAACAGAGCAGTGTGTGGTACAAAACAGAAGATGACAGAAGATGCTGCTGGATAAGGAGGTTGGCAGAATATCCTGTGCAGATGTATATGTGTGAGTGAGAGTGTACAGGACATGTAGGGATATTATATATACACTTAAAAATATGACATGATTTCTTTATTTCCAATCTGTACATTGAGACATTAAACTACATACACCCCAATAAAAACTGGAAAAATTGAGGTGTTCTAAAACTTTTGACTCGTAGTGTATATACACATACAGTACATACATATACTGTATATGCATATATGCACAGTACTGTACAAAAGTTTTAGGCACCAAAAGTGAAGGGATGCTTTCAAAAATTATGCCATGAATAGTTTTTATTCATCAATTAACTTGACACAAAGTTCAGTAAACAGAAGAAACCTACAGTAAATGAAATCAATATTTGCTGTGAGCAGCTTTGCCTTTAAAACAGCAGCAGTTCTCCTCACTACACCTGCACACAGTTTATAGAGGAGTTGCCACAGTTCTTCTGTGGATTTAGTTGTCTCAGCTGCTTCTGTCTCTTCATGTAATCCCAGACTGACTCCATGATGTTGAGATCAGGGCTCTGTGGGGGCCAGACCATCTGTTGCAGGACTCCTTGTTCTTCTTGTTGCTGAAGATAGTTCTTTATGACTCTAGCTGGATGTTTGGAGTCATTTTCATGCTGCAGAGTAAATTTCCAGGGTGGGACCAATCAATTTGTGTCTAGTTTATAAAATTTTAAATGGTTTGGCTCCTCCTCCATTATGTGACTTTGTGTACACTCGCTCAGTAAGTTCTATTAGATCCTCCAGAATATCCTTTATACAAGATTGTACCATACCATTTCATCACACTACATTTGGGCAGTCAGCTTTCTCTGTGAAAGCCACAAGTCAGTGGAATGCCCTACCTGATGATATGAAGAACTGTAATTCCATCAGTATGTTTAAAATCAAATCTGCTAAAAACTATTCAGTTCTGTAACCACTGACTCTACATTTTATCTCATGTAGAGATCTTATGAACGCAAATAACATTGATTTTAATTTGACAAACATACATTAGTCATTTCTATACACACACACACACACACACACACACATATATATATATGTATAATATAATTTTCTGAAGTAATAGGAATGTAAAGATATAATGTTTGAGGAATTTCAGGTTGAAGTTTTCCTTTATTATGAAATAATAGTCATTGAATGTTTTTATGCTATGAAATAAGAGTTGTGTTGAATTTATATTTGAAGACGTTTCTGAAAGTAATCTGATCACATAGTGTTGCTTAACTTTATTCCGTTCGCTTTAGTATTAAACTTTTATTTCAGTGTAGATGGTTTGAGAAAGCTGAATCAATGAAAACTGGATGTCTAGACATTGTCTAGACGTTAGCCTCAAGTCACACACTTCAAGCCACTATCTCTCAACAATTTTCTTTATTATGTTATGTTATTATCATTTATAGGCCTTATTATTCTTTTTATCTAGTATCTTATGCTTTATCATGTATTCCCAAGATGTTTAGCTATTAATAAATGTCTTCATTTATCCTAAGAAGTTATGATTGTGGTTTTCTTTGAGCTGCAGTAAACAGAAATCACTGTTTGGGACAAGAACTTATGGTTATGAGACTGATTCATTGATTAAATTGAATAAGGGTTATTGCTTCCTGCTGGCACTAACAAATTTAACCAAAAGGGAGGTAGCGCCCAGATGACGTTATGTTTTATATTAATAAAAGTATTAATGTTACAACATATTCATTAAGCCTCTCCTGCTTAATGAATTTTGTACAAATACTCAAAGTATATATTTTGCTCTATTTCTGTGTGATGTGTTCGGCTTCTGATAGTTTAGAAAAGGGCAGAGAAGCACTGCTTATATTTAAATGTACAGTGCTCCAGCCCCATGGGTTAGTGTATTACATTATCAACATTGGCCAACTACATGGGCATTTCACAAAGAACTTTAACTTTGTGCATATACATAGAAGTGACTCTAGTCAAGGATTTAATTGACACACATCAACATTTGTTCTTCCAGCCAACAAGACAAGCTGAACATGCTAAACCATTCAGTCTCATTAATTAAAGGGAGAAAGTTGCACACCTCTACTGAGGATGAATGCACCAACCATACTGAGCCCAAGTGCAGAGCAGGGAGACTGGATTCTTAATACCTGCACCTTGCAGACGGATATACATTTACATACATTACATTACATTTATTAAAGATTGATTTTGAATTGAAAAAATATTATGCTCAAACTTTATTTGCATAGCCACCAGAGCATGTGAGCAGAGTTGAGTAAAAAGAAACTCCACTCCCCGGCAGCGTGGTTGTGCTCTGCCTCACTGCGTTACCGTTCTCTGCTCCCAGGAGGAAAAAACTCCAAATTCACTCCCTTTTTCTGCTAATCAGCCAAAAAACTGTAGTGTTTTGAATCAAATTATTTCAATAATCTGGACAGCTCTTGCTATTTATTCACCACAACAGGAAAAGATGATAGTCTCTATTTTAGATTTAAACAAAAAGGAATACAACAAAAATACTCAAATGTGTGTGTAATGCACACATCTAAAGACCTATAGCCTAATTATAGGGACAATTGGCCTACAGAAGGAAAACAGAACAATATTAGGCTAACTAGGTTATCACCCTCATGCATTTAGTGTCATGGCTAAATGCATGAGGCTCAGGTTTGAGTGAAACCTGTTCAAGTTCAAGTATCTGTTCTTATATATATGTCAATGGTTCAAGTGCACTCCTCGCTCAGGTTAAATTAATGGTGCTCTGCTCCCTGGTCCAGTCCAACTCCACTCCGCCCATACTCTGATAGCCACTGTACATCCTCTACAGGTTCTCATTCCTGTCCAGAAGGTGAACAAAAGACCATGTGTGTGTTTTCATCCAGTCTCGATAATAGAAGAATTTCTTTCTAAACAAAATGTGGTGTTTTAAACAAGAAACATGCACCACTCATGTACCGTTAATGCATATTACTAATTTGGCTTCTTCCCCAGTTATCGTTGGCAGGGACCATGGCTGCAGGGACACCGTTGTGGTGTGGTCCTATGGGTGTCCTGCCTGGACACCACGCCTGCTGTTATTGTTACTAGTCATATTTCTATGAATATTAGCCTCCTTCTTTCTCTCTCAACCCAACCGGTCAAGGCCGATGGCCACCCACCTAGAGTCGGATTCTCCTTGAGGTTTCTTGGCTGCACTAAAAATGTTGCCATTAATCAGAGAGGATCTTAACCAGTTTACATCGAAATCAATGACCTGCAGAACACCAAATTCTTTCTTTTTTCCATAAATCTACTAAAAAAAAAAAACCCAGGTTGCCATGTGTTCTCTAATACTGCCATCTAGTGGGCACTGAGGAAAACACACCACATTAAATGAACATGAACATGTGTGTGCATGTGTGTTTGTGCTGGAGTGGAAAATACTTACCACAGAATCATTGTTTTCTGCTGGCACAAGAGAGAGAGACAGTGAATTGTTTAGAAGATACCAAGGAAATGTTTCTTGCACAGGCTAGAGCTGGCAGTACTGACCAAGAGCCAAAGGTGTCTGTTGCGTACGATCTTCTGGATCTGACATGGAAGACGCATCACTTAAGTGGAAAATTCAAACAAGAGCTCTATGGTCTCGGAGAAGAGCTTGGTGTTATTTGCACACCGTCTAGTGTCAAGGGAACCTGCTGGATCCCTCAGTCCACAGAGCCCACAAAGTGTTCTTGTGGCATGGACAAGACAAGGACCTTGCCACTGACGAGGGCCAGTACTCCGTTGTTCTGCAGCGCATGGAGCACCTGGCTCTAGCATCAACAACAGCAGAAGTTCAAGGGCAGGCAAAGAAGGTCAGTTTTACACAGTAAATCTAATACCACTAGTTTTAAAAAGTAGGTTCAAGAGTCAAATGAACTTTAAGAATCAAGTAATTGACGGGTGGCTAAGGAATAAAAGTTTAACTAACACTTTTATTGTGTTTTTATTTACTTACCACTTAACAGGTAAAGCGGGAAATGGAGAATGCACTATTTTGTGTATTCTGCCATTTTCTCTCAGACATGTTTGAGGAGCTATCCTCACTTAGCCTCACCCTGTAAAGAAATGAACCTGATCCTCCCCCAAGCCACGTCAGAGTTGAGAAAGACAGTAACCAGACTAGAAGCACTAAAGTTTAGGGCAAAGGCAGGAAGCATGCTGGAGAAGATCCAGACCATGCTCGCTCAGCAGCAGGGTGATGAGAGGAGATTCCAGGCTTTTTAGGACAGGAGTTTGTTAGGATGTCAGAGAAATCAATGATCAGTATGAGAATCATTGTATTCATTACACAATAGAATGATTTGAGGATGTGGAGAGAAATGCAGTGAAGTCTTTGAAAAAATTATGGGAGACAGACAAATGGCCAGATATTCATTGTGGGTTGGTGTGTGTGTGTTTGTGTGTGTGTTATTTCTGTTAAAGAGAATAACACTGAAGGGGAATCTGAAAGGCTTCATGGGCTTCGCTAACACCAACTTCAAGCACTTCACACCCCACCATAGGAGGTGGTGGTAAAGCACCGTAATGCTGGTTGCCGCTATCACATGACTGACAGGCATCTCAGCTGGTGTTACACCGTATTTGGTTACCCATCGGATTCTGTGACCTGCAGTGTTGGAAGAAGCAGTCAGATCCGTTACTTAGGTAAAAGTAGCCTACCAATACAACAATGTAAAAATACTTAATTACAATTTAAAATTCTGCATTTAAAATCATGCTTAAGTAAAAGTATAGAAGTGCTACCAGCTAAATTTACTTGAAGTACTAAAATAAAAACACTAATTTTGCAGAAAATTGGGCTGAGTGATATATTTTAATGCTGTTTATGCATTTACTCATCAGTGTTAATGATGTACTTTAAGTTTATTTAATATACCAGATACTTTTACTTAAGCAAAGCATCTTCCAACACGGCAGGTTGACACAGAATCTGATGGGTCACCAAATACAATGTAACGTGCCAGCAGCCCCTTCATATCTCGAAAAAACATTGCAGCATATTAATAGCATAACTCTCTCAACATGACTCAGAATCTCCACCATTGCACAGTCTGAAGAGACGCAATGCATTCTGGTTTTGGTTGGTCATGATAATCCTGCCCTCAGGCCCTGACGTAAGCGGTTCTTTCTTCTAGAGCAGCTAAGTGTTGGTGCCACCCTGGAACCAGTTCTCCTGGTTTCCTGCCAGTTCTTTGGTTCTTTCCTTCTATAGCTGGTTTTGATAAGTTAAAGTTGGAGTTTGGGACTGCAACCAGCATGACACAGAATGTGACCTTTTTATACAACACAACATGTGGCATTTTCATAGTGTTTGAAGCTACTTAAAAGGAAATCAGTTCAAGGAGTTGAAGAGAATAAAGCAGATACTGTTGGTCAAGCAAGTTAATCATAAAGATAAATTTCACTCTGTTCTCTGATGGTAGTTGGTTACATTTGCCTCATTGACAGTCATTTACATATACTTTGCCTAATTACCCTCCTGAGCTTCTCTGCATAATTTTGCCATTGCAGGAAGAGCATGTTCATCATACATTTTAAATATTGCCAATATTGACACTGACAAATTGTACACTCATTCATGTGCAGTAAATTTATTATTACAGCCCACAAGTAGGTATACACTGCAAAAGCCAATAACTTCAGTGTGTAATTGTGGTAGTCATGGAGATTTATCTTCTTTATTGATTGTAAAAAGTACCCTGCTGTCCACAGAGGACTCATCCAGATATCCATGACAGTTGGACATTTAAGCCAAATAACACTTTCATTTACTTGGCACTCTGCCGTGGAGGAGCTCTATGCACACCGCTCTGCACAGTTTGGCCTTTTTCCTTTTGCACCTGCTGAGAAGAATTTTAGGAGTGCAGACACCTAAACTCACCAGTACTCTATGTAGTAAAATGACATACAGCAACATTTTGATCCAAAAAAAAAAAAAAAAAAAAAAGCCCAGCTAGATTATTTATATTGATCAATCATGAACTCATCACATCTCTTTTAGGCAGCTGGTGAGCTGGACACAAGAGGACGAAAATGACTGTTTCAAGCCTGTTTCCCTTTGTTTAATGATTTGATGAACAATCACCTCCTCTGCACATGAATAAAGGAAAAAAAACTATAAAATGTATCAATTTAATGTTGTGGTTGTTTTGATCTATCAATAATTAGTTCTACTCTTCATTCTTTATGCAAATTCTGCATTTTTAATGCACATTGAACATCATATTTTATTGTTCAAAGTATTTTTTTCTTCATTGTAGCTCATTAAAATAGATTTGAACAAATCAAAGAAAACAATGAGAGACAGGTGAAAGGCAGGATGCCCTCAGAGGGTCATACACCTTTAAGAAAGAAGTGGGGGTAACTTGAAGTGGGCGTAACTTATAGTCTCGCAGGCTGCAGACAGATTCTTTTGGGATGAATCACACACTCCTCTAATTTCTTCTTCTTTTTCCCTCCCATTTTCTTCCTCCCTTCATCTATCTCTTGTCCTTTTGCACATCTTTCATACTTCCCTCTTTCTTCCATTCTATTCTTTGCTCCCTTATCTATTTTTCCTTCCCATTATTTTAGTCCTTTCTCCTCTTTATCTCTCACACTTTCTTCCTTTCGTCCTCTTTCCTTTTCATCTTCTGTACCTCCTTTCTCCCATTCCTCCTGCCTTGCCCTTTTCACCTTTTTACTTTGTTCTTCCCTTTTCTGTTTTAACTACCGATGGAATGTAAGTACATTTACTGTACTATAGTATAGTTTATACACTCAAGTTCTTGTATTTTACTTTATGCTACTTTATACTTCCACTCCACTACATTTTTATGACAGCTGGAGTTGGTGGTTCCCAACAGCATATAAAATGTAGCTCCACCTCCAGCACATATGTCGAAATACTGCTTACATGTTACTACATCAGCAAATAATAACACTCTGACAGGGGCCATTCTGCTGCATTGTGGGTACTATTACTTTTGTAGTATTGCTATTTTTACTTTAGTAAAGGATGCTAAAAATCAATCTATTTCTCCTATAAATTAACAAGCAATTACATGACTTTGAGTATGAAATGCACTTTCAATTTTACTAAAGGTCTATTCTAAATGCAGGTATCAGTCCAGGTTTCACTGACTGGGATTTTCTCTGTAGACAGTAACTCTGGAGGAACCACACTTGTGAAGGTTTCTGGGAAGTCTGCTCAGTGTTATATCCACTGACATGTCTCATGCAGCATTTAGGATGTCATGTTTTAGAGAAGTGCTGACTCAGACGCTTTCTCCTGACATTCAACTGGAACTTTAAGGGATTTCCTGAGTAATTCTGCTGACTTGTGTTCAGTAGAAACTAGGCTGCACACTAGCAGTTTAGGATTGAGGTTAACGAGCTAACGTATGCACACATACACACATCTATAGCCGCTGTGTTGTGACCTGACCTTCACATAGTTGAGCTGTACAATGGAGCACTGTTCTGACATTCTTATCCATACAGCAAACACTGGTCCCAGAGTTCCTTTCAAACTGAATTCAGTTGCCTTTATTATGAAAACAAAAGAACATTGTATTTTATATATGCAATTCTGTACTGAGATTACACAGCAATTTGCAAACAGACCCTATGTAACTGGCAGTAGATTTGCCAAATGAATGTAGAATAAATAATTAAAACAGCTTTTCTACACATCTCACCAAGAATCGCAGACAGGTCTCTCCATTTCATACAGTCTGGTAGTACAATATTTATTTTCAGTTGAAGTGTTACATGTTGAGCAACAAACTTACAGTTGTCTTCAGCCACAAATTTAATGCAGAGATAAAGAGTCAAGACTATCCCAAGAATGTATTGAGCACTACAGAACTGGCAAATCAGATTTTACTTATATATATATACATAATGCTTATGTACATATACTGTTGCACTAGACTTAAGATGCTGGACAGTGAGACACACTGCTGTGCAGAAAATAAAACACACCTTGAAATGGGGACAGAGCGACAGACACATGCTGATATAAACAGCAACAGAATCATTGAAGGAAAAGAGAAACGACAGAAAAGATCCGTACAAACAGAAACCTTAATGAAACAAATTCAATTACCAACCCTGCTGTAGGAATGCAGAGAAACACACACATACACACACATATACACACACACACACACACACACACAGACCGTTCTCATGAATCTGCATTCAGAGGGCCAAATAAAAGATTAGTCTCTGAGAGGTCTGAGATGGGAGGTGATGGGGGAGTCAGGGCCGGGTCGAATGATCACCTATCTGTAGAATTTGTCATCAATAACAGGACAGTATGACAAGAAGGATGCTTTATTTGTTTTTGGTAGTGCGGCTACATTATGTACAGTACAAATACAGGCAACTTCATCTTGTTCTCACATACACACGTTGTGACTCATGTCTTCCCTGTCCTGTCTGGTTGTGGTGGGCCTTTGCTGGGACACAGTGGAGTTTAGAGGAGGGTGGCGGCCGGGCTGACAGGCCTGCAGAGGGGGAGGCAGGGAGGGAGGGTCAAAGTGGAAGTGGCTTCTCTCTCTCTCAGCAGCATCCTCCTGATGAAGGCTTGACAGTAGTGCCAGGGGTCAGCTTCACGTTGGGTTTCTCCCCTCCGCCGGCTGTGGCCCCGGGGCCCATCCTCTTCTTTATTTCAGCAGCCATGGTCATGAAGGCCTGCTCCACATTGGTGGCGTTCTTGGCGCTAGTTTCCAAGAATGGGATACCCAGAGAGTCTGCAAACTCCTGGACACAATGTAGGAGAAATGGCCGTGTTTAGGCATATTTTTTGTTTTTGCTAGTGCTGAGTGACAGGGCATGAAATGGCAGAGAAACACTAAGCATTACAAGACATTAAAGGGGACAGCAGAGAAAAACACAGGATCTACTGTAGTGTAAATGTGAGGAATAAGTCCAGAGTGTAACCTGAGTCCTGGATTCTGTGTCAGTACATGCTGGAGGTGTGTAAAGGCCTCAGTCTGCTTCAAACTAAATGCTTCTCATACTCTCTATCAGCATCTGAAAACCATTTTCTCACATCTGAATTGGGGGGGCAGCATCTCACAATTGTGATTACTTTCCAAAACAGACAATCAGATGTGGAGGTGTCAAAATAGGCATGGTTTGCACTTCTCTCTGTGCTGCAGGTTTCCCTACAAAGGCGCCCTCTAGAGAGAGACCTATCTGAGTTTATCACACTAAGGTTTTTTGAGTAACACATCTTAGATAAGTCATCTGTCAGTTATCTCCCATATCTCTTTATTGTCGTACTAATGAAAAGCTACTGACTCCCAGCCAGTAAATTGGATACAGCAAAGAAAATAAGGAAAGAATTCAAATACAAAAACTGTTAAAAGCATAAAAAGGTTATTATCAACACGTTATGTGCCTGGGAGCCTTACCTTTGCTGTTGTGTAATCCACCACCTTCTTTGTTGTCAGGTCACACTTGTTCCCAACCAATAGCTTGTTGACATTTTCACTGGCGTAGCGGTCAATCTCCTGTAGCCACTGTTTGACATTGTTGAAGGACTCCTGTGACAGGAAGCAGACAAACATTAGCACAGGAGGTTAAAGATCTACTACAGCAGCAGCTTTCACACACACTCATTCAAGGCGGCTGTATATTTATGCTAATGTGACTTCTATCAGCCTGCCACACTATTTATTGAAAGTCATTCTGTCACTCAAACAGCCCCAGTCTTTTCTATTCTGCTCTATTCATTTGTTGCAGTAAGCTAATGTTGCTGCATTAAGTTACTGTTGATACCAGCTCAACACAACAAATGTGCAGCAGTGGTAGGTCCTCACTGTGAAACAACCTCAAGACTCGCTGACAGTGCCAGTGAGCTAAGTTCACATTTTTAAACATTAAACACAACACTTTTAGCAACTCCTGTAAAAAAAAAACTACACTATACAGCAGCTTAATGTTTGGTTCTGGTTTGTGAGCTGGAACCATGCACAGGTGAAGTGGATAGATGAAGGGATGCAGAAACGTTTTACAGTGCTTCCAATATGTAATGAAGGAGCGATCAATCCTACATGAAGACTTGTATTAGACAAGGAAATCATGTCAGGATGTGGGAAAAGTTCCACAGCAGAAAATCACTGTTTTCATCAACTAGAAAAGCAGTGCAACTAGTCAACATCACAGGTGAAAATCTGCCTACTGAGACAAGTATCAACTGAGAGTCAAGTTCAGCAGCGATGAAGTATTCCCAGAGACTCCTGCTTATCATGTCCAAACCATTCCTGACTTGCTGTGTAATCACAAAAGGCGTTTTCTTCACCATGCAAATCATCTTCTGATCATCCACAAGACTCCTCGGTCTACCAGCTTGTTTGCCTTTTTCTAGTTTTCCTGTGTTCACCTGCATTTTTAAAACAAACCCACCCGATGATTTTGGCAAACCAATTACCTTTGATATCTCTCATAGATTTGAGCTTTTTTTTTTAGCCTCATTATTATCTTCTTCACGTGCATGGTCACCTCTTTACTCCTCATATTGACAGACAACTCCACCTCAGTCTAAACTTTCAATCATCTCTGAGCCACGTTTCAGCTCTTTTATGCTGAACTGATGTTGGAACGACACACAGCTACCCAACAAACATTTAGTAACCAAGTGTCCAATTACTTTTGAAACCCTAAGCACTATGTTTTAAAAATATTATCTCTCCCACACAGTCTTTCTATATTAAACCACCTGCTCAAATGAAATCTGAGACTTGGCACTTTCATGTAGTATCCATGACTTTATTTACATAATGTGCTGAAGCACAGAGCCTGAAGAACAAAACGTGGAACTGTTTAGACTGCTGTTTTAACTGAACTTTTTCATTACCAACACTGCTTCCAGGAAGACCCACCTCTCATTTCACCACCACCACTTATTAAACAATCTCCTGGTGCCAAGCAACATCCAGCTACTGGAAACCAGATGCATTTTTGTGAAAACCTAAAAGATGGAAGCTAGAGGCCAACCTTAAAAACAGATGTATTCCTGGCCAAATATAAACCAAACAAAAGATGCTAACAGTAGATAATGTTTCAGCCATCTAAAACATGAACATTTTTTGTTGTTTACCCCTGAATCAAATCTGTTTGACCCGCATTCAGAATCATTCAGTGAGAGTTTCATTCTTCCATTTGTGGAGGACAGACTGATTTCTCCTCATCACAGACCAGACAGCAGTGATTTGAGTAAGGTCTTAAACACTTATTATTGCAGTTAGGGATGTCAACGGTTAACCACTTAGAATATTTTTGACTGGTTACGCATGCATACCAGGGTTGGGTACCGAACTTGTTACTTCATGTTCAATCGGTGCCAAATTTTGGTACCTTGTGGGACTGAGAATGAGCACAGCCCCGAAATAAGTTTTAAAAACACACATTTCCAGACTGAAGCCTTTCAAACAGAGGCTCCAATACTGACAGGAGCACCAACCCGCAGATACAAAGAGATGTGACAGATCCATTTTACCAGCCTGCATGGCAGCAAGCAGCTAGTTAGCATGACTAGCATCATTAGCATAGCCATGCTTTGCAGTGTGTAGTCAATAGACTGTATAAAAATAAGGTGTAGCTGCAGTGTCTCCGGTTTAACAGCAATGGAGGCAGGTAACAGGTGTGTTTACTGTGTTTGTGTGCTCTGAAAGACGTCACGGCGTATCTGTATTAACAACGTAGGTGTTACTTTGTTATTAGGCCATAACCCAGTTGGTGTGCTGAATGATTGAGACCCATATCCTGCCAATTAGTGAGGTAGAGGGTGAAGGATTGAAAGAGCTAGTTCGGTAACTCAAGCCTGAGGACATTATGCCATCGAGAGCTTTTGTGACTAAACACATTGAAAACACTTTGAAGAAGGATGAGCTAAAAGTCAAGCCAAGCAGGGCAGTCAAGCTAGTTCTGACCACCAAATGCTAGACAGCTCTCCCAAACAAAAGCTACATCACAACTCTCTTAACAATGAACTGGTTAGTTATCAGTTATTGGGTGTCGGTCTATGGAAAGTAACCGAAACTGACATCCCTAATTGCTGTCTAACTCTGGTTTGTTTCACTGAATTTCAATGTCAAACCCCAATTTAGATGGTAGGAAGTTCAACCTAGTTCAATAAACAAATGACCATGTCTTCCCGTATGAGGTTCCCGTGACAAAATCTCATCTGCTAGTGTAGAAATGTATTAAACACAGAGTTTGAATGGTCAGGAGATGGTGTGTTGTTACACTGACCTGGTCTGTGACGTCGTACACTACGATGATACCATGAGCACCTCTGTAGTAGCTGGACGTGATTGTACGAAACCTCTCCTGACCCGCTGTATCCCACTGTCAAAGGAAAAAAGAGGGAGGTGATGACTTGCTGTGTGCTTACATTGAGGAAGACAAAAGAAACACTCTTTGATATTAAATATCTTTAAATTTGACCATTGGACAAACACAATTCAAGTATTAAGTGCTTCCTAACACAATTTTATTCTTGTGAGAGTCTAAAAGTCTCCTGGGATGTTCAAATTCTCCACCGAGAGCCACAATAACAACAGCAGCATTCATAGTTCATCACATGTGTCTACTCTCTTTACATGCGCATTCCTTTTTGTTCCAAAGGAGACGTCTGGTGATATTCTATGTTTTTGTTATTGTCAACAAATCCTTAATGACTCAAACCAACAATGAATTAATCTAACAATAAGTATTGTGTGTGTATCAAAGCCAGATATATCTCATTCCTCTGTGCCGTAGAGCTCCACTGTTGTCTAAACACACATCAATGACATGTTCCTTCCTCACCATGAACACAAGATTTACATATTTTGGGCTTGGAGATGACAGCCACATACAGATTAAGGTTTGGTTTGGTTTCTTCCTGGGATTAGTTGATAATAAGAAAATTATAGAATATCACCAGACTGATCCTTTAATGTTTAGAAGGGAAAATATGTTCTCCTTCCCTGTAAATGTGGCATTCTGGGTGAGCCAATGTTACTGAAGGGCACTAATATGAAAGAACTTAAAAGCAAAACTGAAACCAGAAGTTACTTACAATCTGAAGTTTAATGGTCTTTCCATCTAGTTCTATGGTTCGTATTTTGAAGTCCACACCAATAGTGCTAATGTAACTTTCTGTGTATGTGTCATCCTGGAGAGAGAAACAGAGTCAGAGTTAGACGGCTCACACATCCTGTTCACTTCCTGCTTCACTGTGCACACACATGAACAGCACCATCAGTCATTACTAACACTAGTGGAAAATAGACTGGAGGTTTCAATAGTATACCAACAGGTGAATGAATGTGTTACAGTTTGCTCATGTGAGCATCATATCCTGTGAACAATAACTTGAATAGTTTCTTATTCAGGTAATAATAAACCCAGTTAAGATAGTGAAAATATACTGTTGAATACTGACTGCTGCCTGCTTAGAGGGAAGATAGAGATGTTTTTTTTTTATTAACATTCTTGCATTTGTACAGAACTATACATTCAAGCTTGTTACACAACACAAACAACACATACATAGACTATAACATCATACATTTTGGGGAAACTTACTGCAAATCGGAGAAGAAGGCAAGACTTTCCAACACCAGAGTCACCAATCAGGAGCAGCTTGAATAAATAGTCACTGCAAGGTAAGGGTATGGGTTAGCAAAGTAATAGATTACCCATTTGACTTCATAAATAGCTGCCATAGTGACAGCCTGAGAACACACAAGTCAGTGATGGGTCCACTTCAGTCTAAAACCTTCTAGTTCTTTGATCTAATGTCCATTTCAGTTAGACACAAATATGCTGATGGGTCGTAGTGTCTGATAGTGTCATTACATCATTTGGCATCATGGTTGAAAGGTTCGCATTTTACAAGAAAAAGAAACTGTCAGGACAATGAACACTGCTGAGCTCAGCCATATTTTCAGAAGGACGTGCAGGAAGCCAGCAGATCATGTGATTGGACACATGAAGCAGAGCAGGAGGAGTGGAGAGGTTCTCTTTTCTTGACCACATATTGTACCTCTGTGCTCCGGTTCTCAGTTTAGTCTAATCCATGTTTAAGTAGGAATTCACCTTGGTTTTTAATCACATGGTCTACAGTAGTTTCAGTTTTGGTTCCTGGATCAGAGCTCCTTGCTCCTCCTAAGGTACTTCCCAGAGACCCAAACACAAGGGCTAGTTATGTCTACTATCAATATTAGGATACAGAATGGGACATTTGTTAAATGTTTTTGTTTCAATAAACAGTTGCGTTGCCCACTTCCTGTCTACTCTTTTTGTGATGAGTCAGCAAGAGAGGAAAAAAAGAACTAAACTTCATTTAATTTGCTGATTGTTTCAAAATTGTTACCAACAAAAAACCCTCTGACATTGTCTAAACATGAGTCACACAACTGTGTGGGATTTTGAGCAAAAAATGATGTCTCAGACAACATGCTTTTCAATCCATTACCAGTCTAATATGCTTCATATTCACAGTTGTTGAGATGCCATAGAGGCCCAAGCTTTTTGTTTCTGGGACTGAAAGTTTGGGATTACAGAGTCTGACATTGTATTCTACTGTGAGAGCTGCTCACTTTTCCTTCTGTGAGAGCGCTGTTCAGGCACAGGACAACTACCATATTAAGGGCAGGGCATTCTGAATTACATTCAGATGAACCAACCCAATGACCCACTTAAAACACATCTTGCAGCAAGGCAAGCATAAGCAGCCTACAGCCTGCAAACAGGTCTAAACTACATCCTGCTTCACTTACACCCATATCAAATTAGCCAATATAATGATAATACTTAACCTCCCAAAAACACACACAGAGTATCAACGCAATGTATACACAGGTTACTATGCCTGTCTAATATTTGGTTTGTCAAGTGTTCAGCCTTTTTCTGTGTCTAACTGTTCCTACTGATCCTCTGCAGCTCTACACTCTGATAAAAGAATCCTAAAACAACACTTTTTTTCTCTCCATCTCTAGGACTTCTCCTACAAATTATGGTCTCCAGGAGTGAAGTCCTGAGTGAGGACCTCTTGTGATGGTGGAAGAATAATGTGCAACTCCCTGTTTACATGGAATGCGGGTGTCCTGGTTACAAATAGATCCCAGCATGGAAACTTAATATTCTACCTTATTCACACACGCAACCTGACCTGAATGACTCGTGTCAGTCAATCTATTATAACTAACAATCACAATGTGGCAAAAAAACCCTACTGATATGCATCACCAGCAGAGGAACAGCAGTAATGTGCAACTTTATTCTCACACATCAGCTGAGCCGGGAAGTCTTATCCTGCCTCCCTAAACCGTCTCCAGTTCCTCTTCTTCTCATTGTAATAGATTCCAGTCATGCCCCCTTCGTTAAGCCTATGACTGGGGACAATGGCTGTCCCTGTGCAAGGCTGACGGCTCACTACTCACTACTCAACACATTTCTCATGCTTCCACGTTGGAAAGCCGCATCACCAGCGTACATAGTTACTGATGCCTATGATGTTACCATAGCAACCTATGCAGATAAGTCGGTGATGTCTGGACACACAAATCCAATATGATCACTTGCAAATAACAGTACAGATAGTCTGTCTTATAGATCTGATTTGAAAAACAAATTTGATTTGCCTATAGTCTGAACAAAGTCCTACATGCAAATTCCAATTACCATCACGCTCGTAACTATTCACCACAGTATCCCAAATACACCACTGATCAAAAGTCAAGCTGTGCAATTTAGAAATGCATACAGACACATAATTGCTTGCTCATCATTTCAAATTCAATGTGGTATTCAGCGTAAAGAACTGTGCTCTAAACTGTAATGTGGATAAAGATGCCTCCTTTTCATTTTACCATTGACTCTCATGGAGTAAGAAGGTTTTGGACCTCGCCTAGGGGTATCTAGTCTGTACCAAGGAGGTGAATCATTAATACACGATTAACAGTCTACAGAGGAATATGGGGATCAAATATCAATGTCTATAATTGAGTAACGACAAGATCATTTTTTTAGCTTAAAGAATAACACTGTGAAACAGCTTGCCAAATCAGGGAAAATTGTACTCATAACTACAGTCCACTCATCAATTTATGAATGGAGAGCCACAGAAAGACAGAAAGCTTAAGTAAGTGATTGCTCAACACTGCTGTGGTGAAATCGTGGGCTTGTCCTGTGGCATGTGACCTACACATGACTGAGACTGGAGGGGCTGCTTCAGCTCTACAGGACAACAATATGACTGAAAACTGAGTCATGCTCAACTTCAGGTAATGCGTAAAACCGGTTACCTGGCCGTAAACAACGGGTCATTGCCGCTTCAGTATCTGTTTGCTGACAGTAGCGAGGATATCAGTGGGCTATCAAATAAACCCACAACACTGAACCATAACCACCGACCAAACGTTACAAATGTCATCGATCAACATTTCTGATGAAGGAAGCCATTGTAGTTAAGTCGTATCCATTATAATTTTATGAATTCAATAGGTCAATTCTAGCTGCTACCGCTGATAATATAAATAGACTAACAGTTCCGCAGAAAGACAGACTCGCAATAACGGATACAGGTAGCGTTAGCAGTCAGCAAGGCACCTTTGTCCTGTATTTACATCTGTGCCGCTGCCCAACAGCTGGCTAACAGCTGGCTAACAATGTTCCTCAGAGGACTGAATGTACGCTTCGTAGTTTATTAAAACACAGCTATCGACTGATTTCTGTTCAACACCAACATACCACCAATATCCCGAGAAAATGTTCACAGCAAGTTATCTCAGGCAGGCATGAGGCTAATGTCAGCTGACGTTAGCTGCTAACTTAGCTCAACTGCTAATATTAAGTTATTTGCCAATAGCTGACTTACCTGTTAGCCCATGGCTAACCTCAGCTAGCTGGTGAGAATCTAACACAGTGGTCTTTATAATGATACTTACTATTCAGGATTCATTGTTGACTCGTTGTATAGGGTATCCCGTGTCGTGAAATGTCTCTTGTCCCGTGTCTGCAAATAAACAGCGCTGTCTAGCTAACACTGCTCCCAGAAACTGAACCAGAACCAGAAACACGGCCGGCTGGTTGCTGCTCAGTAAAAATCCAAAATGGCTGCAACTCCGACCAGGAAACAGCTAACATTAGCCAGCTGGTTAGCCGAGGCAGTAGTAACACAAAGTGCGCGGCTTGATTTTACAGATGCCTGGTCTTTTAGAAGAGACTGTTAACTCGTTCTCTAGCCGTAACCCGTCAGCGGATAAACAGGGGATGTGTATGGATGTCTCCCTCTCGGTAAGTGTGTCGTTACCGCAAACAGCAACCTGTCAAGCCCTCAGAGAGATTACGTCATTTAGTGAAACGTGGCAAAGAAGAGTCAGCGAGTGCTCTGTGTCAAGGTACACATAATACGCAGCTTCCGGTCAAATACTTCAAAATAAACCACACTAAGGTGCATTCTGTGCGATTCACTTCTTTTTAACAGTGATGCTTTTATTTTTAAAGACATGACGAGCTTGACACATCTGCTGAGTAAATGAGTTTACCATACCAGCTTCACTGCTGTTTATCCCAGATTGACACTCTATTGGCCCGTGGTCCCTAAAAGTATGTATCAGTGTGAACAAATTACTTTATTAGAAACATTCAATATAATCTAATAACATTGCAAACAAGTGAGCCGTAAATCCAGAAACTTCTCTCCTGAGTTCATGTCATGAGTCACGGTCTTGTTATCACTAGTCTTCAGAAATAGGTGTGAGTAAGAACGGTGGTAGCTCATGTCAGCACCTGTGCACAGGTACAAATATCATGAGTCATCATGAGTCAGTCTGATTAATGGTAGCAAATTATTTTTTCCAATCATACCTATAAAGAGTCAGTGGGTTTTAAAAAATATTTTAAAGGTACATTATGTTAAAGATATGCGTGTGCTTTTGTATGTTTGTCTGTTTTTTCAGTCTGCTGGTCTACAATGACAAACACAACTTTACCTCCTGCTCTACAACATGGCTACTGTCCACTTGATTCAAAGTATAGGTGACATTCTTTTTTATAACTCATTCCAAGTCAGAAGGCTAAAGTCCAGGTGTCGTCATCAGCCACTGGTGCCAAAATCCAGTTGCAAATGATGTTTCATTTCATCAAGTCAACTCTTAAGTCATCAGATTCATGACTCAAGGCTGACTCAATTGTCTTATGTCCACTTGAGTCCACACTTCTGCAATATAATAACAATTTGGCTGACATACTGTCTGATCAGCACAGGTAAGTAGTGTTCATGTTTGTGTGTTGATATTGTGCAAGAGAAAATTAAAGAGAAAACTTCAAATAAATATGTAATAATCAGATGGTCAGAGGGCTGTCTGGTTCCAAGTTTTCCTGTTTCCTGTTTGAAGTAATAAGCATCACGAATCACCCCTGCCTTGGGTCGGGCCCAGACCTTTAGGAAAGAGCTGGATCATTGTGGATTACAGTTTTTTATGATTGCTTAAGCATGATTTTGGAAACAGAGTTCATTTTGTCAAAACACTAATCACAATTCATGCAACCACACATACAAGTAGCAGAACACCTCATATCTTTTGCAAAATGAAACACTTCATTCAAAACTATGTAATAATTCATAAAAACCCCATTTTGTCACGGTATGGCACACACATGGTTCATATGAACTGATTGTTTGAACCACTTACAAACTGCTGTGCTCAACCTGAAACATCTCTACTTCTAACATTTCTACTTTTCTAATGATATAGTCTCACTTTGATTTCTTGAGTTTGATTTTTTCAGAGATATTATTAAAGTACATGAATATATCGACCAAACACAACACACAAGACCAGTACTGCACACCGATGAAATCAAGACTGGTGGTGAGTCTGTGTCTGTTGGGAAAAGGGAGGTTCTATTTTCTTATGGCTTCAGAGACTTTATTGTAATTATTATTCATTTCTCTCCACATTGTAACATCAGTCAATACATCTATGCATTTCCAAAGGTTGCATTTTGCACTGAAAATCAGAACAGAACATATTCCAAATAGAATGTGTGGTCACTGAGGATGTTTGTTTGAATTTGTCTGAGGCATATCGCATTATTGGCCAAAACCATGTTTACAATAGCTCTCTCTTGTTCCTCTGAGAATGTGGTCCCCTTCATCCTTGATGTTCTAGACACTCAATCCTATGTAGACCAATCAAATTACATGTAAAATGTCACAGGACAGTGTACAAGGCATTGTTTCAAACATGGAATGCAGTGAATTGTACTGATTTTACTTTAGAAGGTAGAGAAAAGTTGTTTTTCACCTGTGCTCTTGTCAAAAATGTCCAAATAACTGTTGCAACAGTATATCTGCTGAGGATGGGCTGAACTATCTGTCCGGCCTCTGTCATTGTCTTCCTCCAGGTCTACCTCTACCTCTTCCTCTCCCTACCCCTCTTCCTCTGCGGGCTCCCCCCTCTCATCCTCACTCTCCCTCCTCCTCTTCCTCTTATTGCAATGTTGCCTTCCATTTTTGTTGAAGACAGGTACACTCACCTGATGCCTTTTTTAAAGCTTACCCCTGATTGGTGAGTTTACACTTAAGCACCTCAGTTTCTGTACACTTGACGGCCATGTTTAATCAGTTGGTTTATAGGTGTGGTATTTTGAAAGGCAATGCCTTGAAATGGCAAAGTAGTGACATCATGTTAGATTTCTGTGTAATGTGGAGAAGTGTGTTTAGTGTTTTGCAAAAAGTGTGAAGCTGAGAACGTACTTATAGTTGTGCAGATCTGAGCTGATGTTTTGCTCCTTCACTAACTGTGTTAGTTAATCTTAGTGTGTAAGCAATCGTAAAAAACTGTAATGTATCTTTTGTAAGTCATCATATCTAATGGAGAGTATGTATAAAAAGATTCAGGCCACTTCCTCCCCATATTGCATTGCACTGCCCCCTAGTGACCCAAGGGTCAAAGTGAAAGAGCATGCCATAACAGAATCTCTGTGAAGACCTACTGGTAAGTCATGCAAATAAGATCAACTAAAATGATAAAGACAGTAAATATAGTAAGTAGTAAATATTAGGATGTCTACATAAAGATTTTTGTTCTTTATATTACCCACCTTAATTTTTGTGAAAAATTATTTATTACATACAAAAAAAAAAAAAAACAGAAAAAAAAAGAGACGATTTCAGTCAGGAAGGTGATTAAGACACACTTTGGTGCTAATACAATTCTTCATATGTAGCACAGTGGTACAGGAGCACAAGAAGGAGAGAAACAGAAGGGCACAAGTAACAAGAAAGACAAAATCTAAGATAGGAAGAAGAAAAGGGGGAAATCTATACAAAAAGTGTGTATAAAATACAGGAATTCCAAATTGCAACCCCAAGAAAGAAAAGAGAAATGTACTATTATGAAAATGATCTTTCAGGCATTCCTTTGACCAATTATGTGGCCCAAGGCTTCAGTATAAGCTATACAGTGCATACACTGTTTTAAAGGGATGTTACTCTATTTTTGATAAAATTCCTCAACATTTTAAATTTTTGATAAAATATGTTACTATAAAAATGAAAACAAATGAACTGAATTATTTTCTTCATAGACTACAACTTGTAAGATTAGAATGAAAAAAATAAATGAGAAAAAAAACCTGAAAAGGTGAAAAGCAGTGTTTCTCTGGCTATGGATTAAAGTTTCAAGCCTGTTTCACCTCCGATCACACTGACCATCACATAAGCGTGTGGTCAAAATTGTGCGCTATTAAAACTGTAACCACTCCCAACATGATGTCACAGTGTGAAATGATAGGAAACTGTCTGAAATAGAAACAAATCTCATCAGAAAAAAACAAACAAAATCAGTGCTCTGCTGTTTTCAACCCCTGAAGAATGCAAAAGGTGGTACAACATCCTGGAGTTACAGATTACAAGTAAGTAGCAGCTCCAACCCGTAAATTATAAAATAGTTTTTTTTACAAGGGCATAAATATCATGATATAAATGGTCCTCTGCTGCTGCCACCCTCACAAATGTTACAGTAACAGCAGGCAAGCTGGCTTCTCCCAGTCATCTCACATGTATTCTTTTCACATACTGGATAAGAGTCCAGGCCTGAAGACATATACACGCCCATATTGAGTCATAGTCATAGCGCCACCTACTGACAACAGGAAGTCAGCCTTATATGAGAAACATAATCCGATTTACATGAAATTTATATGGTGTGGTCTCCACATGATATACAGCAGCATGACATATGATTAGTGGTTGTTCTCTAGCTCCACATATACATTGTCCAATCTGCAGTAAGCATGACATGTTTGGCTTGAGGATTTCTACATGTCAAGGGAGCTCCAGTAAATGTATTGCTGCATTAATGACCAACAGGTGATCAAACTGTGATCAAATTCAATAAATCAGGTGGGTGGAGCAGTTGGACTTGTCAACAAATATGAATATGGTGCCTCTCAGATCGAGGGAAAGATGCTGCTGTAGGTTCCACTTATCTTTTATTTGCAGAGGAAGAACTCGTCTTTGGCTTTTTGAGTTTGAGACAGCAGGAAGAGATGGAGTCATGTGACCTTTCAGCATTGATCAGTTTTTTTTTTCTTAAGAATGTGGCTTACATTTCTTTTTACATTTGCTTATATTTTCCTCACTGTATAACAATAATATTCTGAATCTACTTGTTCCAACATTAATGTACCACGTGTCTTTATAAAGATGGAGCCAACAGAGTTGAAGGGGTTGAAGGGGAAGATTGTTAGGAAACCTGTGTCAACCGCTGACAGTGAATTTTTGCTAATAAATTAACGAAACACAATAATTACAGGTCTGAGGTTTATTTACTGCTCTTCCATCCTTACTGCTGTAGCACTATAGTTCTGTGCTGCTTGGCTTCTGCTACAGAATTTTTTTGGTATTTAGCACTTCAGCACTTGACAAGTTGTATTGATGAATTAAGGGTTCAGTATGCTTCAAATGAACCAGTTCTTACAAAAGCTCATTCAAACACATTGAAAGGTGAAAGCCCATCTTTTATAGAGAGTGATGTAATCAATCAAAAGGAGTTAAGGGTGCACACTTTCAAAAAGTCTCTCTTTGACAGCGTTCAGCATCACAATGTGTTTGGTGGCATTCATGGTTGTACACATGAAAAGTATCAGAAGAGCATGAGTAGAGAAGTTCAAATCCCACCTACTGTCATACCTCCACACACCTGGCCAATCACTGCATACAGATTGTCTAAAATGACAATCTGACCAGCAGTTTATTTGAAGCATACTGATGCCTTAATGGACAGAATACTGTCAGCTGAGCACATCCATCTCTTTCTCCATGGCCTCCATGTTATTCTCCAGGCTGTACGTGGCCCATTTATTGAGCCTGCTGTACAGAGGCAGTCCGTTCTTCTCCCTGTAGAGGTACACACCAGTCACTCTGTTCCACTCATTGCTGCAGATAGGACTAGCACTCTGGTGTTCAGCAAGCAACTCCTTTTCATCATTCTCCAAAGCCACGAAGCCAAAGAAGCTCTTAATGTTCTCAGCAGCCAGGAGGCGGGCATGGACAGCAGCTGTGCGTTGGAAGAGGGTATTTTCACTGGAGCGGTACTGAGACCAGTACTCTTCTTGCCGGTACCCAAAGGGAGAGGAGCAGCGCTTCATACACAGCAACAGGAACACCATCAGAGACATTCCTGCCACCACCAGCCAGCCAATCAGCTGTAAACAACAGACAGTCCCTGAGTCAACACTTTAATGCAGGTTCTGAAGCACTGGACCATGATAACTAAAACTCTCTGTATGCACATAGACAGAAATATGCATATACAATCTTTTCATCATGAAGCCATTCATATGCATGTTATGTTTTACACTGTACATCTCCACCATTGTAAACCTTAGCATGCATCCAATAGACTGGCTTCCACTCCCATAGATGAATGTAGGCACACAGGAACTGTTTGTATATTAATACCTATCTCTGTTCTACCAGTCTTTATATCTGTTCATGAAAAGAATGGCAAAGAGAAAATGCTGTGACTTACTGACGACAGTGGCTAATTATAGCACCTTTGTTATCACTAATTTATCACATGTACCCATAAACCATAATTGGTAGTGATTTCTTAATCATCAATAGCCAATATCAGAAATCAATGACAGCTAATTCACAATTTTTATTTTGCAGCTTTTTTTCTATTTCCAGCTGTCCAGCCCAATATCCTGTTCATATTGGATGATTACATACATGTAATCCTAAAGTTCAGTTCCAATGCTGGGAGTAGTGTAGGGAATAGGAGAGTAGGGGTGTGGAGGTGGGGATGGTGGATGGGCATGTAGCACATCTGACTTTCATGCAGAATACCAAAGTTCATATCTCATCGCTGTCCTGCAATATTTGCCTTTTTATTAACCGTAACAATGATCTTTCCCTAACTTTAACTGTAGCTGCCATGCACAGATATTGTAGGAAGTGAGAATCCTAAAAAAATGTTGGCACTGGATGTAAAAAAACATTATATGTGGTTTTGCAGAATTGTCCAATATTGACTGTTTGTCATGTCTGGCGATATGGTTGGTCTGTCAGTTACTATTCTCTCCTGTTGTTCCAGTATCTGCCTGTTCCCTCTCTGTTCAACTTTCCTGAGCACAATGTCTGGCTGTTAATACTCCGATCTTGTTCTCTGGCCTGATTTTAAATTGTGCAAAAAAAAGAATAAAAAATAAAAAAGCATCCATGTTGAGCAGTTGTCTGCAGTGTGGTCCTGCCTTTCTGCATCACCTGACCTCCACACCCACCTGCACACCTGCCTCTAATTCCTTCATTACCTCCTCAGTATTCTTCATACAGTATATACCTTCCCCTTAGCCGTCACCTAGACTGCTTTTTTAAAAATCCTTGCCTGCCTGTTTGGATGTCAATCTGCTTGGTTATGCTCTGTTAGACCTGGTTGTCTTTTCTGACTCCATGCTTGTTGCCTACCTGTCCTGCCTGTGAGTTGTGCTTTTGAGTCTAAATCCTGTGTTACTAAGCTGTCACAGATTTACAGCTGCTTACAGCACTCATATTGAGAGAAGCTTTACAAAGTGCTTCATAATGAAGGATTGTTTAATGTGGGTGGGAAATGGTGTATGTATGTTTATTGTGCATATCCCTGTATTCATGTGGGCATCTGCTGATGCAAAACTGTGTGCTACACTACTACTGTTTGTATTAGCATACAAGCAGGAATGGCAGATCCTACCTTCAACATGGAAATTAGTGCAATAGAGGAGCACATATAATGCAAATACATTGTGAATGGCTTTTGCAAAATGTCAGCGGGAAAAGGTGTTAAATCATTTTTTCTTAGTCACCATAAAGATTAATTATGTAATAACTATATAATAATATTCCTTATTTTTCTTACTGTCAACAAGTCCCATGGTAAAAACGAAAACCAACACTTTGTTACTCTCTCAACACCTTCTGACTTCCCAAGTCCATTGATCCCTACTTAAATGTTTAAAAACAGCTCACAAATATGTAGTTCCTAACAATGTAGTTTTTAACAAATGTGCATTTGTTCGGGCCTATTTTCAGCTGCGGATTAATGCATATTTGGTGCTCTAGTGAGTATTTCTGGCAGCAGGACAGTGTGTTGGTGATTGAGTCCAATTAAACTACAGTGTGTGTGTTCATGGTAATGAAGGCACATGTTCATTACTGGTTTGGGCCTGCATATGGGATTGGTTGACAAGAAGAAAAATATAGAATATCACCAGACTTATTCTTTTACAGACAGTTTGACATTTTTGTTTGCTGTCTTACTTACAATCAGATTGAGAACATCATTACCACTTTCATCTCTTTGCATCCAGTACAGAGATTCAGTAAGTCCAGGATGTGTTTCTACTTGTTTAGCAGAACGACTGGAAGTAGGGGGAAACTGCTTGTCTAGTTCCATCAAAAGTGGGAAAAAGGCACACAGAAAAATGATGCTTGGAGTCTTCCATCAGCTCCAAAGCTGTGTTGTTCACACAGCTTATCTTGGTTTTTTAACATGTGTGAGAATGTAAAAGGAGCTATTTCTTTACTAGCTTTTTGCTGTGACTGTGTGCAGCATCTCAAAAGTCATGATATCCTTATAGTGAGGCTGCCAGGTCTTAATTACACTGGGCCCTTTAGCTGATAGATTTTCCACAGCAGACAATCTGAAATGCAGGAAAAACACAGATACAATTAATAACATTAATGATGACTAAATTACATTTAGTTTTCCAAATTCATGACACTGGTATTGTTATTATGATTCACCAGTATGGCTTCCTTGTCAAAATGTCTGCTGTGAAAAAGGTCCATCAGTGCAATTTTCAACATATATAACCCATGATGTGGTTTATGGATGTTTTTCTAATATCAAGTGCCTTCTACATAATAGTAACTCTATGCTGTTTATGTACTGAAGTTATTGCTTCCACACACAAGTTATATAAACAACATAAGATGTAAAGCTGACACATCTGGAGTTGTTGAAAGGTGTATTTTTTAACCTTTGACAGATTCCTTCCTGTTCTAGTCCTTGTGTAAGTAGGTGAAGGATATCCTGGACCAACTGGACATACAGGTGAAATTAATATTAATCTTCTCATTGTGGGTTTCACAGTAGACCAGTTGTCAAGCAATTGTTTTAAAGGCCCCACACACCCATGGTACACCCACACCGATGTTTTCATTCATTTTGCACAATTAGACCTCTACTTACAGGCATGTGGGCTTACAACTTTATCATTCTTATTAGTACATAGAGATTGGTGACATCATGTAATTCCCAGCATTGCTCCACACAAGTTCAGCCTGAGCAGAGGTCTAATCAGCGGCAGTAATTGAAAACACCTGTGTGGCTTAGTTGGGCCTTAAAGGGAAAACGTCCCCTTTGCGGTTAGTTGAGCCATAGCTAAGGTAATGATTAAATCACACTGACTAAATATTGCAATAGCTCATTGTTCCACGTTGCTCCACACAGTTAATTTATGTCAAAGGAATAGTTTGATATTCTAGGAAATGTTTATTCACTTTCTTCTCGATGAGGACTCTCTGAAAGTTAAACTACATACTGGAACTATTTCTTGGTGAACAACAGCAAGGTGCAGTGACTGTGTGCTTCGTCCTGGAATCGTGTCATAACAGTGAGGTTGACAGGTTTGGTACCATCACGCTGGGCGGATGGATAAACTGTTGTTCATCAAGGAATAGTTCTAGCCCCTAACTCCCCCTAAAACCACAAATTACATTTCTGTTTCAGGTAAAACAAATGAGACACAAAGTGACACAATAATGAGCTGTGGAAGGGTTGGTAGGTGTATTTTTTTTAACTTTGGACAGAGCCAGGCTAGCTGTTTCCCCCTGCTGCCAGTCTTTATGCTAAGTGAGGCTATCCACGTCCAGACTCCTGCTTAGACATTACAGTGGAATTGATTTTCTCACTTAACTTTTGGTAAAAGAGTGATGAACATATTTCCCAAAATGTTGTATTCCTTTAATGGGTTTTGATGGCTAAGTAATATTTAAATGTAGGGGCTAGCATTAATTTTTATGCAGCTATGATGACTGCACGAAACCAATGTCTATCAAACACACAAGAGATAAAAGACAGTTGTAGAAAAGGTACTCTACTACCTGAGATTCATATTTCAGACGCCGCTCAATTTCTGCCCAGAAGCCTTGCAGCTCTGTTGGAACACTTTCTTGACACGGGAACTTCGCCATGATCTCTGAACCCTGGCCTAAGGGGAAGCCCTCCAGTGTATTGGGATCAATAAACTCACTGAGGGCACATGTGTATGCCTGACCCTGCAGCAGAGAGATAACTGCCCATGTTAGCGGTGCCACCACAGCTCGACCGATGATGGTTCCCAGCAGTGCAAAGGCTGCGGCTCGCGAAAGCTTACGGCAGTTTCTGAGGCGACACTCGAACACCAGGTCCCAGGTATTCTTGTTCATCATTATTCCTATTAGGAAAAATGCCAAAGCTGGAGCACCAATAGCAGCCAGGCCGTAGCGGTAGTTCCTCCCAGAGGAACATGGACAATGAAAGGCAAAAACACTGTACGCTGTCTGGCTGGCCACAGTGCCCAGAGCAATCAGACCATTGAAGATCATCACATCTTTGCTCTTGAAGAAGAGAGACACAAACTTAAAGTTCTCTGTTACAAGGGCAGCAGCAGCCATGTTGGGATGTTGGGTCTTTACTGAGAATAACACTGAAGAGCTGTGAGTTTGGTTTACAGCGATATCAGGCTACAGAGAGAGAAAGAGAAGGGAAATAAATGAGAAACCAAACATCTCATAGGAATTTCTGTTTCAAGCAAACACACTGTTTGGTTATTACAGCAGTCTGAAATGTGAATGACTGTTTTGTAAATGAATGGGTTATGTTTTCTGGCAGGAAATAAGTATTACAGTTATGTAATGCTTATGGCGTCGATCAAAAAAGATGCGAAAGTCTGTTGAAAACACAAATGAAAGTTTTTCAAAAATAAATCCAGCAACTTCAGAGACAACAAGGACATGCAGTCATGCGAACTCACCCTCTGGCAGTGTCCTGAGGCAGGACATGTGACTAAGCCTTAACAATCCATTAGCAATACATCCAGTGCATTGAAATCTCAGGAAAAACTGGGAAAAAATACGATGAGTCCAAAACATAAAATTAACTTTATACATGAAGGACTGAAAAGAGAGTTCCTTCTTTTAGCGTGCAACTTTGTGTCTCTGTCAGCAGGCTGGGCACAGTAATGAGTCACAGTCAGGAACTGCCCTCCAGTTTCCTATCCACAGAAAAAATGTGGTCTGTGAGTGAAAACATGTGTTGAAGATCATAAAGCAATATGGAGGCAAGGTGGAGCAGCCCAAGAAAGGAGAAGCCTGTATCTGACTAAAAGAGACAGTAATGAGCCACACTGTTGCACTGGGTGACATGTTCTTTCATTACCATGAACACACATACTGTAGTCTATTTCGATTCCAAACACACCATCCTGCAGCCTGAAATACTGTGGATTAAAAACTGTGGATTAATCCACCGTTAAAATAGTCCCCAACAAATACACTTTTTCCTCCTGTTTGAGTAACATTTGTTAATAACTACAGTGACCAGCTGTTTTGTGAAATTATTATATTATATATTATATATTATAAATATATCTGTAAGCATATTTTAAGTTTTACATCTTCAGTAGAAAACAATAGGTCTGGAGTGGTCCAGTTGAGCACTGGTTCCAAATTGTCCAGTCCATTGGAGTTGTATGCCTCCGAGATTATCAATTCCTTTTATCGACGCCGGCATGTTTTTCTGATAGTAGAGCATAGCAAAACAATGACATCAAATTCATGCGTCTACGCTGCTGGAAACTTGCAAAAAGAAGGAGTCATGGCGGAGAGGAAGAAATAGTCCAATGCGTGGCTTCATTTCACAAAGAAAGATAACAACAGTGCTGGTTGTAATGTCTGTAAAATGATCATTTCAAGTAAGGAATACCAGAAATATGTTGAAACATCTTTCTATGCACCATGGGCTTAAATTCCAGTAGTGCCATGTATTTGACACTCTATGCACGAGTGCCACTGCCCCCCCCCCCCCCCCCCCCCCCACCGAGCAGCGTGTCCGTTACCAATATCCTATGTTATAATAACATTAGCGCCATGCAGGCAGGCTTAGCAGATTTTTTCTTTGACTAAGAAAACCTAAATGAAAATGAATGCTGTACAAATATTCTCTCATTTTATCAATTTTAAATGATGACAGAGAGACTGCTGCTACAGCTAGCTCTCAGGCTACAACCAGATACTTTTTTTCCACATAGGAAATTGATAAGGAATCAATAAGGGAATCAATAAAGAATTGGACCCATAAGCAGAATCGATAATGTCATTGGTATCAATAAAATCTTATCAATACCCATCCCTATTGTTAACATATCATTGCTAGTGGCTCTATAAAGCTTTGAGCTAAGTGAAAACATATGAATGATAACATGCTGACGTTTAGCAGGTAATGTTTACTATGTTCACCGTCTTGCTAGCATTTAACATTTATCTAATTAGCACTAAACACATATTACAGTTGAGGCTGTTGGGAATATCGTTAGTTTTGCAGGTGTTTGGCCATAAACCAAAGTATTTACAAAGTGAAATTGTGACCTGATGATGGTGCTAGAAGAAAAGTCATGGGATCACCAAAGTTGTTACAGTTCATTCTGTGGGAGGACATGAATGTCAGAACCCAATGTTATGACGATCAACCCAATACTTATTACGATATTTCACTAAAAACCACAAATAGTTAAAATAATGGTGCTAGAGGAAAAGTCAGGGGATCATCAAAGTCAGTAGGTTACATCCTCCGTCCATCAATCCATCCTTCTGTACACAATTTCATCGCAGTCCGTCCAATAGTTGTTGAGATATTTCAGTCCGACCAACATTGTCATGCCGCTAGCGTATTTATTAGTGCAGCTTTAAAGCAAGTTAAATTAAACAGGGTCTTTGATTGAAGTTCCAAATGTTGCATGTTTTTTGCATGTTTCCATCAGTCTGTGTGAGTGAGCTCCAGGTAAAGTGAACTACCTGTATGCAAAATCAACTAGCCCAAACCCTTACATATTCAAATGACCGTCAAAACATGGTTTGCTCTTAAGAGCAACTATCTTAATAGTCCCAAACACAAACGAATGAAGTCAAAGGCCTTCATCATGACATGAAAAAGAAAAATGATCACATAGATTCTGTACTTCACCTGCATCAAACACACACAGCACTACACACCACTGAGTGTGTCCTAGACATCCGAATATAAAGTCTTCCCCTCACGGTCTTCCCAGGTAACACACATTCTGGGTCTGTAGGCAATCCTGGTCACGTCCAGTTCAGGTTTACTGTAGTACCACTTGTTGAGGAGCTGGTCCACTTGCTCTTCCTTTGTTATCCCATGAAGTCTCTCCTCTTCCTCATCCTCCCACTCATCTCTGGAGTGCTTGATGAAGGGTGGATGGGGGATCTGGAGTATGGTGTCCTCCCTCATGTCCTCAAAGAACTGTACCACACATTTCCGGGCAAAGTCTCGAGCATGGAGGACGCAGGTTTCGTCGAAGAGCTTCTGCTCCACATCGAGGTAGTTGCTCCAGTAGCGTGTCTGCAAAAAGGTGGAGTGGTCATCAAAACAGGGTTTGATGAGGCGTCCCAGTGCTCCCAGTACAATCAGGAAGAGGAGGATGGACCAGCCAACTGCCTAGACAAGGCGAGGAAGGTTAGCAACACCAATGGTTGGCAAAACCAATGAAAGCTATCAGTCATTTGATGCAGAGACTGTGACAAGCCCACAAAGGGCCATCAATCAGTAGCACCACAAGTCCCTGATACTCTTAAACATGGAGGGTGTAGGTGTGTGCAAACACAATAACAAAAGTCTGATCAGCTGACTAGTATGATTACATTTCTATTACAAATGACTGAAATACTAAACACACAACTTGCCATTTAATGTGAAAGTCAGTGTTTGTGTGTAGACACTATGTACATTGTTTTCCTGTCCTTGTGAAAACCACTGTGAGATAAGACCTTTACAGTTATTTTTGAATATCCTAACCTCCTCAAGGATTAAAGGATAATTCTGGTTTACTTTAATTTAGGTCTTTTTGGAAGGCTTAGACATCATTTCCATTAACTATGATACCATTGTACTAAAGTTAATAGCTGACATCTGGGAACATGGTGACATCACTACAACAAAGTCCAACAGGAAAAGAAACACAAGCAATAGTTTACCCAAACCACTCTATTTGGAGTTTAAACTGAAAGTGTACGCATCTGAAATGTTAAAGCAGGAAGTGGGTCTGTAAACTGTGGTGGATGTTTACAACAGACAGTTTGGGTCATAATTTTACTGTTCATCTTTGTTTTCTCTTCAAATAAGTTTGACTAGCCTGTGTTTGTTGCCCAATTAATGTAACCTTTGATTTCATTATAGGTTTGTCCCAAAAGTTGTGTGGAACATACCAGAAATACATTTCACTCCACATTAGCTACAGATTTCTGCTTTATATAGTAAAGACTGAAATCACAATAATTTGTACATCATTTTGCCATTTCCACTGTCAGTCAAGAAAATATTCAACATTTTATGGCACTTTGTATAATGACTAACAGTTTCTCCATTACACAGGTTCCCTTTCAGATGCACACCACTGACTGAAGGTTGTCATAACGTTAAATATACAAGGATCTCTCTCTCTCTCTCTCTCTCTCTCTCTCTCTCTCTCTCTCTCTCTGTGTGTGTGTGTGTGTGTGTGTGTGTGTGTGTGTGCATATACAGTACCAGTCAAAAGTTTGGACACACCTACTCATTCAATGGGTTTTCTTTATTTTTACTATTTTCTATTCTGAAGACATCAAACTATGAAAATACACATATGGAATCATGTAGTAAACAAAAAAAGGTCTAAACTAACCAAAATATGTTTCATATTTTAGATTCCTCAAAGTAGTCAGTGTTTGCCTTGAAGAGAAAAGAAGAAGAAGAGAAGAAGAAGAAGAAGAGAATTGCTTGGGCTAAGAAACACAAAGAATGGACATTAGACCAGTGGAAATCTGTACGTTGGTCTGATGATGTCATCAAAGCAAAAAGTGACTGCTTTGAGGAATCTAAAATATGAAAGATATTTTGACTTGTTTACACTTTTTAGTTCACTACATGATTCCATATTTTTATTTCATAGTTTTGATGTCTTCAGTATTGTTCTACAATGTAGAAAACAGTAAAAATAAAGAAAAACCCTTGAATGAGTATGTGTGTCCAAACCATTGACTGGTACTGTAGAGAAATACAAGGTAAATACAATATAGGTACATAATCTCCATATGTACAAGATACTGGACAGACTATTCCTAAAATAATAGAACACAGTGAGCAGTGGTCATGACATGGCAGAGCTATACAAGATTTCATACAATAAAATGGTACAAAAAAACCAACAACAACAACAAAAAACCAAACACAAACAACACACACACAGATGACTGGCTTACTTGGGAGTAGCAGCGAACATAACGAGAGACTGCTTTGCGGAAAGAGCTATTCCTGAAGATGATGTCCTCCTTGCAGGGTACTTTCGCCATGATTTTGATGACATCCAGTCCTGTGTTGTTGGGCAAACCTGAGGAGAGATACCACAGACTCAGTGCTACTGAAACAGTAGAGATTACTGAGAATACTCATTGAATATGTATATATGTATGTATAATGTCCCTGGTGTTTGCAGTTACCTGAGAAGAGTGCAGGGTCTACGCTCACACTGAAGGCACAGATGAAGATCTTTCCATCCAGCAAAGTAACCAGGATCCATACCATTGGTGCCAGCAGGGCCCTCTGGATCATGGCTGAGAACAGATACCTGCAGGAAGAGATAGGACCAGTTTTTGTCCTCTGAGCCTCACAATCTCTACAACTTCTAAAAATTATTCTCAGTGTCACCTTTTAGTCTGTAGCATAGTGTCAGCAGCATTTTTATGCTAAATGTAGTACTGAACCATCTGTAGTGCGCACTGAATACTAGATTTAAACAATACTACATTTCAACATTTTAGAAGAGAGAAGATGGACGCCACTCCTGAGTCAGGATATGGTTAGCCTAGCTTAGAAGACTGGCAGCAGAGGGAATCAGCTAGCCTGAAGTTCAAAAATGGATCACACCTCTACAAACGCCTCTAAAAATTTTTTTTAATTAATATGTTTGCAACCCGTCGGAAAAAATTAGGGATTAAATCAACTGAGATCCAAATCATGTTAAATAATTGTTCATTATTGTTGAGGCACTATGCGAAGTTTCAACTTCAGTTTCTTGTAGCTTGCTAACTTAGCAAAGTTTTTAGTGTGCTAGTAGTTTGCAGACCCTCACAGTTGCCATCGAGGAAATTAGAAATGGAGCCTTGATTTAGACAAGATGTTACAGAAGAGATGGTAGCAGGAAGTGTTGGTTTGCCAGCCAACAATCAATGCTGAGGAAAGCAGGAGGATTGAAGTGGAGGAGGTCAGGCGAGCCAGACTGAGGCACATAGCTTCAAAACAGAAGAAAAAAAGTGCTTGAGCTACTGGTACATGCAAAGACAGTAAAAAAGCACCAGTAATGTGCTTTGGTTGGGGGACTGGAGTGTTGTATTCTTGTTATGTTTGTTGTTGTGCTTTGGTTGCTTATGGTAATTTTGTTGATGGCAAAATAAATACATTTCAAGTTCTAAGGAGCCTGGGAGCCGTGCACTTCTTATTTTCTTCATTTTCAGGTGAGAAAAAACCCTCACCAGGAGTCTATTTTTCATTTCAAAGGATTTAATTTGTATTATTTAGGTTATTTTATTTTCTGGTTAATTTCAAATTAAGAAAATATTTTTTACAATTCACAACTGAGCCATCAATAAAACATTATTACCATTGTCTGGGGTCAGTTATTTAAATAGGTATAGTTTGAAGTGAATAAGCCTGAACTTAAGTGGAGTAGCTATTTCTGTTAGCAGGTCATAATAATTTCACTTGAAAGAGGTGAATCTTCATAAAATCTACATTGAGTAATGAACCCAAAAGTCCCCATCATTCTAGTCTAAACTTAGTCCACTGCAGCGTAGAGTGGATTGTTTAATCTGTACTCAAACAGAAATTGTATCTTGACTAACTACAGTTTATCCATCCAACAAACACTTCTGTGAAACAGGTTGCCAAGTACATTTGGTGGTTTAAAACTCTAGGAATACACATCATGAGTTGTTCATGAATTGGGAATGTCGGACTCACTTAACCACAGCAGGATTTTTGGATCTTTTCCCAACAGGTCTCATCCACTCATCCATCATGACGCCCGTATGTCGATTGACCAGGACCCCCAGGAAGAACAGTATGATGGGTGGGACAATCATCACTCCCAGAGAGTATAGTTTGTTGTACTGAGGAAGGCACGGGCAGTTGAAGTCAAAGCTAGTGTAGAGCTTGACGCTGACCAAGGCCAGGATGATACAGATCCCATTGGAGATGGACTCAGAGTTGGTCTGGAAATACTGCAGAACTAACTTCAGACGCTCCATAGTTTATACTGTAGGTAATGTTCAGGGTGGAAGTAGAAACAGCAAGATGGTCCCCCTGCTGCTGGGCTTAATTCAAACAATGATATTGACATAAAACAGAAATAGCAGTGTTACAAAATGCTTTAGCTTCTGTAAAAATACTCTTTAAAGATGAAAAGTCTGTATTTGCAGTCTGATTATTTAATTCAAATTCCAAACAATTCACCCCACCTCACAATATGAACTTATCTTTCCTGAACAAATCCACAGTTTAGCATTCTCACTCTCACTCTCAAGATACCTGTTATGAAGTGAGTCCTGCAGTGTTCCAGGGAGAGTCTGAGAACGCATGAATACACCTGACCAGGTGCAGAGCTGTCTGACCACACCCTATCTCTCTGTTAAAGGAGCACTCACATCAAAGTAGCCACAGTGTTAGTTCCTGGTAGGGCTGTATTGTATTAATGACTGGGACTGAAACTCAACTCTGAAAGAGATGGGACTGTAGAGAAGACAAACCACTGTTGGGATTGTACTGAAAAAAATATTAAAGGTCTCTTAAAAGATAATCTCTTATTTTCATAATTTGTTTTTATTGGCTATGATTTGAGGGGTGAAGAAATACAAGCAGATAATCAGACAAATAAGTTGGACTAAGCTGGGGGCTTGTTTCCAACCCCGTTGATGTCTTTGTTATTTCGCCAAGACTCAAGTTGAAATCAGATTGTGGCAGACACACTGTATTAATAACACTGCTGTGAAAAACCTTCAACATGGATCATCTAAAGACCACACACACTCCTATCTCCACACTGGCATTATCAAACAGCCCCCGCTCTGGAGAGCATTTTGGAAAAGCCATTTCTAGTGGTTGAGATGCAGGCTTGGTGTGGATACTGAAATAAAAATAGAAAACTATTTTCAATTAGGCATTCAAAGTGCACTGGCAAAAGGCCTAAAAGTGACTTCTCACTTTTTAGAACTTGGTTTTATAAAAAAAAATAGAAAGCATTTCTGCTCAGTACAGAACCTGACAGGATGATGTCAAAAAGACAAAACAGAAAGTTTTCAAATGATAGTTTATTTATATAAAAACACATGACAGAGAACATGTATGCTTTACCTGCATGAAAGTGCGTTGCTTACATTGTTTAAATGAAGATAGTTGGTTTTAAATGGCCAAATTCACTACAGCTTGGTTTTGTCAGTCAGGGGGCAGTGTCCGTGAGGAAAAAATAATCTATGTGAACACCAACCTCAAAGTGAAGAAATCATCCACAGAGTTGAAAGGACATACAGGATATATATAGATATATATAGAACTGGGAAGACTGTGAACACTTCCTAATATAACATTTTGATTGTGTTCCATGTGTGTTCATGAATGTATTCAACATGTGTTGTGGATTTCACTGACAGGTTCTAGTGTCCTATGATAGTCTTAATGCCATTGCAGTCTTCCCACCTGCCAGGGAATACATGAGATGAAAATAAAATCTCAGTTTCAGCCTTCAAAACCCCATTGTCAGTCAAATCCTAAAAGGGTACAGCATACCATACACCACAGATCACGTTCAACACAAAAAGCTCAAGAACAAAGAGCACTATTAAGGCAGTTAAGAAAGTAAAAGACAAAATACAGTATTTTCAGTCTACAAACAGCAGTTTCAGGATATTTTACAGCTCAAAGTTTCAGTCCGTCTACAAGCGGCAGCAATTGCAAGCCATCTGGATACAGCTTTAGCATTTTTTTTCTGAAGGAATGTCAGAGGTTGAATGAACAAATAGTCTGCACACTAGATAATGCTCCCATGAACATTTATTGGTAAACCACCAGCTCTTCTTGAAGATGAGTCACTTGGTTACATACCAATAAACGTTCATGGGAGCATTATTTGGTGTGCGCACTATTTTTCTGTTTTTCCACATGTTCTTCTGTCCAGCACCTTGTATTTATCGCTTGGATGTGCGTGCTTTTGTAAACTTTTTGGAATGTCAGAGGTTCACATGTGAATATTTCAAGTCTTCTCAGGTCAACATGATCTCTGATGACTCTTTGGCGTCGATCACTCTGAAGACTCCCACCTTCTCTTTCTTCAGGCTGCCCTTTTCTTTGTCTGAAAGTACAAAAAAAAAAAAACATGGTAAATGGAAAGTATACATGACAGTAAATGGTTAAGGCATCAGTTGACCCTAATGATGAAAGATCATCTTTTCAAACTTTAATAGCACAACAACAACAAAAAAACCCACATTAACCTCCAATTTTTGCATCGAGGTAGCAGCAGAAATCTTATGAAAAAGATTCCTGGAAACAGACTGTAACTCCACAACCGTATTTGAATTTCAACCATAGACACTAAGGTCTAAATTATGACCATGTCCACACTAAGCTGGCTAAAATTAATAAATGCATCTTCTTCTCTGTCTTGTTCCTCCATCCAGACTAAAATGTGTCTTGCAAACTGTGAGACATTCTATTCCAGAACTGCAAATCTGGATTCTGTAAACTTGAGGAGCACCTCGACAAGTTATAGCGATGCAATTTTCTGTGCTAACACGGTAAAAGCATGATGCTTTGATTCATCCTACATTGATATAAGAGAGCCTAAATATCTCAAAGACAATAGTAGGGTCTGTGTTGCCCCACAATAAATTTATATTTTTTAATTTATTATTTAGATTGTGCAGTGTTCTGTCTGCTCACCAAGCAAGTCACTGCGATCCAGCAGAATCTCCAGGTCCTTGTCACTGATCACCTTCCCTCTCGATGCTTTCACCTCCCTGAGAGGGACAAAAGTTACAGCCAAATAAATATCAGCTCATTTATAGTTATTTAAATTCTCAAAACATTTACATTTGTAGTAATGGAGCAGGATTCTCATACATACTTCTCAGTGCCTCTGGCCTTGAGCAGATCCATCAGCTCATCAAGATCAATGCAGCTTTTACCTTGGTTCAGCTCTGCCCTCTGACCTTTGAATTTATCTGTGGAGGAAAGCAACAAAAGAAAAAAGATTAACAGTCTACATTTGGGGAGTATTTCAGATGACCAAACCAATGCTTGCAATCTAAAATGAGACACAACATCAGATCGAACTGATCTGGGTTTAAGAAAATATTCTGCTGCTACAGTGTATGAAGGACAAGCTTGAGACAATAAAAGCTCCTGGTACCCCATTGAAGTGACACTCACTCTTGTGGATGACCATCTGCTCCAGCTTCCTCTTGGCCGAGGCTCTCTCAAGGATCTTCTGGTCGATGGTGTTGGCTGTGACCAGGCGGTACACCACCACTGGTTTGGTTTGTCCAATGCGGTGACAGCGGTCCTGAGCCTGCAGGTCTGCCTGGGGGTTCTGAGAGGGGAAGCAGGTATCACTACACGCTGACTAAAACTATAAATGTACACTTGTAATGGTAATGTTTCAGCTAGCAGCATGGCCGAATATCATCAACCTGCTGCAACTCTATGGATGGCAGTGTTGGTCCGTCAGTCCATCACTTTAGTCCAGACTCAAATGTCTCAACTACTATTAGCTACATCCCATGACATTTAGTACAGACATTCATAGTTCCCAGAGGATGAATTCAACTGACTCTACTGGTGATGCTCTCACTTTGCTCTAGCAGCATCATGAAGATGACATTTTAGTTTATTGAAAAATCTCAACTATTGTATGAACTGCTGTGAAATTTTGTGCAGACCTTCATGGTAACCAGAGGATGAATTTTGATCACTTTACGCTCTCAATTTTTCATCTAGGACCATCATAGGTCACTATTTCCATTTGTTCAATACTTTGGTTTGTCACCAAATACCTGCAAAACTCAGACTCAGCTGTACTTAATGTTTAGCAAATGTTAGCAAGCTAACACGCCAAGTTTAGAATGAATACAGTCTCAGAGAGCTGCTAGCATGACTGTAGACTCTTGGTCTCGTTCATCTGAACCCACCCAGTCACTGTCGAAGATGATGACAGTGTCAGCAGCTGTCAAGTTGATCCCAAGTCCTCCAGCTCTGGTGCTCAGCAGGAACAAGAAAACATCTGGATCTTTGGAAAACTTGGTCATCTGGAGGAGAAAAAAAGAACCCGATGATGCAGCAGTACAGACAGCTGACGTGTTCATATCAGTGTTTTGTTTTGCGTCATGGTTTTAACAAATGAGGAAATTACAGAAACCCTCTGTAGTGCGTTTAGGGCAGCCATCTAGGTAACCTCTATCATCTTGCTGTTTTAAACTCACATTTTCATCCCTGTCAGCATAGGACATGCTGCCATCCAGTCTGCTGTACTGGAAGCCCCGCAGATAGCAGTAATCCATCAAAATATCCAAGATGGACGTCATCTGGCTGAAGATCAGGACCTGGACCACAACAAGCAAACAGTCACATGTGTGACTTGTGAATACCAAGACACTGAATAAACAAAAGGCAACAGCAACGTGGGAACAAGACTGTTGACACAGCAGCACCACGTCAGCCAGAAATCTTGATAAACACCACCTTTATGTGGTTACATATTTAGCCACTGGTGCTGTGTTATACCTTGTGCCCCCTCTTCTTCAGTGCAGGCAGCAGTCTGTCCAGTATGAGAAACTTCCCGGAGCTTTGCACTAGCTGCTCATCAATCTGCATCATCAAAAATCGCAAACATCATTAAAATGACAGTCATAGCAACTGCTTCATCATGAGTTTCACTTCGTTTCATTATAAAATCAACAGACAGATACACATATTGTACCATTTGTGCTTCAGAGTGGCAGACACAAGAGAATACACCTGTAGGTGCTGGCACGCTCCAACTTTACTGTAGCAAACAAGTACATGTGAGTGAATGTTACCTTGAACTCCTGTGTGGCGGGGTCCAGCGGGTACTCAACCAGGTACGGGTGGTTACAACATCTCTTCAGCAGCATGAGAATGTTCTGCAGCTTCAGGTTGATCTGAGTGTCAAGTGGGCTCTGGACATCCAGCACGGGAGGGGAGCTGAGAAGAAGTGTGAACACATTACAGTCAGACTGGTGCACAGCTACAGGAGATCATTTCTATAGCAGCAGGATAGAATAGCGTGGAGACATGGAAACCAGCACATCATGTATTAACAGAACAAGCAAACAACTGAGGTCCATGAATGTAAATAATAACGTGATATTTTACTTACAACTAAGATGAAACAAAGTGAAGAAATAAGATCAGTGATGGCCTCTGCAGACAGGCATCACAACTTCATGAAATGATGTTAGTGTGAAACTACGATGTGAGCAGGCAGTGCTCAGTGCTGACCTATGCTCTTGCTCCTTTCGGACTCTGTCCAGATATTTCTCCAGGTCGTACGGAGTGTCTCCATCTGCTTCGCTGTAGTCCACCACCTTTCGACTGCGGCGCTTTGGCCTGCCGCTCGATGTCAAAGCCACAGGAGCCTCCGTCTAAAGACAACAAACTCTAATTACTCATAGTAAGTTTTATTAGAGCTGCAATGATTAGTTGATTAATCGATTGAAAGGAAATCTGCGACTGTTTTGATTGTATTTTGTCAATTAGGTATTTTGTCAAGCAAATATTATGATGATTTGATTACTCCCACATCACACATGGAAATATTCAATGTAATATATGTAAGACCAGAAAAAGCAGAAAATGTTTAGAGTTTTGGACTGTTGGAAAGACAAAACAAAACAAAAACATTTAATGACATCACCTTGTGGTCTAGGATATAATAAGTTACCAGACATTGTACAGTTTAGTACATTATACATTGATATTGCACATCCTCAGATATATCTGCAGTAAGCTAACAGCAGTCAGTGTGACGACCTGGCTGATTCATCATCATCATCATCGCCCACCAGGCCTGTACTGTTACAGGGGAAACACTGACGTTCAGTGACATGTTTTATATCTGATATTTATCAACAGAGCTACACTCCGTAGGAACAGCTTCTTTAGTCATTGCAGCTGTGTGATGGATGGATAATGAACCAACAGAGACAACCTGACATCAATACTAGTGAAAGCTCCGTGCTGTTACCTTTTCCTGGCCCAGCATCTTGCTGATGGTTTTGTTGACCACAGCAGTGTAGAAGGCTTCCTGTTTGGCAGTCAGAGGAGCGTAAACAATGATCTCCTTCTTAGGAGGAACCTCCAGCGTCACGTCTGACTTCAGCCTCCTCAGCAGGAACGGAGTCAGAATCTGAAGGGGAAAAAAAAAAAAAAAAAAATCAGTATCTTCAGTCTATTGTAATATAATGAGAAAAAAAGTGTGGCTTAACAGCATATTGCAAATAACTGCAGCCAATCACACAGCCGTCATATTAAACACACATCATAAACACATAATAACACGTACTGTAAGTATACTAGTGATCACACTCTGTAGTGATGTTTGGACTGACCTGGTGCAACATGCTCAGGATGTTCTGCTCACGCTCAGCAGCCACCACGTTCTCTGCCTCACCGAGGGTGTCGATGTCAAACCACGACTCAAAGCTGCATGGCAAACATGTCAACAAGAGATTAAACCAACTAGATACTTTCTGTTTACACAGGGACATTTTCCTCATCATTGGTTAGCAGATATCTATACCCTGCTGCAGCCAATCATCATTTCACTAAGTGGAAAGCTGAGAAACAGATGTCTGATCTAACAGCATATGAAGGCAGACAGGTCTGTACTACTGAGAATTATTCAGACATGAAACTAAAGTTAAGGGGAAATAAACCTAACTAAAGGACTTTGAAGAGAGTCATGTGTGAAGCTCTGAATGTGTGTGTGATACCAGTGATCATCAGACAGCTAAACGCCTGGTAAAACAAAGCGCTTTGATCAGAAGCCTGTTTCAGAAAGCAAGTTAAACAAACTCTGAGCCTAACCCTGAATTCTGAGTTGAGTAACACTGAGATGTGAAACTCAGTAGAGCGGAGCTCCAATACTACTATCTACCATGGCGACAGGTAAATAAAAGATAAAGCCTCCGTTTTAATCTAGTTGACGTAGAGCCTGAGTCAAAGCGGGAAAAGTGTCAATAAGTGAACACAAAGTTTCATTCAGTGTTGTCCATTCATTCATCATTTAGCAGACTTACATTTCCTTAATGGTGATAAAGTGGAATCTGACTGTATCAGGCTGCAGCTACGTCACATTTTAAATATATGGTTGTTCAGCTTTAATCTGACAAAACACAGACGGCAGCAACTGAAGATGAAAAATACATTTACAGATTTATTAAAATGTATAGATCAAAGACACAGAGACATGACTGTAAGCTCACAGTCTCATCCAGTAATGATGTGTTGGTGTTGAGGTTAAAATACAGTAGATTTTAAGTGTTTATCACGGTAACAGTTTAGTTACCATGGTAACTGACCCTGAGTTTAAGTTAGCTTACTTTCTGGAACTGAAAAGCCAGAGTTTCCCTCATCTCAGGGTTGACAAACTCACAAGTTTTCTGGAGCAGGCCCAGGACTGTAGTGGAGGGTAAACACACCTCTCAGACTTTCCATCACTATACAGCTGTTAGTATGCTCAGACTGGATCACTACTGCAGTTTCTGTTGTAGATTGTAGGAACGCTTGTTTAACTTCTCTGCTTGAACATTGTATACATGTGTGAGCACTGAGACAACAATTCATCCTAACCCACTCATGTTGTAGGAGTGTTAAAACAAATGAAGCTAGCAGGTAGACTGGCACCAGATTCATGGTTCAGCAAGCTGTAGTTAGTGTTTGTGGCTTGCACCCTCTACCACTGAATCCAAAAAACATGGAGATGTGAGAGATTGTGAACATGAGGGGAAGGGAACGAGTAAGTGTGTAAATTGTGAGGGAAAGTTTAATTTGCCGGTTGCAGTGCTGACTAGCTGTCACAGTGAAAGATTTCCCGTGGCAGCAGTTCAGTCACAGTATTCACCAGAAGACTACACAACAACAAAACTCACCACATTTAACTACACTTGGACAAAAAGCGAAGCCTCTACTGTTTCATTACCAATTTTCCATTTAACATCAATCTGATTTTCTAGTTTTGCTGCATCATTTAATCCTCTGAATAAAAAGCAAAAAGCAAGTGGTGGAGGAGTGTTATGAGAGGCCACAACAGGCAGTACATCTTTAAACTGTGATCAAACATACCTCTTGAGGTCATCAAAGACCTCTGGCAGGAGGAAGTTGAGGAGAGACCAGAGCTCAGCCAGGTTGTTCTGCAGCGGTGTTCCTGTCAGCAGCAGCTTGTTGTCAGTGGGCAGCATCTTCAGCTCCCGCACCAGCCGGCAGTTGAGGTTTTTGATCCTGTGGCCTTCGTCCACTATCAGGTACTTCCACTGGAAGCGCTGGAAAAGAAAAAACAGACATGGCCTGGCTTCTTATACAATACTTACAACCGCAGTCAGATTGTGACCTGTTGATTCACATGTGGCTGCAGCTCTGACGTCCTCTAGATGATCTTGTCAGGTCAAGTTTTTATAGTGCAAAACTTCAAAAGGCAGATTCCTGTCATTTATGGTGAAGCATTGCTTATAGCTTAAGGTGTACATTCAATTTACACACATGCTTCCTGGTTCAACTTCTGTTGTTGTCTCATTAATTAATTTGCAAATGACAAGATGACTATGTATGTATTATGGTATTTTATGTGAACTGATTTGTAGCTCAGGTGTAATCTCATGATAACAAAACTGATACTTTTTTGGACGGACTGGCCCTTTATAATGTTTGTATAATAAGTGTTTACGTTGCTGAAGAACGAGCAGTGATCCTACCTGCAGGAATTTTCTGTCGATCATGGCGATCTCAAAGGAGGTGACGACCACAGGACACATGTTGAGGGGCCCCTGAGGCCTGCGGATCTGCTTCTGCAGCTTGGCCCTCTCTGCCTGGGGCCCGTGGTAAAGCAGCACAGACACCTAGGACAAACATGTGACATGTTCAGATTGCTCTGTGTTACTGGTCAGCAAATGCCACCACAGCTAGTCCATATGCTTTTATTTTTCAAACCAAAATGTTTGATCAGAGAAATCTTTCCTTTCTAAAAGATGTTGACTAACCTTGAATACAATGAATAGAAGCACAAATGATCTTTTTATTGTCTAAGCCAGTGTGACAGTAACATCAGATTACATCTCAACAACACGTCCTCTTACCTCTGGTGTGAAGCGCTTGAATTCACTGATCCAGTTGGGCAGAGTGGACAGAGGGGCCACCACCAGGAAGGGGCCCATCACTTTCTTTTCTATCATCATGGCGATGTGTGCTATGCACTGAATGGTCTTTCCTAGTCCCATCTCATCAGCCAGGATCCCATTGATGCCATTCTCCCACAACATCTGACAAGCACAGAGAGAACAGGCTGCTGGCTTACACTCAACAGGAACACCGTCACTCACTGACTTCTACTGTGAAGAGACTGACGGGGTCTGTTTGATGTGCTACAAGCTACGCTGATCATGTGATGTGGTGCAGTGTGTAGATTCCAACCATCTGAAGGAAAACTCGCCATCTCTTGCAATTCTAACTTTATTTAAGTGCAAAATAATTACTGGAGCAGCCTTTAATCAAGGAGGTTTAAGGTTTCTTCTCATTAAAGGGAGTTTTTCCTTGCCTTGCTTGCTCATGGGGGGATGGAAGTATTATCTACTGAATGAATAAATCTGTTTCTGTGTCTTGGTCAGGCTGTTCTCACCCTCAGCCACTCGATGCCCTCGATCTGGTACCACCTCATGACTCCTCCGGTGAAGAAGTGTGGCTGCTGGGCGGGGACCGGCTGGCCGTTCACCTTCCTGTCAGGGTGCAGGAGATGCTTGGCGTTGTCTCGCACCGCCTCCGACAGACGATTCTTGATGTCCTGGTTGGAATCGCTCATCTTCTCGATATCCTCAGCTTGCAGTTTCTTCTGGGCGGGTGCCACATCCTAATATCAAATATTTGACACATATTGGTGGCTGTTTTCTTATTTGCCTTATCCTTATTATACAGTCCCACATCTCAAATTTCCCCTTATGGATTATTCAAATGTTATCCTACCCAGAACTTTGGAAAAAAGTAAACATAAAATGAACCGTTACCTTGTCCTCCACCTTTGCTTTCTTTGCCTGCGACATGATTTCCTGGAAGATGAAATCAGGCAAAACCCGTGTAAGCAGATCAGAAAATGACAAATCCACAAAACAAACAAACAAACAAGTTAAATGAGACCTTACTTCTTTTGACATGACATCTGCAATTTTGTAGTCGTCATCCCTCCTCCTCTTCTTTTTATCTAGTTAAAGAACAGGCAACAAACAGGCTTTAGACTTGTACTTGAAGTAGTGACTTTAATTCATTTATTTTCTTGATATGAACATCATAAGATCAGAACTCCTCACTCACCTTTTTCTGGTTCTGCACTGTTTACGTTCTGCATGAGAAAAGCAAAAATAGTTCAATGAATAAAGGTTACAAGAATATTTTAATGCTGAGCAAAAATGTTTTGGCAATGAACATTCACTCACTTTCTTTGTCTTCTTTTCAACTCTCTCCTTCTTGAGTTTCTCCTGGAATCATTGATGGAAAAACAGAATGTGAGGTGTTGGATGGATTCAGCCTGTAGCCAGTAAATGCACAAACCGCACAGGTAGTTACACACACACACACACACACACACACACACACACACACACACACACACACACACACACAGAGTACCTCATTCTGTTGTTGTTCCATTTTAGTCAGCAGGAATTTGGAGTAGATGTTGCTCTTCTGAAGAAGATGCTGCAGTCTCTTGAATCGCATGTCATGAGAGTCTCTCTGCCAGGATTCCCGTGCCTTATGGTGAGTGTTGCAAAATGATCAGACATTAATGACAGAGACTACAAATTTCAGTCACTACCAAAAAAGCTTTGACGTTCAATACTCAACCCAAGACATGATAGAAGAAAAAAGAAAGGAAAGAAAAGGGGAGGAGAGGAATTACTGAGCAACAAACCTTGTCCATCATCTCCTTCTCTTTCTTCTCCCCTTCCTCCATCAGCTGCTTCTCTTCGTCCTCCATTTCCTTGGTGATAACCACTTCGGACGTCATATTCTCAGATTTCACACCGGCATCTTCAAATTTAAAAAAACAACATTGATATTGAAGCTGAAGGAGTCGACATTACCTTATTATATTATCAGTGTCAGATATCCACTTGATATGACTAACTCAGACTGCTGAAGCCTCATATGAGCTTCAAATCAACTTTTAAATGACTATGTGGACACACTGTGGATTTTGGCCTCCATCACTTATATTGAAAGCACTTTTGAAGGATTTTTTTAATAACCAGCATGAACAGGAGGAATGATTACAACGAGAAAAACCTCTTTCAGTGATCATATGGGCACCTGACTGTTGTTTTAAAACACTTGAAAAATTGTGAACCCGTCCTTTAATGTAAGTATGATATGATTCCATGTTAATGTAGGTGAGGAGATTCATGGAAGCACAACCTGTGATAAGCGCCATCAGTCCCCCTTATTATGCCAACCTTAGATGACATGACAGTGACAATTAAACCTGGATTAGCTCAAGATAACCCCACAGTAAACTCCTCTGGGTCTGGGAGGTTATATGTTGGGCTGGAGTGTTACTGACCCTCCGCAGCTCCAGTCTCCATGGTTGTGCCCAGCGGCTCCTCAGACTCATCTGGTTTGGGGCAGTGAGGGGAGGCACTGCGAGTTACTTCCTTCACGCTGTCAGTGAAGAAGAACACAAATCAAATCCAGAGGGGGAAATTTTCCGGCTGGTTTTACAGAAGGCAGGACACACTTCATTCACATGTTTCAAACTTCAAAGCACTTCACTCGAACATGGTCTACACCGTCTACAACCAACAATATAAGACAGAAATAAGAAAAAATGATATATGGTGGTTAATTAATGAACACAAAATATTTCTACATTATACTCTACCAGCCTTTTTCTTTTTACTTTCTGTGGAGAGGGTGAGCAGTATTTAACTTTTTCCACCGTTTTTAGTATGAAATTTAGTGCAGTAGATTTTTAAAGCATTACATTTAAAACAGTTAAGTGAGCGAGTAAATCATGAAAAATTTGAATATCCTTGGCAATACTAGTTAATTCTTTAACACATACGGCTAGCTAACGTTAAGTAACGTCAAGTGAATGCTTTTGCATTATTTCCCACATGCTTTGCTCAATATTACAATGACCATATTCTAATCGACGTTGTACTATTTCAATGAAAACTAGAAGCAAAATTATTTAACTTACCAGCTCATTGTTACCAACAGCGAGGCAGAGGATGTAGCTAATATGGTTCGAAGTTACAACTGAACTAAAAAATTTTTCGTGTCCTGAACTAACTTACAGTAAAGGGATAGAAAATGAAAATGAAATGCACCTCCGGTTGATATCTTTCAAAATAAAACTGTGTACCGCCCGTTTACGCTGTAAAGCTGGCTGTACAGGTCGTGATTGTGTTTATTTTGAAAGCAAAAGTACCTTTTTCCAGTCGCTTTTCTACGTCAATTCGACTGACTTGACGCAGCGAGGGGTGTTGTTATGGGCGGGGCTATCATTCCCTTTCGCGCCAGTTTGGACTAAACCACTGCTTATAAAACAGGGTTGATTTTTGTTTACGAGTGTAGATACTGTGGTATTTTAAACGTGAATACGAAGGTCGGAGTAAAAATAACGATTTTTTTTATTATTTAGAAGTGAGGGTTAAAAGTTATTTACAGACTACAGAGCATTTCAGTGAACACGGAAAACAATTTAACAATGTAGCACCCCTCGAATTGGATATATGTACCAAACCTAATCTGATATTTCCCGCGAATGTAGATTGCAGGAAAAGGTTTATCCATATTTGTATATATTGGGTCAATAAAGTCATCATATTCCACACTGGCTTTGAAGTTTTTTTTCACTAGCTAGTCATATGGCCTGCAGATTTAATTTTACTTGCAGTAGGCAGAATTTGCAGGATTTTTGCAATGAATAAGCAAATGCATAATAGTAAATGCCTTTGATGTTTATAGGTGCACAGCCGACCTCTCGATTCATGTTGGCAGTGGTGGAAGAAAGTTTAAAAGTTGCAGTATCTCAGTACTCCACTACAAATAAAACTAATGTATTCAAACCTCCCTTATGTAAAAACACATAAGTATTATCATTAAAACAAGTAAGTCTTCATCATGCATGCAGAGTGGCCCCTGTCAGTGTTATACTATGGGATGATTATTACTAGTTTGTTAACAAATAAGCAGCATTTTAATGTTTCTTCAGGTCCAAGTGGAGTTTACATGCTACACATACAACCAACAAAACTTTAGTATCTGCAAAACAGTAAAGTAAAGTACAGAATGCCACATTGGATCAACCTGTAAATGAACTCTCCTGCAGCCTGCATTTGATTATACTGTATATAATATAATATAATATAGCTCAGGGAGACACAAAGTTAATTTATATGCCAGTTTACATCTTGATAAACTTTTTGCAGCAAATTTGTTCTACAAGAAAAATGTGTGCCAACAATTAATGTGAAAATTAATTTGATAGCACCTTTAAAAATGTTATTGACTGTATAGAGGTTGGGAATATGAATGTAGTGGTCTCCTGAAGTTCCTTCTTCAGGAAAGTATCAAACTCAATTATTTACCAGTTGTTTTGTATTTTAATAAATTTTAGGTGTTCTGCTCTGCTCTGCAGTTATTTAGTAAGGGCGATTTCATAAGTGTAAATGTTCTTGAAGGCTTCTGAAGAACAATTTATTAAAAATCCCCTCAGTGAAGAGGCATCTGCTGTATTCGCAGTATCACTTCATTAGTGTTAGCTAATGTGGTTAGGTCAGACTGCGGGTTAGGTCCATGGATGTATTATAAGATACAGTATATATGGTATGCAGTAGATTATAAAACATCCATGCTTAGTTCCCTCTCTAGACCAGAGGGGGCGGTGATGAAATTTGAAAAAAGGAAGAAGTAGAACGCTTTACTGCGCATGTGTAAAGGTCTGTAGTTTCGGCGCGCTGTTTCAAAACATGAACAAGATGGAGTTGATTCCTGCGCTGCAGTTTTTGAAGTTACATGAAATTCCTGAAGGTAAAATTGTGTATTTTGTGCGTATTCCGTTATATTGAATTGTAGGTTTAAATTTGAGGCCGCCTGGCTCGGATAAGAAGAGAAGATAGGGAAGATAGAGAAGATACCCTAACGTATTTATCGGGTAATATGCCGTATTCATGTGTACAGGAAGAACAACATTCTCAATCCCATTCACATATGTCGTATATTAGCTAATGCCACCGGGTTTGGAAGCAAAGCCACTCGTATAACGAAACATCAGACCTCATACCTAAACCGTTGGGAGCCGGTGGAAAATTCGGCAAACAACTGAACTGTCTCCTCAGAGGGCTGACCTTTCAGTCTGAGAAGAAACGCCAACCGATCGATGAAATGTATTTTATTTTATTAGAGTTTATTTTAATCAGGTAGCTCTTCGTACAACTGAAGAGTGGACGTCGGTAAAATACGCTCAAATGTGTAATAGCCTACTTGTACCAAAAAGTCACGAAGCTTAACCGAGGCAACGTTAAATTGACAGGTTCATAAAGGGACTTTGGCGCCAGGATCTCCACATAACGTTACTTTTCAATCTTACACTAAGTCAAATATTAGGAGTAGCTGTACGTACACATACACATGTGTACACTGAATATGAATTATAAGCAATACAAATACAGTCGACGTAATTGATGATGTCACGTCTGGGTGATCAGCTGCTCGACATTAGTCCAGTGGGTCGCTTCAAAACATTGCTGTCAAATCCCAGTCCCTCTGGGACAAACAGGATCTTCTGCCCGTTGAATACTATCAAAATGTGTTTAGCACAATGCATACAACTCACTCTTTTATTATCAATGAAAGGGGAAGAGAGTGTAATTTGTTGTCATCAAGGGCTGTTCATTTAATATTATTACATCCTATAAAAACGGATTAAAACTACTATGATGTAAGTGTGGCAGTTGATACAGAGTTGACAGGGCATTGTATTTTCATCAGCCACTTTTTCTATTTTAGTAGCCTCTTAAATGTCTGATACCAAATCTGATGGGTTTAGACTGAAGTTGTGAATGACTGTTTAAAAGGTATAATTGTTAGTTGCAGCCCTATTTACAAGCAGGGCTTAAAGTTCTCAGGCACCATGCCAGATTTCAGGCAAAGAGCAGTTTTAAATTCATATAGTACTTAATTCAATTCATTGTACACATTTCCTCCTGGACAACTTTTCAGGTGCACAAATATTTTCTTGCTCTAATCCCTGTTCAACCTCTGAAACGGCCATCACCAAACTGCTGATTCTTAAGCGTATGCAGCTCTCCCTACAGCTCCACACAACAGGGTTATTTAAAAGGCACAATCAGTATTGCTCTTATGAAGAAAACTGAAAACAGCCTGTCAGTGTGACTTCAGATCACTTAAAATGATCTAACAACTGTGTTGTGATTTCCAGCCTGGGTGGATGCAGTGTGGGATGTGGAATTCACAGAGAGCAAGCCACTGGATGACCCCATAAAGGAAGAGCTCACGGCTGCTGGAGACAAGGCCTTCAGAAACCTGTATCAATGTTTACTGGCTCATGCTGAAGAACAACAACAATCTACAGGCAGGGATGAAGCTTCACAGGTAAAACTGATCCACACTCTGCTCTCCTGCTGCAGGGAAAAAATGAAATTGCAGAGAGGACTGATTTATTTCAATGGCTATATATGTAGTTTAGCATGGCCATTCGTGGTCCAGTGTACAACTTAGAGTGAAGTAAGATACATCTGGTGTCCAGCTGTTATTTGCATATTCATCATTTTTGGTAGCAGCAGTAATCCATGACTGTTTCCCATGTTGCACTGCAGAGTATCTGGGCACTGCTGGTGGAGAACGGGATGTCGGTCAAGTCTCTGGTAGCCACGCTGTCTTTCTTTGTCCTGGCAGGGAAAGCCAAAGCGGCCAATGTCCGGCAGAGGGTGAGCAGCCTGCACGCAGCCTCGCTCTACCTGCTGCTGCTGGGAATCCCCGGTAAGAATGTGCTGGGAAATCTGGGGAACATACACGGAGAGAAGTCTGCTCACTGTTTCAGTCAAATGTCTCAAATGTTTAAATATTGCTGAGGTAAGACTTTATTGATCCCTAGAGGGTAAAGTCACATGTTACAGCAGGAAAAGAAACAGTCTAATCAAGTAGGAAACAGATAAAGAGCTCAAATAATACATACAGCAAAATAAATAAATGAAGTAAATGACTTTCAAAAGCTACAGTACTGTGTGTGTGTGTGCGTGTGCGTGTGCGTGTCAGTGTGTGAAAATAATGCAGTAATACTGTATATGTGTATGTTGCCTCCAGGAAGCATTGCTAACAAGGTCCTCCATGAGGTTTTGTTGGACACGTGTTTGGACATGACCTCTCACTGCTGGCCTCAGGACTCTGGAAAGAAACGCAAGAAGGACAACCTGAAGAGTTCTCAGGCAGAGGGCAAACGCTCCAAACCACACCGAAAAGACACCCCAGAGGTATCAGAAATCACCTCGACTCACAAGAATATCATAGGATATGATCCATTTACTTCTTTAACTCAGGAAATGTAACTTCACTTGCTTGGCTTGAAAGCTTTCTTGATAAAGGTTAGCCGTGTGGCAGCATTAGTCAGGATGGCTAGTAATGATGGTACCTGTGTCTGTTACCCTCAGATGGAAGTAGATGAGGAAGAGGAGGAGGATGAGGAAGAGGAACTTCATTTCTCTGGTCAGGACCTGATGAAGATCAGAGATGCTGTGGTTCTCCTGGTTCAAAGCATCCTCAGACTCCTGCAGACATTTCCCCTTAAAAAAACACCACAGAGTGCCAGCAACTGCACCCAAGTACTTACTGACTACCATCATCACAGCCACTTTATACCTCACTGCAGGACTCTGTCTTCATATCTGACCTGTTTGTTTTTCTCTGCAGATCTTCAGTAAGCTGCTTTACTTTGAGCCGGCCATTGGAGAGCTGACCTTTGCTGCTGGACAGTGAGTTGAAGTTGTTTTTGTTTTTTTCTCTGTGTTTTTGAAAATGTCTCCAGGAGGCAGGAGAGCTGAAGGTTGTCTTGTTTCTGCACAGGGAAATCACTAAGCTGAAGAGCATTCCTGAGATGGCTTTCTACGGTCTGCAGCTACTCTACTCACCAAAACACGGAGACCAGAAAGAAGTACTTTCCAAACCTCTCACTAAGTGCAGCAATGAACAATCCTGCTCCACAGCAGGCTAGTAGCAATGTCTGAATTTAAACCGATGTATCTGTTGTCTAGTCCCTGCGGAGGGTTTTCCACCGGCTTCTCTACGTGATCCTGATGATGAATAAAGGCAACAGAGGGAAACCCACCCTCCTCGTACCCAGCCAAGCCATCCTCGCTACCCGTGACCAGGCCATCCATTTCGTTTGGTAAACAGTGCTTTGATCAAATGTCAAACCAACTAGTAGAATTATTTTTCTAAATCTTAAGATGGTGTATAGAGATTTGAGTGCTCATTCTCCACTTTGGGAGTTGTAGTTCATCAATATAATCTCAACCTAAGGTTCACTTACTAGCTTCTTACAGAGCTTTGGAGTGCATCTCATGGTCTTCATCTGTGAATAGAATTGAATCAGGTGTCATCATTATCCTTTAAAGTTATAAAATAGCCACAAATGTCTTGAGTTAATACGAAGAATTAACTTCTTATAACCAATTGGGACAATTACATCTTACAATCCAGCTGTCAAGTCATAAGAATAAAATGATGACATGAAGTATTCCAGGTTATCAACCATTCCTTCTTTTCTTCTTCTCTGTTGGTGGAGTCTAAAGGTTGGAGGAAGCATTTCACATTAGGATTTCTCCTGCTAGTTCAGAATTGTGATATTATTTAAAATTTAACTGCACACATGAACAATACATCACTTTGCAAATGATCTAGGACTGCAACTAACAATTATATAATTATATTTATTATTGAACAATCTATTGATAATTGTTTTGATTTGACATTTAGTCTTAAAAAAAAGAAAATAGTGAAAAATGGCCGTCGCGTTTTCCCAGAGCACAAGGTGATGTGTTCAGGTTGCTTGTTTCATGCAACAGCAACAGAATGTTTGGCATTTTTACTCAGTTGTCAATTTTATCAAATTTATCAAAGCCATGTTCTTTTCTTTCAATCAACCGATCATTCACCTCTAACATGATGTGTGTTTGTGATTACAGTCACATTGTGGATGAGCTGAAGGAGCTGGCGCTGCCTTTCCTACAAATCCTCCTGCAGCATATCTGCTTCCAGGTGAATTCTCCAGCACATGCTGACCCACCTCTGCTCTGCAGTCGCCCTGTCAAGATAAAAATAGTGCAGAGCGCCCATTTCAACTGTTTGTGTTGTAGTTATGAAGGCACATCCCAACATGTTTACAGATGATCGTATTGGTAGAATCGTTTGTTGTTCCAGTGTTTTTTAGCTGATGTATTGCTGTGATGTAATGCGTCTGCTGTGGATGTTTTTAGATGGTGGAGAAAAATGAGTTTCGAACTCATGGAGCCCAGGCTGTGGGCATGCTGACGTCTCAGATGGCAAGTACAGACTATGCCTGCTTTGTCAAGTGGCTGTTTAACTTCTCCAGACACTCAAAGGTAACACCTTCCAGAAATTACAGCAACACTCACACACACTCTTGTTCAAAACTATTATATATAACTATTCCGCATTAAAATGTCTAAAAATGACTAGACCTATGTTATGTATTTTGTTTTGCTCTTACATTATCCCAAATGTTTCCATCAATTTTCAAACCAAGAGAAATCCAACGGTCTGTTTCATTTGGTTGCCTGTCAACGGCGTCATATCCCTACACCAAAGAGTATACGCCATAATCATCTTGTGCGTTGTCCGCCAGAAACTGGCAATAAATTGACTTTTATTCAGTTTTAAGCCACATTTTTACGATAAACTTTGTAGATCTTGGTCATTTTTAAGCATATCTTTTAACCGGATGAAGGATTTTAGTCATTGGATGTCTGGATCTTAAGTTGTCAGAGAAACAAGTTGACCCTCCTTAAGCCCTGTGTCCACCGAACACTGTCAGAGAAACACTCATTTTTAACGTGAACCCACTTTATTCACTGTTTTTACTGGTTTTAATCACCGGGTCTGTTTGTTCTGTTTGGGAGAAGCTGGTTGTTTAACAATCCATGATCCCACACTACTTCACATTATCATCAAACTCCGTCTTTTGTTATTGTTTTGATTGAGAGACCCCTCGTGGTAGAAATGACATATTGTGCATTCAAAAAGAAATGTGTTAATTACTTTTATTCTGAAGGCAAAATCCATATCATTTCTTTAATTATTTAAAAGATGTATTTCAAACACTGTATGTTGGTTAATTTTGTATATATGCCCAAACATATGATACAAGCTAAGCTTGATTAGCAACAGTCCTTCTTTCATCTAATAGGCAAATGTTAAAATTCAGCCAATAATATGGTGGACCGGTTCTGTAGATGGTGTGCCGGCTATTCTCTGTGGATGTGGTGATGGTTTTACTGGAGCAGCCAGAGAGGAGGACGGAGGAATGTGAGGACCCAGAGCTCGCCCGCTTCCTGCCACACAAGTTCCTGATCCAGAGTCTGCTGTTTGCTCGGCGGATGGACCATTCACCCACCGTCCAAGGCCACGCGCTCGCCTGTCTGGCCCAGTGTCTGGAGCTGCCTTCATTCAACGCCACCCGAGCCGTCCACAACCTCTTCTCCGCCAGTGAGAAAACACACACACACACACACACACACACACACACACTCTCTCTCTCTCCATCACATGTTCACAACATTTTATTTTCGAGGGCTCATTAAAGGCTCTCTGGGAACTGAAGGAAATCATTAACTGAAATAAAAGTCAGATTGAGAAGAAATGGGTTTATTAAAGAATCACATAAAAACTCCTTGAATACATCACAGCTAAAGTAACCTCTCTACTCTGTGTTTAGCTGGAACCCAGACCATGTTGGAGGGTGAAACCACAGAAGGTACAGTCCTTTGTCTCACTGGCTTTGTTCACGCTACTGCTGCTCCCTCTCTTTTATTCTCTAGCTTGCTTGACCATCATCACTCTCTCTCTCTGTTTGAAATCACAAACAACGTACTGCCTACATGCTCTATCAGTATATACTGCATACTGCCTACTAAATAAACAAATAAGTATGCCATAAACACTGAAGTATACTCAAACAAGACAGTCATGTGACTGCGTGTCATGTGACTGATGGCCAGCAGTCCCTCACATCTTTGAAATTGTTGCAGCAAATTTCCAAACAGGTGTTATTTGGATAAACTGATTACATATTGGGAATTGGTTACTTTCTTGCCTGAAAAAATATTAAAACTTAATAAAGTGACATTTTAACAGCTTTTAACCTGGATCAAAATCTCAGCGATTGCGCAGTCTAAAGAGATGCAATGCATTTTGGGGCAGTTGAATATGTCCGCTCACACTGCATACTCAGAAATTCTTGCTAATCAAGTATACATGCGGGCATTTCTTGCGTACATAAAATCCATGTCATACTTAGTATGAATACTACGTTAGTATGCCATTCCAAACACAGCCACATTCTCTCTCACTCATGCTCTCAGCTCCTTGGCACTATCTCTCGCCCTTTTTTAAAATGAATCAGGAAGCCGACAACAATTCCTTACTTTACTTTTAATGTTAACAAAGAGAGAGATGTCCTCCCCTTGTCTTAAATTGATACTACAGTACTTCCTTGTTTTGTGAATGAAGTGGTACACAAGTTGAAGCAGCTGCACTGTCCAATGTGTCCAATCAGTGAGTCATACCTGCAAACCCTGCACCCAAAGTTCATGTACTTCTAGAAAGTACATAAGTTTGTTTACGACCTGTCTGATTGCTCTTGTTTTTTTACCTGTCAGATTCCAGGTAATAAATCTGGGGAGTATCATGTTCTAGCCAATAGAAATGATGGCCAAAACTCTGAAAATTATACCCAAGTTGTAATAAACCAGTATTATTCTTAAAACTGTCATTAAGAAGAGATGGTGGTTGCAACAGTGCTGCCACCAGCAGTTTCAGCAGCAAAACCTCACTAAATAAAACCAAAACTAACTGTGTGGACAGATACCACTAGTGGTTAAATTTGAGATATGACATTGCTTAAGGTAAGTAAACAAGGCCTAAAACCAAGCATTCAGTGCTAGCTCTTTGAAGTTTGATACCCACGTTTGGTTCATTATAGTCCATGTTGTTTGAAGTTGTGGTGTTTGATAGATGTGACTGTGTGCTTCAGGAAGTCTCAGCTCGCAGCAGACTCAGAAAACCTACCGCACCCTACCGTTCAGGACTGTGGAGATCAGCAGCACTGACAGCTCAAGCTGTGATGGTGAGTCATTCACATGCAACAGGTATTTGGCAGCATTTTGTAAATTGAAGAGATGTGAAAGTACTGTTTACACATTGTACTTTTTATGTAGATTTATACACTCAATGTTTGAGATGAACTTAAGGAGATTTAAGTCATTATCTTATATCTTCAATGCAGCAAAAGAGAACCTGGCTCTTCTCCTGCGGCGCGTACAAGACCCCAAGACTAACGTGAGGAAATCCTCACTGCAGGTACTTTATCAGACGGCTTCATGTTTCAAATCAAAAGGGTGATACGTGGAATGAAAGATCATTCACTGTACATTATGTATGTTGTGCAGTGTGCATGTGGTGAACAAAGAGATGCACAGATGACCTTTAACCTCTGCGCTCTGCTGTCTCTCCTCAGGCCTTGAACGGTCTCCTGAAGCATGATGTGATCCCCATGAGCTGGGAGAACCTGGCTGTGCTGTCTGAGCGCTGCAGAGACCCTGCTGTGTCTGTGAAGAAGAAAGCGCTGCAGTGTGTGGGAGAGCTGCTTACTGTGAGTCTCAACCAGCAGAACACAGAAAACTCAGAAACACTGACAATAAACATCAGTAAAAGTTTCAAAGTCAAATTGTATATGTTTTACTTCCACCACCAGGCTAAACCAGAGTGCAGTGTGGTGCAGAAGGCGTGGCTGCAGGGTGTGGTGCCAGCTGTGGTGGACACTGAGAACTCGGTTCAGGAGAAGGCCCTGGAGGCTCTCGACGAGGTTTTGCTCAGCCAAGTCAAACTGTACTCCGCCGGCCGCCACCTGGATGCCGGTCAGAGGCTGACCTGGGACCTGCTGGGCCTGCTCTGCAACGAGTGCCAGAGCCTCAGGTTGGACCAACTACATTTAGTCCAGTTTGTGTTTCAAACTTCAAAAATGAAAATTTAAAGCAATTTCCTTAATTGATAGTCAGCCATGTTAATAAGCAATAGGCAATTAATGAATTTATGAAGTGGATGTTTTTACATAATAAAACTGTTTTTAAGTACTGATGTGACCGATGTTTGACACAAAATCAAAGTACATAATTTAAACATCAAGTTACCTGAATTATAAATTAAATAACACGAAATGACTCAACTAATCAATAAAATAAGAAAACATTAACCAATAATCAATTCTTCCAGCTTTATTAGAAAACTTAGATTAGATTTAATTAGATCAAACTAAATGTGTAGACATCTAATAATTAAAACAAACATTGCAGCCTTCAACATTAGATGAGCTGTTAGCACCGCAGCTACAGCAGGTGCTCTCTGCTGTCTGATGCTCAGCCTGCATTCACAGCTGCTTGCTACTTCTGTTGAAGATGCTAGTTTAGCATTAGCATGAGCCTCAGATAGCTAGATAAACTAGACAGCCACCACACAACAACTCTATGCTGCAGAGTTCATGAACACGACTGCTACAGTGAACAGAGCGGATGACTTATCAATTTGTTCAGCCCTTACTGTTGGTCAGCAAACACACTGGTAACTCATCTCATTAAACAGTAAGAGGCTCCCCCTTGTGGTGCAAGCAGGTACTACAAGAGATCTACATTTTTTGACAGCTGCACCACACATCCCTCGTCTTCTGCATTGACTTATTTTTCAATAGGTTAAATAATTAACTGCAATTAATCAATAATCGATTAATTATCCCACAACTAACTTTCATTATTGTATTTAGCTTGAAATATGAAACATAATCCTGAATGTTAGCAATAAATATCAGGTATCAGCAGTCATTTCTTAACTATCTTTACACCACACCTCTGCTGTTGCTGATATTGTTTTCCCGGTTCTCCAGCCGATATTTCAGCCGGGCCTTCACCATCTGGTCCAAAAAAAACAAGTTCACACAAACGTTCATCACCAACCTGATCTCACACACGGAGGCTGATCACGCTGCGGGGGCCTGGCTGCTGCTCTCCAAGGTTGTCGCTTCATCCCCCAGAATGCCTTACGGCAAGATCCTGGACGCCTGGGATAGCATGGTCAGGTGAGACTGGCAATATTTATTTACAGCACTTACATTCAGCCCTTGTTTAATGTTCAGCTAAAAATCCAGAGAAACCAAGTTTTTTTTTTTTTTATTCTCTCAGTTCAAAGGATGTAAACGTGACAACCTGCTGTCATATCCTGTGTGTGATGGGAGACATTGCTGCTCATCTGAACGACGATACCAAGAACAGGATAGTTAGTGAGTAATGACAGGATTGGATGATGAGAAAATTCACAGGTTCACTCTGGAACCGCCTGCTTTAATCTTCCTCTCTCTGTCCCCAGATGATCTGATGTCTTGGTTGAAGACTTTTACTTTGTCTCTGGAGATGATCAGTGCTGCAGTAGAGACTCTTTATCAACTCGGCAGCAGCGAAGACATCAAACAGACTCAGGTCAGAGATTTTGCCTTCTCACTTTACAACTGCTGATGTAATAATAAAGTCTTCTTTCGTGTATAGTTTTATAGTTAAAAATGCAGACTCAAGATATTAATAGTTGCCTCCGACTTCGGTACTTGAATTTATCATGCTTGTTCTTATTTATACATATTTTTCATTCTCATGAATACTTATTATTACTGTTCAACGTATCAACTTAAAGGTTGATTAAACTGTATGTCAGTGTTGTTCCACTGCCCCCAAGTGGCCAAAAAATCAGCTAATGCAGGTTTAAAGGTGCAGAAACTTTGTTTTAGAAATGCAATTCTTCCATAGTGTACATATGATACTATTGTGTACTGTCCAAAGCATTTGAGTTAGTAAGGGAATTGAATAACAACTAAAAATCTTTTCACTGAAGTCCAAACACCAGGATGGTTCGGGCATTTTAAGATTTAAATAAAATTGAAAGCCACATGGCTTTGGTTTCTATGGTGACGCACAGACATGGCACACAGAGAAATCTCACAGTCATAACCTGTATGTTTGAGACAGATGAGCTTTTGAACTGAAAACACTACGGATCAGCTTCAGTTCAACCCAACAAGAAACCAAATGCCAGATAGTAAGTTTGGAGTTTCAATAGGCTACAAATGAGGAATGAGACCAAAAAACCTTCACACTGCATCATGAATGACAAAACAAAAACTCACACATACTCGAGAGACTCCAATATCTAAGAATTAACAGTAGGACTAAGCAATGTTAACATCTTCAAATCACATAACTGAGCCCTAATCCTCAACACTTTCTGTTGTGTTACAGTAGAATGTGTTTTGTCTTCCTCAGGCTTTTCTGAACCAGCACTGTGGTGAGCTGGTGTCGGTGTGTGAGGCACATTTAGCCAGCATCCTGCTGAGTGAAAACGGAACCCAAAACCTCAATGAGGAGCTGATGGTGAGAACTACTCTATTATCTTTACTATGCAGGTCAAATCAGCTTTCCAATTCCAACCTGTCGTTGTTCTTCAATAAACACCAGTCTAAAAGAGTTTTTCTTTGTATTTTTATTTCTCACTGACAACTACTGTTGTGGTTTTGACAGACAAATTTCCCATAACCATGTGTTTCTCTGACCCTGACCTCTCTGTGTTTGGGGCAAGCAACTCTTAAAGCCAGGCTTTCAGAATACAGTCTGGGTCACATCGTTGGCTGATGTCTTATACTGGATTTTTTGACTGATGTTCAAATAACCAACCAGATTGCTGCCTGTGTGTCATTAAGCAGTGTGAACTAGTAGTGAGCTAGTTAAGCAACTGCTTAGTGCTCAGTATGTGCCAGCAGTCACACTACTCTATTTGTCAAAATCACAGCCCCAGGTGCTGCACTATCCCAGGTCAGTACCTGCAGAGGTTCTGATAGAACTGAAAATGTTCTGTCTTCCAGGTAAAACACCTCCACACTCTGGGTGTGGCTTCACTCCACTGTCCTGCCAGGGTGGGCAAGAGGACGGTCCTGCTGGTGGAATCTGTCCTCACCACACATTCTGACAAACTCACAGGTAGTAGGAGAGGATGGACATCTAAAAACAGAGACACTGCATTCAAATCTACAGGATCTGATATAACTTTCCACTGTGCTTGTTTGATTGAGCATGCTACATTCTTCCCTGAGAGGGTAAAGACCGATTAGTCCATTAATTGTGTAGTCGAAAATTAATAGGCAGTTAATTTTGATGACTAAATATTTGTTTTAGTCATTTTTTTAAAGCAAAAATGCAAAAAAAATGCTGGTTTCATCTTCTCAAATGTGAGGATTTTGAAGCTTTTCAAAATTTTAGATTTTGACTGTTGATCAGAGAATACAAGACATTGCCATGAGCTCCAAGAAATTATAACGGACATGTTATAGACAAAACAGAGAAAATAATCTGCAGATTAATCAATAATGACAATAGCTGTCAGTTGCTGCCCTAGTGGAGTCCTTTCACTGCAGATAATGTATGTGTCATAGAGGCAGGTGTTTGCAAATCCTGTGGAAGTCTATCAGATTTCACACAGCTCCCTCTGGATCCACAAGACTTTATACAACCTTTTCACATATGCAGTACTCTGCAGCACCTGTAAACACACTTTGATGTGTTTACTGGTGGAATTCCCCTTTAAAGTATCACTAGTGATTAGTGTCTTGCAGTGATTACTTTCTTAAATTCAGTTTTGAAGGTCTGTAGCTGTTAAATACAGATAGTATTCTAACTGGTCCAGAGTTTCTTTCTTTTTTAAGTCTAATTGGTATTAAAAATTGAAACGGGCACAAAAATATCTTAGAAAGTCAAATCCAATTTGATGAAGCTTAAAAATACTCATATAAATATTAAACTCCACCTCTTTCTTTTTGAGCAACCCTAGTTCTAGTAGGAAAAACCTGATATTGATCGATTATTGGTCTTTTCTGTTGTCACTGACAGACTGCCAGAAGGAGCTGCCGGCTTCGCTGCCTCTGTCCCAGTTCAAAGCAAACTCTCTGCCTACCAGAGTCAGAGCACATGGAGTCATCACTCTAGGTAAACTGTCCTCCTGCCAGTCTGTGTCTGGCTCCTCTGTCTCTGTCTTACTAATGGATTTGTTGGGTTTTCAGTGAAATTCAATTGTGATAATGTTATTGCTCTACAAATTTCTGTTGTCCAAAAGAAGTGAGACTAAAAGGCTTGTGACAGGACTGTATCAGAGGAAGCATGTGGCTTCTCTCAACACTGCAGTTAGTTATCATGAGCTTCATGTTTCCTCTCCCTTTGTGTCTGTCTGGGTCAGGTAAACTGTGTTTGCAGCATGAGGAACTAGTCCAGAAGTACCTGCCAGTGTTCGCCAGGGAGCTGGAGGTCGGCACGGAGGTCGCCGTACGCAACAACGTGGTGGTGATCATGTGTGATCTGTGTGTTCGATACACCAACATAGTGGATCACTACATCCCCAACATCTCCGCCTGTCTGCGAGACACCGAAGGCGTCATCAGGGAGCAGACTCTCATCATGCTGACCAACCTACTCCAGGTGGGAACTGCTCTACACGTTACTAGGCAATAGAGTGGTCTTGAAAATGAGTGAAAAAGTGTTTATTGTAGTTTAATAAAAAAAAAAAAAGAACATGGCTGATATTTTCAAATCGAAATAACAGCTTTTCCTGTCATAGGCAGAACATGTCTGCCTCTAACTAAGTGAATATCCTGCCTCAAATAACAGCAAGGCTCTCCTGTCAGTAGAGGTGATGTACACTTGTATGCACCCCTTTTTAAGGAAGCCTGTAATAATTTTTTTGAGATAATATTATGATTGTTTTTGAGTGTTAGCCGTTAACATGGGTTGTTTTACTTACGTATAAAGTGTTAGTCTGAATTGAGAGAAGGGACTGACAACATGTGTGTGTGTGTGTGTGTGTGTGTGTGGCAGCGAACCATGCAGGAGTTTTATTTTCTCTTTGTTGCTAGTTTGTACAGATATTTGCCATCATCCTGCAGCCTCACAATAAAGAAGCAGCCAGTGTGACAGCTTGTGGTCCATGTCCTTGCTTCAGCAGTGCAGCGGAACACAACACAGATAAAACAGAACTTTATGGGTGTGCAGTCAGTTGAAGCTGTAGCTCCAGCACACCCGTTACATTTGCAAAATGTATTGAGTTTTTGTTTGACTGTTTATTTTACGAGGACATTTAAAAGGCCCTGTCATGTCAATTCCGAGGGCAATTTTACATTTTTCATTTATTTCAAGCCCTGACTATAGTTTGTTTACGTAGCCTCCAGAGCCAGAGGAAGCTTCTTGAAGCTGGCCATTCAGAACAGGGTGGGCTCATCGAGAGGGGGGGCCTTAAAGAGACAGGAGCTATAAAATGGCCTGTTTCAAACAGAGGCTGAACTGAGGTATATAGGGCCAGTATACAATACATAAGGAGTTTTTAACTGTAAATCATGCAACAATATTCCAGCAGAGCCCCAGAATATAAATATAGACCTCTAAATGTGCAGAATATGTCCTTTAACAAAGGAAAGGTTGAGGCCAACAAAGGCAAACTAAGTGGTTTACAGCAGTCCAAAACAGATTCCTGTAACAACTGATGGACGCTGCCTTCCCCCTTCATGCTACTAGGCTGTTCTCTGGTTTCTCAGCGGGGTGTGTTTTCATTGTCTACTTTAATTGACTTTGTTCTTTTTTTCTAGGAGGAATTTGTGAAATGGAAGGGTTCCCTCTTCTTCCGCTTCATGGTGGCACTCGTCGACCCAGTGCCTGCCATCGCCAGGTAAATCACGCAGTGCATACATGGAGAGATTATCTCTAAGTTAAGAAATGTACCATAATATCAAACCTAAGCACATCCTGTTTCCTACCCCAGTCTGTGTGAATACTGCCTGTTCCACCTGCTGCTGAAGAAGAACCCAGAAATGTTCAGCCAGCACTTCATCGAGTGCATCTTCCACTTCAACTCCTACAGCAAGCACAAGTCCTACAACAAGTTCCCTCAAAGTGAGAGGTAGGATGTCGGGAGATACAACTTCAGTCTTCCAGTTCAGCTCCGACTTTAGTTGTCTTAGAAGACTTTAAACTCACCTGTGTATTCATATTGTTTTTAACTGGGCAGATAAGTGAAACAGTTTGTATCCCGTAACCATACATTGGACTATTTGTAATATTTATTTTGAGTTTTTGTTTGTTCATTCATAGATTTTTTTATACTTAAATCTATGTAGAGAAAAGGTTCGGTTTTCCCTAAAAGGAGCCCAGCACCGTGAGAGGCGTTTTCGGATTTACCGCTTTCTCCTGGAACACTTCACTGACGCCCAGCGCTTCAACATCACCATCAAGATCAACCAGACTGTCTTGGGTGAGCAGTCGGTCACAAATATTACAGCTAGAAAGGATTCTCTGTGAATTCTGGACTGTTAGGAAGCACCAGTTTGGGTCTTGAGCAGTATTAACTTGAAAAAATTACTTGCAACCTCTGTTCTTTTCCTATTCCAGCATGCTTTGCAGATAAGGAGCTGCCGCTGGATGCAGATGGTGCTGAAATTTTGTCAGAGACCTTCAACATCTTGAGTCTGAAGGAGATGAAGCTGCAGGCCATATCTGCTCCAGCTGGAGGTGCCTCAGGGGAGGAACCAGAGGAGGAGAACATGGCCACCATGGCCAAAGCTGTCCTGCAGGCTGCACAGAAGAAGGTGGTGTCACAGGTGAGAGGGTGGAGTCAACATCAGACAGCAGTTACAATACAAATTTGGTGATAGTTTCCTGTTAGAAAGTTCCAGCTATTAAATAACATAAAATCAATTTCCTGCTTTGATTCACAGGTCCAGAAGAAGGCCTTCATAGAGAACACTGTTCCTCTCATCATCAGCCTGAAGAGCCTGCTAGAGCAGAAACACTCACCAGTCCTGAGAGACCTCATGGCCTACCTCCAGGTGACACCACCTCTCTGCATATTCATTCCATTGCTGTGAGGGGAACTGGTGTGCAGCATGATGACATACACTATCATAAAAACAAAACCATGTACATAGATCAAACATAAGCATTAAAAGATCAAATATTATAAGGCAAAATTTATTGAATGCTATTATATTTAACATTCAAGATGTGCAACAGCAACAAGTGTGGATCTTGGATCTACAATAGTAGATGGCCATTGATTAAGAGGCTCTTTTGAGGCTAGACCCATCCTCTCTGTGACACAAGGCTGCTGTTACCATCAGGTGACGATGCAGGAGTACAGCAACGAGGTGAAGGAGTTTTTCTGCGGAGACGAGCAGCTGGCGGCTGAGGTGGAGTTTGCTCTGAAGACAGCTGAGAAGGAAAGAGAGATGGAGGAGCAGATGGACAACTGCAGCCTGGCAGGAGACGCCAAAACTCCCACTACACAGGTTGGAACACAAAACATACACAACAGAACTCTAATAGTGTTACACATCATAGTGCAATTTAAAAGTAAACTGCAATCCCTGCATTACTAATAATATAAGCTGGTGCAGTTTTCTTGGTTTTGGATTATATCTTGCAATTGCCACTATTCAATAACAATATTCAATAACCTTTTAAAGGTGCCGTGTGTAAGATTTAGTGGCATCTAGTGGAACGGACTTTTGGCAGAATTGGAATATAATATTCATAAGAGTGTTTTTAATTAGTGTAAAATCACCTGAAAATAAGAATCGTTGTATTTTCATTACCTTAAAATGAGCCCTTTATATCTACATAGGGAGCGTGTCCTCTTCCACGGAGGCCGCCATGTTGCATCGCCATGTTTCTACAGTAGCATAGAACGGACAAACCAAACACTGGCCCTAGAAAGGGTTTTTCGCAAGTTTTGCGGCCACACACTTGCAAGGGGACAGGAAGGGTTTTCAGTTGGTTGCAATCTGCAGCCTCACCACTTGATGTCACCAAATCCTACACACTGGTCCTTTAATTTGATAGTTCCATATACTTAATTTGCACTCAGTTGTTCCACAATATTTTAGTTGATTTTAGAATGATGATGTGGATGAATACGTGGAAAACAAGTTTTTGCAAATACTATGCTGTTTGTTTGTTTTTTAAATACTGCATTCAAATTTTAATTGATATTTACGGTTTGACTTGATTACAATTTTTAAATAAAAGTTGTACTGTTCTTACATTAACAAGTGCGGTCCAGTGTCTCTGAAGGTATAATGGTGATTCTGGTCTCAGCAGGGTTCAGTCCCAGGTTCTCCTGTCAAGTCCAGGCCCCTCGCTCCATTTATCTTTGCCACTCCACAGCCGCCACGTCCACGTTCCCTGTCTGCCAGATGGACACTCACTGACAGGTAGGTTTACATCACAGGCGCTGACCAACACATGTGACTCACACTGCGCACTGTTGTTTTTCTTTGATAAACAACCTCTGATTATATGATGCTCAAAGAACACAGACTTCATGAGTCCAGAATCAGACACCAGCATTGTATGCAAGTGCAGTTTGTCTTCAGTTTCGCTTGGACTGAGCAGGGGAAGTCACTAAATTTGAGATCTGAAATTTGCTTGAGTTAGGTTATCTATCCCAGTGAACATTATGTCTGCTTTGATTGTTGGTGCATTATTGTGTAGTATTCAAAGCAATGTCCACTTACAACTCTATTATCACACAACAATAACATAACTTTAAAAGATAAGCAGAGGTGATGTTCACTGTGATGGACTACCTAAATCAAAGTTTTAGCCTGCAAAAGGATTTTCATGCTGTTCAGAAGGATTGGAAAATAAATTGTTCAAAAGCTTAAAACACTGTTAACAGTAGGATAGGAGGCAAATTAACTTTATTACGCTGTGGAAAGTGTACTGTACAGTTTTGTACAGTACACATGATTTGAAGTAAAAGCATGCTAAAATACTGGGCTAGTGCTAAAAGGTGAATAAAATAAATAATCAACAATAATGGATCAGAAAAAAGGAACTCGTGTGTGTGTGTGTGTGTGTGTGTGTACCAGGTATTCCACAGGTGGTTGATGTAATGTCCTCTAAATGATGGAAACACGACTCTTTATGTGTGTGTGTGTGTGTCTGTGTGGTTGCAGGCATGTACACACCAGATCCAGGCTGGAAGAACACACCAAGTCAAAGTCAATCGCTATGGAAAGAACAGGTACGACGCACTTAAGATTTAAACTTTACATGTTTAAGAAAACTCAGCTGAACTTCCACTGAGTGCAGTGAGCTTTAGTTTGGAGTTGTGTGTATTCATGTCGTGTGACTTTGTTTCCAGTGATGCCTAAAGGAGCTGTGAATGACAGAGCTATCAGCACACCTAAAGGTATGAGCCCACAGCACTGTTTAAACCTCTACAACACATCCTAACACCTGTGGCCTTTTTCCATTGATGAACCATCTTGGGAGTCGAATCAAAGCACACCTGACCCGCCTCCAAGCAGGGAGTGGTGACGTCAGATGGACTTTGTCATCATTCAGGAGCCGGCTAACTTCTGGTTTAGCCCCCAGCTAACTTGAATGAGGATGATTCAATTGTATGGCCCTTCTAGACTTTCCAAATGTTCCAAACAAATTAATCAAATTCTGATAGTGAAACGAGTCATTTGAGAGTGGTTGTGATGCTCAAAAAATTTTATCCACCGTTTCACAGCCTCTCCTTTGACCACTAGTCACAGCCCGGCACACTTCCTGGGGGCTTGGGTAAACAGCACTAAAGAGGGCGCTGCTTTTAAACGTCATCGACTCAAGACAAGCGTGTCATCAGTTAAAGACACACCTTCAAGCGGGTAGCCTGCCCAGCCCAGCCCTGTCACGCTGGGCTGACGCACTGAGTCAAACCGAGTCAAGCCAAGCCAGTACATGTGTATGGAGAAGGGCTCTGCTGTTCAGGCTAGCTAGCTGAATAGCAGGCTAGATGTTTGCCCTTGTTAAGTGTTCGTGTCAAGCGGCTGCCGGAGGTACCCTCATATTTACTACACAGATATGAGACTGGTAGCAATCTTATCACCTAACTCTCAGCAAGAAGCCTATTTTCCAAAATGTCTGACTATTCCTTTAACATGATGTTTGTTTAATCCTTACACAAAACATTCATCCATTCATGAGCTACATGAATGGATGAGCTACAGCTACTTATCTTCTATAGCAGTGGTTCCAACTGGTCTAGCCTCAGGATCCATATTTTCCCTTAGACCTGGTCCAAACACTGACCAGTAGGGGTGGGTGAAAAAAATCAATACACATAAGAATTGTGATTCTTATCTCTTACGATTGTGCTTCGATTCACAAATGTCAGGAATCGATTTTCTAAATGTTAATTAATAACGTTACGTTGACGGATCAAAAAAGGCAGAACCAGCGCGCACACTAGAGTTATCTTGTTCATCTTCAAGAAAGTCAAGCGTTTGGGCGCTTTTTTATGTTGATTTAACGATTCAATAATAACCTTTGGGAGATGAACATGAAGTATATTATTAAAACTTTATACGCCATCAGCCAGGAGCAGCGAACTCTAGCAGTAACAAACACGCCCAGCTGACCAACACACACTGCAGCATTAAACAACTTAAACCATCTCTAGTGGGGTGAAGAAAATGACTCTGCTCAGTCTGTTTCACCTCAAAAACCCTGCATCTGTGTAGCCTCTTGGACAGTGGTGGCTTTCCCCAGAGATAACGGTGCAATAGAGAGGCTGCAGAGAGACATGAGGTTAATAGCAACTCAGTGGAGCAATCCACCTTTTTCTTCTGTTTTATGTTCTGTGTCAGTAAAACCAGCTGAAAATATTCAGTGTCAGTTTTGTTCGGCTGTTGTGGAGCAAACTTCCTCGTCTCTGAAAGACACAACAGTCAACATATGTGCAATGAGAGGGTCACATGATCCACAAAGCTGACATCAGTAGGTTACTACTTCTCACTATAGCTGCAACTAGGAAGCAGGTAGTGGTGTTTTAAAATACAAGCACTGTTCTAGACATTCACTAGATTTCAAAGTAAGGTTGTTTTTGTTTATTTGTTTTTTTAATTTGTTTTAAAGTTTGACCAAAGTGTTCACAACCCACTCACAATGAAAGTGAACCATGACCCACCAGTTGGAAACCACTGCACTAGAGGGTTGCAGGGGGCGACCTATCCCAGCTGACATTGGGCACCCTGGACAGTCACCAGTCAATCACAGGGCTGACACACAGTGACAGACAACCATGAACACTCACATTCACATCTACAGGCAATTTAGAGTCAGAATTTAAACTGCATGTTTTTGGAGGAAACCAGAGCACTTTCAGGAAACCCACATAGGCACAGGAAGAACATGCAAACATCACACACCCACACACCCCCCCCCTCCCCCACACACACACACACACACACACACGTACACACACACACAAGTAAAAATTATTTTTTGATTCACCACAGAACAACAGCAGTGTGTAAAGCCTGTTTTTGCTTCTCTGTGTTGTACAGTCGCTGTATGTGTGATACAGGCAGAGCATTGATTTAGAACTTTAGAGCCAGCCAATCAAAAAAGAGTATTTTCCATAGTTGGTGTACTCTGTCAGCAACTTAGACAGCTACCAAGATGTCAAGATAATAAAGAACATGTATTAACCCCAGTAATATCTGCAGCAGTTTCCTTTTTTTATTCACATAGTTAATCACTTACAGTAATTACATTTTATATGACTTTTAGCAGACATTGCAGTTGAATCTTAGTCTTGGCAGTATGGTGAAAGCTTTGTTATTTTGTTGTGTTGTTACCTCATTGACAAGAACTTCATTGTCCATCCTCACTCCCAAATGTTCTTTCTCACTCTGATATAGGTTGCAACGTCAACGTAACTTTTGATGAGGCAGTCAGCGCCATCTTCAGTGACCATGGTAGTAAGAACCTCATTATAAATCAATCCTAATTTCTGTGTTGAAGAGAAGTTTTAAGTTAGCTTTAGCTTTTAGGTGGTTTGAAGTTTAGGTTTAGATGAATGTGTCTTCTGTCTACTCACAGGTCTTGACAGGGAGACCAGTGTTCTTCATGTGCAGTCACCTGACCAGCAGCAGTAAGTAGCACCACTTTTGTCATTGTTCTACATAGTCCATGTTTCAGTGCCAGCTCTGCTTTTGCAGGCACCTTTTCATGTGGGCTAAAGGAGTGTACAGTACCAATAATGGCATCTAAGTACATTTTTTGTCTTTTTAGAAATCTAAACCAGACATACACAACCCTCCACACGTTTGATCTTGTGTTTCCAACACAATTCAAGAAGTATTTGAACATTAACTATGCTCAAATACAATAAATAATGTGTCTTTCAAAGTGTTGGTTCTCCCAAATCTCAAAAGGAAATGTTTTCTCACTTATCTCTAGAGATGCATTCCTGCCTCCTCTCCAAGATCAATGGAGGTGAATGGAATTGAGTTTGTGGAGCACAGAAATGATGATGTCCTTTTTTCAGTCTGGTTTATTCATGGAGAGCTGTTACTATTCTTCGATATATCATTTAATTTAAATGGTGAAGCTTCTAATATTATGTTGCATTTAAAGCTGTATAATATCCCATGTGTAAGGTGTGTCATGTGTGTTTCAGGGGGGCTGGTCTGAGGCAGTGGAATGTGCAGTCTCCTCTCCGTCAGAGGAAGTCAACCAAAGTTTAGTTGACATAAAGCTTCATTTCTTCATGTCTATTATTTATCTTTACTACAACTATCACCCTTTCTACTCCTTAAATATGAATTTCTGTCTATGTACTGTTATGTATTAATGTTCTATCATCCTTATCTTTCATGTTTGTGTTTTATCTTTTTGGTAATAAAGGTGACCTTGACTTCAGAATAGTTTTGTGGCCTGATTCTTGCAGGTGGGCACCATGTTGTCAACAAAATCTCTGTTCTCTGGGGAAATTTCCTATTTTTTGTGGCAAATTGGTATTACTATTGTATGTTTGTTTTTTCCCAGGTCTACAAATTTGGAAAGTCAGATTCAGTGAAAAGACAGCACTGCTCAATGCAAATAATTGATTATAAATCAGTAAATTCCACAGCAGTGTATACAGTACATTAATATGGAGAAAACTAAACCTCATCAGTTTGTGTTTCAGTATCACTGCATAGAGAAATGTTTGTACAAAGAGCATAAATCTCATAATCATCTTTAATCCTGAAATCCAATGCATAGCATGGATTTGGATGTCTGTGTGTAACAATCAGGTTACATCTCTGGTTCTGAGTCCAGGTGTTACTGAAATTTACATCTGTTGGTAGATTTCAAAACTCAGTCAGTACAATAACTGATGGCTCTCCATCTGATTATTTGAAAATTTCATCCTTCCCTTCAGAGTTTTGATCCTCCTACAGAGAGCAAGATCGTTGATGTATCCAAATTGCAAAACTCTGCAGCAGGTCATGATGGCGCTGGGCTTACATTGGTTACTGAAATAATTTCTTCAATAGTTAAAACACTTACTCATGTATTTACCAAGTGGAAGCTGTCCCTCACCTGAAATCTGGGGATCAGAAATCATTTTGCAATCATCACCCTATCTCTATCCTTCATTCGTTATCCTTGGTTTTTAAAAAATCTTGAAAGTATGGATGAATGCATACGCTTTGGGTATATTTTTGGATTTAAAAGCTTTTTAAACTGGAACATAATATTTTAGGAAAGATATCTGAAGAAGACTTAGCAAGACAATCTAAACAGAAACCAAAGTTTATGTGGAATTATATAAATAAGAGAACAAAAATGAAAACAACAGTGGGAGACTTATGTACCACTCAGAATAATACTAACTCCCCCCAAAAAAGACAAAGATATTGAAAATGCATACATATTGTGAGAATACTTCAGCAGTGTGTTTGTGACTGAACCTGAAGGGGACACACAGTACCTGAACTGCCAATATTGGAAATCCAGCAAATAGAAAGTTTAATAAGGACTACAGAGGATACAATACTGCTTTTTTCAGAATATTAACATCTATAAATCACCAGGGCCAGATGCAATACATCCTAATTCTAAACAGATTGGCTTGTGTGATTGTTGAACGTCTAACAGTATTGTATAATCAATCATTAGAAGAATCAACCCTGTGAATGGAAAGAGGCACAAATCAGTGCAATTTTCAAAAAAGGAAACAAATCAATAGCAGGAAACTAAAGGCCAGTTAGGCTAATATCTTGTAGGTAAGATAATGGAAAATCTAATTAGGACATATATATTGTTGACCATATGAAGTCAAACAGACTTTTTAGTAATAAGCAATATGGATTTTTATCTGGAAGATCAGTTACACTTCAGTTTCTCAGGGTTCTTGATAAGTGGTCAGCAGCTTTGGATAGAAGACAGTCAATTGCATATATATGGACTTCCAAAAAGCTTTTGATACAGTTCCACATAAGAGACGACTGGCAGAATTCAAATTATTTTGCATAGATGACAGAGTTACAGACTGGACACAGTGACCTACAGTTCCACTGGCATCTGTGCTGGGCCCTGTACTCTTTGTTGTCTATAAAAGTGATTACCACAAACCTTAACATGGTAAGGAAAATGGGCTACTTCCGCGCAACAGGTCATCTGGTCTGCTCAGAGTAAAAACAAGGATAAAATCTTGTGATCAAATGTTGAGTAATGTAGCGGTTATGGTTAAAAATCAACAACAAATGAGAGAAAAAAATACAGCTTCTGTGCTCCCAAGACTCGGCTGAAAGAAAAAAAGTGGTGCAGACACGAAAAATATTCCCATTGAAATACATTTGAAAGTTGTGCTGAGTGTCATTAAAAAAAAATTGGAAAATTCGTGTCCATGTACACGAATCTATAGATTAACTATCCGACCCTAGTAACTTTAGTCTATGTGTGGCAGTGTGAGGGTTGGGAGGACTATGTATGATAGGAAACCAACTACACCACTTGGGGAATTGCACCCCGGGAGATATGTACAACGGAGAAATGGGTATTACCAGTTACCAATAACCTTCAGTTCACAATTAGACAAGGCACACAGACTCTATTGAGGGGACAGAGACGTGATTCAAAACAAAAGTATTTTTATTGTCAAATAAGAAAACTGGAAAATGGTTGCTGAAAGACAAATTAGTGATTAAAAGACAATATGAAGTTGTAAAAATATTTATTACAAAACTATTTAATATAATTAAAATCTTTTACCATTAAATATAAGAGTGTTACTAATATTTTCAAAAAGACAAAAACCTGAATGGACTGAGGCTGTTAAATGGGGTGGCAGACTACGCAGAGGTGTGTCTAGGAGTGCTACCTTAAACTCACCACAACCTAAACTCACTCACACAGCAATGGGTGAACCACTTGTGTATCCCGGTGCTTTGAATCACAGCAAACAGTGAAGGGACCTCCTCCAGTAGACTGGCCCTCAGCACCACTAAACTAAAGAAATAAAGAGAACTACTAACAAGGTTAAACAAAATACAGATGCCAGTTGGTTCTACCCTACTACAATGTTTAGAATATGACACAATGGCAACACTAAAGGATGGGCAGGTGAAGACCTACAAAAGAAACATATGATTAATATTGTTCTCCACCTGCGTTGGCAAATTAATTCAAGTTTGGTGCGGGCCCTTCTTACCACCATGGTATTGAGAAGTCTATAAGCAGGAAGACTGACTGGAGGCACTAGCAAGGAAGCTAAAACAATGGTTCAAGTTAGCCATCTATAAATACAGCTACTTTCTATCAATCAAATAGCCTACATACCTCTGACCAGGGCACATGTGTTTTATATAATCTTGGCCTGATTAGTGGATTGGTTAGAGGAGGAGTCAAGCCTGGGGCTGTGTTCACTGACACTGCACGTGACACTATTCACTTGCACTAAGGGAGCATTCCCCACCACATATGGAAGCTGCCAGGACATTGCATCTTTATTTCCCACTGTTAGACTCTTATTAGACTTTCTTAGAGTGTAATTTGTGACACATTACAACAGAACTGTACCGTTAACTAAAGTGAAATCACATATCAGCTTTACTTTCTAAAATGGTCCAAACAACATCCTGCCTGACCCTGTTAATGTATAACGATAAACCAATAAAGTAAAATAACAAATAAGGAAAATCAAAATATATTTCTCACAGATTTTACCATATTACTCACGGATTTTACCGAGTTATGTGAGTCCAGTCAAGTCTAGTCTGTGCATTTTGTCACATCAGAAGGAGATTATCCACAGCTGCTCCAAGGTCCGAATAACTCCCAGGAATTAATTGCCCGGTGGTTTCAGCAAGAAAGCAACACAGACTTGTGTGCAACATGGACTTTAGACAAGAAAACAAGAAAGACAGATGACAACAGCCCATTTTCTGCTCAGACAGGGTTCTTCATGCTTTGTGCCATTTTGGACTTTCAGCATCGTCACCACATCACCACTTTTAATGGTAGGTGAATGAAGGGGTTGGTTTATGAGTGGGGGGTGTCTGTGACAGGCTGGATGGTAGTGATAGCAGTTTGCTACAGTATCTGTTATTGCAAAAGAATCCCTCAAATATGTTCTGTTGTTAGTACACAATACCTGCATGTTGTGAAATATATTCTCATACATAATAAGGTGAACAGTAAAACAAAGTACATTTACACTGATACCGTTTTCGATGCCTCGATCGGGTAGATATGAGTGCATAGGTGCATACATTATCATGTCATATTGTGTTTTATAATGAGCTAATTTTGTATGGCTTTTAGTTAGTTCTATCTTATTTTATCTGTTTTGAAAGGTGATATACAAATAAAGTTTCTTATTATAATTATCACATGTTTGTTGTACAGAACTGTTAATGAGATAATGGCCCTTTCATTATCAATTACAATCAGGGTAATTCCCACACCTGTGGCTTTTCAGATTCAATCAAATGGGTGGGTCTAAAAAGGCATGCAATCACAATGCATAATGATGCACAATGGCTGATTTGGCACTGTTGCAGGATGTGGCAAATGGAAGACTTTGGAGAGAGTGAATTTTCAGAGACCAGCAAGATATGCTGGCCAATGATGATGAGTGGCTTATGAGCCAGTTCCGATTTACATGACCTGTTCTCTTGGATCTCTGTGCTCTATTGGGCCCAGTGTTAAAGAGAAGCACCTGCAGAAAGCACACCGTGTCAGTCCTTCAAGTCCTGATGACACTGGGATTTCTAGCAACTGGCACTTTCCAGAGGTAATTGGCTGACAGGTCAGGGATATCTTAGCCAATCTTTAGCCATGTTATGCCAGACATGTTAGGAGGTATAATTGGTTTGTCGCATATGTACATAAAGTTTCCTTACATGGTGGGTGAACAGGCAAATAAAAAAGTGCAATTTGTAGCAATGTCCGGTTTCCCTAATGTAATCGATACTATTGACTGCACACATGTTGCTGTAAGGGTGCCAAGTGAGAATGAATTTGCTTTCATTAATAGAAAGCATTTTCATTCCCACAATGTCCAAATTTTATGTGATGCAGACATGTTACTAACAAATATAGTGACTCGATGGCCTGGGTCAACCCATGACTCATTGAGACACAGCAGTGTTGGGCGCAGACTCAAGGCTGGAGCTGTGCATGATTGCTGGCTTCTAGGCACAGATGATTAATGTATTAAACTCCAAATACTGCAGTGCCTAATCCATTTACTGACTTTGCAGGTGACAGTGGATATCCACTCAAGTGGTGGCAGTTGACCCCTTTCCCCAACCCACAGACTGCAGAGGAGAGGAACTACAATGTGCGCCACAGCCAAGTACAATGTAGTGGAATATGTCGGAATATGTCAAGTTGCCAAATAGATGATGAAATAGATATAACTGCTAATTTATTAAATAAATAATTTTTGACCACTTCCAAGAGCCTGGCAGGAGAGTGTATGAGTATTTAACTCTACTATGTAAGTTATATTCAAAAAGTAACGTCATTTTTCCAAAAACAGCTGTTGGAAATGGGCAGTTGTCTTATAATCAGGGTTGCCTTATATTCGTAGTATTATTTATATTCATACCTCAAGCCCCAGTATGTAATGCCATCGAGAGCTACTGTCACTAAACGCAGTGAAAAACACTTTGAGAAGACAGATGAGCTAAAAGTCAAGCTAGCTCTGACCACCAACTGCTGAACAGCTCTCACAAACAAAAGCTAACTTACATCACAACTTTTCTTAAAACTCCTCCTGGGTTCCCCAGTGGTACGCTGCCAAAACATTCCAGGTGGATCTCACAATCTAAAATTATTGTTCTGAATGTCAGAGTAAGTGGATTGTTAAAATATTTTGACAGTAATTGTTTGGGTCAACGGGCATATGCATGTAAATTGGAGACAGAGAACACCAGAGAACACTACACTACAAAGGACTTGTGAAAAGGCCTGTTTTTGAAAGGTCCAAGTGTTTTTTCAGAGGTCAAAAAGAAACTGAATAAATGAGATGCTTACTGGGTTGCAGTACTAGAGAAACAAATATGTAAATAAAAATTGCACTTTTTTAGTTAATTTATGATTTACTGTATACTTAAGAAATAAAGTCAAATTCTCTGAATCACATTGTGTCGAATCAAATCATGTATTGCACTGCATGCATTGGCAGTTGCTTCATGTGTGTCTTTAATGTACTAGTTTGTTGGCAATGCATCGAGATGCATCTTGCATCGGTTTCAGTAATACAGATGCACATCCCTACTGAACACACAACACATTACTTTGCACAGTGATATGCATGTTCCAGAGATAGTGTTACTTTGTTAAATGGTCAGCAGAGGGTGCACAAAATCAATATTACCCTGACTTAGTATATGCTCAGTAAACAAGTATACAGTATTTCAGTCATGCTTGCCCATTTCACCTACTCCTTTTTCCTCCTTCCCTGCCACTGAACCTCAGAAAGAGGAAACAGATTTTCAGGTCACAAAAAGGCCAAAATCCAAACACTAAATTCTTCGGTAAAATTAAAAATCTTTCACAGTAGTGTACTGTGTAGAGGTTATTAACATACTGTATGTATACAACAGACTGATAATGAGTTAGATGAAATATGAAGAGAGTAATCAAGGATCACAAAACACAGAATCAAAAGGATATAGGAAGACATTAATAAATGGAATGGCAAACTGAAAGTTGAAAGCCTTTTAAAAAGTATTTTGGAAAATCCCTTTAAAAAATGACTGTTATTATTAACCACCTTTAATGATCATTTTTTAAGTGTCATAATCAATTGATATTAATGTCTTACTTACTTACTTAGGCACATTTTTTTATTCTGTACAAGTATTTTGATGGCTCGATCAAGACTGTATACATTGAAAACTTTTTTCTTTCAAAAACAGTTTATGTTTGTGAAAAACAGAAAAAGAAAAACAGTTGTCAAAAATGGCATAAGAAAAGTTTGGACGGGCCCTGTATTCTGCTTGTTGGTTTTTCTCTTTTACTGTAAAATAAGAATGAATCACTGTGTGTGCATTATACTGGGCTCAGGTTATTACTGAGCTTATCAATGAGCCTGTGTGGGATGTAAAAACATGGAAATGACCCATTAACCCACTTCCTCCATCTGAGCTGCTGGTGTTTTCCTGGTAGATTACAGTGACAGGTTTTCTGGCGTTTGTATTGTTAATGAGCATGACCGTTAGTTCACTGTGAGGATGAAGTGTAGGGTAAACACACTTTAAATGTATTTAATCAAAATCTTTTGACATATCGGTTAGTTATTTACACTGTTACTGCAATAAGAAATGTGTCACAGTGTTAGGAGACACTGATTTTCAGTCCATTTAGTCCAAGACACTGATTTTCAGTCCATGTTCCATGCCATGTCATTCCAAACACATGCCATGTCATTCCAAACACAAATACATTCTTTGACAAGACAATATTGTCTTGTCAAAGAATGTATCTGCAATTCAAAGTCCAGCTGTTTTCCACAGATTAACAGAGCTAATAACAGTGAGGCAGAGTCACAATGGGATCCCACGGGGTGTGTGTGTGCCGTGTTCTGGCTCCGACGCAGTTTTGCTCTGTCCTCTGCATGGTGTCCTATCCCATGGGGAGCATTTAAGAAGCAGAGCGTCTTGATTGTGGGGAAGCTATCTGCCTTTTAAATTCAGTTGCACTCCTACTACAGTAATTATGGCAGCCTAGTCAAAGCTGAAAAAGCACCCTTAAGCTACTGTAAATACTGCAGTAGCAGGGCAACTAAACTGCTCAATTTTGTGTTTCTACTATGGTTAAGTAAACTATGTAGTTAAATGGTTTCTTTTTTATATACCTTTACTAGTCTTGTTAGATCCTAGTGCTGCATTTGACACCATTGATCATCACATCCTATTACAGAGACTGGAACATTTAATTGTCATTAAATGAACTGCACTAAGCTGGTTTAAATCCTATTTATCAGATCATTTTCAGTTTGTACATGTTAATGATAAATCCTCCCTGCATGCAAAAGTTGGACATGGAGTTCCGCAAGGTTCTGTGCCTGGACCAATACTATTCACCTTATATATGCCTCCTTTACGTAATATTATTAGGAAACATTCCATACATTTTCATTGTTATGCAGATGATACCCTATTATATTTATCAATGAAGCCAGATAAATCCAATCAGTTAACTAAACTCCAAGCATGCTTTAAGGACATAGAGACCTGGATGACCTGCAATTTTCTGCCACTAAACTCACACAAAACTAAAGTTATTGTGCTTGGCCCTAAACACCTTAGAAACACATTATCTAATGATATAGCTACTCTGGATGGCATTACCCTGGCCTCCAGCACCACTGTAAGGAATCTGGGAGTTATCTTTGATCAGGATATGTCCTTTAACTCCCACATAAAACAAATTTCAAGGACTGCCTTTTTTCACCTAAATAATATTACAAAAATCAGGCACATCCTGTCTCAAAAAGATGCAGAAAAACTAGTCCACACATTTGTTACTTCTAGGCCGGATAATTTCACTTCCTTATTATAACGCTGCGCTTACAAGTCTTTAAAGATTCTCCAGCTGATCCAGAATGTAGCTGCATGCGTACTGACAAAAACTAGGAAGAGAGATCATTTCTCCCATTTTAGTTTCACTGCACTGGCTTCCTGTAAAATCCAGAATAGAATTTTAAATCCTTCACCTCACCTACAAAGCCCTTAATGGCCAGGCACCATCATACCTTAAAGTGCTCATAGTACCCTATTACCCCACTAGAACACTGTGTTCCTAGTTTCTCCAAAAGTAGAATGGGAGGCAGAGCCTTCAGCTATCAGGCTCCTTTCCTGTGGAACCATCTTCCCGATTTGGTCTCTACATATAAGAGTAGGCTTAAAACTTTCCTTTTTGATAAAGCTCATTGTTAGGGCCAACCAGGCTTGCCTTGGACCAGTCCTTGGTAATGCCGCTATAGGCCTAGACTGCTAAGGGACTTCTCATGAGGCACTGAGCTCCTCTCTACCCCTCCTCCTCTCCATCTGTACACATTCATGTACCATTAATAGACTAGCAGGGACCATGGCTGCAGGGACGCCATGGTGTTGTGGTCCTGTGGGTGTCCTGCCTTGACACCACGCCTGCTGTTATTGTTACTACTCATATTTCTGTTATTATTATCGTTTTATTATTATTGTTGTTATGCTTCTCTGTCTCTCTCTCCCCTTCCCCCCCTCCTTCTTTCTCTCTCAGCCCAACCGGTCAAGGCAGATGGCCGCCTACCTAGAGCCTGGTTCTGCTTGAGGTTTCTTCCTGTTAAAGGGGAGTTTTTCCTTGCTGCTGTCGCCAAGTGCTTGCTCATGGGGGAATTGTTGGGTCTCTGTAAATTAAAGAGTACAGTCTAGACCTGCTCTATGTGAAAAGTGCCCTGAGATAACTTTTGTTATGATTTGGCGCTACATAAATAAAACTGAATTGAATTGAAAAAAATATTTGTCTGTTTTAATTGTGTTTATTGTTGATATAAGATCGGGAGTATGCACGGGGGGTTTTATTTTGAAAATTGACCGGATGCTCTGTGCTGTTTCTGTGTCTGACTTCCTGCCTAGCTCGATCTGCTCCATGCAGCTTGACGCGTCTTCTGTCAAAAACAGACAGGACGCGTATCTTTAGCACAGTAGAGTGGAGAGCCGCTTCTGGGACACTTCTGAAATGCGCTGTGGTGGGATCACAAGCATTTCTGTGTGGCTAGAGTGGCTGCAATCAGCTCTGGTGGCCATGTCAGAGCTGGAATGTCAGTCTGTCTCAGTGGCTAATTGTCACTGCAACTAAAATAAATATTTAAAACCCTGATGTCCAAAAGGCTTTTTCAAGACTGTCCTACTAAAAAAACCAACACAATAGGTTGTAATGTCAGTTGCCCAAAAGCGACATATAATTACATTTGAGTAACAGAGGCTATCTGGAGGCCGTAATAATTATGACAGAGGAGCAGTTGCACAGTTTAGATGACGTATATAAAAGTTGACAAATTTCCTAATTCAGAGGAGGTGGGGTGGTGGGAGGCTGTAATATAGTTTTTTTTAAAGAAAAACATAACTATAATTGTCCCTAACCTTAACCCTGAGTTATTATTATTGTATAGGAGTATGCCCAAATACCAGTATGTTATTCAGCAAAGCACAAATAGTGGAGTTTTTTTACAAATATTTGTTTCATGCAAATATTTTAGAAAATGATTTGTTTTCGAGAAGAAAAAAAACCCATGCCAAATACCAGCGTGCAGATTGGTTACATCACTATCTCAGTCTTTCTCCTCTGCTCTGCTGTTACATCTATCAGCAGGTCTCAATGAGGGGAGTCACATCCTCCTGCTACATGATGCACATTTCCTAATATGGACATCACTCCCAGAGTTGGAGGTGTGCCCCAGAGATAACGCTGAGCTATTGACACACGCGAAGTGCTCCCAGGGGACTCTCCATAACCTATTGTTCCCCTTCTCCTGTCCACAAAGTTAAGTTGTAAAAAATAGGCAATAAATGAAAAGTGCAAAGCAATAATCACCTTTGAAGTTCTTCCCTACACATTACAGGGTGTGCTGTCTCTCTGTGTCATGGGTGTATAAATAAGTAGAGGTCTGTCTGTAATGAGTTGATGAGTAAAGCTTTAGCTCAGTAGTCAGCACAGTCATCTATGATCTGGGAGACTCTATTTCGAGAACCAGTGTAGGGACCTCCTTCGTAAGGTAGTTTATTCATGAACACTTATTGTAACACTTTAATGTTCTAAAATTAAAAGCGTAATAAAAAGAAAAACAGGATTTTTAAACCTCTTTCCACTTTTATTTGAATACAAATACAAATAATTTTGCTGCCTCAACAAATACAGATACAAATACAAATACTGGGCCCTCTGCACATCCCTATTATTGTAGCCATGACGACGGAGGAGGCCTAACTTTAAGAAAGTAGTAACTTAACCTTAACTATAACAAAGTGATAATTTTAACCCAAACCATAATCTTTCCCTAAGCCTAACCAGACCTTAACCACAGCGTTGTCACATCATACAACATCATTATTTTCTAACAGTGATGTGTAACAGTTTTGGCAAGCACAGACAAATTATGTTGTCCTCCCGATTACTGCCAATAGGGTCACCAGATTAGAAGACGCTCCTGTGTGTCATTCTGGAGTCACATGCTCAAATGACATATAGCCTTTGTCTAATTTGGAAGGCTTGTTGTTTTCTTCACAGACAGCCATCATAAAGAGACGTCTGTAAAATGATGTGTAGCTGTAGTTGTGAAAAGGCCTATTGTTTGCTGACATGTTAGCCAGAACAATCTCACAATGATACTCATCAGTTACAGTCACAGTATGCAGGAGTGGATACATCAGTAAGAGGATTCTTTTAGTCTTTTCTGGAGCTTGACCTTGATCATGAAAAGGAAGAACTTTAAAATATTTCATCAAGTTACTTTTTGTTCCGATATGATGCTTGACCTAAGCAGCAACAGTTTCTCATGTTCATAGAGGCATTTTTAGATGATTTCAGAATCTCATCTCAATACTACTTTGATCCGGGAAAGAAAATTACAATTTTTTGCAACTTTTCTTTACTGCTAGTGTCAAAACCAAAGAATTACAATGTCCGCTGGTCTGTTTGTCCATTTGTTCATCCAACAGTGGTTCAAGGTGTTGAATGCATTTCAATACAATTCAGGTTTCTCAAACTAGGTATCCATCGTGGAGTTGAAAAGAGGCTCTTCTTGGTTGTAATCGAGCTCAGGGTCCAACATGTCACCTTTGCTGGGACAGAATGACAGTCGATCTCCTAGCACCCTGTCCAGTTCCTCGTAAAAGGGACAGTTTATCCTGTCCTTACCAGACTTGTTGTTTGAGTCCTTGGCTTATCTGAAAGCATTCTTGAGGTGTTTGATTTTACGTTTGCATTGCTACCATGATTGACTGTAACCATTACCCTCCATCTTTTTCGAAATCTCCTCATAATCGCTGCGATCATTGCAATATGAATCATCCAGTTTCCGTTGTACTGATTCTTTGGCCCAAATGGAAATTAGACAGCATGTTTTTGTGTGTACTCCATCCATGAGAATCAATTTTCAATGTGGCCCAGGACACATTCATGTGCATGCTGCTAAAAGAATGTGGCCATATGCGGCCCAGACCACCTCTGAATATGATCTGAACAATCGGATCTCAATGTGTCCTCAATGCGTCTTGGGTGTATTCACACCTGTACTTAGAGCTGTCCGCTTGTGATCAGATCACCCAAGACGCTTTTTAATGCCAACTGTGAACAGGGCCTCTGCCCTGCTTTCAACCATCCCACTTCTGCTCGATTTAGTTAACTCAGACTGCTGAAGCTGCATATTAGCTTCAGGTGAAATTTGGAATGCATTTTTACACAGAACAAGGGCTGTGGATTTAATCCCCCATTTCTTACAGTGTGGTTGCATTCTGAGAGAACAGCTTCAGGGTGAGTATAGAGCTGGGATTGTTACAGCGACCAAGACCCATTTCCACATCCATAATGGCACATCAGTATGGTATTAAGACAGACTTGAAAAAACCCAAACTTATCCTCTAAGTTCAAGTAAAGCTGTACATAGTTACAATAGAGATACTATAGGTTACTATTTGCTTATGATAATATACAACACCGTATCAGTACATGACCATTGGTAGGAACTACATTATCACAGAAGAGAGACTAATAATCTTGGAAAAGTATCACATTATCTTACTGGCAAATGTATCGCCAGTATATTACCTTAAAGGGGACATATTATGCTTTTTGTGATTTTCTGTCATTTATATACTGTTCTGATGTCAGATGTTCAACATGGTCACAGGTCACTTGAGGTGAACTAATGTAAAAAAGCACCATGCAAGTCAAAAACCAGGGCTTCACTCTGCTCTGAACACTTCATTTGTAAAGTTACTTCTACTTGCTCCTCGTGATTATGTCAGATTGTTTGCGCGCGTCCACAAATGGCCATCTGTTCCATGGCCTTTGTTACTAAGGTTGTTCCATGGGTTGTTCACGTCGTCCACTCTCATAATTCAGATCTGATTCAGGCTTGAACATGTACAGATGTATTTGAGAAGTTTCCATTTCCAGTAACGAAATCCTACTACTACTACAGTGTCTCCTTTATATAACTGTAAAATGGCTTACAGTGTTTTACTGTAATGTTTCTGAGAGTACTATACAACAATTGCTATTACAGTACCATCTATTGAGCAGTGACACAAAGTAACAGTAAGTTACAGGTCAGTAGGTTGCAGGTCGTCACAGTGTGTTAATATACATAGGCCATGAATGGTATTACAGTGTACAGTATGTGATTGTCACGGTGACAGAAGCCAGTATTGGTAAAGTATCTGTCAAATCCAATGTGTACTGTGTAAACAGACACTAATCAGAAGGAAAAAAAGAGTGAAAGCATTGCAATTCACTGTGTATGTTGTAGTTTCTTGTGCATAATGTACTACCTGGTTAATGATGTTTGAGGGTTTTTCGACACAGAAAGCTTCCTTCGTTTTTATTATGTATCTGTGCAGTTACACAACACTCCCAAATGTCCAAACATGTGCTATGGAGTTCACATAGAGGGCAGGGGTGGATCAAAAGTTGAACCAGTTTCAAGAAATTCTGACTGAAATCAATACAAATAAGATCTTTGTCAAAAGAGCTTAAGATAGCAGAGGTTTAAGTAAATATGAAACCACATGATGTTCCACAAATTGGGTTATAAAGGAGCAGATGCAGTGTAAATCCGCTGGACCCACTGCAACAGCATTACTCGCCATTTCAATTGAGAATCAATAGAGCTTTTAACTCACAGCTAAATGAAAAGCCCATCACAAAGGCTGTGGTGTAAATTGTGATTAGTGATATATTAATAAGTAAAAAGGCATATATTTTCAGCCAAATAAACAGCTGTCTGCTATTTTGTGATAACAAGTTGGGGATTACCTACTGAACATAGTTAAACATTTACGTTTACAGATTCAGCCTTAAAAATGACTTTGTACATGCACTGAAGACCTATACTGCAACTCTTTGTCCTGCCAAAAACTACATGCCAGGATTTGACATGAAATTTGCTGTGCGTTTGGCTATCATTATTATTATTATAACCTCACCTGGCTAACTTAATTGTCTGTTTAGATGATGACATATCTGTACTACGAGTTAATGAAAATGGCTGTGTGAATTGTGTTGAAGAAAAAAAATTTCAGTGTATATTCATGGTCTCCAGGGATCACCAACATTACAACAAAGTTTTACACTTCCACAAACATCTAATGAAATACTACAATCTTATTATTAATAATGTATAATAGTAACAATGATAATGGTAATAATAAAGAATATTTGACTTAACTTTAACTTCAAGCAGCCTACTATCTGTGTGATTAACAGCACAGGGCCATGTCTTACTCCCATTGGTCAGTTGGTACAGCTGTGTCTATTCAGGTTATAAGACACAAGGATTATCCACACTATTTGCTGAGTAAAAAACAAACAAGTCAACATAAAAAACAATTTAAAAAACTGTCCTGTTTGGAGTTATCACACTAAATACAAAATAAATGCAATAACATTCATGTTTTGAAATAAAAAAAAACAACAGACAACTGTGAAAACTCATGTATGTATAAAGAGAACTGGATACAGTGTCAGAGGCGGGGCCTCGTTCATTCCTATGAAAGTTGCTCAGTGGTGCATGAAGCAAAAAAAAAAATCGATTTCCTGGTATGAAAGTACCCGGATCTTCTGCATTGTGCGGCCCATAATAGAGCATGTGCACTTGTGACTTTCGCTGGCCGAGTTGGCTACTTCCGGTTTAGCCCTCCGGCTAACTTGAATGGGGATAAACCAATTCAATCATGCAGCTCTTCTAGGCTTTTGAAATGTGATCGGACCAAACAGATTTAATTCTGATAGTGAGACGAGTCGTTTCGCGGGGGTTGTGACGCTCAGAAAAAATTATCTGCTGATTTACAGACGTCTCTTTCACAATGTAAGTCTATGGGAAAAAGTCTTTTTGGGCTAGTGTGCATCACGTGATGTTGTAATTACACGGTTTGGCTGCTATGCCAAATTTACTTCAAAGCCTGGCGCCCTTCTTGTATCCAGTTCTCTTTATACACCCATGTGAAAACTTAGCTGAAAGTTTTGTCTTCTTCTTTTTTAAAAAAAAGTTAAATGACAGTTTCAATCACTAGTCTGTCACATGGCCCCCAGGCTCAAACTGTCAGTAGAAAACAACGCAGGAACTGAGCTCTCACATCTAGGAAGACCTCAGACACACCTGATACTGTATGTTTGCTTAGCTCTGAGCCTATTGTTAGAAGCACAAAGCTTAGTTTATTAAAAGCAGTGGGAATGCCTTATGATAACACAGACAGTAACTGAGTTACTGAGGTCAGAGCACATTTGGAAATAGCTGAGAAACTCCCATCTTAAATCTCACACTGACCTAATTCTTTTAAGTTCCACATAGACACACTGATGTAACGTCAACACCTCTGAATAGTGCAAAATTGCAGGTGGGACAGACTGTAAATACAAATAAGCAGCCTTGGACATGAAGATGATGACAGGTCCTCATGAGCTCAGTGTAAACCAGGGCTCAGAACAGCATGGATATTTTTAAAGACAGATGTTGAACATCAGCAGGCTCAGCTTAAACCATACATAAGATGAATATTACAAGCAAAGTTTACAAGCTTGGTCAAACTAGAAAAGCCTCTCAAACAACATGTACACATATCACTGTGGTAGAGGTCTTCACAGGTCTGTTGGACCCGATCCAACATGATGTGCAGTATACATTCAAAATAAAGACACAATCAGAGAGGGACCTAAGGTCAGTCAGACATGATCAGATTAGTCTAATTAGACCTGATCCAAAATACAGTCCACATGAACAGACCTAAACAGAGTCTGATAGCAGCATCATGCTCCACCAATTAATGAGCAGCCACTGTGGAAAAGAACAACTGCACATGCACATTATTCCTGCACTTCACAGTCCACACTTGTCTTGGTTAATAGGAATAAAGTGGAACCGTAAAATACCTCTATGTACACCATGGAACAATGAAGGTCTATATTGAAACACTCCCTGATTTTGTTTTTCTCAAATAACCTCTCATTTCTACCGTGAACATGAGACATTCACTGTAAAACACAACATCAACAATGACAGCTATTGCAGTGAGCAATGCTATTAAAACAAGATTGGTAATTAGTAATATATTGACTGTAAAACTCACCTTTTCTGTTCTTCCACTGAAACAAGCAGGTTTCTGACCAAATTTCCCCCCAACCCCCATGAAAACAGACAATAAGATAAATATAAGAAAAGAATACTGTATTCAAAAAACAGGAAGAAGAAACTATTAGCCTATAAGAAAAGAAATGTTTCAGAAGAGAGACAGGAGGACAATGTGCAGCAATAAGCTGCTTTCAGTGCTGGAAGAAGTATTCAGATCCTTAAAGTAGCAATACTGCAATACAGAAGTACTCCATTACAAGTTAAAGTTTTACTTGTCTTATACTTGAATATTATCATTATACATGCATTACCATGAAAATAACATTTCAATTTTAATTTTAACATAATCTTAACCACCTCATGTGCTGCTGGATAGTTTAAGTGATGTATCATGATTTATCTACTAGAGATCTTTCACTGGCTGTTCCAGGGTGCAGTTCATGTCAGAGAAGCAGAGGAAATTCAGGTAAATGTTTGCATCCGCAGTAATCACCAGCGTCTTCAATACCAGTAGTGGAAAGTAGCCAAGTACATTTACTCAAGTAAAAAAAGGCAGCAAGGGTGCGTTCCAATTGGGTGCTCAACCTCAAAAATACTAATCAGCTCAAAAGTGGAAAATGTTGATACACACCGCCTGTTAAGCTTCACATTTTATAAGAATAATGTGGCTGACTTGTTCAGATCTGCTGTATGCCTGTGTTGAAACAGGTCAATGCCTTCATTGTCTTGTATACAAGTGAATTACTGTAAATACTGTTCATGATCTGAGGAGGGCCTGTGGTCAAAAGGCATCAGCCATGATATTCTAATAAAATGTGAAGCTCTACAGGCATAGTTTGCTTGATGGTGTGCCACCTTTTTCCACTTTTGAACATTTACTCAACTTGTTCTACTACATGTATCTGACAGTTTGTATTGGTTACTTTGTAGATTCAGATTTTACACACAAAATGTGTGATCAACAAAGAAAATATGAGGCATTATTATAATTTAAACTACCCAGCAATAAATGAAGCAGTTCAAATGAGCTTGTTCTTGGATCTAAGTAAATGTAAGTAAAGATCTGAGTACTTCTTTGAGTACTTCTTCTGTCTTAGACAATACCAACATTCTTAATTAGAGGGAGAGTGAAAATAAGGCACAGTGGAGACTCCATGTCTGTTTGACTAGGGCCCCTAAAATCTCTAATTCCCCCTCTGGGTGCAAGCTCAGTATAACCATGTGAAAACCCTCCAAAACAGTGGAAGGGACTGGTATAATTGAAGTTGGAAAGAAAACACAAATAAAGTTTAAACTAAGATTATGACTGGTCACATAGAGGGAGGTAAAGGGGACAAATCAAAACATTTTAACAACCTTCCAGTCTGATCCTCCCTCCCACAGTAGTAAATTGCCCTAAATGGGGTTATTCTTAGGCTAGTCAGCTCTCAAGGCCTTTTATGTCCATCCAGTAATTGTCAGAGAGCACTCCTGAGGAAATCACTCTTACTCTAGTTGGCAGATAGGATCACGGATGTTGCCTCCTTCCCTTTGCCCTCTAAACGTGAGAAGGAAAAGCAAAAAAAAACCAAAATGTTAGCTGTGATGAAACCCTCGCATGTCTGTGTGTTTATGAGTGGGTTACTCAGAGTTTACCGGAATTGTGTAGAGGGAACGATGGGTGGGGTACAGTACTGTGTGTGTGTGTGGGGACGTGCATATGTACGCCTATGTTGGTAATAATTTGGGACTGATATATGTCCTCTTTGTCAATTTAACTCAGTTTTGAGACGTGTCTTCAAAAAAATTGGACTTGGCCAACAGGCTCAATGCTAGTTTTATTTTTGTTGCTGAATATCAAAATATTTCATCATCTTAATTCTCTTGGTTCTCTTGGTCCATTTATCCAGTCTATTTCATGTTTACGCACAGATATTACTAACAAACCAACATGAAGTCACTCACACAGGTCTTTAACCTGTCATCCTGCTGGACAAAATCGAAACAAAAAAAAGTTTATTCTGGTGACTGAAAAGAAGTCATTGTACAAGTATTGTGTATTTAAATGATCTGAAAGCAATTGCTGCTTGCAAGGTAGGAAATCAATCTAAAAAACATTGCTTTATCACATTTTAAAGAGATAAATTAAACGTGACAATAGACTAAACCATGGAAAAACCCCTGCTATGGTTCCTTTAAGGAATTGTGCAGATTAAACTCTAAGTGTCCATGTGCAACAGTGTTGATATCTTCAGAGTCATGACTTTGATGAATACTGTCTGTAAAATTGTATTTTCAACCATTATTTATGCCTCCTCCATCACTGATATCTTTCTTTTGCTCTTCTCTATTCCTGGAAATACATGCCAAAGTTGTGAATGTTAGACACTTGCAGAAAGGCAGAGATGGGTTATGAAACTTACTGAAACTTACCACACTAAATTTTTTATTTATGAATATCAAGAAAATATTAAGAATTTCTCTGCAACTCCCCTTTTCTATGACCCCAGTGTGAAATATATGAGAGATTACGATCAAAAATAAACAACATGACGTGTGTGCTGGGGTTAACTGTGTCAAAATATGCAGGAATGAGATTTATACCCCCCAGTTTATGATTCAGAATGTGTCACATACACAGGTCAAAAAATGAAACTTCAGCATAATGCTCTCTCCTGCAATGGAAAAAGGGTAGAGATCATGCAGTCTAATGGAGTAAATCACTTTCCAATCCAACACAGATGTGCTTTTATTATTTTATCAGCTCCAGAGGTATTAATTCAAGAGAACAGAGGCCATTCGGAGAGACACATGGTTTCCCTTATCCCCAAATCTTCTCCCTGACTGTAATCATTTCATAGATGGGCCAAGACACACAAGCTCAGAGTCGTTTCTTGACAAGACAGACTCTGCTCAGCTCTCTGAAGTCCAGGTTCTCAGGAACATGATGAACTCTGATAATATTATGGAACCTCTGGCCCTGCACGGCTCTCCCACCACAAGCCAAATGATACATCATTGACTCCAACAAGGCACTTTAGTTATACATCAGGGCAGGACTGTTAGAAAAGATGAAGATACACCGTTCAAGTACAGTACAGTTATCTTGTCTGTCTTTTTCTTGGTTTTAGCTATATCACTTATTCAATTTAATTGATTATTATTTAGTACATTTCATTATCTCAGATTCATGAGGTTCGATCCAGGCAGCAACTGCCACGGCTTGAGGCTGAAGCCAGCGTAGAAGTACCTTAAAGTGCAAGGCTACTGACGGCCACCAGATGCTCCAACTGACTCCCATTCAAAGAAGCCTCAACTTCTCTTTGGAAAGTCAATCATTTTGTTCAACAAGTCATTATAGTCTCAATCCCTTAATTCAGACCCTCTAATAAGTGTGCTGGTGGACATTTTGGAAATAATTGCTCCATTAATAAGATTTAAAGACTTATAGTAGCTTTGATGTCTGCTGTGTGGGCATTGATTGACATTGCTGCTCTCCCCTGCTCCAGGACTCGCACTGAGTCGCACTATTGTTGCAATACAAAAGTAAAAAGAGTACAATAGTAAAAACACAATTAATAACTGTCCTTTAAAATGGCGCTGTCAAAGTCCAATACCACTAATGGGCAATAAACAGTTCAGAAAGGGGAGTTATGTACCTAAGTTCTTGGGGGCAGCACAGGGGGAGGGAATTGTGATGGCTGTTGTCCTGTTGGCTTCTCTGCTTCCAGTCCAACCGTTCCTCCGCCTCGTTGAATCTGCTGCAGCTGCTGCGGGGAGAAAAAAAAGGACCTGCAGTTGTGGGTTTACACAAACAGCAGCTCACACAACACACAGGATGGGTTCACTTGGTTCACGTTCCTTTACTTACTCTATAGTGGGCGTTGAACCAAGTTTTTCCACCTCCCACCTGGCTCGTCCACGGCTGTCCATCCGGTATCTCGTCTTGGGCCTTACTCTCATTCTGTCTCACTGTCTTCCATCAGCAGACTTTCCCGGTGGAGCACCTCAACTTTGCTGTCCAGACTAATGGAACCCCCCTGGGGTCACATGGTTGAAAAAAAAACTTGATATGTAAATCTGTGTGAAAGGATTTGTAAACTGTGCGCATTGATTTCCGAATTGTGCCCTTGGATTCACAATCTGTGCACATGGATTACATGCCCTCTTCTGTTCTTCAGAGAATGGACCTGCCTTGCATAGACTGTAGTAACCACATCCACCCAGTGCGTTCAATTTTATCTAGATTTAATTGATTTAGCTTTGTGTTTTGGGAGTTTCACTCAGCTTTTATGTGTACAAACATACAAACAAAACTAAATCAATTTAACTGATGCTGATAAAACCTAAACTAAATAACAAAGTAAAGACATGCAAATGCTGAGATCAAGTGAATAAAAAACTAACTTTAAGAATGTCCCGCTGTGACTCTGAAGCTTGAGTCTGAGTAGTGGGGCATGTTACCAGAGCGTGAAAGGCACAAGAAGAAACAACGCGCACTCCTTATTTGAAAGGTCTCGGCTCCAAACAGAAAAGATGGCGCCAACCATAAACTGCAACTCTATGCTTCAAACCAGCTAGAGTGAAACCAAAAGGTGACTTCACACCTTGCTATGTCCATCTTTATACACTGTCTATGATTTTATCTGACCTTTTGTGAACAATGACTTATTAATATTTCTATTCTTCGACAAGTTAGTAAGTTAGTAACATTTTATGTATGTATTGTTTTGCATTGATAGCTCTAAAATCCAGGCACATCACTGGTAGGAGACCCTGGGGCAGACCCAGAACACACTGGAGGGTCTACATATCTCTTCTGGCCTGGGAACGCCTTGGGATCCCCCAGGACGAGCTGGAGGGCGTTGCCCAGTTGAAGGATGTCTGGGTTTTCTGACTCAGTCTGATGCCATCATGACTCAGTCCCGGATAAGCGTCAGAAAATGGATGGATGGATGGCTCTAAAATTTGAGAGAAGAAAATGTTCTGTCTAAAATCAATCTCTTGGTTCACTAAGTTTCCAAATACTAAGCATCATTTTTACCTATTTTTACCTTTATCTACCATGCTGGTCAGCTAGATTTCTAAGTGTTTACAGCTCATACTAATGTTTGTTAGCAATAATTAATGTTATTATTATGAAAATGCTCAAAATAACATATATTCCTCCTTCATTGAAAAATCCAGAATCTATAAATATGTGAAGATATTTTAATTTCAGAAGTTTAACTGCTTGACACAAGATGTTTCCTACTTCACTGTAAAGTCCATTTTCAGGGGTTGTGCACTGGAGGCTTCAAGTTTCCACATCACACTTGTGTAAATTGAATATTGGACCAGGATTGGCTTCCAAACTAGTTGTGATGTCACAAATCAGCATTATCAAATGCTTGTATATACCCAATGTCACTGTACTGATAACTTCAGCATGATCAGTAACACTGCAATAATAGTATTAGAGTCCATAGTATAAAATCAATAGAACAAAATAAAAATGAAAATAAATAAAAGTAAACTAAAAGAGAGGGGAAAAATGGAAGAGAAGTTTGATTCAGGAGAGATTATCCTAATACTCAGGGTCTATCAGAGTGGGATATCCAACCAATACCATTATCCTATAATCACTTTTTCTCTAAGGGTTCTCATGTAGCTCTAGCTCCTCTTCTACATATCTCAGAAAGGTTGCCAAATCTTATGAACCTTGCAGTGTGTGCATAATTTTTTCTAACCTCATATAACACAAGATATTTCTGATGCACAGCGTATGAGATTCAGGGGATGCGTTCTTCCATTTCAGTAGGATTAGGTGATGAGCAAGCAGTGTACAGAATGCTATGACGTCACTCTAGAGCTTGTTCAAAGAGTAGACATCAGAGGGTACTCCAAAGAGAGCTATAATAGGGTAGGGGTCTATAGTCACCTCAAGGACCTCTGAGAGTGTCTTAAACACAGAAGTCCAATAAACAGCTAGCTTGGTGTGGACAGGTTTAAATATAGCATCCCAAGTTTTGTCTGTTATGTTCTCACCCAGTTCTTGCTCAAATCTATGTCTTATGATGGTGAGGGAGGCGTTTTGTTGGGCAAACAGTGTATTATATAGGTTAGATATTGTGCCCTTAAATGATCGTACATGTGCTGATAAGGAGTCAATATCAGAATCTGGGAATTGATAGTACTGTTTCTGGACAAAAGGTTTGTTGTCTGATTCTGGATGCGCGGATAGCCAATGGAGAATTGGCCGAATACTAGCTGCCCAGCTGGCATCAGAAAGTTGAACTGGGCTCAACATTTGCCACAACACAACCCCACATCATCTGGCAAGGTGCTGCATTGGCGAATTACATACATACAATTACGTACATGCCTGGTGGATTACTTTGTAACATGAACGCTGTAGTCACCTGTTCACAATTGTTGCAACGAAAGATAAACATTTGCCATTGTGATGATTTCCAGAGTTGTAAAATTCTGTCTGTGAGTATTACAAACCGCTTTGCATTGTTTTGGCTTCTGATAAGTCCTTAAATGCAGTTACTCTCTAACTCGCCTTCCTGGATCATATTTCGTTGTCTCACCAGTACTTCCCACAACACGCCCCTACCACCATAGACCCCTGCACTGTAGTGACACACTGCCAGATTTGGTCTGAATGCAGCCTTAGTTTGATTTTTGGATTGAAAGTGACATTTGAGGTGACAGAAATCACTGGGGTCAAAGTTTCATCCTCGTTCAATGACCAGCTGAAAATAGCAGTATGTAGGGTCTTTAAGGAGTTTTAAACACTTATACTTAAAAAAGATGCTTGAGTGTAAAGAGCCGCCAGTTTTGCTGCTCTTTAATTTGACACCGTCCTCCTGGAATCTGTTGTTTTTGGAACTCTTGTTGAAAACAAACCTTACTCAGACACCTTTTAATGACAGGCTACTGTCAAACAACCTCACACATGCTGCATCAACACAACATGTACTTTTCAGTGATGTTGACGGTTTAGTTATTTTGATGTTCATAGATGATATAGAGAGATATGATTTTCCTTCTTCAAACCTGCTAACTCTATACTGGAGGTGGTGTATGTGCAGCCTTTTGTGCAGCTTTCCTTCTAGATATTCCCTCAGCATATGTTTAATTGGTAGACTTTTATTCATTATGGATAGTTAATGATGTTGATGTATCTGTTCATGTGGTAGGAAAATGTTTCCACATTCAGCAGAAATAATAAACTGCATTAGTCTAGAGATTTGATCATTAGAATAAAGAAATTGCCATATAAAGCTACCTGTGCTGCGCCATTTGTGGGCAAGTTTCATGAACAAAATGTCACCAAAGAGTAAAAAGCAGAACTTTTCACTGCAGAGCTTCAAGTCAATAAACTTAGGAACTTAGGAATTATAAAATTTATATAAAATAAAATAAAAACAAAAACAGTTGTTTTATCTCAGTAAATTGGCAGCCATGTGGCACATCACACTGATACAGTTATGAGCAGAATATTAATTTTTACATTAAGTTTTAAGTCAGGGGACTTCTGGTCTGAGCAATACCATGTGTGAAGATGTGTTAGGCTGAGTGCCTCACCAAATTTGATTTATTTGAGCAAAAATACATTACAATACATTGACCTGTGTAAAGTGTTCCTAAGTAAGTGTAAATATAAAAGAAAGAATAAGTAACACTAAAAGCAGTGTTGCAACATTAGTTTAGAATGTGATAAGCCCTGCCGTGCAACAAGACACAAGAAGCTAACATAGCTGCAGCTAGCATGGAGAGCTTGGATGACAAGACGGAAGCTAGCAGTGGCCAACAAGTGATTTTCCGTGAGGTAAGGAAACTGAATGCGTAGCTACTCTTGAAAATTGACGAGAAGGCAGAAACACAAGCCACTGAGATCAGAAATAAGTGTGAACAGTTAAACGGAATGTCGCCATCTTGGAGCAGAAGAATGAGGACTTAGAGGCAAGATCTCATTCGATGCACCTTGCACATAATCAGTGTGAGGGAAAGATGAGAGGACAGGAAACATATTCCAGAATTCATTTCACAACTGCTTAAGGATTCTCTCGGACTGGATAAAGCTTCCTTGCTGGACTAGGCACACCGTACTTCCAAGGGAGAGACTGGGAGATGACCAACCAGCAAGAGCACTGGCACTGAAGGGCCACTACTTCCAGGAGCCAGAGGGCTATACAGAAAAAAGAGATTGTAACTCTGGATGGTGGCAGGATACGTATTCAACCCGACTACACCCAGAGGATCACCGATGTCTTTGAGATGTCTTTGCAAAAGTACTTGAAAAGAAGCTAATGCCACCCAGCATTATATAAGCCATAATTTCAGTCTTACATAAAAGAGTCAAGGATCATTTGAAATGTGACTCATATTGGCCTATAAGTCTGCTCTCAAACAATTATGATTGTAACTAGAGCCCTTGTATCAAGACTCAACTCTGCCATACATTCTGTAAGTCGTCCAGACCAGTCAGGGTTTATCTCTGGGCGACAGCTTTCTGGAAATCTATACATATTATTTAACATACTCTACTTGCCTAATGGACCACCCTCACTTGAGGTGCTAATCTCCCTCCATGCCCATAAAGCTTTTGACTGCACTGAATATGAATATCTAAACTTAGCACAAAAAGTAAGGACGTTTGTGTTTGGTAATAATCTACCAAACACAATTTTCCTTACTTTTTGTGCTAAGTTTATTTGCAGTTCTGAATAAGTTTGGATCGGCCCCACTTTTTACTCCTAAAGGCATGCATCAGAACTAACAAGGTTATATCAGAGTATTTTCCCCCTTACAGCGGTACTATGCAAGGCTGTCTGATGCCCCTACTCCTGTTTAATATAGCCATAGAGCCCTTAGCCATCGCAATAAGAAAAGAGATAGGCATGGGTATAAACAGGGGTGGCCACCCCCATAAACTATCATTGTACGTGGATGACCTTATTCTTTATACCTCTGAACCTGACACATCTATCCCTAAAGCCTTGGACATTATATCTAAATTTGGGAAAATATCAGGTTATAAAATTAATTTATTCAAAAGCATAATATTTCTGATAAATTATCATGCACAGTTAGATTTTGATCTGTTCCATTTAAAGTACTCAGCAACAAATTCACGTACTTGGGTTTCATTGACACATAAATATAAAGATTTGTTCAAATGCAATGTGTTGCCAACGTTAGAGAAAGCCAAACAAGACTTAAACTGATGGTCACGTTTCCTATTTCACTAACAGGGAGGATGAATTCCGTCAAGATGACTATTCTACCAAGACTGCTGTTCCTGTTTCAATCTGTCCCTGTTTATTCCGAAATTTTTTTTAAGAATTTTGATAAATGCATCTTTTCCTCTATTTGGAACAAAAACATTCCAAGGATTGGAAAATCATATCTAGAGAGATGGAAGGAAGTGGGGGGATTGGCATTAACACATTTTTGCATTACTATTGAGAATTCAACATTCACAAAGTTATCTATTGGGTACTAAATTTCTATCAGGGCATTGGACCCATATCGGCGGCGATGGAACACTTTGCTTGTAATCCAGTGCAACCCATTCTCACATCAAAATGTGTAATAGCTACGTTGGTCCACAGTGCAAAATGTAATAGTTTCACAATAACGGCTCTAAAATTGTGAGATGCCTACATTTTTTTGGCCTATTCTTTTGATTGGCCTGCATCCACGTCACGTGACTGTCAATTTTCTCTCTGCTCAAACAAACAAAATGGCTGCCATTCCTTATATTCTCAGTAGAAAATGCAATATTTTAAAACTTTAAAGTTTTTGGCATTAAAATGCATTTTGATAACATTTCTAGCAATAAATGTGCTTTTTATTTTCATAATCTTCATTCAATGAATGTATATGATGTTTAATTTGTCAGTTATTACGAGATTTAGATTAAGATTTTTGCAGGCTTTCTATCGTTGCTATGGTGGTTCCTATGGATGCTGTTATTGCTGAAACCATGTAGTTGCATGCTGTGTAGTTATCTCAGCTATTATGTTATTTGTTATTTTATGTAACTGTTTGATGATGTTCTTTCAATAAAAAACATAGATTTTAGAGTGCCCCAGGGATTAACTGAATTTGAAATCCAGAATTTGAAGCTTTGCAATTGGCACAAAAAGCACCAGATCAGTGTATAGATGTATGTATTTATTTTATTATTATATTTAATCCCTATTTCATTTTTAATCATTCCATTTACATACCTGTTTGTTGTGTACTTTATGTTATTTGGTATGTTGTCTTGACTTCATATATTTTTGAAAATTTCAATAAGAAGATTTAAAAAAAGTTTTAAGTTAAAGCATTAATAAACATTCTCAAGTTAGTCAAGTGTTTTCCTTGTGAAGAACAGCAGACTATCTGTATTTGACTCTTGTGAGAGGTTAGGATCACTCCTGAATTTTGTTCAAGAGACGAAAACTGTTGAATGTGACAAATTCTCTGAAGTGAGTTGTATTTACCTCAAAAACAAATCTATGGTTCTTGCCTGAGGCCCATTATACTAAAAATAAGTTAAATTATGGTTGATAATTTATTAATGTGTTGTCACTGGTGAATATTTGTATATATAATCGTGTAGGAAAAAATCCAGCTACATCTGAGGAAAAGTCTTCTCGAACTACATGAAAACATAGTCCAGAACCACTGAAGAGCATAAGATCAGGGGTCAAAGGCTGAACAATACTTACCTTCTTTTTATAATCATATAATTTAGTTCCACATTATCAAAGACAGGTTAGAGGGGAAGAAAAACTAAAGGAAGGAATTTAACATAGGCAAAAACTGTGCTTATGTCCTCATTTACCCCAGCTCCTGCTCACTGTCCAGTTTATTTTATCAGTGGCTCACATTGTAACTCTGACAGGCTGCTTAGATAAGACAGGAACACTGTGGAAAACAACCTCAGCCCTTTCTTACTATGTTCTGTCATTTTCATCGGTAAAATTTCCTGTCATGTTAAAGAATAGATACTGTTTAATTACAAAATCAGACAGGCATAATTTTAAAGAAAATATACTCTTGAACATATGAGTGTATGAATTAGGTCAACAAATATATTGGCAACCTGCTTATTTGATTATATGGTTCCCATTCTTGACATTTTGTGAATTTTATACCCTGTGGATTTTCAATGAAGTAGTTTAGAGTTAAATATCCACACTGTAAAACAATGCAACAGGGTAAAGAAAGCACACCCTTTCCAGAAGATTTGAGGGTGGAGTTTTCCTTTAACTACTATGGCATACTGTGATAGACAATAGAAATCAATCACTTTTTTTCTATTGGATGGGCTGGTAATGACATTACTGAGGACAGTCATACTTCCCAGAGGAAGGTGAAAAAATTCACAAAATGTCAAGAATGAGAACCTTATAATCAAATAAGCAGGTTGCCAATACCTTTGTTGACCTTATCCATGCTCCTGATGGGATATATTCTGACTATATCACTGACTGATTTTGGTCTTTTCACCCATGCCACCCTTTGGACTAAGTTCAGCTTCCCAGCAAACTACAGGCTCTAAGAATAGCAGAATGTCGCCATGTTAGAAGTTCCATTTGATGCTTTTATCTAGAGGTGTAATATGATGCTTTTAGGGGCTGCTAGCATGTCTTTGTAGTTGAAGCTTCACTCATTTTTTTTGGCCACTTGAGGAGAGCAGAACAAGCTGTACACACAACATCTGACACATAATCATCATATAAAACGTATGGTGAACATGTTAGCAAACAAGTTCCTATTTGCTCACCCAGCAGACATAGAGCAACATTAACATTTTGATGTGTTTGTGGTAACTTGATTAAAGCAAGTCCAACATTCTCAGTGCCACCCCTGGCTCTTTAGCAGATAAAGGCTGCTAAAGAGCTGTTGCTGTCTATATCATTCTGCTGTTTGGTGCTGAGCAGGTAGTGTACAGTGGGTTTATGAGAGCTTTTTACTGCTGCCTGCTGCTGCTGGAAATGAGGTTGAAGAGAGCAGAGTTTGAGGTCTCATGGGAAAAATGAACCAGGCAAATCAACCATCTACTTAGGAAATTCCAAAAAACTTGTATTAAACAACAGATATACAGTATGTATGCATATTAGTCAAGATTAAGAACAAATTTCAAATGAAAAATAAATAAATAATAAATAATAATAATAATAATACAATGTTATTGAATGAAATTCAGCAACACAACATCTGTAAGCTAAGTAACTTCTTCTGAGAATTAAAATCAATTTAAGCCAATCAATAAATCAATCTCAATCTAAAGCTGAGAAATACTCAATCACTGTATCAATCCAAATCCAAATCTTAGCAATCACCAATTGTTTGCAATCACCAATTGTTCAAATGATATCAGAAATCAAACAAACTCAATCAATGAATATCAAAAATCTAGTGGTGTCAAAGGTCAAATCAAGCTACATCAAAATCTTAATTAATGGCAAAAGAATCAATCAAAGTTGAATCAATCAATCATTAAAGGCACAAACAATGGAAAACTTAAATGACAAAATTAAGATCTTAGATCAAAAATATAAAATATAAAACAAGAATCAAAATAACGATATACAATTTTATATACAATAACAATAATGTTATAATGTTATAATAAATAATGTTTAACTTCAAAGTTATCTGAGTCTTAACTATTCTTAAAGCATAGCATCATCTTAAAAGCAAACATCAGTCAATACAATTCAATCATCAATATGAAATTATCAGATTGTGAGTCAAGCAAGAGGAAAGTTAAAGTTAAAGGCAGTCTCAAACCACTCTTGGATGGAGGAGATGATGAGGAAGTCCATGAATAACACAATGCTTGACTTTTTATACCTCTTTGTTGGACCTGTATATGTGACTATTGATTCTACAGTATGGGCAAAGCTTCCTTCTTGTGCGACTTATTGCATAGCCTGCGGATTGTTCATGTCTGTACATGGACAGGATTGATGTATACAGTAGAGTGCAAAAGTTTTAAACACTAAAAGCAAAGTGAGGATACTTAAAAAATAATGCCATGAATAGTTTTTATTTACCTTAATACAAAGTTCAGTAAACATCAGAAACCTAAATGAAATCAATATTTGCTGTGAGCAGCTTTGCCTTTAAAACAGTAGCAGTTCTCCTCGCTACACCTGTACATAGTTTATCAGGTAGTTGGCAGGTTGGTTGTTCCTGCATCTTGGAGAAGTTGCTGCAGTTTTTCTGTGGATTTAGTTGTCTCAGCTACTTCTGTCTCTTCATGTAATCCCAGACTGACTCCATGATGTTGAGATCAGGGCTCTGTGGGGGCCAGACCATCTGTTGCAGGACTCCTTGTTCTTCTTGTTGCTGAGGATAGTTCTTTATGACTCTGGCTTCATGTTTCAGGTTGTTGTCATAATGCAGAATAAATTTGGGACCGATAAGATGCCTCCCTGATGGTATTGCATTATGGATAAGAATCTAAACATCTTAAGTGCCTAAAACTTTTGCACAGTACTGTATATCTCTTAAGCTTATATAGAAGTCCAGCAGATAGAGAATATCTATGAGATAGCTCTCTGCTAGTCAGAACTTGACTTGTCTTCCTCCTGCTCTCCTAATTGCAGCAGACCTATGATCTACTCTGGGGACGAGGGACCTATTGTTACCTGACCCCCCTTTCACCCAGACCCAGAGAGGTGGGGCGGTCAGTCATATGCTCTGGATTGCAGAGCAGCTTTGTATGTGCAGACTTGGCGAGTAGGTCAAGGCAGGGTTTCAAGGCCAGAGGTGCAGTGCGCAGATAGGCCATGACAAGATCCAAAAAGCCAAAGCAATGAGGTAAAAAAAGCTAAAAAGCTCCTCAGGGGATCTTCAGAGTTTCTACAGGTTTTCTATATGAAAAATCTTTTACATTGCATTGATTTGATTCAGAGTTAATATGAAAAGGAATGATTAGTGCAGCTTTAAGCACATAAGAGAGAGAGAGAGACTACACTCCTTGGGTGGTGAATGACTGAAATGGAAGTCCTCCCCACCCATTCCCATTGCAAATTTCACATTCATAGACAGATTTGCTTAAGATTCTTTGTATTAAAATGAGTTAAATCAGGTATTCAGAGAGCATGTATCTGTTTTACATAAACTAAAGCAGCACAGGACATTTGACAGTGAGTGTTGCCAAACGTAACAGAACAGGCAGGTTCAGATCTACTGCTGTGGAAAGAGGAGAGCTCTGTGATTGTGTTTTTACCACTTGACACAACCTGATCTGTATGATGTAATGGACTTCAATCAAGAACACCTGTGAAAACAATGACTGCATGAGTATACCCTGCTATTGTGAATTATTCACTCTTGCCTCATTCAGGCGCCACCGCCAGCATTCCTCATATGACAAAGATGACTAATGTAGTGATTCCACCTGAACACTATGGCAAAAAATCTCACACTTCCACCTCATCAGGATGGAGTGAATGTTTCTCAGTCAAGAAGCAGACCAAGGTTTATTAATCTTGAAATTGAGGCCCTTTTTCACCCTCACTGTAGTCAGAGTATCTTTGCTTTATCTGGCTTTATATAACCAAACAACGGCAATTCTGGCTTAATTCTGGTCTCCAGAATTTTCTGCCACGCTGCAGTGTTGTTTCAAACTGTGTGAAACTTTGCAAGATGGTTACATAACTGGCCAAGTGACAATACCTGCAGAGACTCTTCACTTTCACATCAGAGATCAGCTGAATCATTTGGGGCTTTTGGATTTGTCTCTGGAAGAGCTTCCAACCAAACACTAATGTTTTTAACCAGCTTGGCATTAGCACACACACTGTGCTGTGTGTAGTTTGCCGTTGTGATCACCACAATCCTATTTTTGTTGGCATGAGCACTCGTATGCATATTCCATTATCTGTGTTTTGACAACATCCCCAGCAAAGAGCAGAGTGGTTCCGTGTCATTATGTGTTAACAGAGAATAGTTGTCAGCAACATGGGAAACACGAGTAGTTCTGGTTTCTCATTGCATCATTTTATCCAAGAAAAGACTGTTGTGTGATTTGTACTCAGGAGCATTAAAAGAAAAGAATTTTTGCAAAAATTTGTGAACTCTAAGGCCAGGCCTCCTTCCACTGCATTTTTAATTATAATGAGTTATAATGTCTCAGCTTTCAAAATGTCCCTGCATGACAGCATTGTTGATTTGATTTAGTTCCTTATTGCAGCCCACAATACAAAAAGTACTGAATGGAATGAACAATATACTGATCATTTTGGTATTCTAACCAATAATGGGACAAAACTGGTATTTTTCCGTATTTTTCTTATTGCCAATAAATCCCATGAAAACGCCAAAACCAGTGTGTTAGTCCATTTCTCAATACTTTCTGACTTCCCCACCCTGTAGGGCTGGGCAATATATTGGATTAATTTGATTAATTCAAATTTCTGTTTGTGCACAGTGTAAAATGTCTTAATTTGAATATCTAATTATCATATGCACAAAATGTTTATTTTTAGTCAAAAAATAACAGTTTACAGAACTGTGGTGACTCTAGATCGACGTCCAGTTTTTGGCCTACTGTACTTACCTCCTGATTAAGAGGTTTAGATAATCTAGATACATTTTTGGCCTGTTTACTGTCTGATCATCTGACTGACATCTGACTTCTTTTTAGTGATCCTATTACTCTGCTGGGTACATTGTTTGCCAGAAGATGAGTATGTGCTGGTTGGATGTATAGCTTTGAGTTTAAAGAGATGTCCATATAACCCAAGAGAGCTCAAGAATCGCCACAACAACTTCTCCTTCTGAACTGTCCTTGAAGTAAACATTGATCAGTGTGGTCTGCATACAGTCTGAACTCTTCTTCTGTTAGAGAAGAGAGTGACACATTCTTTATCCTCCTGCCTTTGTCACCTTATCATTCTGCTACCCCCCCCCCCCCTCCCCCCTCCCCCCTTGTTTGTACCCTCACCACTCCACCTGTCAAAACAAAACACCTCTAAAGTAGCTGTTAACCTTGCACCACAGGGGTCCCTTTATTAAAACTAACAGAACAGTCCCTGCGTTAGTCAATACTCGCGCTAGCAGTTTATTTTAGTTAAGACAGGTGCTTCAAAGTTCACTGTGCTGTGCTTAAAATAGTTTCTGCAAAACAAAAGGAATTCCTTAAGTGTATTAAGTGAATCTGTTGTCTTATGGTTGAAAGTTCTCAGTTTTGTTGGGATACAGTTATCCACATTGTTATCCACTTAAATTTGTATAATCTGACTACTTCTACAGGTGCAGGGAATAAACAATGACCCTAGTTGACTAAATGTCTTTTTAAATGAAAATACTTCATTATTGCATAAATGTGTTTTTGTCAGGATTTGAACATAACATCCAAATTCCTGTTTTACAGAATACTTCCAATTTTACTTTACTTAAGATTATTTTGGGGTGTTTTGCCTTTAATTGATACACAGTAAACAGTTGAGACAGACAGGAAATATGAGAAGAGACATAGGGGAATGATATGCAATAATAAAATAAAATGTTCATAATTATTATTTAATCAGTGTGTTTATGTGAATTTACTGCATGTAACTGGTTAGTTAGATTTCAGTCTGTTTTCTTAAACATGATGCATACGAGAAAACCAGTTTCCATATCAACCCAGTTAGGAGATTAGAGAAACCTGATTTCCCCAGCTACAACACCAATTTGTTGTAGTCAGAGTTTGTGCATCTATTCTTGTTAGGACATTGCATTGACTTTCATTCATTGTGGACAGCCAAACCCAAACCCTAACCCTAACCTCAACATAACCTCAATTCACACCTTACCCCTAACCTTAACCAGGACCTCAGAAATGACATTTGGCCTCATTAGGACTGGGCTTTGGTCCCCATGAGGACTACTGGTCCCGACAAGGTTGGAAAAGGTCCCAATGAGGTAACAAAAATGCACACACACACACACACACACACACACACACACACACACACACACACACACACACACACACACACACACACAATGGTTAACACAGTATCCCATTGTGCCCACACTGTTGTTTAAATGGGTTTTATGGATTCATATTGCAATTATTATTATTTTGTACTGTGCAATTTCTAATAAAAAGCACAATTGCTTCTCTTTAATTTGAATTTTGAAATGTCTAAAATAGTTTGAAACAGAAGTGCAGCAGAGACAGAGAGACATCACTGAGCTTCATAGAGAGAGAGCAGAGAGCAGTATGCGGGTGTGTCTGAATTCCATTACCTTGCTTTGTTTTTCCAGTTAGTGAAGGAAAAACAAGGGAAAGAAAAAAAGCTGGGCAGGGTGATATCCAATAAAGGGTCAATATTTGGAGGGAATATGATATTTAAATAACACCCAGCAAACACTGACATGTTATTTGACCGTTGTTTGAACGTCCCTTCAAGGCGTACTGTAATGGTTCAAAAATAGTTCCAAAATGAAAGCTGTGCTGATGTTACCTGGCTGTCAGTTGGATGTTCTCCCTGGACTTATGTATACAGTTTATGTATACAGTGAACATTATGCAGTTTTATGCATACTATATGTCTAGATTAACAACATCATATGGTCTACTTTCTAAAATGGTCCAACTGACGTCCTGGTCTGACCTGGATGTCTGTTATACCTTTTAATAACATGTCATTTTCAAGATAATCCTGATAATAAGTTATATATAACCACAAACATAGCATAACATCACTATGCAACCAATGTTTTCTGAGTAGAAATACAATACAGTCCACTGCTGGAAGCTATGACAGTATATAAGTTGTTTTAGTGATTCAACAAACATTTTATTTCATATACTGTAAAGATTTCTAAAATCAAGAGTCACATTAATGAAAATGCCTTTGTTGTGAAATCTTTATCACATCATCTGATCCATACTTTGGTATTTCCTGTCTTATGAGAGTTAATAATAAAAGACAGCACTGATCACTTCCCTGCAGCTCTCTCTCTCAGGTCAGTGGTTCCTGCACAGACACTCTGGGTGTGGATAGAAAGAAAATCTCTGCTAAATCCTCAGGTGATACCGTATTTCTGCGAGGCATTTAGTAGAAGTAAAACCCACCTGATCTCAGCTTTCCCACCTTTTAAAATCCTAGACTAGAATTGATCTTTTGGTGGATATAATTCTGCAGGACCTCAGTTCAAATTATACACATACTGTATAGCACATAACTTTACTGACAACTGATGTTATTTGTTTTAGTGTCAAAGAGCAAAATGACATGTTGTCCACACACAGCAGGTGTTATCACCTGCCCCATGCCACAGGAATTTCATACTTACTGTTTCTAGAAAAAATAACATTGTTTTAATAAATAAAAATAGGTGTGGACCCTAATCTTGACCAAAATAGTTTAAATGTTTAAATTTGTGTAATTTATGTGCTATGCCGACAAAATAAAAATTTGTAGTCAGGTTACAGTTGCACTGTGTATCGACTCCTCTATAATGCTGTACACAGAGTTAAATTAAGTTTCAAGTCATGCGAGTTTGTTACATCAGTTGAGCTTGTTAAACATGTGCCTGTTCTATTGACATAGACAGTGCACTGTAAGTGGAGTTAATTGCCAGAAAAAAGTGGCAACATGCTCCACAACAATCAGGAATTAAGAATATCATGTATCCAATAAAACACATGATATGACCATACTGATTGAGCATCAGCTGGAGAATATTAATTCCTGAGTTTTTAACACACATATGCAATAAGCCATTAGAGTCCCAATATCTCTGTTTTGGGTGCTTTTCTTAGAAGACAGGCAAAATGCTGCACTCCCTGTCTGGAGATTAGTTCAGGTGAAGTCAGTTGAAGTGGTTTGCCTCTTCGTTCAAGCACTGGATGGAAATGGTATTGTCGATACCACCATGAGGAAAACTGAGATATAGCACAAAACCAGAAAAAAAAATCACCTTTTGTGAATTTGCTCATAATCTTAGTTGAACATATACAAGGGATGATTATTGATTATTCTGACAATTGTTTTCTCATTTAATCAATTAATTATTTCTCATCTATAATAGTGCCAATCCTAATTTGCCGGAGTTCTTTGTTTGATCTGACCAACAGACTCAAATATATCTAGTTTACTATCACATCAAACATAGAAAAGCAGCAAATCTTTAGAATTGAGAAGCTGGAACTACATCACGTTTGGCATTTTTGCTTGCTGATTAATTTTCTGACAATCGACTTATCATTTGGTCGGCTAATTGTTTCAGCTCTACTGTTACAGTCAACTTGATAGTGAATGCCAGCTGGTGTTACCACACAATGGCTTACAAATGATATTTCTGAAAAATAACAATTACAGGCCTATAAAATAATTTATACTGTCATCTACTGTGCTGTAAAACATGGTGTGGTTGTTTTGACTGTCTCAATGATTAAACAGTAGCATTAAAACTGTGAATTAAGTTGCTTGTATAGTTTCACTGTGTAATTCTAACCATGTGTTCATAAGTGTCTTTCACTGTCTTAAAGCTGTGATCAGTGTGGACTGATAGAAACTGGCACATTATGTTGATTCTTACTATAAAATGTCAGTGGCTGACATTCATTCATTTCCTGCTATATTACTGATTTCTCTCTTATCTGACCATCGGCCGCCTCCGTCTTTAACCATCTTGCCTTTCCCTCCAGCTCTTGTCGCTCCCTGTTCACCTGCAGGCTGAGTGTAAATCTCAGTCCACCTCCTCCACCTCTCTGTCTGGCTGGCTGCCACTCCTCCTCCTCCTCCTCTTTCTCTCATGACTCTGAATGCTCTGGTGGAGCCCAGCCCCCTTTACTCTCCTCAGCTGGAGGAATTGGATACATTCACACATGCTCTCACACACAATCGCTCAGGCAGCCAGCAGGCGAGGAAACACAGGCATCATGACCCTGCCTGAGGACACACTCCATGCTGAATCTTCCAACAAATGACGCCTTTTCCACAACTGAACTTCAAGGCAGAATAAACCTCTTTGACAACATGATGAGGAATCTCTAAGGGAGTTTTTCTTCCTTTTTAAAAAACTACCAACAAGGGTGACAAGTTGAAGTTTCCTACACCTCAGGGATTGTTACAGCAACATGAGTGTCAAGAGGAAAAAGGCTGGGCTGGTCATCAGCTGGCAGAAGTCATTCTCTATCCTGGCTCCTTGGAGGAAAGGTACAGTGACCTTTTATCTTTTTCCGTGGCTGTACCAGTGGCTTAACCTTCCCTACCAGCTTGCAATTTCTGTGTCTGCTGTGAGATGAGACATCACAGTAATTTCAGTCACAGGGTGTTTTTTATTTTACATCGCTGATCTCTCATCAGCAGACAAATGCTCTCATCACAAAGCGATGCTGCGAAGCGGGCATTTGTCTCAGCGAGCAGAGGGATGATTAGCACTCTGTGCTGTGCTTTGTATTGTAGGAGGCTGACATTTTGATTGAGCAGAAGAAGTCTTAAAACAGTGGGTGTACAGGGGCATTTTGATGGGAAGCAAATCTGTTGTTGAGCTTAGCAGCTCCATCATATGACTCAAGACTCAGCTTAATAAGAGTTTAATTGGATTCCCAGACAGTAGATTAACTTCTCTCTCTGAAGGGCAATAAAGTGAACCCTGTAAACAGTTATAGTGGTTGCAAACCAACTTTTTAGACCTGATTCTTCATCTTCTCTTGCTGTTAACCGTAAAACTTTTCATTTTGTTTAAAGATGTGGTTTGAATGGAAACTGAGAGCTGTAAAAATTGTCTGTGCAGACATGAAAATCACATGTATATACCACCTACAACATGTGTTGACTGTAACAGAGAACAGGATAGATAGCAGCTTTCAAAGAAGGACAATTCATACAACAATGCAGTTCAAGGGTCTTTACATACTGCTGGGTAATTGAGAACTAGCCTTTATGTCTGCTTGACAAAACAGCCAGGAAAGTGCTTACGGTTGCTCCATTAAAGCAGCCGTGTGCGTATGACTTTGATATGATATAATAAGGCTCAAGTAAAACACAGATGTGGACTTAATTACAGTAACAGCTGATAATTTATAATGACACAACTGTAAAACGTAAACTCTGGTAGCATGATTCATCATCATATGAACTCATAATTAGAATTTAAAGCTGATTTGATTTTATGGTGACTTTGAAACAGCAGAGCAAGCTAACAACACATCTGACATATAAAGTTGTTATGGCTAACATGTTAGCAAACGGTTGTATTAGTTTTACAGTTGTGTTTTTTTCCACCTGATGAATGTAAATCTCTCCTTTTAGCAAACCTTTAGGTTTGGAAAACCAAAACATTTAGCTAAAAGAAGCTAAAAAGCTTCGTAAAATGGCAGAGTTGATGATCATTCTGTAAGTAAATATATGATAACTTAAGATCTGCGGTATTAATTTTTTTTACCACTTTGGGGCAGCAAAAGAAGTTAGAAACACTGAAAAAACACATTTACTGTCATGTTTTGATTTGTGTACAATATTCCCTCTCCTTTTAACTCTGGTTTGGTCTCGACCAACCCTGAGAAAATCATATGTCTCTTAGCTGCTAAATGCTCCACTATGTTCACCAGCTAGCCTCTAACTGTGTCTGTCTGCTGTTTGGTGGTAAGTAGGTAGTGTATAGTGGGTTTATTAGATTTATATCAATAGAGCTGCAAAGTTCATATTAATTCTAATAGATCCATTGTTAATATAAAAACATTGATTAGTGGCGTTTTAATTATTACATTATCTGTCTGAAGAGTCTACTTTGAGAGTTCTACATCTCATCGCTCTTTCCTTTCTAATCCTGGCGTCAGGTTGCTGCGCATTCCTCATATAAGCCTTGGTCAGATATCTCTGTCAGCTTATTTACAGTACAAGCCTCCACACCTGCCGAGGTGCAAATCCTCCAGCCGCTCTGTTGTGGGAGGGATGATAAATCTGCTCATTGTTGCGGCTGTGAGGGAGCCCCTACGCTCTGTTGACAGCAGTCACATTGTTTGCCATGTTACTCAGAGTAGGAAGAAGAGGGCCATTGTAAAGATAACACTTACATTGTGTACAGTGCAGCAGGGAGCAGCTCTTAATTGGCGTGTTCTTATGTGTCTTTGTTATCGTTTCATCACTGTTTAGGTTGAGGAGAGAGGGGGATATTGTCTGCCTTTCTCCAAACTGTAACACAACATCACTGGCTGAAATATGATGTTCTTTGTTTCAGGAGACTGTAGAAAACCGTGGAAAACAAGCAGAATCCCTCCCTCAAAGTGGCATGTTTAAATTCTCTGCTCATCATTAGGTTACTAAAACCCTGAAATATGCAAGACTGAGACAAATTCAGTGGAATTCTGTAAGAGACAGGATTATAATTTAGAGTATGGTTGTTAGACATTATTCAGACATCAGGAATTTGAGTTTCACACATGTAGAGGAGAAGGTTTCGCTCACTGTTTCATGTGGAGGGTTCGAAGATTTTCTCAAAGGATGCTGACACTGATTTTTAATGCTTTTACTACATCATTTTTTGTGGGTATTTCAATGTCTAACTTTACCATTACAACTAAAAAAGGTAGCATTGTGAGGGTGTGAAAATACCTGTGTTGGTTAATTTTGGTGCCAATCATAGTTGAAGGTTATACTGTACTACTACTACTATGTGGTTTTGCATTTAGTTTCCTTTGGGTCCAGATGTTCCTCACCAAGAAAACTACAGCACTGGTCACCCGTCAAGCAACCTTTTGTGGTCATGTAAATAATGACTGTTGTCTGTCAGAAGCATAAGTAGTGAGACGTAGAGTCTTCATGGGTCCACTCATTTCTAAGGAACCCAGACCCAGGTCCAAATTTTACTCAGTGTAATCAGGTCCAGTAGGGTCTGGTTTTACTGCCATGAATCTTGGGTCTGTATGTCAACATGTCCAGTACCTGAGTGGATCCAAATGGACTCAAGTATACGTGGTATCAGTTCTGATAGTGTGGTACATCACAATCACTGGAGAAAAAGAAACTGAGGTGTTCTTTATTGACAGGAGGGACAAGTTAAAGGAAAAGGAATACAAGGAGGTAAAACCAACTGGCACATCAGCTGTTTGCTCCTGTTTTATGCAAATAGTTGATAAAGATGAGAAAAAGGTTCTGACAAGCAAACTGAACCTGAACTTAGTTTAGGAAACTCAGTAGACCTAGTCTACATGATTTATGCTGTTAAATAAATGAAACAAATTCTTGCTGTTGGACTTTTGGAATTTGATTCACAGATATTAAATAGGTTAGAACATTGTTGTTATGTCTGTTTATCACCACATTTTGGATTGGGTCTAATTATCCTCAGGTTTATTCGGGTCAGGTTTGACTGTGCTCAGGTCACCCTCTGATCGGGTACAATTAATTTATACACTTAGGATTCTGGTAGGTTGTCCTTGGGCTTGTTTTGGATCATGAAGATCTCTAGAGGGGTGTCATTATTGAGCTGAAAGAACCCCTGTTGGCTGGATTGTCTGACTTTGACCATAGAGACCACAGTTCACAGTCTGCCTCCAAATGTCAACAACAGATTCTTTTAACCATGACCATGATCTTAAAGTCATTTTAGTTATCTGAACTGAGAGTTTTGTGTTGTAAATATTGTAAACAATTTGATGTGTAGCCTACATATTGATTGAATTGATTGGCTCAACCTGAGATCTACACCAGAGTCGAATCAGGTGAAATCTATATATGGACCTTCTTGGTCACACATTGCGTATTACTTGATGAAGACTTAATGACAAAATGTTGTAATTCTACTTAATACATCAACTTTTTGGGAGCATCTATTCAGTGTGCAGGCACTCTTTTCTCGTGAGATCGTCTAAACCTAAACACTACAACAACTACATGGATTTAGTTTAAATTTTAGATAGCAAATGTGGACAAAGCTAATGTGATTATATGCTGTATTAAGTTTTGTGTTCTTCAGTATACAGAAGTTATGAGGTTCTTGTTTCTTTTCATTTGAGTATTTTCCATTTTTGGCTACTTTCTCTCCACTAGATTTCAGAGGGAATATCATACCTGTCACTTTGCAGAAAGACATTTAATACAAAACCCTTGTGTACAGCCATTGTTTACTGTTGCTATTTGGTGCTGTGTGATTCAAAATGACTGAATGAACTTAAAGCGTAAAAGCTCTGGAATTTCAGTAAATGTCTCCAAACATGCTTGACTTGAATGCATCCTAAAAGTATTTTGGGTATATGCAGACCTTGCTGACTGTCCTGAAAATAATTGGATGCTTGAACTCCTATGTCCTGTATTTTGGAGGGATGAGAAATCAAACTCTAAACTGTCAGAGGAAATTAGCCAAAGGAGTTTTGACTTGAGTTACGGTGCTCCTGCACATTCTTGCCTTATCCTAATGGTTTCTGATAGGACAGAGCAGAGTTGTGGGCCCCGTTAACTTTGATAAAGAGAGGGAGTCTGGGTATCATCCTTGCGGGTGATGACGCCATGGGCGAGAAAGCGGTGGAAAACAGGGAAGGGATCCTAGCTCGGCCACGTGTTGATAGATGGGTCCAGAGGTGGACTGCCTCTCCTGGGTTTAGAGGACAGTGATAGTTGGGGGATGGGAGGAAAGTGTGCAGTGGTACGTCCTGCTCATCACACATCTGCTTTATGTCAGCTGTACTGGCACCAGAGCTGATTATTAACAGTTGTGTCATATGACTAAAATTACATTTATAAATCAGACTCCATAAAACAAGATGTTCAGACTTTCTACTGCTGCCCCAGCAGTACCAGTGGTAAGTCTTGACCACTGACCACCCAGTGCTAACAGGGAGCTGACATACCCATAACCCACCTGGGCTGTAAAAATAGCCGGCTTGTCACAGCCTGTTTTTGACCTCTCCACTCAGGATCTGAGAGGCCAACTGAGCCAATTGTTCAGCCCGAGGGCTTACACATGCCTAAATGTGGTGCCTCAGACAAACTACCAAAATCTCAGAAAACCTCCTAAAACCTGTCTTCTGCATTAAGCAGCAGCCGGACAGCATACACCTGCTGCAGAGTGAAGACTGTGAATCTGTAAATGGTGTAAACGGATGAGGAAAACACTGCCTTTTTCCAGTTTCATGAGTCACTATGAGCAGCTAGAAAACAATTTCAGGAGAATGTTGTGGCTCGGAAAAGAAGAGTTTCAGTTAAAGAACACATGATAATATTTGCAAATAACTCAGATCATGAGCTGAATATCAACATTTCTATGTCTTCGATTTGTGAATTTAAGCTCCCTTTGCATGCAGTTATTGTTTATGTTCCATATATAAATCATGTTTGTCTTGGAAAACATGACACAAATGGCAGGCTTGGAATGTGGCGCCTGAATGATAGTAGAAAAACCCCTGCAGGAGTTTCTGTAGGTAATTTGAGCACAACACGCACACGTATGGTCACATGCGGTGACTCTTTTTTTCCACTTCAACAAGCTGCTGGAAATATTCCACTATAATCTTGGAACATGTCGACTATATCATGTCACTCAGTTCTAACAGATTTTTGTGGCATATTTAAGCTGTTACTATTCCTTTCCAACTTGTTCTGAAGGTCCTTTGGATTCACAACTTCCTACTGAATTTAAGCCACTCTCACTTTGCTTTAAACATCTTGATATTAGCCCAAATTAGCTCAAAACACGGTTCCTTCCAGCATGAAAGCACTACATAGTACAGCGAAGCACAGCTGTGAAAGTCGTGTAGAATTGTTGCAAATTGATTAATCAATCTTAGCTCACACCATAAAACAGTATGACTGGAATGAATTTGTATTATATTTCATCTTAAATATTTTTTTTCAATATTAAATATAGAAAGAAAATATTATATTTTATTTCAATATTGCTATAGTAGTAGATAGTTACTGATAGGTAGGTGGTTTGATGGTAGAAGCCAAACCACATAATTACTGGTAACAACTTGGTTTGGTGTGAACATAAACTGTGAAACTTGAAAAAAAGAAAAAAAAAAGATGGCATGACGCCCCTGCACATATTCTAACATTTAGTCTAAAAGCAGCTGCCTACATGCTTTACACCTGTGCTGTATTTATACATGACTCACTGTCTGAAGGAGTCAGCTGTTTGAATAAAAGAACTAGTACCAGTGAATGTATTTGCTCATGTGTTTATTGACTCCAACACCCACTGGGCTCTGTTAACCCCTGGATGCAGGCTTCCAGCCTTCCAGGCAGCTTAGAGCTTTGTTCTTGTGGTGTCCAAGCCCAAGGTATCAGAGAGGGCAACAGGGCAATCCACAGACTCTACCTTAACACCTTTAGTCTTGAGGACTCTGACTCTATAAGGCACTTACTTGAATGACAATACTAGCAATGCCTGGAATGTGAAATGAATATGATGGGAAATGGCTGAAGGACATTTTTAGACAGAAAAGAGGCTTAGGATGAGTCTGGGGCAGGAGGATGGCCTGTCTGTAATTATATGTTGTGGGGTTTAGTCAAGCACAGAGACTGGAAATAGGCTGAGTCAGCCAGTGTAGACAATTACAGGATAGAATATCTGTTTGTGTTGTTTGGGAGGGATGAGGACAGCTGGATCAGGGCGACACCTGTCCAGCTGACGGTGATTGCGTGGAGAGGATTGTATGGGAGGATGGGGATTGTATCACAATAGCAAGAAGTCAGATTACACGGCTGAGTTGGCCAGATGACTTCAGCGTGTAATTAAAGTCAACCTGCTCTCCTTCTTATTGTCTGCTGGTAATTCACAGGAACAGGCATGCACTGAAAAGCTATGTGGGAGAATAAATAAGCCAGATAGCAAGTAGAGTAAAAACCAGCGCCTGATGTTTGGTCTCCAGAGAAGCAATGTGTTGTTATTCTGCTTCATAAATTTCACAGCTTTCACATTCTCATCTGGTGTTTTTTCAATTTCCACATTCCTGGTCTTTGGAAACAAATTCTTGGGCTGTTCTGTCACTGAAGATAGATCGGCTTCCACTTAATGCTGTTAATTGAGTAAAGATGACTTGGACACCAAAGAGGACTTCAACAGAGCTGCAGCATGCAAGCCAGTATCCTAAGGAATTATGTTCATAATGGATGGTTCACATCTCAGGATTTATGTCCAGTGCCAACATGGGAAGTATTGTGCTTTTTATGTAGAGAGGCAGAATGTAGGGGTGGTGGATGGACATGTGATCCAAATTAGCAGTGTGGCTCTGTGGATTGCTGTGACAGTCAGTTGGTTGATCGGTCCACTATTTAAGTCCGGACTGAAATATAATTATCGTATGTATTGCCATGAAGTTTGGTACAGACAGAAGATGCATCCTATTGACTTTAGTGACCCCCTTACATTTCCTCTAGTGCCACCAGCAGATCAAAATTTTCACTTAACTGGTGAAATGTGTAAACATCGATGGATTGGTACAAAATTTTGTACAGACATTCATGGTTCCCAGGCTGTTTCTTAATGAACCTGACTGTTTATCTATGAACTTGGTATTTTTGGTTTTGAGTGGTAACTAAAATGACTTTGGTCATGCTCTGACTTTTCGACACCATTATTAGGTCAGAATTCTAAAATGTTCCAATAATTTGACTAAATACCTGCAAAATTAAGAAAAAAAAATTAAAACTAAGATAGAGAGCATGGTATGTACAATACATGTATAGCTGCTAAAACAGTAGCATGTTAGCGTGATGATGTTAGCATTTAAATCAAAGTCGAGCCTCACAGAGCCACTAGCATGACTCTTAGTCTTGTTTAGTTTTGATCTTTTTCTAATCTCACCATACTGCAGGAAGAAAGAATTTTGGTGTAGAGCATTGCAAAATGTTGGCGCTGAATGTAACCTGGGGTTTTACAGAATTGTCCAATAGCAATATTCTTGCTGGTGATTAAGTTGGCATATAACTGGTGTCTTGAGTGCAGTTTGTTTGACTATAAATGACAGAGGTTCACTTGTGCAGGATGTGTCAGCTGTAGTGATAGCTTTATTGCCTCTTACTCACTCTTGACATGTGCCGTGTAATTGACAGATTGAACACAGAATGATTGATGAAGTAGATCAACTGAACATTGCAAATTCAATGAATATTCTCACTAGCTTATAATAGCTGGTACAAAGAAGAGGGGAACTGGTTGCTAACACACACTTCCTGGTAAAAGATTTAAGTCCTGAATAAAGTTATTGTAGATAAAAGTAGGCTTGATGGAAACAAAAACATGCTATCTGCTTCATATCTGGCTGAGATCTGAGATAGCCACTGACCCACATTTTGTTACTGGTATTTTGCTCCAAAACATACCTCACTTATGTTCATACTCATGGAAAGGTGCATTACAATGTACTGCAATATTGAGATTCCAGGCTGCCTGGTGAGTTACTGTTTGATCTCTTTAGTGAGGGAGTCCAGTCCACAAGCTTTTAATTGGAACTCCAGGTGGATTTAAGAAGCAGAATGCTGTCTATTCTTTAACAATGACCCAATAAAAAGCATCAAAACGTCATATTGGCTAGAAACTGGGTCAGTGTGGGGCAGTTTCACAGTCAGATACTGTTTGGGTTAACAGCTGTGCAGATTGACACCTGAATGCAACATCCATAAATATTTTGGTAATTTTACAATCTTCCTGCTTGTTAGTACATGTTCAACTCACTCTAACAGTGGTAAGAAAGACAGGAAGCAGTTTGTAGTTTATGTCTAATAAGGAGTTTCATGGGCTCTTGTGCTCATTTGTCACAGTCACAAAATCCATTGATGTCAGGTTTTTCTGCTATGTTCCATGGTGGAAGCATTGCTCAGGGGGCCTCCGACCATGGGGCCCCTTATCCCTGACTGACTTGTGGGTGAGGCCCCTTGTAATCGTAAGAAATGTAGGCCATCAAAAAAACAAATACAAACAAAAACTTTTTAAAAAATATTGCTTGAACCTCAAATGGCGAGACAGTGTGAAATAAGACAAGGGTGTTACTACATCTTATCTGCAGAGAACAAGCTCAATTCACACAACCCTGGCTCCTAGAAATAACGCTCACATTAGGGGTGTAATGGTACACAAAATTCACAGTTTGGTATGTACATTGGTTTGGGGTCACAGGTTGGCACATTTTCAGTACAGCAGAAAAAAAGAAAGGCAGAAAATAATATTTTGGTCCTTTATTTTGAAACCAGGGCAACCAGGGTAGCCATGCTACAGCTAAGTGGTGCACTGCCAAAACGTTCTGGGTGGAACTTGTGCTCTAGAATTATTTTGACAGAAAGTAAGTATTTTAAAAGTAATTTTGAGTCATGGAGTATACCAAACTGAACATTCTGTGCTGAACATTTCGGACGAATATGCATATCGTTACACCCCTAGTTCATATACAACTAAATTGTTTTCACAATTACATTGCATTGGCAAACATAATCGCTTCCTGGATGATGTTCAGAGGCATTGTTTTTTTTATTGAATTAGGTGCATTTATATATCACATGGAAGTCTGAGGGAAAGGGTCAGGGTGGATGCTGGAGAGACTCAGGATAATTGAACAACAATGTATCAACATTGTTCGGTATCCTACTTTTGACCTGGGAAAATTAATTGCAAGGCTTGTTCCAGCCAGTGCTTTCTATAATTGTGTCATACAGTAGCAGCAAGGGGAGGAGAGGGCCTCAAAGACACTGTGCCCAGGGGCTTCCACAGCTTCATCTCTGTAAAAGAAACAGCTTAAGCTTAGATAACCACAGACACACTTTAAACACAGCAAAAAATAAAGCCCAGCTTCTGACTTTGTGGTGCAGTATTTAAGTTTTATCTTCAGTAGAGATTTTTTATATCACTACACTGCTCCTTGACATCATCCATGTTTATTTGTTGACCTCAAGTCCTTGAGCACAATTACATGTAGTGTAGATTACTTCTAAAACTTCCAAACCAAACATATAGTAAAGCTGTTCATTAACTCTCTGTGCCTGCCTACATGGTAGTTACTGTACTATGGGTTATCACTGCTGCTCTGTAGCCCTCTTAATTCTTTTATCTCCAGGATAAGTGTGAAACACAGCAGCTCTCCTGACTCTGGCACTCATTACACAACTGACTGGACACTGTCTTGATACAGGCAATTATGAGATTATCAGGAGCTGCTGCTGGAGACACTGGACACGGGTGTTAAGCCTTTCTATCTCCGGGTTCACAGTTCTGTCAAGAATACAGTCTGTACTCTGATAGTATAGAAAACTCCCGAGATACACCATCTTTACTTCATTTTACTCAGTACACTGGTGATGTAGTTGATATTTGTTTTGCACTTTTAGATTGCCCATGGATACTAAAGCTATTCAAAATTCATATCAAAGACTGAATGTGTCTGAATTACACCTGACCAAATTACAAAGACATAATTCAACATACAAATTGGAATGATAAACAACAATAACATCTTTTTCAATACATGAATGAGTGTTCATCTGAACTTGGAAAGTCAGTTATGTTAACTCAGTTCCCTTGTTACCTGCAGTATACAGATGTATTTTTAGAGCCTAGTTGCCCAATATATTAGTCAGGAAGTTGGTTAAATGTCACCAAACAGGAGTAACCCTAGCTGTCTTGCTAACTACAAGTTAGCAAGCTAGCAAACCATGCTGCATTTCTTTTGTGAAACATTTTATACTCCAACAGGGCAAGCAATGCTGCTTGTTAGTACATGTTCAACTCACTCTAACAGTGGTAAGAAAGACAGGAAGCAGTTTGTAGTTTATGTCTAATAAGGAGTTTCATGGGCTCTTGTGCTCATTTGTCACAGTCACAAAATCCATTGATGTCAGGTTTTTCTGCTACGTTCCATGGTGGAAGCATTGCTCAGGGGGCCTCCGACCATGGGGCCCCTTATCCCTTGTTACCTGCAGTATACAGATGTATTTTTAGAGCCTAGTTGCCCAATATATTAGTTAGGAAGTTGGTTAAATGTCACCAAACAGGAGTAACCCTAGCTGTCTTGCTAACTACAAGTTAGCAAGCTAGCAAACCATGCTGCATTTCTTTTGTGAAACACTTTATACTCCAGCAGGGCAAGCAATGGTGGGACACCATTTTGAACTCATTGTTTCTCTCTCTGTCTGTTCCCTCAAATGTCAGCACTGTCAAACATGGTTTGCAGTTCGTCACAGCACTAATTGGTCTGTCAAGCCTCTACTCTCTGCTCCAAGTAGATTTACTTTGTGTCTGCAAGAAAATTCACTGATTAAAGTAATTCCACTGAAATAAATGGATTTCATTCTGAAATGTTGCTGTTACAAATGCTGGTGTGACTTGGTCCTTTGGCCAGAGTATGCTCGAAACAAATTGTAACATAGCTGAAACACTTTCAGACAGTCTCTCCTCAAAGACAGTCACGGTGTTCACTCAGTTGTTCACATGGAAACTGACAATAGAAGTGTGCAGAATGAAATATGTGTATAAATAAGTGTCAAAGCAGAAAGGTTCTGGAGAAAATAGCAGTGAGAAGGTTTTCCTAAATGGATAATGCCTCTATGAGCTGGAAGCATTTTGCATTGCACGACTATTGTTTGCATTGCCGGTGACTCTAAATCCTTTTACATCACACTCTGGCTTTCAGTGGCTTCAGAGGTATTGCTCAAGAAACAGTCAACAATGATTTAGGCTACCAAAAGCTTAAACACATAATGGGCTTTTTAATTCTCTCCATACAGTGAGGTCATTGGGAAAAACAATAAGCCTCAGTGGTGACCTGCTGAAGCCACAATGGAAATAGTTGCATGCATTCTACTATTTTTCCCAGCATTCACCAAAAACAGGAAATGAGTTTTCTAGCCTACACAGAACAGAATTTATTTTAGGAGTCAACAGCTCGAGTTGAGCCTTTCTTAAAACTTTTTTTCATGTAGCATAAGCAGCTCGAGGCAGACTCCAACAACAAGAGCTAACCACAACCAATGTCTGTATAAGAAAATAAATTGGTGGAATCTAGTAAAATAAATGTTAGGCTTGACTGTACTGTTGTGAAGTTACACTGAAACTTCATGGTAAGCAGAGGAAAATATACAGAGAGCATCATCATATTCACTGCCTTGATGAAGCCACAATGTGATTCAGTTAGCCAGTTAACAGAGTAAACAGTGGAAATTTAATTTCCTTCAAAAGGGTCAGGTTAAATTCTTTTGAAAATCTAAGAATAATTTCTGCTTAACTGGCATTTTTGATGTCCAATATGCTGATTCAGTTGCAATATTCAGTTCTACAATTGTGTGCATCTTTGCACAACAACATGTACAGTATGTATGGAAAAAAAGTTTGCCATAATCCAGCAATTGAATATAATATCTAACTTTCTGATAGCAAATGACCACAAGTAATAATCGACATATAGATCAATAAATTATGAGTACTCACAGTGAAATAATGATGGTTTGGCTTTTCAGTAATTGCTGTGAATATTCCAACAAGTCTTTCAAATTTAACGACATAATACAATTCATATCATTAACAAAAAACAACAACAATAACAACAGCAACAATAGGAAAAAAAAACCAAACCAAAACTACCACACAACCTATTGTCCCTATCAGGAGGACATCATCGAATGCCTTCCAAAAGTATTACAAATGACCGTTTCAACATTCATATGAGTGTTTTTCTAACTGCTGTTAAAAGGGAAGTACGTCGAAACATTAGCATTGTTGTGTTTCTAGGTGTTGGGGTGTACTACTGCATATGGGAAAAAGTTGTCTAAAACTTTTTGTGGCTCCAAAGGGAGCTGTCTGAAATCTGATAAATTGCCTTAAGTGATGTCACTTGAGTCAGCATGGGTTGGTGCTGAAGACTACAAGTTTGAAAATTAAAAAAATCTGGGGGTGTGGAGTTAGGAAGAAGAGAGGTTGCTAGACCTCTGTAGCCCACTCATCATCTCTGCTGGAGGCTAGCAGCTCCAGGCTACATTAGTGCTGGCGCTACTAGCATAACACAACCAAATCTCCAACCGAAAAGTCGGTGGTTGAGTTGAATTGGGGGTAATGTAGGCACCAGCTGTTGTCATGAAAGAAGAATGTGTGGGACAAAAAAGACAATATCTCTGATAAAAAACTGTCCATCGTGAGTCTAACAATGTTAAAAGGGTTTAGTGCTAAACCAGTGAGGAAGTCTTTTAAGGTGTGGTTTAGGCCCAAAAACTACTTGGTTAACGTTAGGGAACAATTGTGGTCATGGTTGAAAGAAAACTTTGTGATTGGTAGAGAAAGACCATGGTCATGGTTCAAAGAAATCATCACTGGTGGTCTGTCCTGACAGAGGAGAGTCATAAACCATATGACAATGATGATTGTTTCTTTGGAGGACAGTCATCCATTATTTGATGATGTACACACTGATTATTTGTTGTGGTCTTTTTTTTCAATGTAGCCATAGATGTCTTTAAAATATGGGGCTTTACAGTCATTAAACCCCACACCAATCCCTGTTGTGGTCATTTTGTATTTGAAGAGTTTGACTTTTTATCATTTCTGATTGATGATGATTAATTGCAGAATTCTGGCACAAAATTTCTTCTGTACATAAGCACTGTGTTAACACAGGGCAAGCACACTTTCGCTTTTAGAAAAATGACTAAGTACTTCGTTTTGTGTTGAACCATGGTGGGAAAACACAGGCCTTGTTTAAAATGGGAAGAGACCTGATTCTGAGCCTTTAGAAGCTGATATGGTACAACCAAACACTGTACTATCAGTGTTTTGGCAGAGCTGCTTCTATTCAACAACAGGGTTATCAAAACAGTGGTCATTTTCTAGGAACTATGGGTGCGTCGCTGTTTTGTTGAGTGATTGACTTTGAAATCAAAACAAGATGTTTTCTGACGAAATTCTGCTGCAGTACAAACCAGTGTTTCCAGTTTTCATCGATTTGATGCAGTTTAATTAGAGGCGAATATGGGGTTGTTTTTTATTGGTCCAAATCATAAATATTTCACATTTTCAGCAGAATAGTTGTGCCAAGTAAGAATTAAAGTTATAAAAGTATCCAATCAGTTCCAATCAGCTAACATCCTATGTTTCTAACTAATTACTTGTGAATCATTCATCATTCAGTGCGGGCCTCCACCCTTCACAATCACAACATCCCCTCTGCCTCATCTAAACCACACAGAAGGAATTCCACAGTGATTGTCCATATCCACACTGCATAATTACTTTTACTTTTGCTTTGCTGTGCCTACTATCAATAAGCCAAATACTTCCACGTCTGTTCAAGTTCTCACAACATGCTTTTGAGAAAATTCCCCTCCAAGGACTCCCTCCTCCAAAGTTCCCCTCAGAGAGGATAAAAGCATTGGATATACCACTTCAAAGAACTTTTAATCTCATATTTGCCTTGGCAAGGTCTCCAATTCACCCTGCAGGAAGTCGCCCAACCTCTTCTATTGTTGAGGTGAGATCTCGCACTCTGGAATTATATTATTCCAAAAACGGTGCTTAGCTGCAGTTTCAGTTCAAGCATTTTGACTAAACAAATAAATCAACCTTAATCTTAATCAGGGCCCCTGTATTTCCCTGGGGGGATTTTTTTTTGTGTTTTCTTTGAAAATTCAAAGGTTGGAAAGAAGGAAATAAATGTCATTTGATTGACAGCGAGACATATCAAATTGCCCACAGTGAGAAACAGGAGAGGACACATATGACTGCTCCCTGTAATGGTCTTAACTGGAGCCTCAGATCAAAGCTGGACAGTCAGATAGGGGACACTGACAAATTGTATGGATCTTGTGGTATTTGAGTTAAAGAATGCAGGATTACATAAATACCAGTCCTCGGGTTTCACCAAAGCATCCACTCATACCACTATTGATATACCTTCTATTAATGTGTCTGTGCAATTCACGGTCAAAAGACTGGAATGATAGACAGTCTTTAATTTTGTTGTTAAAATACTCTTAGAAATAATCATAGTTGTACAAGCCATGAATTATATAATTCAGCTATTGTTGAAATACCTTAAGTCAAGCAAATCCACTCTCTGGCAGTCCTAAGCTACACTTAAGTTTGGCTCAAAATCAGGTATTTCAAGGTCTTTCATTTCCTTTGAGGTATTTAAGAGACATTAATTCCTGTGTACATTACGAACTGGAAGCCCAGGTATGCAGACGGAGCAGACTGTCCTCCCAAGAATAAGTCATTTTAGCAAATGCGCAATGATGACGTATATGTTTACATTTACGCTCGGGTGACAAAAATCACCAGTGGTCGTAGGAAGGATCAGTCTTCATTTCATCAAGTGCCCCAAAATTATATTTATTTACTTTCAAGTGACAATGCCCTCAAGCAGCTGCTGGAATTATGTCTCTTGTTCATTGAGAGCACAGGAAGAAGTTGCGTGACATATTATGTGAGAAAGAGTGACAAAGTACGTATAGGCAGGAGTTCAGGGTGGATGAGTGGGACAACAAAACATGGTCCTTTGCAACAGTTCATTACCTATCAACAGTCTGACTATGATTGTTCCCTAACTTCAGCCAAGTCATCATTAACCCCAACCTGACCTTAAAGAAGTTGTCATTTTAACCCAAACCATAATCGTAAGCATAACCCTAACCCAGTGATTTGTACGGTTTTGGAAAGCACTAAGAACCAATAGGGGTGTCCAATCAGAAAAGGCTTGTTTGTGTCATTCTGGAGGGCAGTTATTTTGTGGTTTAATGTGGAGGACTTGTTGTGAAGTAGATATTTTAACCCAAACCATGATACTTCCTGAACCATAAACAAGCTGTTTTTGTGCCCAATCCAAACCAAACCAAACCGATCAGAAAATTCTCAGATGGCTGTTACAAATAATGTATTTGTTGTTTAATTTGAAGGACTTGTTGAGATGCAGCTATTAAAATAAACTTGTATTTCTTGATTTGCTCTTCACAGGTAAAGGAGACACGTTACTGGACAGCGAGGTTGTTCTGACAAAAATGAAGCTTTTAAGCAACTTCAACGAGAGGCTCCTTATGACTGACGACTCTACATCCACCATCTCCACAGTGTCGGTTTCCAAGCAGGATGTCTCGGACCCCACCAAAGCTCCCAAGGTGAATTCCCACCTTTATGTCAAGTCCAGGCAGCCTCAGCTGGAGTCTGGCTCAGACTACCTGTCTGCAATTTTCTCAGACCCTCAGCTACCGAGGCTGTACAAGTTTGAATCAGAGGACTCTGGAGTGGAGCTACCCAGTGGAGCTAACTCTCCGTCCACCCCGACAGGCTCTGAGCAGAGTTTTGTGGTCCACAGTCGAGAGTCATCTTGCGACTCCTGCAACTTAAACTCTGACCCTGCCACTCTCCCTGATGAACTATCCACACATGGACAGAGCCCTGAGATTAAACCGGCAGAAGACTTGGTGGATAACAGTCTGAGTACAGCAGTGGATACTCAGGACAATGTGCTCATGCCCTTAAATGAATTCAGTTTTTCAGCTGAGAGTATAGAACTGCACATAGGTGAGAACCTGGACAAGGACCAGTGTGGGGCTTCAGGAATCAACCCTGAAGGAGATGAGGAGAGGTCTGAACAGCTTGAGGAGAACAGTGCTGTAACTGAAAGGATCTGTTCAGAGAATACGAGGCCTAGGATACAATCGTCGACAGAAGCCTATGATGACATGACAGGCAATGACTTTGAGCCGGAGCCTTTAAGAAGGAGTGCCACCACTGACAGCCTTGAGGAGTACATGGACGAATGCTGCAGACTCAGTGAGGTAAGAAGAACATGATGTCTAAACATGCTTACTCCAAACACTGACCTCAATCACTTGTGCATCCAAAGGCACAAATGCTGCCTTAAAGGAAAACTATTGTTTCTTACAACTTGGGTGCTATTTTCATAGTTCTAGTTATCAGTTCAATCCGTTATGATAACATTTTAGCCTACTCACCAAAGTAATTGCTGAGATCTTGGAATGCGCAGGAGAAACTCAAGTAGTCAGACAATCAGACAACGCTTTCGCTTGATTAGCTACCACTTTATTCAAAGGTAAAACTGAAAGTGAGCACACCTGTGATGTCGCTAATATTCCCTCTTTGCACAGGAAAACTGAGTACACACAACTATGCCAGGTACAGTAGGTCAAAGTTTAAACAAGAACTGGGTCTGTAAACTGTGATAGATGTTTACAACTGATTGTTTGGGTAATAATTTTATTGTTCACCTTTGTTTTCTCTTTCAAATAAGTTTGACTAACCTGTTTGTTTCCAACTTGTCTGATTGTCTGACTGCTTGTGTTTCTTGACCTTTCTGACCTATTTTTTGTGAAGTATTGCAAGATCTCAGCAACTGCTTTGGTGAGCACAATGTCCAAGTCTGTTGAATTTATATGCAATCATGCTGCTTGTAAAATTCGCAATACATTCAGTCTTAACACACTTAAAGAAATATTGTCTAAACAAGCTCTTACATGTCTAAGTTGGATGTTGTTACTGTGTAGTGAGTCATCTCAGGTTCAAACACTTACTGCTGCTGAAACACAGTGATAACAACCCTTTGCATTCATACTGGATCATCTTGTGTGTGTGTGTGTGTGTGTGTGTGTGTGTGCTGTGTTCAGTGCTTCCAAAATTGTTGAATACGGACAATTATGGTTCCTCCAGACTTGAGGGAAATCCCCTTTGGATGAGCAACAAATATATTTTATGTCCTCTGTCATTAATTCTAATTTTAAACCCTTTCCAGCCTTTATGTCACCAGGTAATTACATCACTGCAGCTGTAATAAGGTTCTCAGAGTCAGTACGTTTCTTGACTGTATTACATAATGGGTGAAGGTCCTTCAATTTTCTGCTAAACAAAATAATGTAAATAGTATTGAAGCTATACTTGTGCTTTGACCTCTTCCTGTGCCAGGGGCATGACAAAAAAACTGTACAACTGTACTCATTCATAAGGACCTGCAGGGGCATGTTTCATTCATGTTACAGGAAAAAAAAGCCACTTTACTGTTCACATCTAAAATGAAAGAACAGAGTGTGCTCTACAAGGAGAGCACCTGACAGCTGTGGGAGCTGCTAAGTCAAAATCACCTGTTTGATCTCCTGAAAACATCACAGCCAAGCTCTGAGACTGTCTTTCATTATGGGCAGCCATTAGCGTGACAATCTGATACAGCCATAAGTTTTCCATATGAATGCCATGTGTTGTTTGACTGGAGTGAGACAAATTGGAAATAATGAAAAAATGTTTGATACACCTTTGAACCAACAACCCTCTTTTGAAACAGGGAGTATTGTTTAAAAGGGGAATTTATTTACTTGTAATTTTTTTCTATGGACCTTTTTGACCAGTTTAATATATAAAAGAGCAAAGTAAATACTTAGAAGAAGCGCAGTGCCATTACGCACAGTCATTCACTGTGTTTACCTTCATTATATCACCTGAAAATGACACCAGACTGCTACAGAATAACCACACACACCTGTACACACATTAGACTGGTTGGTTATAACTTGCCTGTTATTGTGTTATGTGGGTCACCAAGGATCATCATAGCCTCTTTTCCAACTTTCTTTTTAGCGAAAGTTGCGTTCCATGTTTTATTCCTGAAATGCATTGTTGTGCAAGCAATTTTGTGTCATGGACGATGTGACCATTTATGATGTGAGATACAGTAGAGTTAAAATTGAAATACAGTCATTTTGACACCATCACATAAACAGCTTCACCAAATTTTGTTATTATTTATTTCTACTGTCATTGTACCAATCATCTGTTAAGAATCCCACATTATTTGCCTCTGGCTGCAACACTCTGCACCTCCGCACAGCAACATGATTTCCTGAAGTATTTCTATTTGATGAGCTAATGTTGTCATACTTCATATGTGGGATGACTGAATCTGGTATGGAGCCTGGTACTGAATCTGGTATGGAGTGCCAGTAAGGAGAATAAGCTAATATCTGCCAATAATATTGGTCTTGCTGATGTATGGTTCAGGCTAGAGACCTTTTTTACAGAAAACATTTTTACATGCCACAGTAGGGAAAGCACAGTTGCTTCAACTGCTTCAGTTTCAGGCTCCTGGTGTTGTTCATGCTGGCTCACTGTCACAATGTCATGTCATACTGAGACACTCGAATAGAATAGAACACCTGTGCTTTTTCTACTATGCCAAGTCAAAATGTCTGCTGTAAAAAAGGCAATCACTTTTAAATCCTGAATATAAGGTTGGGCACCACAGATTTATCAACATACTAGAACACAGGGTTTAAACAGCTCAAACTCTTCAAGCTATTACTGCTTTTCAAAGCTACAAATGTTGTGCCACATTCTTCCTCAAAGTCCTTTCAAAACAATGTCATGTTCAAAGGCTTTGGTGTAGACAAGGCTAGCAGTCAGACAGGCTGTGAGGTGGGGAGGGCATGCGTTACAGTACGCGGCAGCTTTTTCATTGACCTGCATGTCATGCAGCACCTGTTCATCTGTGCTCAGAGACTGGAGATTTTCCTGCAGATACTGTTTCTGACCGCCAACTCCTCTCTCATCTGGACCCTCCCTGCTTTCCAAGCCCAGAGGATGGTGGCCTACCTGGATGCATCAAATAGGTGTCAAATATTTCAAATGACTCACATATTTACCCAGATAAAGGCTCTTTGATAGGTCTCTGGGGCCCTTGTGAGGTAATGGCGTGTGGCAGTGGCTTTTAGGGGCCCAGCATGACAGACTCTAGGGGTACATTGTTGACAGGCAGTTAGGTGGTATGCCCCCCACCCCCATCATCATCACTTGTCACCACAGCTAATAATGTAATTCCTTTCCCTGCTAAATGGGACTCTGTAGTCCGGGCTGAAGGATATTGGATTTTCCTTGCCCCAAATACTTGAACATCAAGGACTTTCTCTATGTTTACCTCCATGTCTTTTCTCCCCCACACTGTTCCTCTGTCTTAACATGGATAACAGTTTTTGACACAGTTGTGCTGCAGAAGCAAACTTACTAATGTTACCATGACAAGGAAATGCAAACACTGCCAGGTTGAATTAAATATATCAAGAATAAATTCTGTAATGTCTGCAAGTTAGATATATTTTGTGCATAGCTGTCATATTTCCATCATCAGGCAATAGCAGTGATCATATGGAACCGCTTAGCTGTGTGTCTGATCTCACGTTTGGTATCCACTTTCAAAGCATATTTACCTCATCAGCACTAGTGTGAAGTGTAATTAAAATACAGAGCCTGGATGCCTCTGGTTTACTTGAATTCCTCAGCTGCACAACATAAATGAGAACAGCACACACATGTTCCTTCTCCTTCTGGAGAGTTGTTTTCATTCACTTACACCATGAAGGATTTCAAGTCCCAGAAAAGACCGTATTGGAGAGCTGCAGGTGAATGATGTCTACTTGATATACCACTGTCTAGGTTATGTCTATCCACTAATCCAACTGATAAACACCCAATAACACGTCTAAGACTAAGAGGACAGAGGCAGTGTTCATTTCATCAACAAAAACTATGGAAAGAGAAGTTTGTTGATGTCTTTCCATGACTAAAACATTACAAAAAAACTTGCATACATTGTATACTCCTGAATGGTAAAATAGTATCCTTTGTCATCCCAAAACATCTCTCTGCTAATGTTAACTAACTTTATCAGTACTTGGAGGGAAAAAAGTTCTCAAAATTCAAAATTCTTCAACTGTCCCATTGAAAATTAGACAAGGGGTGGTAACAAAACAGCGAGGACAAAAACATGCAGGCCAGCATACCATTAAAAAGGAAAGTTAATAATGATATAACATTATCACAATAACAAAGATTTTAATGTTACTTTCATTTATTGTTACATTGAGTTGGCTATATTTCAGCTTATAGGCTACTGACAGGAATGAGTGCAGGATTAATGTCAGCTGTCAACCATTTAAATCTTCTTCTACAAATTAGAATATATATATATATATATGAATTCTCAGAGTGAATTTATGCACTGTATAGGGACAGGGTTAGGGTTGCACAAAAACAAAAGGTTGTGTCCATGGCACATACACTACCTTTTATAACAATAATAATAAACTTTATTTATATAGCACTTTTCTTAGAAAAATTAAAGTGCTTAACAGAAAAGAAGTTGCTGCCAGAGGTTGATTTGCTAACAAGCCCACAAAGTAATGCTTCATATTTGATGGATGCAAAAATTGCAGTAGTGCAACACTACACCTGTCAGACACCTGATGACACAAAATGATCATGATTCATACATGTCCGAAATCACACAAACACATTTTTTTTCTACTTACCTCACAATACAACACACGTAACCCTATAACCAAACCATACTATACCATGCCATACCATATCATACTAACTGTACACATCAAAGATGTTGACAGCTGTAGTATCTACAGTAAAAGCTTAGAGGACATAAAATTGTAAGAAAGCTTAACAAAAATTAGACTTACTGACAAAAGCTAAACTGAAATGACTTTATCTACTACCTTATGACAATAATGAAACAACTAAAACTGAATCAAAATCAGAGGCCAACAGTACCAGAAGAGCATATCCAGGCACATATGTAGTGTCTTCCAGTTCCTGTCTGGGTGCTTAGAAAGATATAGTGCAGGGAATTGAGGATGAAACGCTATCTGTGTGTGTTAAAAGGACCGGTGTCTGGCTGGGAGAAGCAGTGTACGTGATCTGCTTGTACCTTCCTCCCTATCTGGATGCTCCACACACATCTGGTGCTTCATTCCTTTCCACCACTGTCATGTTTAGGAAAGTATTTTGGATGCAGCAGAGATAATGGAAACATCTACAAGAGAGGGCCAGGAGAGGCCTCTGTTTCCATGGTGATCTTAGATGTTATTGTCTTATCATGCTCATATTTTGAATAACTTGATGTGAAATGGGGAAAATGAAATCACAAAACTATGGTAACAGCAAATGAGCTCTCAACTTACAAAGATAGTGCCCAATTTTTCACAAAAATAACTAGGACAGTCCCGGCAACAGCCATAGTAAATGACATGCTCACTCTTTTGAAAAAAATTCCACATTTACACATGGAAGAGTAAAACCTGTGAGAGCCATACAGAGAAAAAACATGGTTCCACAGTGGCTCTATGGTGCTGTCCGTACCTGTAATGACTCAACAACATGGTCATTTGTTAAAATAAAAAAAGGAGGGTGGTTCTTTACAATGGTTGGGTCAGAGCATCATATTTCTTGTAAAGTCTTGTTAAACCATTTGAATGTGGTTCCACAGAAAACCTTTCTGAGCTTTTACACCACACTTAAAACCCCGGAAAGGGATGACAATGTTGGTTGGCTGGCTGGTCCACTAAGCCAGCCCAGACTGAAATACTTCAACAACTACATGACATGTGGTTCAGACATTCATGGTTCCCTTATAATGGATCCTACTGAGTTTGGTGATCTCCTGCCTATTCTTCTAGCACCACATGAGATTGACATTTTTGTTTTTGAATGAAATACTGTTCTTCAGAGGAGGTATCTAAATCACTCCTCCAGCAGGTCCAAGTTTTAACTTATCCAGTGACATATCTCAACATCTACTTGATAGATTGGCACAAAATTTGTACCAATTTGAAATAGACATTCGTGGTTCCTTAACGAGGAATCACACTGAATTTGGGGATCCCATGACACTTTTGATTTTTTAATGAAATACCTCGATAGACAATCTGACAGATTACGAAATTTGGTACAGACATTTATTTCCCCCTCAAGATGAATTGTAATAACATCTGGGACCATCATCAGGTCAAAATTTCAGTTTGATACTTGGTTTATCACCAAATAGCTGCAAAACTAAAGATGTCCCCATCAGACTCAGCTGTATCCTTGTGTTTGATGGCAATTAGCAAATGTTAGCTGCTAACACTTGGCCCAAAGGTCAAGGTCTGTCCCAGTCCCATACTACCTTCTAACTGTGTACTAAGTGTACTGTTGTTGCAGTTGGTATACGAGAAATCAACTGACTTCATAGTTGTATACTAACAGCAATACTTGCTCTGACAGATTGCAGATTTAAAGTGCCAAATAAACATCTGTGAGTCGCTCCTTCATTTTCTTTAGGCAATCTTGTGTTTTTAGTATACACACAAACTTTTCAAGGTATACCTAACTTCACTTCAGTGTGAACACACTACATACCCAAAACCTGCTTAGTCATTCATTAGTATGTAGAGTAGAATTATGACACAGCTTTAGTCTTGTTGATATAGTAGGAGCGTATTTTGTGAAACCCTTTAATGTGCCTGAATACACTATATTCTGAGCCATTTCCAGTGGTAATCTAACTAATGTTTAAATAGTTTGTTCCCTTCCTGCTCATTTTCAGTTTATTTCTTCCCTTTGAGTCCCAATTCCATTTCAGTCCAGAACCATTTACACCCATGAGTATGAGGGCTTCTATTCAAACAATATGAATAGTCAATTTTTTAAAATGTTAGAATTATGATCTGGACACTTCTGCTTAGCTGCACCATAAATTACCCTCAGATGATAGTACATAACAGATATACATTGCTTCCAGCGCCCTTCCACTCACAAGGCTCCATTTATCATCCTCCTAAAACCAGTGGGACTATGGGATTCCTGTTCTGACGTCATGTTCACCTTAAGCAATATTGGATGCAGTGTTTCATCCCAACACAAGCGCATGCTGTGCAGTCGCTGTAGGCCTTTAGCATTATCCAAACTTTATGTCTTATATCAGACATGCAGCTTTTCACATCCTTGTCACCTCCTCAGTCAGTCCCATGTGTGAGACATTGTTGCCCCTTGACTCATGGGCCCAGCAGAAACACAGAGGAAGTGCAGCAGGGTGTGTGTTTGTTTGTGTGTGTTTGCCTTTTTTAAAATGGCTCTGTGCACGCAAAAGGGGGCATTCCTGAATCCCACTCTCTCTTCCCGACTGTGGATCACTCACTGGTCTCTGTGGGGCCACAGATAAGATCCGCCTTCCACCCCCAATAACTACCCCTGAGGAAGTGAGGGTCATCTCCTGGAAGGAGTATTCTTCCTTATCTTAATTAGCCACCAATAAACTTCTACAGGTCTGATAGTCTGGATGCAGTAAAGAGATTCTGAGGACTCAACAGATGAGGAAATCCATCAGCTAAAAATGACGTTAACCCTTTGAACCTAATTTTGTTTTAACAACCAACCCCTGCATCAGAAAGTCTTAACTCAAATTTGAACACATACATAGACATCATAAACACACTGCTAGAAACCAGTGATGTCCTTCCAGTGGATAAATGTCCTTGTAGATATTTTTGAGCATCGTAAGCAACCCAGGTGATGCTGTCTGTACATCCACGGTTACTGCTAACAGGTGTTAATAGTTGCTTATGTAGCATGACTTTCTATGGAGCAGATTTGAAATATAGCCAAAAAATAGAGTTTAGCTACCACAGTGACTTTCTATCTATCTAAAGCATAATGGGAACCCTGGTACGAAACTTGCAAAAATATATTCACTTAACAAGACAAAGAATAACAATCATAGCTATCTCCTTTTTTGTTTTATGCTATCAGTAGATTTTTGCACAGAACTTAAGCTTAGAATGTCCAATCAACAATCATTTTGAAGCAGCATTATGTTTCCTTTTTAAATTGTATTATTTATTATTTTTATTATATAATATTCACTCTCCTTTTAGCTAGGGTTTGGTCTCCATCAACTCATGAGAAGAATATCTGGTTCTTTAGCTGCTAAATGCTCCACTATGTTCACCAGCTAGTCTCTAACTTTATCTGTCTGCTGTTTTGTGTTGAGCAGGTAGTGTTTATTTTTTTACTGAAAGAGTTGCCTGCTGCTGGACACCACGTTGATGAGAGCAACGGTTGTGAGCAATAAAAAACCCAAACAATGAGCTTAAAGAGGCTAAAAGGCTCTGCCGTTACTATGAGTGACCCCTTTCACACCGTCATTTGATCCATTGATAATATACAATTATCGATTGGTGCAGCTTTAAAGATCTCAAAATATCACATCAGTAGCTTCAATCCAAAGATATCCGTGCTTGTGCCATGAAAACAATAATGTCAATCAAGTCATACTACAGATATTAAATGGAATTTAAAAATCTAGTTTTAGAGGTACAGCGATCTAAACTCCAGCTCAAAGTATGCTGAGTCTCTTATTATGTACTATGACACAATCAAAGTGAGAAAGAAAGCTTGAGGCAAAGTGTCCTCTGCATCACTGCAGTGTGGGAACTGGTTCATGGTCAAGAGCCTGTGTGATCTTGCAGAAGGTTTGTCCATCAGAGGAAACGAGTGATGTCAGTCCTCCAACCTGTTATGGCTGCTGGCCCATTGTTTGGCCAGTGTTTCCATCATAGCTCCCAGTTGACTGACTGGAGTTTCAGCGTCAGCAGCACAGGAAAGGGGTTTCAGAGGAGGGGGGCAAAGACCCCGACCTGAGCTCACATCCTGCTTTTGTTGGGACACTTTTAGGAATGTTGATGACTGGATAAATATTTGCTCAAAATTTCCTTTTTCATAGTGTTGAAAAATGTGAACATCTGCAGCTCGGACATATAAACTTAACAAGTTTTCATGCTTCTGTGGGTTCTTGTGATGCAGTAACTCATGTTCAAACTCAAACAGAAGTGAGTTAAGTCCTGCACCACTCATGTCAAAACTTCTTGTTTGAAGTTTTACCTAGATGAAACCAGTCATTATTCCCCTTTTAATAGTAGTATATGTTACACACCTTTTTGCATGGAGCTAGCATAACTCAAATATCTGTAGTTTGTATTACAACACCTTCATTTGTACCATGGAAATGTGGAAAATAAGAAATTTGAAGATTAGTCAAAATGACATCCATTCTGGTATTCTGGTATGTGATGATTACGCAACTAAGTCAGGATGAAGGCTGAAGCAAAGATAAAGAGCATCACATCAACCATAATTCCTTTTTATTCTTCATCCCTACTGGATGATAACATGAATTTATTGGGAGACAAGCAGCCAATGGTAATGGAATGCTCTTACAAGTGCAGTTTATGTGGCTCACTTGTGAAAGTGCTTTAAGAAGCCATAAAGTGCAATGATAAGAGCATAAACAATGTGTTAATGGGTTATGGTTAGAATATTACACAGGATATCATACTTGACAAATTACATCATAACATGAAAGTTTAAATTATACATTTGGTCTCAGCTTTTTCAATCTGTATTTATTAAAGGCAGGCAAAACAAGAACTTTGTTTTAAAGAACACATCATATTTACATATTTCTTAAACATACAGTTTAAAGTCACCCTGATGTAAATTGTTGAAGCAAACAGTGCTACTGATCTATTTCTTTTAAATACATTTCCCAGGCAGGGTAAGACTCAAACCACTAAACAGTCAGTGTGGGTTTACATGTTCTTCCACTCATTTTGTTTCTGATGTTTACATACTGTAAACTGCGGACATCACATACAATGTAACCCTCATCTGCTCTTGCAAACACAATAACAGAATGTATTAGAACTAAATGTGAAATGTTGAAATTTCAGATAAGGTGAATGATTTAATACTTAGGCCCCTCAAGTTCTAAATACATTTAGTAAAATGAGATCATACATTAGTAAACTACTAATCAACTTTGGAGGAGACCTCCACTGGAAACTGCTCAAGGCACTGTTGCTAGAGTATAGCCTACACCTGCAAGAGTCCTGTGTCCTTAATGGGATACTTACTATTCGTGTAAAGCACTACATAGATGTAATCCTTTGGCACTTGACTAAAGAGGGACATACTTTTTGTAATACTGATTTACATGGTAGCAGTAGTTGGGTGTACAACAACAAACAAAACAAAAACAAAACCCCTCACGAACAAAAAGTTGCACTTTTTTTTTTTTTTTTTGTCTCCAGCCACTCCTCTTGGTATATTGTTATTGTGTTCATCAATGGAAAAAAATGTCATAGTCATTAGCTTAAAGCCAAACTGTGTGGAATTTCCTGTGATGTACTTATAGCATCTCTCAAAATATGTTGACAAATATGAGACAACCCTGGTGAAAATTGGTGTATGTATGCCTGCACAGTGTGTGACAGTGTGACACAGTGCATACAGGATGCATATTATAGACAGTGATGTCTTAAACCTTAAACTCATGACACGATAATGTGATGTGAACAAGCTGCTCTGCTAAAAATATCTATCTAACATCTATCTATAAACAAGCATACATCTGTATTGAGGGGAAACAGAAGTGGAGGTTATTCTGAAATGCCATATTCAGTGTCACCATGGCTTGGGTCTGTGCCTCCCCTTGGCCGCTCCATTCAGAATGGCCTGGAAAGGCCACTAAACAAAGGCCTACAGTGCATGAGTTTCTCCTGCCTTTGAAATGATTTACAGTCTATTCTCCTGCGCTACAGAGCTGCTAGCCTTTAGGAATGTCCTTTATATCAGTGTCTGTGGAGATTTTGTCCCATGATATTTTGAAGCTTTTCCATCCTGACAAGAATAATACTGGAGTCGACCCACCTGAATCATCATCAACATCACAGGACCCCTGCTGGAGTTGCCTGCAGTTTGCCTGCCTGGGCAAACAGGTCAGTGTATGATACAGTCAACATGGACTGCACTACTTCCTGTATCACCTCGACCCATGCACGTATGCAAGGATCCTGTTCATGGACTTCAGCTTGGCATTCAACACCCTCATCTCAGAAGTCATCCTCACCAAACTCATCCAGCTCTCTGTGCTCGCCTCCACCTGTTTGTGCCCACCTCCACCTGTCAGTGGATCACAAACTTCCTGACAGACAGGAAGCAGCAGGTGAGGCTGGGAAAATCACATCCTGCACCCGGACAGTAGTCAGCACTGGCGCCCCCCAGGAATGTGTGCTCTCCCTGCTGCTCTTCTCCCTCTACACCAATAACTGCACCGCAGGAGACCCGTCTGTTCAACTCCTGATATTTGCAGACGACACAGCAGTCACTGGCCTCATCTGAGACGGAGAGGAGTCTGCATACAGACCGGAGTTTGAACAGCTGGCCTCGTGGTGTGGTTGCAACAATCTGGAGCTGAACATGCTCAAAACTGTGGACATAACAGTGGACTTCAGGAGGAGCCCCCAGCACTGCCGCCCCTCACTCAACAGCACTGTTTTGGCTGTGGAATCCTTCAGGTTTCTGGGATCTACAGTCTCCCAGGACCTGAAGTGGGAGTCCAACATCAACACACAAAAAGGCCCAACAGAGGACTTGCTAACTGCGCCAGCTCAGGAAAGACAACCTGCCTCAGGAGTTGCTGATCCAGTTTTACACTGCAGTCATCAAAGTCTGTTCTCTGCCCATCCATCACTGTCTGGACAGGAACAGACTACAATGGCAGAAAATATAATTTGTGCCAACCTGCCCACCATCCCACCGATACACCTCCAGAGTCACGGAACAGGCAGGGGAAATCACTGCACACCCCTTATACCCTGGACATAGCCTGTTCCAACTTCTCCCCTCTGGTAAGTGCTACAGAGCACTGTAAACCAAAGCCACCGGACACAGGAACAGCTTCTTCTCCCTCGCCGTCACACTTGTGAACAGTTAACTAACTGTGGCACAGTGCAATAACCCTGGAACACTACCTATTGCACTTACAAATTACATATATTTATTTTAGTTTAAAATGCAAAATGTGCAATACATTTCACTCATTACTGTATATCTGAACAGGCTGTATATACTGTACACAACCACCTACTATATGTACATAAAGTGACACTTTTTTCCTTACCATTAAATATTTATCTCAGCACTCCTTGAACTCCTCACTTCTTTGCACAATTTGTATCCTGGTTACAGTTCACAGAAACGGCTCCATCTGTATATAGTTATTCCTAAACTGGAGTCAGATTCCTTGTATGCATAAACATACTTGGGCAATTAAAATGATTCAGATTCAGAGTCAGATTCTGATTGATGTACATTATGAATTCAAGGTGATGTCTGGCATGATTACAACTGAATTAAAAGTACTGAATATCAGTAAACCGTTCTTCAAAATTTCATAATTTAAGATTCAAACAGCAACAAACTACTAGAACTCTCAACTCAACAAACTTCTAGCAAACTAGCTCACTCCTGGTGTCTGGCTAACCTGCACACCCCCTGCTTATCCAGGTACAGCAGAGTTCCAACCCTCTGGGCTCAGGACTGGGATACCTGGAGCACATCTGCCAGCTCATTGAGAAGATCGGCCAGCTGCAGGAGACCAACCTCCGGCTGCAGAGACAGATCTGCAGCCTGCAGAAGGATGGCAGGATGACAAAGACCAAAGAGGTGTGTGTCTGTTAACACTGCAGTGCTTTTACTTGTGTTTTTTTCTAATCTATCTCTTGTGAGTTCCACAACTTCATGGAAGTGCAATCCCTGAAGAACCACTTTAAATCACTGTTGAGTAATTAATTGAAAGTAGCAAAACGGACATGAATTTAATTAAAATTTTCCAGGTGCACTGTTTCACCAAATTCCCAAATTAAAGTACCAGATATCTACATTCAGTACAGTTTGAAGACAAACTCCAAACCAGTGGTAGTAAATTGAGACCGAGTGCTCAGTGACCGAGTGAGCGAACAATGTTCTGCAATACAGCTGAAGTAATTTATTGCTTTCTAAAATTAAGTCCATATGTAGAGGATAGGATAGTGATTTTAGAACACTCGGTCTTTGTTCTAAGTGTGGACTGAATAATATAAAAGCAATGTCAGCAGGCAATTACAACAAATTTGCCTTTTTCTCCTGTAAGCAACAATAGCTAGTATTCCAGTAAGTGACTATTAAATGTGTACAGTTTGGCACAGCAAACAATGTGGGAAATAAAATCCAGAGCCTGCTTTCCTCACTCACTCTGATCTCAATGACTACACTGGCTCTCTGTTATCTCAGTGCTCCAAAGAAAAACACAAATAACTTGTGTTGTTTTGAAATGTTTTATCAGAGCTGTGGTCTTTTACAACAGGATAGCACCTATGAAAACTTGTGGGAAGCATTTTCAACATGCGCAGTGAGAGACATGTTTTGTGGGGTTCATGGCTCCCAGGACAAACTATTGGAGTCCTACTGATATTAACATTTATTTAGGTTTCTTTAGTAAATATTTTAATTAAAATTTTAGATTGTTTCTGCAGTGACAGTGATCTGAAATCTGACAAAGTTGGCGCTATAATTTGATATACTCTGATAAGGAAATGCTTTTTGTCTGCTGCACCTTATTAAAAGTTCCGACTATAACCATTTGCTCCAGGTCTCATCTTCCCAGATCCTGTCTCAGTTGTCATGTCTGTTGAGACACCAGCTTGAGGTTAAAGCTGGCTGATGCGTGGACACTCCTTCACATTGATTTGTGCAATATCAGACACTAAAAATGTTGTTGATGTTTGTCGTGTTACTTTAATTTGATAGCAAGACATTATCCAGCTGGGTGGTGGAATTTGTTAACTGTACTCTTTGTCATGATCTGAATCAGAGTTGTACGTATTTCTGAGGTCACAGGACTAAATCGTTTGACCGTATGAACATTTGCCTTGAACTGTTCTCTAAATAGGAGGAATGTTGCTTTCTTGTTTGATGCCTTGGCACAGGACAGAGAGGGAGGATTCAGAAAACCTGGACTGACACTAGTCTAGTAAGTTTGGTCTCAGGGGCCGGAACAGCTTTCCTCTGGAGCATTGGGTGAACCCAGCAGGGGTCAAGGACTTCAGAGTTTCAGAGTCAAAGAAACGAGGCAAACAGAGTGACAGAGTGAGAGAAGAAATGTATTTAGTTTATACATGCAGGTTTTATTAAGTTTATAAATGCTCATACCTTTACATCCTTATGCAATATTTCTATATTCACTTGAAGACTGAAAAGGTCTGAATCTTGACTCCTGACAGATGGACCACACCGGCTGCTCTCCCAAGCCCTTTTGTCCAATTCCCTGCTGTGATATTATCAAAGGCAAATCCACGACTGGAGACAAAAATGACACATCAAAAGAAGAGCAGCCCTAACTGGAACACTGTCTGAGATCTCTGAATAGACCATTTATGACAGCTCAGTGTGTATGTGACAGCTCTGGTTCACTTGTCACATCAGCACCAGAAGCACAGCTGGATATACTGAGAGCAGGCAGAGGATAAACAAAAAAGCGGTTACACCTACAGTAGGAAGACCCCCCACCCCCATCAGCAGTGCAGTAGACCACCAGACCACTACAAGTTACATTTCTATTGCCAGAATACATCCCATAGCCCTTTTTGACATATCACTAATGCAGTGTTATAGAAATAAAATGTATGTAATCAAGAAGTAGAATTACTTTACAGTACACATCTTGCTCCACTATTCTCAAACTTGATCTTCCTCCTTGAGTCGAGTCTCTTCAGTTATGTGGGGACAGGAAGCAATGGAAGGGACATTCCATGGTGTTTTTTTCTCCTTGACTGACTGTGAGATACTTCCAACAACCCTATCCTTTGCTGATGGTTTAAGGGTCATTGACTCCCCATGGGAATCCCTAAAGATGTGATAAACTCCTGTGTGGGGCTCTCCATACAGATAGTGTGTGCCACAGTAGCATTAAACTGACTACTATCATCTACAACAGTCACTCACCATGCTTAAATATTAGCATAAAGCATAACACTTTGAAATAATTATTAACATAATATTAATAATAATAACATGAAATTTTAAATAATAGTTCATTTAAACACACTTGTTGAGCATCCTTGGTCTATTAGTCTTTTTAATTGGCCTAATGCGTTGTTTAATTAGCCAAATAATGATAAATGATATACCTGAAGAGAAAACAGTCATGAAGTGGAAGTATAACAACTGGCCCTGCGAGTACCATGTGACAATCAAGATGAGCTTCTTGGACTGGAGCAGTGAGACAGAGCTGAAGGTGGAGTGTCGAGGGGTCCCGGACAGCGAGGAGAAGTGGACGAAAGAGGGCTGGAAGAGATACTACCTTGAAGCTATTAAACAGACTTTTGGTTATGGGGCGCGGCTCTCTTTTGCCCTGTTGCCTGTCCGCTCCCCTCCCTCTGCGGTCACGTTAGGCTACAACTCACGGATACAATGTAACAAACTCGCTAATGAACTTGTTCCTGTTATAATACATAACAACACGCATACCATATTCATTCTTTTAGTTTTTTTTTCTCTTTAATGTGAAGCACTTTGAGCTGCATTTTGTATGAAAGGTGCTATCCGAATAAAGTTATCATCATTATTATTATTATTATTATACATGTAGGCACATTTAGATTTACTCAGTAACACATAGGCCTACTCCGTTCCTATAAAAAAATGGAAAAACAATGTCTAAAGAAATAGGAATCGAAGTTTAGCACCACTCACCAGAACTAAGCAATGTTGGGGTATGTTGAGCTTGGCTTGTTCTTTCTGCAGTTTTCTCTTCTTTTACCAGCTCTGTGAAAAAGTCATCAACAACATTCTGCACAAACCCATGGCTCAGGTCTTCTAAATATCTTCATTGCATTGGTGATGGCTAAATGCAGATTATGGCCAAAGCAACTTAGCTATTGCCAGCTAAGTTTTTGAATTGCAGCCACAATATTGGCCCCATTGTCCGTGGTAATATAGGCCATTTCCTCTCGTCCAGGAATACTCTTGGAGGGAGGACCTGAGGGCTTCCGCCAGGTTGTCACCTGTGTGGCTTTCTGGTGTGAACACAGTCTCTGTTTGGGAATTACCAAGAGAAGTGTATTCGCTATAAGCATCAAACTCCAACTGTTTACTTTATGCTTCTGTCTTTAGTTTCTGTGTGTATATATCCAATTGAATTTTATCTATAGATATCATGAATACTCAAGCCTAGAAATAATGAATACTAATTGGACACACAAAGGAAATCCCCATATGTTTAACGGACTGTCCCTCCCCCTCATGCGTGAAGCTGAAGTGACGAGCAACTGATATGTTTTGTTTCTCCAGAAGCCCTTCACCCCTTGAAGGATCTCTGCCAGCTCAGTTGTTATTGTCCTGTGACTGATGCTCTTTGGGTGACCGGGTTTCCTTTTTCCGGGCCTGTCTTCACCTAACTTTTGGAATATGACTGTGATGCTTATAAAGAATGACCCGTGCAAAATAGATGTTTGCCTGAATCTCATCTTTACAACCACACTGTTGCTGATTATTTTACACAGGTTGGAAGCTTCAGTGAAAAAACACTGATGTTGGCTCTGTATGCATATTTCAGTTGAACAGTGAATACCTAGAGGTTTAACAAAAACAAAAACCATGAGGCATAACAGCAACAGGCCTTTATCTACCCCATAACTAATACAAATGACCAGTGGTTATGTAATAAAGCTGGGAGAAGGGTGCTTTTGTGTTGATATCAGGGGAGAAAATGTGTGTGTGTAGGCTGATGTGCACTTGGACGTGTTGTTCTAGAGGCCCATTTGAACTTTTGCCTCTACAGTAGGTGAAAGGTAACTCCAGAGCAGGCAAAGAGATTATTTGGCAAAAATCAGGAAATGACTCACACAATGAGCCACTTGGGTTGCATGATGAAGCTGTGCAGGTGGTGTGTGTGTGTGTCTGTACACATACTCTACACACACATAGAATCCTTTTTCTGGGCAGGAATATAAACGTGATTCCACACAATAGAGCAGGAAAAAACACATCTCATCCCCTGGCTTTAATCTCATCCATGTGACACTTCTGTTGCAGGCTGCGTTTATGTAGTTTGAACTATTATGGGATTTTACGTGGAAGTGATGTCATACTGGAGTTCCCTTTCATTTAGCATGGAGGGATGTGAACTTCAATTAGACTGATGCTCTAGGATGACTCAGTCGATTGTATTGTTCTTTGTCCTCCTGAAGTACAAGTCATAGGAGGAATATACAGTATACTGACTCACATAATGGTGCATACAGTACAACCAAATATGTAGGAGGATGACTGGTCCATGAACTCAAACAAAGTAACATTCTCCAGCAAGGCCATAATGGATTAAACTTGCATGCACAGATGAATAATTCATGCTTTTGAATTACAGTCAGGGTACTGCAGAAGCAGTTGTGGCTCTTTAAGTCAGTTATGGAGGAGAACCGGGAGAGCTAGAGGCAGGTCAGCAACTATGTTTTTGTTAATGAGGCGCCAAACAAACTAAATTAATTGCTTAAAAAATATGAGGCAGTGTTGGGGAAAGAGTAGCTCATCCTTCCCCGGCCTGGTCTAGGTAAGTAAGCAATGGGTCCCAAAGAGCTGAGAATTTTTTTATTGAATTGGTTCTCAAGAAACTGAGTCTTTCAATCTGTATGACTGAAATAATGTCAGCCATCCATCTCTGGAACGAAGGGGGAGAGGGTGATTTCCATTTCCTCAAAATTAGTCTTTTGGCGACAATCATCCCCAGCATCAACGACTGTTGCATGGCTGTAGGAAAGCACACAGTGGATTGTGAGCAGCTGAAGATGGCAAGTCCAGCTTCTCATTGGATGGTTCTTTTATAGGCATTTGAGTACCAATTGAATATTTTGGGCTAGAATTCAGTAAGTGAAGGGCAGAGCCAGAAAATGTGAGACAGTGTGTCATCTGACATATGTCACACAGTGGTGAGACAGAAGGGTAAACCTTGTGCAACCTCGATGTAGAACAGTGAAGACGTTGGACAATTTTGAACTGGATCAGCTGGCGTCTACCGTTAATTGAGCAAGACTATTATAGACAGACTCTTATCCCATGCAACTTCAGATAATTCAATGCTCAGTTCCCCTTTCCAAGCCTCCTTTTCACAGTAGAGGCTATAGTACAACCATCAAACAAACATACAAACTTGGAAACAAGATGCCTGGAGTCAGGAGGATTCTTTAAAATATCAAAAAAATTATGCTTCCCTGGAAGGGATTCAAAGGTATGAATCTTGGATTGGATGTAGTGCCTAATTTGTAGGTATTGAAAATAATGTGAGTGAGACAGCTCAAATTTATCTCTCCTCTCAGCAGACTGAATGATGCAAACCATCTATCTACATACGTATCTTCAAGAGAAATTTGACCCCTCTGCCTCCAGGCATCTGTCTGATCATGAGGGTAAAAAGGAGTGGTTGAACTTGCAATATCCAGCTGCACCTCAGTCTGCATTGCTCAGTTGTTTTGATGTGTTTCCTGCAAAAAATCATATCCGCATATAGAGATTTAAGATGTTGAAAAACTATGTTAAAAACCTTTTTAACAGCATGGGCAAGCCCCTTGACATTCCACAAAACTATTGTAATATTCTTGCCCCCCAACTTCATTCTAACATGATACCTCTGCATATGCAAATAAGGAAGAGATTATTTCGGTTGAGCACAAACATAGTAAGCAGTGTAAAGTGACTTCCAGCCTTGTAAAAGTGCTATAACGAGAAAAGAAAAAGACAGACATGCCTGAACCATAAGTAAGAACAACACACATCCCCACCCACCCTCCCTTGTGTCTCCCTGGAAACACAAGGTTTCCCGTTTTCATCCAAAGAGAAGCTGTTGGGCAGGTAACTAACTCTGCTATCACAAAACCCCCTCTTTGCGAAGATTTAAAACACAGGCTATATGATACTGTTAAAAACTGGGGATCAACTCTTTGACTTGAAAATGGTGGATGCGTGCCAGGATGGTGTGCAGCTTGGCATCGGTCGCCGGTTTCAGCTGGGGAGAGTAATGCACACGGTTGACTTTAACCGGGTGCGGGAAATGCTCTTCCCCAAGCATCTTGGGAATCAGTCTGGGGACTTATTCAGTGGGTTTACCTTCCTCTTCGCCCTCTTGTATTCCCAAGATTTCAATATTGTGTCTACAGGAGTGGGCCTCTATGTCAAGCACTTCGGTTTGGAGCTGGTAGTTGTGCTTCATTAGCTCTGAGTACTTAGCTTCAAGTTCTTGCATGTGTGCTTCAAGGTCACTGGGAATTTGCTCTGGGTTAACCATATGGGCTTGTGAGTAAGCCTGTGACTCCACAAGTGACTGAAAGTTGGTTTCAAAAGCGTCAAAGCGTTCGTTACTGACTCAGATATTTCCTTGCATGATATGCAATAATATATATATATATGATATATGCATTAATAGTGCATAATATTACAATATTCAGCTGTTTGTGTCTTCTTCCTACTATCTTTCTGAACAGGACTTTTTCCAACAGCACTGCAGCTGTGGTGCAGCCAGTCTGGCCTTTCAGGACGCGCAGAAGCGACACTCCAGAAGTGAGTTTTTGTCACCTAGTGGAACGCTCTCTGACCTGTCCACCATCCCTGAGGTCACCCGGCACCCACTTCTATCAACCAGGAGAGGTAAGGCTGACATATATTTTCCTTTTTTGTGTGTCTTTAAGGTGCTGTTGAACAAAAGTCCTTAACAAACCATCTTCAGGGTGACAAATAAGCACATTGTAGGAAGCATACTGAGACCTTTAGTTTAGTTTGTGAACACACACCCACACATAGACACACAGACACACAGACACACACACACACACACACACACACACACACACACACACACACACACACACACACACACACACACATACCCAAAAACACGTTTTCCTGTGCAATGAGGGATTATTACTGACATTTCAGGTGGATTAAATAGACTGGATAAGCTTTTGGCTTCTTTTCACAACTGCCCACTTAAGCTACAGACTCATTCAGTATTGTTTGTTGTGAGTCCATGACATGCAGCTGAGTCCCCTGTAGGTTACTGAAACCATCCCAAATTGAACTTTGCATTTAATTACTAGTGGGATTGGCATTTAATAACCTGCTCCAGTGGGAAGTGTCAACAAACGCACATGCGCACAACCATGTATTAATGTTTTAATTTCAGTGTTTGTCTGGCACTTTCCCGAAATGGATCTAATAGGTGTGTTATTAAAAAGCTTTAGCAGTACTTAAGTTTCATAATCTGACCCTGCAGCAACCCCATGTGTTTTTAGGCCTCAGTGTTTACCTTGTCATCAGACACCAGCTCCAGGTGATGTTAGTCATTTGGGAACACAGTCATCTCCCCAAATGTTATACTTACTGTTGTGTTTTTGGAGTGGTTAATGCTGCCCTAGGTGATTGGTGGCCGATAGCTCAGTGGCCCCACGGGGAAGATGAAATTATAACTCGAGCAGGGACACGGGCGGAATTCCTGGCATCCTGCTCATGACAGGAACACATAATGTCCCGTGGACTATGGAATGCCTCGGTTCTTCCTCTGACGGGCAGGAAACTGGATCTGGAGAAAAGGTTGAGAGGTCATGAAAGATGGGAGGCCCTGCTTAGGTGTAGTAAATAGGAGAAGAGAGCTCTGCAAGTGCAAATGTTCAATATGAGACTGTGGAATTGAGTTTTATTGTTGTATACCAATCACAGATTGTTAGGAGTGTTTATGTTTACACAGGAGCATGTGCATGGACTAATGAATTACAGACTACAAAAAAGGAGTGTTTTTATTGGGTTTGTTGAAGTGCAAGGTTAGGGTAAGGGTTAGGGTACTGTTGTATTTTTGGGTTGTTGCTGTCACTGACAAAGAGATAATTTGCACAAAATCATTCAAGTTTGAATTAACTGGCTTTACTTGCACACAAATATTAATGACAAAGCTGTAGTCTTAATGTGGGGGTTTCCTTTGTCATGGTCAGTAGAAACTGTGAGCTCCTGTGGTATGGGAAGATGTATTTACATGCATGTGGGAGAAGTTGGGAGTGGAATGAACAGAGGTAAAAAAACAGGCCTGTGCTGATTTCCATCACCATTTGTCATAACAGTCATCGCTCCCTCCTCAACATGGAGCAAAGGCCTCCAACATGTGAACAAACACTCCACCTCCCAGACCAAACCTAAATACAATATATGTGCACTTTAAAGCTAACTCATTGAAATTAAAAATATCTCTTATGACATATGTTGTAAGTCACAGTGACCATTTACATTTATGAACATGTCTAAATTCTCCTGTTTGACTGAAACTGGCTTTACAGTGATACCGTTTTGGGCCCTGAGCAGATCTGAAATGACTATGTCCAGTGTGCAAGGTATTGCTCATGCTGATAAACCCACAGAGAATTATCACCAACTCTGCAGTTCCCCTCATCTCTACTGAACTTTTTAGCCTCTTTCAGCCAATTGTTTTGGTTTTCCAGTCCTCAAATTCTGCTCTCATCAGCCTTGTTTCGAGCAGCATCAGGCAGCTGACAGGCAAAGTTAGAAACTAGCTGTGAACGCAGCTAAAGAGCCAGATATTTTCTTAGGAGTTGGTGGAGTTAAAAGGATTGAATGTGGAACTCCCCTGGAAAATATTAATTGCAACAGCATGTAAGTTCACCCAAAAGTCACCCAAATGTGTTTTCTCTACATAAGGAAATGATTTTAATGAATGTTAAAGAAAGTGTATAAAAATCACAAAATGTTCACACTGAACATACGGTATTTGCAAAAAATCCACAATGTTTCATTTGTTTTTCCTTCAGTATCTGCTTGTGGTAAGTGAAACATGATATATGTCTTTGTGGTTCTGTTCAGGTAACTTGAAGCACTTGGTTAGGGAAAGATTGTTATCATGGTTAAATATCGGTAAATAATTTACTTTCTCGAGTAGTCTTAACCTAACAACATATGAGAAGGAACATGTCACAAGATCGCAGCACTTTGTAGACTGGAAAAATGGTTGCAAGTAAACATAAACAGCACAGTAATTACATTTACTCCAAAACACTATTATTAGTAGTAGTATATTTAGTGGTTGTTTTGCAATTGTTTCCTTTTTTTCTGTTTTTTCGCCCTAAAAAGACAGAACAATACACAAGATAACAGACACAATTCATACTTACAGTATGACAATAAATGAACAGACGAGGTTCATCATATGAATACAGCTTTCACTGTCTACCCGAGTGAACCCTCTCCACACACACAAACACACACACACACTGTAACAGCTCCTTGTATGTGATTTATTTTTCAGACATGAGCAGCGAGGCTTTGACAGCCGTACCTCTGTGGAGGAGAGGCCTGAACCGAAGGAGTTACACTGAGGGGGAGGTCCACTTCCTCGGTGACAGCACCGAGGGGCTCTCCATCCCCCAGCGGAGGGTGAGTCATGTGCACATGCTGTAGATCCACTGCAAGAATCACAGTCAGCATAGTCTTGATGGTATGGAAGAGCAGGACCTCTTCATATGAAGACAAATAAGCCAATTTGCTGCCAATAATGAGGAAATTTGACTAATGCCCAAACAGATTTCCTCCCATCACCATCAGCTGTTTTTAGTTTTGATAGCTAGTTTGCTTCTAAGCACTAGTCATTCAAATATACACTAATTCTTGTTGTGGAAGTTGATCCATAGTATCTAACATATTTCATGACTTATATGATTGGTGACTGTTTTTTTTTAAAATAGAAAAATTATTTATTTTAGCACCAGTTGTATTGCAACCATCACTTGCTTTCACCTTAGAAATCTGACTTTTGGGTTAAGCAAGTCTGCAGGGTGCCCCCTGCCCCCACCCCCCAGCCAACACACTCTGAATCACTTAAAGTTGCCCAATGTCCACATCTTCTGTTCACTGTCTTTATGGCAAACAGACACAGCAAAACTCTTACTGATGACACATGATGAATGAGGGGCCTGGAGGAGTGATTCTCCTTCTGCAAAGGCCCCACTGTTGGGAACTAACTGTAATTAATGCAGCAGGATCATTTTTTAAGATCCAACACAATAAGTCTTGTTTTTAGCTTGATTACTTTTTTTATTTTTAACTTTCCAAAGGTTTGACACATTCATCTGCCTCATGGTACACTTACAAGCTGTTTTTTTCTGAAAGTCATCACCTCCATTTGCTGATAAATACCATTAGATGTTGTTGGAAGCCCAGGAAGAAGCTAGTAAATTGACCTTGAGTTAAGATTATTTTGTCAAACTACTATTCACAAAGTCAAAACAGAATTTTCACACTCAAGTCCTTCCAAAGGGTTTTAACAACCTAAGATTTATACAGTTAGCAGTGCATGTGCTCTGTTTGAAGTTAAATCATGAAAACCGCTTGAATTTAATTGAAATTAGAAACTTTTTGTTTATTCTGTCACAAATTATAAAATATCATCTTGATAATCTGATAGATTTGTGGATATGAAAGGCCTTGGGGCACACCAACACCTGGACCCTCAAGCCTCATTTGACCATGCGTGTCTTACTGTCATCAGTAGATTTTGCTGTGTGTTCCTGCAGGGTCACTAGTTTGTCACAGCTAAAAGTACATTAGTATTAAATTGTTGCTCTTGTGTGTCTATTCTGCACTCTCACTGTTCAGCTGAGTGAAAGCTACACATGGGGCAGAGTCAAAGAACTAGTGAGGAAAACTAAGCTGAGGAACCATAGCAGACTGGGACTGAGCTCCACCTCACTGAAGATGTCCTGTCCACAACTGTACAGGTGAGCAAACAGCAGTGGCAATACACAACAGACCACAGTTTGCGGTACATACCGTCTGGAGTACACTCAGCAGTAGAGACACTAAGGAAGAGAAATATCAATGAAGGGTTTAGCAATCAACCAAACTGCAATTTTTATTCCTACTCTATGAAGACTTTCCAGACAGAACACAACAGAAGAGATACATATAGTTCAAGTTCAAATGTTGACACAGATTGTCATATTTTTTCATGAAAGACTATTCTCTCCGTATGCTTATGGAGAGAATAGTGCTTAATGATAAAAGTATGAAACATTGAAAAATATCAAATCTGCTCCCAAACTCTCTGACGAAGCCCAGATTTTAGTGTCCTTTGTTTTCGTGGTGATGTCTCGGCTGACATGGCATCAGTTCAAAACCACTGAAAAGGAGCTGTGCTCGCCTCCCTTGTTTGCTGAACAAAACCAAAAAAAAGGAGAAGGAATGCAAGTTATTTGACTGCAATGAATAAAAGCCAGCATGAGGGGAAAGAAAGGCATTTTTGGGGTGGAAAAGTGGTGACAGCTTCAGTGACTTTTGAGCAAGAAGAAGAGAGTGACAGGTTCCTGGCAGGTGGAGATATAAGGAGCTATTAGCTTCATTTTTGCCCGGGAGAGGAGGGGTCTGGGTGTGGATGAACTGTGGTATTTCTGTATTTGAGAGGTTGTACAGTGTAGGAATCTGATGGGAGGCCCTTCAGCTTCTCTCTCTGTCTTGACTGGGGCTTGGCACGGACCCAGGCGGACAGAGGAGGGGGTGGAGTGTCAGGCCTGAGGTATGCCTGGAGGAGTGGGAGAATTCCCCCGTGGATTTAAGCTGAGGCCTGGTGAGATATGGCTGCAGTCCAGGATTCATTAGAAAGAACATCGTCCTCCTCCTGAGATGTGCACACCAGCCTGCTGCAGTGCTTCTGTCAATTTGGGAATAATGAACAAATGTTTTCTCATACTCGCAGACTGGGCTGTCCCACATATCCACCAGAAATACTGTAAAAAGCCAGAAACTCTCAGTAATAGTGGTCTGCTCTTCATTACAGGCCTGATCTGGGACCAGTAGAACCTGCTGGCAGAAACAGGAACTCCATGATTGCCCTGGGCCAGCAGAGCAAGTTGGACTTCCCTTGGCTACAATAAACATCCAGGTAGTGCACTAGTACCATATACTATATTAAAGGCCTGTATCTAGCAAGATACAGACCAATCCTCAAAATGCTTATTGTTAAATAATAAAAATGTCAACAGTGACTATTATGAGACAGGCGATGGACCCAGGGTGCAGGCGTGGAAAGCAAATGCTGATACACGACTACGGTGTGAAGCCTCACACTACTAGACTGCATTTCACTCAGCTGTAATCACTGTCCAGTGGAGTTCTTGACAAAGGTGACGAGAGCACTTTTCTAAACCCTGCCCAACATCTTTGTCTCCCCCTCAGATCAGATCCAGATGGCCTCACATGGGAGGAGAAGGAGGACACAACACAGGGGAGATGATTCAAGACTGGGGAAGAAACAGTGAAGAAGAAAATGGAGGGAATGAATAAGAGAGAAGAGCATGAGGGAATTAAAGGAGAGGAATCTCGTATGAGGGATTCAGTTGTTGCACGTGAGGGAACATGAGTGTTTATTTGAGACTTGTTAAATGTATATCACAGTGAAACTTAGAAGTCTGATGTTCTCATATAAAATAATCAAGATGGGGCTAATTATATACATCTAAAATGATCTAAACTGTGACATACTGCATTATACATGTTGATATATTTACAATAGGATAGGTTTCCATTAGAGCGCTGCAAAAACTGTAACAATCCAACTAATGTGAAATATAAACATATTTCATATCTTTTCATTCTGTATTTAAGTTTGTAAATGTGTTATAGACAGACTGCTTTGTATATAGTGTGTGTATATGTGTGTGTGTATGTGCGTGTGGTGTTGTATAACTGGGGTGCATGCAGAGATAATGTGTATGACGTGTTCCAGTGTGTGGATCATACATCATGTTAAGGTATGGGCTGAGGATAACATGTCAGATAGAAACCACAGCCTCACTGCAGGCTACTGTCTCCTCTTATGTAACCTTTCAAAAACTCTCTTCCATCAAACAGCAGCCTGCCTTAACATTCACTTTTTTCATTCTCATCCCATAAACTCTGATTATAGGAGGCTGCAGAGGAACATCAATCTCTTGATATAACTAGAATACATATAACTAGTGTGTTTAATAACATGCAAAGCTTGAGTTTGCCACATTAAGCGCTCTGATTTATGTTCTGTGCCAGTGTTGCGTCACTGAAATTCTCTTGTCTTGTCCCAGATAACATGGAGTCATGAGTTACAGTAGCAGAAAAGAAAAGTTGATGATTTCTGAAATTGTGTAAAGGCCTCATTAATTGGAATCATAAACATTCAGTATAAGCCCAAATTTTTCTCTCAAGCAGAAACAATTTCAATGAATTCACATCTGCATCCAAGCAATCACACCACCTCAACAATCTGCAGTATGTTCAGTCTTAACACACCTTTGAAGCTAACCCAGTTTGAAATTGGTGATAAAGGGGCTATTTGCTAGCGCAGTCCTGTTTTTCAAGGTTGCACTGCAGCTTGATCTATGTACATTAAAGTCATTAAATTGAATACTGCATAGCTGATATTTCTGCCATTTTTTGTGTAGTTTAAGAAACAAAATGATGTGTAACTCCTGACTTGTCATGACTTGTAAAGCTGCACTCAGCAGGACATCCAAGGAAAATATGTCAGTGCAAAAATTCAGTGATTCAGAGCAAAAGCAGTGAGTGATTAGCTTTAAGGATGGAGACTTGGTAATAATAAAAAATAACAAGAATGACCTTTTCTCTACAGAGTAACCAGAGAAAAAAAAAAGTTTTTGAATGCCAAATTTTGTTAGGACAAGGCTTTCCACGAACTGCCACAGCAACAGATATAGTAAGTAGCAGCTGCTCTGTTGTGTAAGACAAAGTGCTTCCAACACCACAAGACAGCATTTCAGTTCTGATTAAAGGTGGAAATGCTTCAGAAATATTGTCTAGGTATTATAATACCAAGGGATTCTCCATAGTACGCTATTCTAATGAACTCCAAAGTGGTAAAAAATGTATTTACTGTATACTGTACAATAAAAGTGTATTCCTCTTGTGTCTGATCAGTCAGCAGAGGGAGGGATATATGTAGAATTTTGTAAGGCAACAAGAACTGTTTGTGTGTAAATTATAGCTGATGTTTCTGTGTATGACGTCAGACAACTGTATCTGTATCTTTATTGTATGTTTCAGTATGCACCAATATTCAAATTTATTTTTCAAAATAAAGTTAAATCAAAAGTAGATATTTATGCGTGCTGTCATTGTGTTCATAGCACTGGTTTTACACCTGCCATAGAGTAATGTGGAGTAACAATTCAATGCTCTCTAATCTTACATTCTCTAATATTTCAGTGATAAATCAACCACTGTGAGCATATTGTTGCCACAGATGTACGCAGAGGTTGATCTTTTTTTTCAGACAAGCAGGAGACCAGAATGACATCAAAAATTATTCCACACTGTGATGTTATAATTTAGCTGTAACATTTACCAGACACTTGTCACATGGTAGGAGAAACTTCCATTAAATGTATAGTAAATGAATATTAGACCTCCTGTTTCAGCTTCCTACATGTTACCAGTAGTTATTGTTTTAAATGAGGAATGGTGATAATGTGGAAAAGGCAACATTTTCTGAAGAAACTATGATAAACTGTGTAGAGAACAATAAATACCCATAACTGTTATAGATGGGTGTCACAGTGATCTCTCTATGGCCAGGTTTCCATCCAAATTTAGCAGAATTTTTAAACAAATTTCCAGAAAATCAGCAAACGAAAATACAAATTCATGCATGTTTCCATCAGCTGCTGTTATATGAATATTAGGAGTTGGTTCATCAAGATAGTGGTTTTAGTGGTGCTAATTCTCCAGTCAGTGCCATTAAACCATTGCAGAAGAGGACAAAAGAGTGGCAGTATGCAGTGAAATACAATGTAGAAAACATGATGGAAATATGATATTTCAGTTTTTTTCCTGTATTAATATGAGGAACATTATAGTCTCCTCATCACTCCACACAGATGTTTTTGTGTCTTCAGTGATGTCCTATGCTTCATGTAGGTCATCATTTATTTACTAAGTCTGTTTGCATTACACTTACACTCATATTTCTTTTATGGATATACCAGCTTTTTCACCTCAGCCAAACATTAAATGCTTTTGTGATTTTTTTTTTTCAATTTTTGCCATTTCCAATCCAGAATTTTATGTGCAAATTATGTGAATAAAAACAGGTGGATGGAAACACATCTTATGTCTCTGTTTTTCTGTCTCTCAGTACTAGCTGTCCTCTGACCTCTCTCCCTCTCCCACCCCCCTTTTTTCTCTTTTCTTCTCTCTCCTTCCTTTACTTCCTGACTTTGTTTTGGCTGGCTCCTGTTGTTGCTTTATCTGTCACTACTACAGTCAAGTATTCAAAAGCTTCGTAGTATTAACCCCTATATTTTATTGATCCACCAGAGGTCCCTACCTGCCCCCCTGGATGTGAGCTGGGCCATTGCAACTGCCTTTAAACAGCCGTCAACCATCAACCAGCCCTGCTCCATCAGCTCATCAGTCTGTGGGCAACTATACAGTCTCTCACTTTATCAGTCATGCTACAGAGCTTACAGAGTTTTGCCTTTTTTGTGCTGCTAGCTTTAAACCTTCAGTAAAACCCAGAAGAAACAAATTGCCTCAGTCTCTGGTCTGCTCACTGCACTCGGGTCCTCACTCTCTGCCATCCTCACATTATCCACACATCTGTGATTCTGGACACAGGTGTGTGGGCAAGCCCCTGTTTGCTCTCTGCTCATACATGTTTTTACATCATGTGTTGTGTTGTATGTTATTGATTATATAGCTTCAAGTCATTGTTGACTTTCTCTGTTTTGAATCAAGACCACCATCTTTCCCTAACCTTAACGAAGAGCTGTGAGTGTCTAAATGTGACTATCAGCAGATACTGTATTGTAACATCAGATATTTTGATGGGAAACAAATGAAATACTTTGTCAGTGAAGCTTTTTATTCTGATATGATGAGAATCAACATTTAGAGATGTACCAGATTTAATTAATATTTCCTCATTATGTTGAAAACAAAAGAAATCTGGGTGGCATTAAGTTTACTCCAAAACGTATTTGTTGTTGATCGATAGCTGTTGATAGTTCTGTCTAAACATCTCCAGGAGAGAGGGTTGCTTATGGAGACACAGATGGAACAGATTCATTATTGCTAATTCCACCTGTGCCTTTCCTGCTGTGTCAAATCACAAATCCTCCTTCAGAAATTGCAAAACTCATATTTTGGTTTAATTCGTATTAATGTTAATATTTCATGGCATTGCATCCAAAGTGTTATGCCAGTTTCATGCACACTCTGCGTTAATAATTTAATGAGTGTTAACTGACCTCAGGTGGTCAGAGTGATTAACTACAACTAAACTGACACTCGATCCTCTTCAGGAGAATGGTGCTTTGCAAATGAGCTGTCTTAAAGGACAGGTTCATAATTCTTAAAAAAATTAATTGCTGTAATTACTGATAAATTGATTACAACAAGCAAAACCTGTTTCAATGTTTCAAACCCCCGTTCCTGACCAACAAAGGAAAGGCCATGTCGAGGTCATGGTTCACAACATGCCTCCGTCTCCACTGCAAACGATGTGGAATCCTTTCTCAGCTGTACATCTCTCAGTCCTTCCATATCGGTGCAGCTACCTTTGTGGTTGCCTTGGTTCCAGCATCCACTTGCTGGCAATGGCTCGCTCGTCTTCAGCAGATACAAATGTCATGTTCACCCAGGAGTATATGAAATAACATTAGCTCAACAAGCTATGAGCACTAATACATAAGGAGACGGACATTAGTACCTCATTGTGTGATAATAAAAATGCTCCATTTAAAAATGCTTAGCTGGGTTTCATTGCTCTCATTTAGGTAGTATGATCTCATATGGGATGCATGCTTGCATTCCATGGCTTGGTACAGTTCATGCCTCAGATCATCTAAGTTAGACTTGTAAAGCTCTGTGAATGAAAAAAAGCTGTTGCTGATTGGATGGAGTGCTTTAACACCTCTAATTATGTTGCAGTTGGGCTTGTAGAAGCGTTTCTGTAACTCCCCAATCATAGAGTCAAGGATTGGATAGAAGATGTATAATTCCATGGTTGTATTTATTATTTGTTATATTTATTTATATGGCATCAGTGCACTGAAATTGTAAACTTCACTGGGAATTTAATAATCATAAATAACTATAAATTAAAAAAAAAAACATAGAACAAAAAACATATGCATGTATATATTAAACTTGAATTAAGAAAAAGGATGAAATATACATAGAATGCTGTCTATATATCTTTAAAAAAAAAAAAATCGGTGCATATCGGACAACATATACGCCGATACAGATATATCTGTCATGGTCAATATCGGTTGACCAATATATTGGTCAAATGATATTGACCATAAACTTTTGATCTTTGTTAAATTGCTCTGGGTGCAATGTTATTTCTCAAAATGCATCTCTGCCTGTGTTGCTGTAGTGTATCAGTTCCATACAATCAAAATCTTGGCTTTACTCCCTCACAGTTTTCCAACCCTGTGTCTGAAGCAGCTGTCTTTTTGCACAAAACTTGATGCTGTCTTAAGCTGATTCACACAAAGAGGCAGATTTCAATATTCAAACAAAATGTCCAATAAATTCAGTTCAAATCAAATAAATCTAGAAATCTCCTTGTGCTGTCCTGGATAGCCTTAATCCGTTCCTCCTGTTTTGCATTCTTCTTGGAGGAAGTGCATCGGGGTGAACCACGACCAAGGCAAGGATGACAATGAGGTGTATGCCAACAGAATGTATTAACTGTGTCACATTATGACATAAAATGCCAAATAAAAGGGTATAATACAGACACAGCACAGAGCATTTACGAGTATAATGTGAACCTCACTTTGTATTTTATTTTGAGGTTGTCCCACCTTAGAGATCTGTGTGGGGCTGACCTCACCCTCCGACCCCATCTGCTTTATTGCCCTGTAGAATTCAACATATGTCAGAATACCCCCAGCTGCTGACTTCATTACAGCCATGACATGACATTAGTGTTACCCATTCACCATTTCACTTTGAGTGAGAGTGAAAGCTAATATTTACACACAGGTCCACTGCAGACTGAACTTCTGAGTACATATAAGTAGCTTGTTCTTCTATTCACAGTGATATTGTGAACAAGTAATGAGCATTGATATCAGGAGAACATGTGTAAAGTATTAATGGTATTAACAGAACAGTGGGGTGGTGTTGTATCATAATGCACATAATGAAGTGGTATTATATTGTTTTCAGTAAATAAAGGCATAAGTTTACAGTGAGATTAGGTTTACATACCCCCAGGCTTTTTTGGCTGTGTATCTTGCCCATTAAGTGGGTTATTTTCAGTCCTCATTGTTAATTGTTTATGGGTTTCTTCTGGTTCATCCCTGTAAGAGAAAACTGTTCTGTTCTGACATCTGCTGGTGATCATCAGTAACACATTCACTACACTAAGGCTGCGTTCACACTGCAAGCCTTATTGCTCAATTTCGATTTATTGCTCAGATCCATTTTTTTTGTTTGGCTGTTCACCTTATTTTTTAAATGTGGCCAATATCAGATTCCAGTGTGGACATGTCATTGGCCTGAACTGACCAGCATGTGCAAAAGAACAATAACAAAGACATCAAATGCAGCCTGCTGTTGTACAGAATTTAATATGGAAGCCACTGAAGTCAGCGTTTACGGTTTCATTTATAAGATGATGTGCAGTGGAAGCCAGCAAATTCATGAGCAGATGACTTATGAGGTCTAACAGCTCACTGTCCCTCCACTGACTACCTCCCTCGTAACTGTCTTCCATATTTGTATTCACCGAGTGACTCTCACCAGCGCAGAATTGTGACGAGTCGATCTAGAGTGATATAAAAGTTGCATTAATTCTGATATGACTGTTCAGACTGAGGTCGCATTGCAAAAATCAGACCAGTAGCTGATTTACGACCACATATGAAAGGCTACATTCAGACTGCAGGCAAAAGTGGCCCAAATCCAATTTTGTTGCTTATATGTGACTCAGATCTGTATGTTCATAACAGTGTGAACAGCACAAATCACATGGAATCTGATTTTTTCAATTCTGATGGGCCACTTTCATACGTGGTCCTAAATCTGATACATGTCTGATTTTTTTTATTGTTCTTTTGTGCATGCTGGTCAGTTCAGAACCATGAGCAGCTCACACTGGAATCTGATATTGGCCACATTTAAAAAATAATGTGAACAGCCAAATAAAAAAATAGGATCTGAGCAATAAATCCGACTATGGGTCACTTTGACTATGTTCACACTGCCCTCCTTAGTGGAGGGCAGTGTGAACATAGTGACCCAAAGTGACCCAAATCAGAATTGAAAAGATCAGATTCCATGTGATTTGTGCTGTTCACAGAGTTATGAAAAATTAAAAAAACAGATCTGAGTCACATATAAGCAAAAAAATTGGATTTGGGCCACTTTTCATAATATCCTCCTGACAACTGCCTGATTGACACTGACATTTTCGCCCTCTTTTTATTCCATCTCACAGTTCATGCCTTAGGCTAGTCTGAGGAGTTAGGCACTGTGGTTGATAGGATATGAAACATTGTCACTCCCTCCAGAAAATACATGGGACCACGGTTCTTCAGATACAGATAGCTTTATCTCCCCTCGTCATCACCATCATAAATCACCCTAAGCCACTGTTGAACCATTCAAATAAACAATTGTACAGAATAAGGACACATTAGTTCTTGAAACCAAAACATAAATCTTCAACAGGCAATGCAGTGTTGCTCTTCTTAAATTTAAAAACTTCTAAATGGAGTTTAGTGTACTTCTCCTGCTTCACATCTGTTTACATGCTCTGCTTCAGGCGAATTGTAACAACAAAAAAAACCAACAAGTTCCTACACAGTGGTGCTACACACATAGATCAGTATCCAGGAAAATAAATCATATAAAAATAAATATGTAACATGTGACATAAATATTATTTATGGCAGTTAAGGTTACATTTTGCATTTTAATAAAAATATAAACTTGTTTTTCATTGTTGTAATGCAGAGCCCCACATCTTACATCTTAGTCCTGTAGTTCAAAAGAAATTAGTTAGACTAGCTACTTCATCCACCCTTCTTTTCAATGATCTAAAACCGTCTTTAGTATCAGTAAACTACAAACTTGTATGTTTATTCACAAAATGTTATCTCAGCACTCACTGACATGTCAGACTTAGTGTTTTGACCAATTCAGTCAGTCAGTCATATTCTATTAGACAGTCTGAACATCTTCGTCTTTTATCTACTAGTAATGTGGTTAAATTTTTATTTAGATACAGAAACTGTTTTGTGGAATTCAAACTTACATATTGTCCATCACTCATCATCTTTATTTATTAAAACACATCTCAAACAAACTTCCCAAGTAGTGTTGACTGTTGCACATTTTATTTTTGTGTTTATTTTGTGGTGTAATTTCCATCCATCATTATTTTTTATCTTCTCTTAGTTTTTAGGAGAGGTCTTTGTATACCTCTCCTACTCAAGCATGTGTGTATAGCTGAGTATATGTAGATAAAGGTGTGTGTTTTATATTGTTTGTATTGCTTTGTGGACATATCAATTACATCTTTTATAAAGTTGTATCTGTTTAAAATGTGCAAACAAATAAATAAAGCTATTATTAAGCAAAAGTCAACCAGAAAGTATAATCAGTTAATTAACAGGGTACCCCTGCCATTTAGTGTTGCATTTCCATAATGCTGAAGCAGCTGTCTGCAGTTATGAATCAGAATCAAATGGCACTGTGGTGACAACAATAAAATGATGTTAATAAGACTGTTAGAATAATTTCTGAAAAAATACTGAAAACAACTGAATTGTGTTTGTCTTTTTCTATTGATGATGCTGACTGTAACCAACCTTTCTGTTTACCTGTGCATCAGTGAGTGTATATGTACAATATAAGACAGCTTTGGCAGCTGAGAATACAACAGTGCTGCTCTCTTGTAATGTCTATAATTTCCATCCAGCTTCCCCATACCACACCACCCTTGGTACTGTGGGAATGACAAATAATCAAACACTCACAGACCTCTGTGGCAGAATTCCAACTTTGGACAGATGGAACATTTCTCTTTCTGTTTGGAAGGGAAACAATGAGCAGACTGTTTGCCAGAATCCACCTCCAGAGGAATTCAGAAACAAATGTGTAAAATGCATTCAAATGTGTTCTCCCACTGGCCTATTACACCCACTGCAGCACATACCATGGTGGGCAGGCAAAAAGCTCATTCAGTTACAAAAGATGATCTGTTATTACAGCAATCATATCAAGTTCATATTGACTTCATGAATAGTAATTTGCCAAAATAGTCTTTACTCAAGGTCCACTTACTAGCTTCCCCCCCTTGAGCTTTCATCCACATATCATAGTCTTCATTAGCAGATAGGTTTTGGATCAGATGTTCACTCCAGGCCAATGGGCACAAAAAGATAATACAGATGGCTCATGTCAGTCAGTCCATCATTTAAGTTATTTAAAACAAAATGTATTGTCAGGGTTATTTTCTCAGACTTGACGCAGAAGACAATATACAACTGTTTTCACAGGTTGAGTAGTCCTCTTCCTGCTTGAAACTTCTTTTGGGCAAACAGCATTCTCAATTCAGGGGGGTAATGAGGAAGTCCTTAACTGAAAATATGTCACAACTAGGATCATTGTAACAGTTTAAAACAGTTTCTGAAGAGTAATCAGGCATTAAGTCATGGGTGATCAAGTTAATTTATACTTTATTGTAATTTGTATTTCATATTTTGTGTTTTGTACAGTACAAAATCTATATTGAACAACCATAGATCTGACTCAAATTCTGCATTAAAAAAAAAATTTAAAAATTGATACAGCTGTCAAGAAACAATCATCCAAACAACAAGTCCCCTCTCTATCTTTCTCTCTGGTGTGTTCTCAGTTCAGAATCAATTGACATTAACTGCTGAGGGCCTCAAAGGGATACATGATCAAATGATCTGTTAAAGCAATGAAAGTAGATGAAATCCTAGGTAGAGTTAGGTAGAGTATAACACCTCTGTTTGAGTTTCATGAAGCATCTGTGTGGCCACTGAGACCAGAGAAACAGTTGATAAGCAGTTAACAGATCTCCATCAACTGGGGGTGGCCAACTACCATTAAGGTTGCAATGGTGATGCTCACTGCTCTATTCCATTTGTCCTTTAATTGAAGCTTATTAAAGTTTCAGGACCACTTCCAGCATTTCTATAAATACCCACCCAACCCTCTCCTCTTTTATTCTTGTATTCTGCACCAGAACCGAGATCACACAACATCAACTTGAGCACTCTAAAACAAATGAGCCACTACTTCATCATAAGAGCAACATCTTCCATCAACTCACCTGATGTTTCACTGTTCCCATCAGCTGATGATCTACTGGGATGAAATCAGGATCTAAAGTTTCCACCTGCCCACAACAACAGACCCAGTAACAGAAGCCGAAAATTTCCCCATCACCTCCATGCCTGATACCCCACTCTCTGTAGTCCAAAAGTCGTCCAGGAAGCACATGAGTCTGGCAAGCATCAGCTCAGTTTCTTCCATGGTCCGTGTCCCGCCCAGTTCATCTCTCCTCAACATTCAAGACTACCACGGTTCACCTAATGAATCCTCTGTGTCTCCCAGCCCACCTCCCTAATCAGCAAAGAGAGGACAAGGTGATTCAAGAACAGCTCTCTGCTCTCTTGTGTGGCCTGCTCACAGCAGACACACACAGAACTCTATTCTTTACAGCAGATGATGCGAGAGCGTAAAACTCAGTAACTAAGTTATCTAATGCCAGCAGCTACCACACAAGTCTGCTGGCTGATTTAACAAGCACAGGAGCCACAAAGCAGAGTTAGCTTGCCGCATCTGTCATCTTTCCTGCCCACAACTTCATAGATAAAAAAGGCAGGCCCATCATGCACCAAGGATGTCACGCCATATGCCGGATGCACCATGTCCTAGTACCGCTTCCTCCACATCTGCTCCTTCTGTGGTGAAGGCTACGCCTGCCCTGTGTGTCCACACAGCCCCATTTCACAGAATTTACGTAAGCACCTATCAACACTCATTAACATTACAGCTTTAGCTGCAGCACTTTGTAATCACCCTGATCCAGCTTTTGTTCAGTTCCTTATAGAGGGATTTGAAGGTTTCCACCTTGGAATTTCTGCACAACCATCCATCCCTTTTGAATGCAAAAATCTTCAATCAGCAATAAATGAGCCAGAGTCAGTTGACCTCCTGGTCACTATGGAAGTCAAAGAAGGCTTCATGATCGGGGCGGCTGTGGCTCAGGAGGTAGAGCAGGTTGTCCACTAATCAGAAGATCAGTGGTTTGATTCCCAGCTCCTCCAGTCCGCATGTCAAAGTGTCCTTGGGCAAGATACTGAACCCCAAATTGCCCCTGATGGCTGTGCCATCAGTATGTGAACTGACAGGTTGGGACCTCGCATGGTAGCCCCTGTACCCATTCAGCGTATGAATGTGTGTGTGAATGGGTGAATGTGAGTGTAGTGTAAAAGCGCTTTGAGTAGTCTGAAGACTAGAAAGGCACTATACAAGTATAGTCCATTTACCATGATCGGCCCATTTTCTTGTCCGCCATTTCCTAACTCACGCATCAGCATCCTCCGTATCACAACCAGGAAATAGTTGGGAAAGAAATGCATTATTATCAATCTTTCAGCACTGCATGGCAGTACCACCCCCAGCATTAATAGCTTGATTCCAAGCGAAGACTTCTCCCTTCACTGCATCACCATTAACTATGCCATCACCCTCATCAAAGTCACTTGGAAAGGGTAGTGGCTCTCAAAAGTGGACATCACCAGTGCTTTCAAAGTTCTCCCTATCCATTCTGACTTGTCATTTCTTTGGCATCCACTGGCAAGGTGCATATTATTTCATCATTAGGCTCACTTTCTGTTGTTCAAAAGCAACCCTAAACTCTTCAACACCCTGTCAGAAGCCCTCTGTTTGATCCTGTCTAACAACCATAAGATTCCATTCCTTGTCCATCTCTTGGGCGATTTCCTCATCATTTCCCCTCCTTCATCATCACCTGCTTCCAGCCTGGTCACTCTGACTTCAGTTTTCTCTGATCTTGGGGTTCCACTGTCTGCGGAGAAAACAGAGGGGCCCTCCACATCCATTGAGTTCCTTGGAATCACTCTTTACACAAATCTGTTTCAAGCTTTACTCCCAATCAAAAACCTCAACCAAATTTCCTCCTTGCACCAAATGCCAATTTCTCTCGTTCCTAAGCCACCTCAACTTTACCCTACACATCATTCCCCAAGGGCAAGCCTTTATCTCTCACTTGCTTTCTATTTCTTCTTCCGACCCAACACTCTTGACTTCCATCTCCCTGGACAGTTCAAGCTTTGCCGAATTCTGTATGTGGCTCAACCTTCTTACCAATTGGAATGGAATCATCTTCTTTTATGATGACCAACTGACTCACCCGCATGACATCCATTTGTACACCGATGCCACTCCCTCTGCCGCTTTGGGGGGTTTCTACAACAGAAGATGGTTCATAGCAGAATGGCTCCCGGAAAAATGAATGTCAGGTCACTTCCTCTGCTCTCTTCGAAATCTACCTCTTAATGGCTGCTGCTATTCTGTGGGGCCATGAATGGTCCCACAAGTCCATCCTTAAGTACTCAGACAACCCTGCAGTTGTAGACATAAACGACAAAGGACGCTCCAAATCCCAATCCATCATACCGTTCATGCCAATATATTCTCTGTGCAGCTCATGTTCCCGGTCACTCCAACGCCATCACTGACTCTCTTTCTGTTTCTCATTTCAGAAGTTCAGAAGCTTGGCCCCTCATGTAGATACCCTCCCAACACTGGTTCCTCTATATTCAGCACTGACATTCATCTTTTAAGTTCCACCCTAATACCCCTGATAATTGATTACAACATAATCCTCAACCCTCTCATCCTACTGGACAGCTTGGAAAAGCTTAATTACTTTCATGACCAGAACAACATAATCTTCCTGTCGTTAGATCTCGTCACCTTTACTTGTTTCATTACCTACACCCATTCTGTGATAACTATTAAAACACATACCATAAAAGTTTATCTTAGTGGCATCAGCTTCTTCTCCAAACTCATAACTGGCAGTTGGGGCCTGGCCTCCAGCCATCCACAGATAGCTTCACTCCTCAAAGGACTCCTAGTCCAAGAGCCAGCTAAAAAGTTTGCAGGATGTGCTTAATAAGTTCCACATCTCCAGGTGAGAAATGAGGGTAGATGAAATGATAAGCTATCTTAGGTTAGGTCTAGCCTAGGTTAGGTTACCTATGGTATACCTTTGTAATTAAACAAGAGCCAATGATACTCTCTTCTTACATAGAGATAAGGCCACCCTACATTCTGATAGAGAAAAATAAGTGACAGCAACTAAGTTATCAAAGTATCAAAGGAACTAGAACTTGCATAAGGAGGTCTGTATATTTAATTCAATGTCAAAATGAATGAATTATATCTACCAATATAAAGCGTAAGAGAAAGGAATTCATGCTGCTTGTGCAGAGAGATACTATTCAGTAATATCTGCATTGTAGTGTGCAATGCCATCAGGAACATCCAGTAGACACAAGTAAGCCGACCTAAGTGACTTTAAGTTACTCCTGGTATATGGGTTTTGGCGGTTGGTATACAGTAACACACTGAACAGGACGGTGACAGTTGACTTTAAATGCCTTTGCCTCAAAACTAGGGAAACCGATTAAGGTAAGCGGTAAACAGCTGGCATTAGAGCAGTTGACACTTGAATTCAATCAAATGTTTGTGTTGATGGAAGTCACTACTGTTGCCATGTGATGGAGGATAGAGGAGCTCTTATCTTAGTTAAATCTGCTGGATGGTAACAGATGAGCACTGTAAAGACTGCAGCAAGTGGGAGGACAGAATCTGGATTTGAAAAGTATCAGAACGAGGACAGCCTGCAACAGTACTTACCCAGAGGCCATTCATGCCCTTAATTCTTAATTCACTAATGTGCTATTTTTTTTAAAATTCGGTCTGTAAGACACTGAAAATGTATGGTGGTATATATGGTATACATCTTAGCTGGTTTGTGGTACTGATAGTATCACTATATGAACGCTTGTTTTGATTATTTAATTTTTATGTATTTATTTTGTGGTATGAGGTTTTGTTTGTTTTTGTTTTGTGTGAGCTCACCAAAGCAAATTCATATCAACTATGTTCAAATGACAAAAAAGTATTGGATCTATTAACAAAAGTAAAAAAATAATATTACTTCACAACAAGAGAGAAACATTGCTTTCAAGGCAAAGAAAACTGTGTTAAAGCCAACAGAGGTTCTTGATATGAGCATAAAAATAGACCAAACCTTATAAAGTAAATTACTACTAGCAGACACACTGTATGTGGCTCTAGGGCTGGCATTATTGGTCTGTTGGTAGGTTGGTCCACGGTTTCACCCCAGACTGAAATATCTCAACAACTGCTGAATGGATTGTCATGAAATTTGTCACAGACATAGGAGGAAGATGAATATAAGGATGAATTATAACAATTTTTTGTTATCTCTTATCTTTTCATCTAGTGCCATCATCAATTCAAATTTTAATGTGTCCAATACTTTAGTGTATGACCAAATACCTACAAAACTACATAATAACATTCCCATCAGTCTCAGCTGTACTTTGTGTGAACTGGTTTATTAAACTAAGAACATAAACATTATGGACCCTATCTTACACCTGGTGCAAAGTGGCGCCAAGTGTGACGCAAGTGTCTTTGCTAGTTTAAGACAGACGCAGTCGTCATTTTCCCGTCCAGCGCCCACGTTGTTTAAATAGCAAATACACTTGCGCCCATCTGAGTGCCCATAGGTGTGTTGGTCTTAAAATGAGGTGTGGTCAGGCACATTGTTGGCACATTGACATCTTGAGGCAGTGGAAAGCGATTGCATGATTGACCAACAAAAACCTAAAAAAAAAATAGGCAGATGCACAACACATGTACACCATGCTTGTTACACACACACAGACGTGCAGCAGTGCACAAACATGCAAAAGATTACAAATAAAAGGATTACAATGTGAAAGATTATTATGTACATTAACATATTTTAAAAACTACATGTCCTAATGATTAGTCATCATATTTATCAGAATTAGCTAATCGCAGTAATGATGGATGAAATTGTCTAATTATTTGACTGAATCGTGGCAATACACATAAGTATTTAAACAGACTGGTCAGGTTGTGGTTGTCTATCAAGACCCAGCAAACGGATATCAACAATGGATCAGACTCAGATGGACTTTCCTGCTACATCAATACATGAGGACATGAGGAACAGCTGAAGAAATAAATGAGGTGAAAACAATGATTAAACTAAAAAAGGCAAGAACTCTGGACAGCTCCCAGCTGCTGCTGGGGAGGGAGGGTCCAGGAGCAGCAGGGGACAGTGTGCTTGTTATGGATCGTGCACTTTCACTTTGTGAATGAGCAGATCCGTTGTCTCTGCAGAGAAGCGTACCTTCTTATTACTTGGCAAATGCGCCATTATAATAGCAATCCGCCAAGGTGCAAGTGCACCTGGCTTTTCAAGGGAATGGAAGATGACACTTTCATTAGTTTGTTGCATGTTATGCCCCAAACACAACCATGAGTAATTAAGAGACTAAGGACAGACCTTTTGAACCATGCGTCTGGCACTACGACCATTTTTTCCACTATTAAACTAGTAAAAGTGATTTTCGACACACCCGAAATGCATTTGTGCCATACGCTTCAGACATGCATGCATATTGTAGTCACAACCTCAATGAAAATACAATGTTAATTCCCTTGTAAATCCTGCGCTTAGGCTTTTTGTCTGACCACTGTCAACATATGTTTATGGCAAAGCTTGGTGCCAAATTGACAAAGTAGTACTCTTTCAAAGAATGATATTCTTGTAGATAAGCCTCTGTTCAGGCCATATATATAATTATAGAACATTAAAAAACCCTAACCCTAACCCCAGCTGATGAAATTCTTTCAGGGTGACGTGAATTCATTAGAAACCAAGACATATCATTCATATAATATGTGACACATTTATTTATTTAAATGACAAAGACCTTGAAAATATTATATAAAGCAACAACACATTTTGTAATTTTATTACCTGTGAAAATAATACATAACATGTGCAAGGCTGGTTTTAAAAACTGTGAAAAATGAGAAGATTTAAAATGTTGTTCCATGGAGGCTGTCATAGACTATCCTCTGTCTTGCTGATGTGGGATTTAGAAAAACAAATGGCTTCTCACAAAGCAAGTCCAGTACAGACAGGGTGTGATGGAAGTACTGATCACTGCAGCATGATGTGGCTGTTGAAGCAGCAAAGGTAAACAGGGAAAAGGAAGTAGTATGAACAGACAAATTTTTACAGTACAGGTTTTACAGTAGCAGGCTGCATGTTCATTCTCAGTTACCATGGTGACGTGCTCCATTTCAAGTCAGCCAAAGCTTCAGGAGTTAGCTTGCTAACTCATTGCTGCTTCAAAAGCCAGATGTGTAGTTGTTGCACAGACTGTCTATGATCGGAGTCTTCAGAAGTCTTTATCCCATCCAGACAGCTCATCAGGAGGCTCCTCTGTGTCCGGAGGAAAGATGTCAAAGTGACTGTGATCCATTGGCCCCCTCAGCTGCACAAACAAATGAAATCATTATACTTTTTCAGCATGTGATCATTCACAAGAGCTGGATTCCCCTCTCAGTGCACATCCTTATAATTAATGAGGCTACTTCATTTTGCATAATGACATGTATACATGTAAACAGCTGAGAGGATATAAATCTAAGTAACAGAGTGCTCTTTTCATTTGAAGGAAGACTTTTGTGTTGGGACTGCAGAATGATATTTAGATCAAAGAGGTTTGTCTGTTTTTACGTCAAAATATTTAGGAATGATTATTTTTCCTATTTTTCAAACACAGCCAGAGCAGCCACATATTATATTTCATTTTTAGACATGTATCTTAAGCATATAAATCATATCAGACCTTTTGTAATATCACATAGAATGCAATTTAATACCTTTTTCACAGTGATACCGGCCACAGTATGAAAGTATGATGGAAAACCAGGATAAGGACAACAATACCTGCAACTATTTATCATTACATCACATGTTTCTTCCCAGCAGTATATAACAATATTTCCTCTTGATATAATTAATTAAATCAAAGCAACCTGGACCTGGATAAAAATTGATGGATCAACGGATTAACCAATGAAAAGTGATTAATTAACTTAAGTTTTTGCTGAAATTAACACATTGTGAGTGGATGAGCTTCCTAGCTACTGTAGCTGCAGTAGTGACACCACAAAAAAGGATCAAAGAGCTTCCTGCAGCACCTTCCACTGTCGAACCAGTTTCATAGCCCACAACCACATGCAAACACATTTTATAAGTAACACAGCAGTCAAAAGAACATATTTAAGACTTTTGTAAATGGAATTTACTTTTAATATCTTCTAAGGCTCTTTCTTGGGGAAACTAAAATTCAATGCAAGACCTGCAGATACCCTGATATAGCAGCACTGTAGTAATCAACACATCGTTTTTCTACATCTAGAATCTTGGTCAGTGGTCTCATCTATTACTGTCTTTGTCTAGATTGAGTCCAGTTGTCTGTTGGAGCAGACTGGAGCAGCTGCTCTGCTGACAGTTTGCTGTCCGTCCACCACAGACACACAGTATTCTTTACTGTTTATTTACTTATTTGTAAATCTCTTCTATTAAAAATCATAAGGATTTGTCATCTTACTGTCATATGATGTGGATAATACTGCACACAGGCTCACAGGCTAACATTTTTACTATTCCTGCATGTCATAAAAAGACAATTACAATAAACTGAAATGTTTTTAATATAAATGCAGTGTAGTACTGGCTGTTTGCTTGTTCACACTCAGGAAACAAAGGCTAATCTCACCTCTCTCTTCAGTGGAGATGAGAGTTTGTGACGCCTCAAACCCTCCCAGTTGAAGCCTTGGAACCACCTTCAATAAACACACACACACACATCCCAACTTTACTAGAATTTACAATGTTTAAGATAATGTTGGTGTGAACACTGTTTGGCTCCACAGCATGAGTTTATAATGATGTTGATGTGATTTGGAGAGTGAGACCTACTTGTGTTTCTTGATGTCAATGATGCCATTCTTTTTGTTTCCCAGCCTATCCACTGGGTTTAGTCTGAGAGGGAAAGAGAGGGCCGTACATGTCAGGTTTAATAGACCTGTGGAACAGCCAGGAAACTTCACCAGGACACACATTACTGAATCAGTCAAGCACATGGCTTAATAACTGCAGCAGAACACAGAAGTGTATGACCAATGTGGATTAGACCCACATCAGTGTGACTGTTGTTCTCAGCTGTGGTGTAACATCACTGCAACATAATCATCAGGTCATTATTATAAATGATGCTGCCTGGTGTGCTCCACATCTCTGATTATGTCTGTTTAAATGTCACTGAGCAGCATTAATTATCCTTGTATCTAATATAGGCTGGTGCGTCACCGTACTTGCAGAGTCTCCTGATGAGGTCGTCTGGACGCTTGCCTATTCTCTTAGGGAAGTCCACTTTCTCAATGCCGTGGAGGACCATGGTGTAGATCTTTATGGGGTCTGAGCCAGCAAAGGGGGGGCTGGAGAGAAAACAGGGTCTTATTTTTCCTGTTCATTGCAAAGATAAAAATGAAGACTGGTCTGTTTAAAGTGCAATACTGAATGACTTGAAAATCTGTAATGCAAATGTCAGTTCATTGTAAATTATGTGGTAACACACCTAGTATTCAAACACAATGGGCTTCATGCAAATCACCCATATGAATTTCTATTCATTCTTAAAGGAAGTTCAACATTCTGGAAAATACATCTATCTTAGCACAAAGACGGGGGGAACAGCTAGCCTGGCTCTGTCCAAAGTTCAAAAACACACCAATACCTCTAAAGCTCACTGATTAACATGCCTGTTAATTGTATTTAACCTGTGCACAGACAGAAATGTTAACCACTAAGGATGTCTCTCGAAACCTAGTTATGAATTGGAACCGGTGCTAAAATTTTAAGAACCCAGGGTATTTTTAAGGTCAGTTCTTTTAACAATACTTTTTTGCGTTTTGGTGTAACTTATGGTCGTGCCGCAATCTCTCCTCTCTGTTCTCTCCTCTGCTCTCTGTGTTTGACCGAGGGCGGGGCTCAGCTCCTGCACACAACACACATACAAACACACAGAGCAGACAGCAGAGCAGAGAGGCTGCAGTGGAGACAGTGAAACAGGTTTATCAAGTTGATGACAACTACACTTGTTACTGTAAGTGCAATAAAACCTTCACAAGTAAAAAGCCAATACGTACTTTATCAAACCACCTGTTCAACAAGCATGAACATGTAGAAAAGCGATATTTTTATCTGCTTAGCCCACAGTCTCTCATTCACTGCAGGTATGTTTTGCACAACCACAGTGTGCTAGTTAGGCTAATAGCGAATTGTTATGAACTAGCTAAAACAAAAGATGTGTGTATGTAGCCTAATGTTGTGTTCACACCAAATGTGAAGCAAATTTTTCGCGCGTTGAGATTACATATAAAGCCAATGTAAAGACGTGAATAGACGCAAATTCGCATGTATTTGCGCTGGGCACTGCGAATGGCGTGAATAACTCGCCGTGAATGGTGCAAATATGCAAAATTTGCATCGCAAATGACGAGAAATTCACATGTAAGCTTATTCGTGCAAGTTGAAAATATTCAACTTCAGCGAAAATTTCGTGTGTTTCATGGGGCTGAACTGGGGGATGCAGTCACAGCTTGCTGACAGACAGCTGCTGAGAGGTGGCCAGCTCTGGAGGAGAGAGCCAGGGAGCATGTTGGTGGTGCTGCTGCTGATTTCTGGAGGAATAAACACACCACCACACGAGTCACACCGGATTCTGCTGTAATCCGGAGCCATTTACCGGCGGAGGAGTTTATGTTTTTAAACTTTAAACTGATTTATCTTCACTTTCGTATCTCAACTCAACCGAAGCTATTTACAGATAAGTGTCGATGTTTACAGATAAGTGTCGGTATAAATGTTGTTAGCAGGAGGCCTGAGCTACTAGGCAGGCTGAGCTTCAGTAACATCACTGGCTGGCTCCCATTGTCCAGGTGGGGACTAGTTGGTGCCTGCCATTGCTCACTGGCTGTTTGGGGCGAATAAGCACAAATGATCTCGCGGCCAAACTTGCGCGAATTACGTGAACAAAAACAAATGTTCCTGCGTTCAAACTCGTAACAGCATTTCTTTGAGATGGATGATAAAGCGGGCAAACTTCTGGTCCACCAAGCCTGCACAGCCTTGGCCTCCAGACCGATTCTTAGACTCAGATCCCCAGCAGGTGAAATCATCTCCAACCTTGTGGGAGTAAATGAGTTATTTTCTATCTATTACTCAGAATTTTACACTTCAGATTCTCTCCTGATATTTGGGAAGATGACAACCCTCTTGATCAGTTTCCCTTCCCTAAAGTTGACAAGAATCTTGCCAGAGGACGGGGTGACCCTATATCTATTCAGGAAATACAAGAGGCAATTAAATCATTACAGAACAGCAAATCCCCCAGTCCCGACAGGTATTCTGTCAAATTTCATAAACAACTCCCTGCTTCGGTTATACCAGCTCTACAGGAAATATTTAACAAGACTTTCTTTAATGGTAGCCTGCCCTCTACCCCATTGGAGGCAACCAATACCTTGATACTCAAAAATGCTACACGCATTTAGCAAGTGCTACCAGGCCTTATCTCCACAGATCAAACAAGCTTTATGTTTGGGAGACAATCTTTCTATAACACAAAGAGGCTTCTGAATGTTCTTTACTCTACTGGCACTGATTCTCCCAAAGTGGTAGTGTCATTAGATGCTTAAAAGGCCTTTGATAGGGTAGAGTGGAGATATCTCCCTTTTATTTTAGGGAAATTTGGTTTTAGTGCAGATTTTATTTCCTTGATTTTATTTCCTTGATAAGATTAAGTATTCATCCCCTGTTGCGTCAGTGTGTACAAGAGGTGTGATATCCGTCACCTTCCACCTCCATCGTGGAATGAGACAAGGCTGCCCCCTATCGCCTCTTCTGTTTGCTCTTGCCATTGAGCCTCTAGCCATCTGGCTCCACAGGGAGGAGAATTTTAAAGGCATCACTCACTTACGAGAGACTCATAAATTGTCCTTACATGCCGATGACCTTCTTTTATATGTGTTGGAATCATTATCTTCTGTCCTTGTAATCCTGAAGATTCTTGAACAATTTGGTAAGATCTCTGGATACAAGCTAAATCTCCAGAAGAATGAGCTTCTACCCATTAACTCATCTACTGAAGTGATTCCAAACTCGCTCCTCCCATTTAAACAAATGATCATGGGATTTAGTTACCTGGGTGTTTTCATTACCAAGTCATTCAATAACATATTTCGCAAAAATTCCTTCCCCCTATTTGAAAAGTGAAAGCCCAGATGTTACCCACTCAATTAAAATATGGACCAAATTTTGTAAATTTCTGCCAACATAGGTCTTCTACATTAGCTTTGGTTCACAATAACCATCTATTTGAACCATCTTGCCTTGACCCCACATTTTGCACTTGGTCGGAATCATTATCTTCCATCATTGAGAGATAGAGGCATTACCTCTATCTCTGAACTTTACAACAATGAAGTTTTCCTGTCCTTCACTGAACTCTCACTGAAATTTGGCCTCCCTAATAGCCACCTGTTTTCATTTTTTCCAGATCAGGCAGTTTGTCCAGAAGCAATTTCCTCACTTCCCCAGTCGCCCTCCTGACTCTAAAATTGACTCTTCTGAATCTTGGTCTTGTCAAAGACATCTCACATCAGTTATTTATAATTTAATATGCTCTTTAAATCCTGATGTCTCTATGAGTCCCAAAAGAACATGGGAGGATGACTTGGGAATGGGACTGCCTGATGACAAATGGAAACATTTGTCATCCATTTTAAAATCGGTTCCTCCTCAACAGAGGAAGAACAGAGGAATGACTGACAGTGACTGACGTCTGTGTTCTTCATTCATTCTAAACTTCACTCAGTATTTTGATGTCAGGAATATTATTTATTTCATTGACATTTTAGATTTGTTTCCAGTGAGATATTATTGAGTTTGTATAGTTACTTTGCTGTTATATATTGTTATATTTAAAATATAAATCAATTCTAATCCTGTTCTGAAATTACTCTTTTCTTAAATAATATACTTTTTAAAAAGCAATTATTTAGTAATGAAAATGAACTGATAAGAGTATTGATAAAATCTTAACAATCCTAACAATACCCATCTCTATTTACCACAATGACAACAACATCATTTCTGCGCAGCACAGTGTGGGTTTCAGGTTTTGGTTTGGGGACAGTGAGCACAGGTTTTGGTTTGGGGACATTGTTACCAAACTTGCAACCTCATTGGGCCTCACACAAGAACATTCTTTTATTCTTATCCTAAAACTCACTTTTTTCTGTGAGGGGGTCTGGGCGACAGGTCTGGACCACTTCTAACTTTCATTTGTACATTTGATTGAAAATTGATGAATGCCACACATTTTCTTGAACAAATCTCTTCATATGAGTGGACTTGCACTGTGCCTACAAGCACAAAGTCACTGCAGCCAGCATTGTTCAGCGAGAAATAATTCTAGCACTTATCTCCCCCTAAAACCACTGTCATTCTTACATTTCTGTTTGTGTACAAATTAAACAAATGAGATATGATGTGTCACACTCACAGCCACAGACAACTTCAAAATGATTTTTTCTCTGAGTTAGACAAATCACAACATATCTTACTGACTTACTTGCCAGTGAGAAGTTCAAATATGAGGATTCCCAAAGACCAGCAATCAGCTCCAAAGTCATGGCCTTTGTTCATGATGACTTCTGGGGCTACGTACTCCGGGGTCCCACAGAATGTCCAAGTCTTCTTTCCAAGGCCAATCTTTTTAGCAAAGCCAAAGTCTGCCTGAGGAAATGTAGAGGAATTAGGGAGATATGTCAGAAATAATGCTACTGAGTACTGTGATAGCCCAGTTACATGTCTCTTAGGTTGAGCTGTGCCCTCCCAAACAATTTCTTTTGACTCTTTGTTGTCATTAGGTGATGTTAAAACTAGTAATTTACAATTAAACTGTGACACATTGTTTCATAAAACAATTTTATTAATCATTAGCAATGAGTTGGGATCTTGTGGATTAAACTGAGAAACTATTTACAGCTAATGCTAATGGTATTCCTTTATTTTTTTGTAATGTATAGGCCTAGTATTTCTCTGTTCCCCCCTTCTTGTGTTCATTGCCTGGCCAGAAAGGTATAAAAGTTCCCCTTTTGTGTCTTTGTGAGTCATCTCAGTAAGTTCATTGCTTAGGCTTGTAGCGCAATTTCTGATTTAGACCTCAGTTCATAGGAGGCAAGAAAGAGCTGCATTATTTTGCCTGTTAAATGTTCACATTTCAGTTGAAGTGATTGTTTGTCATGAACATTAAAATTTTGGTAAATAGAACCCTTGAATTGCACTGTGTGTCTTATGCCTGACTTGCTTGGTCTCTGACAAGTACTATTATTTAAAGGCCATCACTCTAGCAACCATTATAACATGTGGCTTACCATTTTGACATAACCCTCAGCATCCAGGAGAAGGTTTTCAGGTTTCAGGTCTCTGTAGACGATGCCCATGGTATGGAGGTAATCAAAGGCCTCTAAGACACAACCAGTACAGAATCTGGCTGTGGATTCCTCAAAATAAGTCCTGGTAGGAGAGGAAAACATCAATAAATTAATGTCTTGTGAATACGCAGAGCAGATTAGTGGACAAGATTAGGAGGGTCAGTTGTGACTTAATATCCAGCAGAGCCACCTGACAATCACCAAGGACTCTGAGCAAACTGAGATAGTAACCACCAGTTACCATCTCAGGTACATTTACAAAGGATTTGTGTCCCTTTTTAGGCACTTTACATTCAAAATGATATTTGTTGTTATTTACTAAAGGACCGCACAGAGAATTTAATGTTTGCAGAAATCAGGTTTTATCATACACACAGGAGAGAGAGAGAGAGAGAGAGAGAGAGAGAGAGAGAGAGAGAGAGAGAGAGAGAGAGAGAGAGAGAGAGAGAGAGAGAGCGAGCGAGAGAGACAAACACAACAAACAAAATTAAAAGCTGCATTATAAAGTGACTTTACTAGAGCTCAGCACCACAACACTGTACAAAGGATCAGCGATGCTGGCTGTTATTTTTCACATCATTGTACCTTTCTGTTTCCTGCAGTTGCCTCCTTCTCATTTGTCCTGTTAATGGTTCATAGCAGGTGCAGTCCAGTATGAAATGACTGAAGCAGCCAGTAATACTGAGGCCAATAAATATGCATGTTATATTATTTGTATCTGTTTACAGCAATAATCTAGTTAAAGGAGTTCACAGGTTTATCTAATAATCTCCCACAATTATTTTTCATAACACATATATTCATTCATCTTTTTGTTGGGCTGTAAACATCAGGCTACGTAACTTCAAGCTTTGCTGGATGAATGCACTCTTTGAGTTACAAAAATGTCCTCTGTATTGTACCAATATTCCAAGTGCAACAGCAGGACGCGCTTTCTTTTGTGCTCCATTGTTTTCAAGATGTGCATAATATGTGTCAAAAGAACCTGGTATCAGATATAATTTAGTGCTGTAGTTGTAGTAAATAACCTGATAAATAGAAAAATTGCAAAAGTGATGAAAAATTTTGCGCCCAACAGTAATTTGTGGCAGGCTTTGTAAGTATCCTCCTAAGTCTTGTTATGTTATTGCAGCATATTATTCTGATAACATATGTTTTTGTAGAAAAATGAAGCAATTCTGCTAAGAACTGATACAGTCTATGTATTGGGACTCAGTATCCCAAGGTTATATCTGGACAGGGTTTGTTTTGTGCTGTCTGCAATAGTGTCTTTATGAAATGGAAATGGAAAGACAGACACAGCAGCTTCAAAATGACTCTAATTAAGGGAATAGTTTGGTTTTTGAGGAATTGAGCTATTCTGTCTTCTGACCCAGAGTCACTCTGCATACCAGCTTTTAGTCTCTTGGACAGACTGCATGTCACCTTTGGTTATGAATATAACACTCCATACCCAAAAGTGTCCCACATGGGGAGAGGTAACAACTCAAACTCTGCCATCTTCCAATCAGTGCCTCTTCACTTATAGACATTATTTAGAGTTTTATAGGAGACTAAAGTAGACAGATGCTCTATAAACAGGATTAGTGAGCAATGAAGCCTTCACTAACCCCTGCTACCTTTTGAGGCTGCCAAAGCAATGAAAATGCTAAGTACAGCTTTAAAGGATAGATTTTGATTTAACAATACTCTTGTGCCATATGGACAGGGAAAGAACTGATGACTGTAATCATTCTTCTTCTACATACTAGCTGTGAATCCCTTCATAGCACAAGTACAATAAAGCTTCAGCCATCTGAGTTAAACAAGTCAAGTGGGTATGTTCATCCTGGCAGTCACATGAAGGTTCATTGCTGCTGCTTTTACAGTGCAGAAAGAGATCACCTTTCATGACCACCAAGGAGAGGAGGAATGATTACAGTGACCAATAACTGTACATGTGCATATTTCATTTGTTGTAGTTGCTATTAATGTAGCCAAAGGACCTACACTCACATGTCCCGAAGCACAGTCCACAGCTCTCCTCCAAGACACACCTCCAGCAGCATGTAGACAAACTTGTCATCCCAAAATGTTCGGAACAACCTGAAACAGATGCACAGACAGTCAAGAGACTCTTGTGTGTCATTATAACATAATGTAATATTACTATTACAATGGCCAAGTATTATTGTTGTGATACAGTATTTATCCTGTACACACTATGTCCTTATGATGCACATTTATTGCCCTATACATTTTTGTTCACTTAAAAAGTGAAGAGTTGCTATGCAGCCATTCACATAAAACAATGAATGCAGAAAACTGTAGTAATTCCAGTTTGAAAATTCTTGGGTGCAGGCTCTAAACTAAACTAACTCCCTCTCTAAGTAAGCAAGTTTACAGTCCAATAAAAGATTTTAACATCTGAGAATTTGGCATCTAAAATAAAAACTAAAAACCCTGAGACCCCATGAAAACCAGGAAACCAATAAGTGACGTGAAATAATAAGTAAAACACTGAGTGGTACAGTAGGAGGTGTGAGACAAACAGGAGAGAGAAAATCACATTTTGGCTGAGCTTCTCTCTCTGAATGACAGTCAACAGACTGCTTGTTCAAGGCCTTTGTTCTTTAAAGTCGTAGTCCAGATAAATCTCAGGGCAGCTGCATTCTGCAGCATGTTCCTTAGCAACTCCACTGAGAACAGCTCTCATTTTCTTCTCTGCTGAAGGAGCATACAGACGTGGCCGAAAATATTGGTACCCTTACACCTTTTTTTAAAAAAAAAAAAAAATTCTCAGAAGTATATGGTATCCATCATTCTTTATTTCACATTGAATATAACTGAAACTTTGCTTTTAATTTACAACTTAACATATTATTTAATACAATAAAAATAATGAATATGGCATGGCTAAAAATATTGGTACCCTTAACTTTATATTTTCTAGCACAGCATTTGGAGACAATAACTGCAGTCAAGCGCTTTCTGTAACTCTGAATAAGGTTTCTACACTTCTCCACTGGTAGTTCAGCCCACTCTTCTTGAGCAAACTGCTCCAGTTCTCTCAGGTTTGATGGGTGCCATCTCCCAACTTCAACTTTCAGCTCTTTCCACAGATGTTCAAAGGGATTCAGATCAGTCTTCCTGGGTCTTCTACCATGGAGCCCATTTTCATTCAGACAGCAAAGGATGGTGTGACTTGAAACTATTGTACCTTGAACTTGAGGATCAGCTCGGATCTGTATTGAAGTTTTCCTTGGTTCTTTCTCGACCATCCGAGGAATCCTTCTGTTCAATCGCAGGCCAATTTTCCTCTTGCGACCACGTCCAGAGATGTTGGTTACAGTTCTATGGGCCTTAAACTTCTTAATAATATTGGCAACAGTGTTCACAGGAACATCAAGCTCTTTGGAGATGGTCCTGTAACCTTTACATTGACCATGCTTAGCTACAGGGCACCAATAACTTTGTCCACGTTATTTTAGGATGTCTTTGTAGAATAAGCATAAATTCAGTTATTTTCACAAATTTTTTGTTTTGTTCCATTGCAAACTAATCATAGACATGCACTGATAATAACATATCTTTTAATTTCAATACTGTTCAGAGCGAATGGTGCATTATTTTAATAAAATGCAACCACTCCCAATAATTTCGGATGTCTGGAAGAGGTTTTCTGTTGGCTATCCCATTCTCCTCTGTTCAACATCTATATGCTTCCACATGCTCACATTATGGAAAACAACATAAGATCTTACCACAGTCGTACTATTATATAATGGCTTTAGAAATAAGCCCTTGCTTTGTGTGAGACACTTGAAGCTGAAAGTGTAATGTTGTATGTGTGTGTACGTGGGGCACACCTGATGATGAATGGTGAGTTGGTTTGCTGAAGGATGTTCTTCTCAGAGTAGATGTGCTCCTGCTGTCTGGTGTCCACAATGTGCTTCTTCTTAATACACTTCAGAGCAAATGTAATGTCCTCGTCCTTAAGCTTCACCTGAGAAACAGCAGAGAGGAGCTAACTGAGTAAAGAAAGCCACTACCAATCAGTGTTGGGGTTAAACTCCTACCAGGGCGGATATAAATGCATGCACCCATTCTATTGTCTTCCTAGATAAACATTAATGCATCCGCTTTCACTAATTGATTTAAATTTTGAAACCAACCATATTTGAGCTTAGTGCTTCTCATTAATGCCAAAATCTAAACCTATTTAAATTGTAAGAAAGATATAATTCAACATCAGAGGGGATCAGGTGTGCCACCAGATGAAATCCGAGACACATTAACATCAAAACCTGAAACAGTTTCATAAATATGTGCCAGTTTTGCTATTCTTTGTCACCAATTCTTATACAAATAATATATATATACCTAATAAGAGAAGAACTGAACAGAAAGTAAATATTCAAGCATACTGATCTACATAAATGATCTCCATCACAACAAAAAGATTCTGTATCCCAAATCCGTACTACATACAAATTCTAAACAAGTTTAAAGCATGTAGTGTTCACACTAGATGTACACCATTGTCCCACAACACAATGCACAAAGAAAATGGAGGAACTGCTCACAGCTGCAAAACATTAAATCTAACAGTGAATGGTGGTGAAACAGCTCAGAAAACAAAACTTTACTTAATATTGTCTTTGTTAAGTTTAATTAGCAGTGACATTCTTGAGTCACTACCTTTAGTTTGATTTCCTTTGTACCGCACACATATTACATCATTTCCTGTTAGTCAAACAGTAAAGTATGTTTATTGCTTATACAGTATACTTACTGCAAAAAACAGCATACTATAAAGATCACTATATAGTACATAGTGTATACAATCAGTATGTAGTCTGGAATTGGGAAACAGCTCTAGTTTACACCTAATGATGTAGAAACATTTTAAAGACACTGATTTTGTGATGATCTGTGATCGGCTTAGCTTAGATCACCTTGTAATCTGACTCATTTGGCAGAAAACCAACTCACTTAGCTAAACTCTGTATACCAGAGTTGTCTATCCCACATTCACTTGTTTTTTAAAAAATGTGAGTGATTGACTAATAAAGTCACATTATAAACAGAAATAATCTAATCAGAAGGTTGACTTAACGTCAAAGCCATTGCTAGAGGCTGCAGTTCCTTTAAAGGCAATTAGAAGAAAATTATAACTGCACTGATGTGACCAAAAGGAAGAGCTCAAATCCCCCAATTACTCTCTTGAAATACAAAATCAATACATGTCATGTTCTAATGTTTGTCCTTGTGTTCCTTGAAGTCGATCGTAAAGCTTCTCCTGCAGCCAGATGCCTCTAACCTGGCGGCTTGTTCAGGTGTTACAGTTTGGTTATTATTGATCAGTGCAGGAGTTTTATTTCAACACTAAAATTATGCTGCAACTGACATTTTTTAGCCTACATGATGTATCTCATACAGTATATATAAGTGTTTCCAGGTCATATTTCACAGATTTGAATGCAGTCCATCTTGTTTCCCTGTCCAGGATATTTGCAAGTACGTACGTTTTAAACTACGATACTGAGTCAAATCAGCTGTAAATAAAACCCAGCTAAATCATTTCCAGTGTAAAGCATCGGGCTGACTAATGACACATGATATTTGTAGTGTTGTGGTGCTGCAGCTCACCAGCTCCACTCGTCCAAATCCTCCCATGCCCAGCGTGGCTATGACCTCCAGCTCCTGGAAAGGCTGGTGAGGAGGCAAGAGAGCAATCCTCTCCCGCAGCCTTCTCAGCTCCTGGGCTTCCGCAGAGTCAATCTGAGGTGAATGAGGCCTGACGAAGGAGCAAGACAATTACATTTGAACCTTGTCCTACATTTAGGCCTCAGTAGTTAACCACTGAGACACTAAGGTGCCCAGACTGAAGAAAGTGTTTAGTATTTGCTTTCATTCAGTAGACTGTCAGCTGATTTATCTGCTTATCTCTAATAACGCTGCATGGGGAGGGATGACCACCAACTGACAAACAGTGTAATCACATGCAATAAGTCACCACCATTGTCCCCTTACAGGCAAGTTTAAAGAACATGTTGACAGTGTCATTATGTCATTCTGCACTCACAGAGCGTTCCTCCTCTCATCACTCCTGGAGAGCTCCTCCACGTATTCCTTCAGGTAAGCCTGAAGCTCCTCATAAGTTCCCACCATCTGGTTGAAGTTGCTGGAGAGAGGAGGCAACATGAACAGTGGAGACTACAGATGCAAATTAGCTTCAAGCTAGCTCTGGTGTAGTGCATCTTTAATGTTTCAAACTGCACACTGTCCCATTCAATAAATAAATAAATGAATAAAAATCAATTATTTCAGCATTGTGTGCGTTGAGTAGTGAATATAGATTATCACATGCAGATGCTGATGTAGAATGCTACATCAGCACCTACATTAGCTACCTTATATATCTGAATGATAAATCAGGCAAAGGACAGACATTGTGCTTGCATTAGCTTAATGTATCAGCTTCTTCATTCATGCTTCACCATCAGTGGCTCATTCATCAGCTGTGTCTATCTTAGATAAGTAGCATTCAATGATATTCATGCACATGCATGTACAGCGCATAATTCATAACCTGATTCTTCTCAACATCACTCTGCTGATGCCAATACTGTTTGCTGCTGCAGCCCCTTCACCACCCCAAAATCCTTCTCCTTATGTATTGAGCATTTGGTTTTGTTGATTTAACTGATCTAATGTTCATGCATCTTTGTTTAGAGGGAATCCGCTCACTAGCAGAATCCACATCACTGCTCCAATTCTTTAGAAGAACCAAATGTAACTATATAACTATTTACAATAATTTTCAATTCCTTCATGTAGTCCACTGAAAGTGGCCCCAAATGAATTCTAGTTTATTATAACTTCTGTTATATCATTTCTGTTATTTAGCTAAAAAAAATTCTGATGAGTCAAGAAACATGAGCAGTCAGGAGGTTAGACAGGTTGTTATGGCGCCAACAGTCTGTCCAGATGATCTAAACCGCTTTATTTGGAGATCAAACTGAAAGTGAGTGCACCTGAAAGACTCCATTGTTCAACAAAATTGTGCGGACACAACTACAGTAAGTACAGTAGGTCAAAGGTAAACCAGGAAGTCAACCTAATGCTTGTGATGGATGTTTTTGAAGTGTAAAGTGGTTTATAATTGCAGTACATTTACAACAGACATGTTTCTTATTTAGCAATGTTGCCACATTCCCAGATCTCAGCAATTTATTTGTTGAGTACAATGTTATCATATCTGAAAGAAATATTAGTCAAAACTACAGTATGAAAATAAGATCAGAGTTGTAATAAATCATAATGTTTCTTTAACATTAAAAACATTTTCTCTATGGAAAAGTGCAGTATTTCAATAAAAATGCACACATATGACAGTAAGTACAGAATATGAAATACTAATATAAACATCAACAGTTAGATCTTGATTACACACTACTGTGCTTGAGTATAAAGTATCGCTAGTGGGTTAGATAAGAGGAGGGGCTCCATAGAAGCCTCAACACCCTTTAATCCGTCCTTGGGAAGAATATGAAGCAGCTGTTAAAGAGTGAACCACAGTAATAGTTCATAAAGGTGCAGATGTGCTTATTAACTAGGGGTGAGCCCAAATACAAATTCGTTATTTGGAAAAGCATAAATAGTGTTTTTTTTTTAACTAATATTTATTTTGTACAAATATTTTAAAAATGACTTGTTTTCGGGAAGAAAAAAAAACATCAAATACCAGCATGCAGGTCGGTTACATCGCTATCTCAGTCTCTCTCCTCTGCTCCGCTGTCACGTCTATCAGCAGGTCTCAACAAGGGGAGTCACATCTACCTGCTACATGACGCACATTTTCTTTATTTCCCCAGAGATAAAGCTGAGCTACTGACACATGCAAAGTCCTTACAAGGGACTCTCCATAACACTTGTCCTTCCCACAAAGTTAGATTATAAAAATTAGGCAATAAATGAATAGTGCAACGCAAGAATCGCCTTTGAAGTTCTTTTCTACACGTTACACGCCGAACTGTTTAACAGTTTAATATCCTAAAATTAGATTATTAATTAATTATTCGAATACAAATACAGATATGAATAATTTTGCTGCCTCAACAAATATAGATACAAACACAAATACTGGGCCCTCTGCACATCCCTGTTATTTACTGAGGATTTATTATCATTCTCTACATTGTCAGCTATTGTGTTCAGCTGTAGAAAATAACATGCCATGTAAAGCATCATCAAGCTACTCACTCTCTGTCCACCACCAGGCAGTGTGTGTCATTCTCATTGCAGATGATGTTGGCTGAACGAACATCCTCACTGTAAAACATACATGTACACTTCAGTCAAACAAATGAAACCAACACAAACCCACGTGTACAGCACAGATAGTTATTTCTACAGTGCGATGAGGCATGTCTTTGTTCACACAGCCCACAGCTCATATTGGAATCAAACAAACTGCGTGGTGAGCATGTTCATATCACACAGCTGAAACATGAAGGATCATTTCTATTGTTTGCTATGGGAGGATACATTCATATAGTATGTTCTAAATGTCCTGAAGAGGGGATTTTTTCCTCTGTCTCATGAATAGAACTACAGAGATGATGATTTGTTAAATATTATGTTGTAACCTCTAAAGGAAAGATGTTATTAAGTTCCATTCTGGTAAGTGTATGATCCTGCATGTATGGAGCTTAACAGTCAGACTCCTGTGAGTCACACAACTTTATGGATGTGCGTCAGTAATTTAGTACTTACATATTTGGTGGCCAGGAGATCTTAAAGGATAGGTCCAAAAGAGTGAAAGAGGTTTTCCTCACTGTAATCATTCTTTCTGTTCATACTGGCTATTAAAAGATCCCCTTCAAATGTGCTTTCAATGTAAGTGATGGAGGCCAAAATCCACAGTGTGTCCACACAGTCATTTAGTATTTAGTGCAATAATCAGATTCCCTCTTTGTGTTTCCTCAGACAGTGTTTCCCTGTTGAGCTGCGGTGGAAGTATAGTAACAAAAAGAGGAACTTTGGCACTAAAAAGGCTGTAACGCTGAAAAATATCTACTTGATTTGACTCATTTGGATGGCAGCTTCATATTAGCTTCAGATAAAATTTAAAATACATTTTTGCACAGAAGGAGGACTGTGGATTTTGTCCCCCATCACTTACATTGTAAGTGCATTATGAAGGGATCTTCTAATGGTCAGTATGAACAGGAGGAATGATTACAGCAAGAAAAAACATGTTTCAATGTTCTTTTGGTCACCTGATGTCTTAAGACAGACTTGAAAAATTGTGAACTTGTCCTTTAGAGTACTGTGTGAAAACACATACACAGCACATAGAAAAATACAAAATACAGTAAAGATGTTGTTTGTACCTGATCAGAGCTTTCTCTCCAAAGTAGTCTCCAACTCCCAAGGTCTTGATTTCCTGTGGTTCAGCACAGCCCTCTGTGCTCTGAGTGACTATCACCTGCAGATGGCAAACATTAGAATGAGCACAGCAAGAACCACAGTTCATGCATTGGTGTTTGGTCTGTCAACATTAGCTATATTGTTTTAATCATGAACACTGAGAGAATCATTCTTTTGCAAGTCAGTTAGTATAAAAACTGAAAGTTTCCTTAAATGTTGATGTATTTTAAATGTCCTTCCTGAGCTTTCAACTGCATCAAGAGTAAGATGTTCTTAACAGATACCCCTGTCATCCTCACTATAATGTATAAACAAAACATAATATCACACACCACACTGCCTCTGGTCCTTGACATTTTATTATATATGTATTTATTCATTTTTATTTAATGTGGCAAAACATTAAATAAAAATGGCCTAAAGGCCACCTAAGCAGAGCTATTGTAGAATGCTGATTGTCCAATAAATACATGAACCTTAAATTTACCCTCAGACAATCTAATTTGGCAGCAACAAATATTACATTTAAACTCTGAGTTCATCTCCGAAAAGGCATTAAATCTTATGTTTAAATCATCAGAGCCTGTTGTAAATTACTGAAGGGCTACTGAGATCAGACAGTAATGGAGTGACAAGAACATGATCCCTCACTGGCTTCCTCATACAAGTACTGCCAAAACTCCGCCACATCACCCAAGTTTCGAAATGTTTAAAAAATGATTTAAAAAAGTTTAGTTTTTGCTTTCAATGAAAAAATATCAAGGTTGCAAGAGAAATCTCACCTCTCCTTTCGCGATAATAAAGAAAGTGTTCCCCTCTTCACCTTCTCTGATAATGTACTCCCCTTTTTCAAAATAGTCCTAAAAAGACAGATGGTCGGTCTTTGTCTTGTCCACTCAAATGCAATCTTAAACAATTTATTCAAAAACAGATAGTGTACAGAATTTATATTTAAAAAAAAAAAAGAATTAGAAAAGACTCACAACTTCAAGACAATCAACTATCTTGGCTAGTTTCTCCTCAGGCAGTTCTCGGAGTAGAGATACACTTATACAGAAACAAAGACATACACACATTAGATATAATGCAATTGATGATAAGTAACTTGTCAGATTTAACAAAAATTGGTTAAAAATGTAAGAAAACAATATGATACAATATACTGACCATTACATTAACTAGCAACCATGAGTTATATAGAACTATAGAAGAACCCCACAACTATAATTGCTGAATCACTGCAGCATAGTGCTAGTTAATATTACAATATAGTTGGATGCTAGCTAATTAATTGGCCATTAAAAGCATATCTTACATCACTAACAAGATGTAATAAATTGGTCAGGGGTGGCAGTCAGTGGATATTGGTAGTACAACAGATATTTGGAAACAGGGAGCAAACAATTCCCTGTCCTTGTGAATACTTTATTGTTGTCTTTTGAAACATATTTTTAGTGAAACTGTGTCAAAGGATGGGTCTCAATGCCTTAAATTAATATCATGATATTGCAGGGTAATTTTCCAATACTGGTATTCATGAAGCTGTACTAAAATACTGAAAAATAGTTTATTATTACTTGGCATACTCATGTGAATTACACCTCTCCTACTCACAGCCCACTTTGATCCAAAAAAGTGGATGCACAAAACGGGCCTTTGTGGGGACTGAGAAATTTTGGTCCCATGAGCCCCAAGCTAGGTCCTCTTAGCGACGCACATGGGCAAACAGACCAGTGGATGCCATACTATACTTGACAGCAATATATAGTCTTTACAAACATGTCAAAGTTTCTTTAGAGTATACTGTCAACCTTTCATGCTGAAAACACAAGTTTCTTTGTAGAGTATGTCAGGTTCTTAGTACCTGCGCAGAAAGCTGAAGTACTCCTCATGTCTGGCCTGTGTGGTTCGCATCATGATAGTCTGGAAGGTCTTGCGGTCCAGTACCCAGATGTGAGACTGGGACACAGCTGGATGAGAGTGGAAGTATTAACAACTCATTAAACCCATCACATTATCCTTGCTCTGGAGGATAGTGTGGGGTCCTTCTTAATGAACAGGTAATTTATAAGTACGCTGCATAAAAGAACTACAAATTCCCCCCAGTGAGAAATGATACTGACCATCAAGGTGACATAAAAAGTAGCTTTTTTTTTTTAAAGGCATTTGGTAAGATTCAAAAAAATTATGTAAATCAAGATAAACAGTTTAATTTTTTTTCATCATCATATCAATGGCTTATCACAAATCCATTGCACTTTTTGATATTAGCTTTGAAGGTTTTTCACCACTTAATATTCAATGAAAAACATGTTTTTCATAACTTCTGCACACTGTATTTGTTCCAGACTTTGCACACAATATACTGTATATAAAATGACTAGATTGTAGCTACTGAGTGCTTATAAAGTCCAAATTATCTGCAGTGCACAAATTATGTTAGAGGAATAGTTGTATGCTTATTCACCTTCCTTCCAACAGTCAGAAAAAACTGAAAGCAAAAATGTACACTTAAGATAAAGTCATAGACTATCTATTTTAAAATCCAATCATGAATTCATCATTTTAAGTCAGAAGAGGGAAAGACAATTCTAAATACAAAATGATCAGAATGATGATGCTTATGTTTTATTTTACTTTAGGTTTATTAATGCATTATTGAAATGCAAATGTAATTCATACATTTGTATTAACTCTTTTGAGATTGATGTATTTTAAAATAATTATAATTAAACACCATGAAAGTCTTCATTATTCTAGTGGCACACCAAGCTCCACTTATTATTTTCTTTCAACCTTTGAAAACCTATTAATTCATGCTACAGCTATACAAAAAATAGCTTGTTAGAATGAAAATATCAGCACACCCATACAGTATGTAAGATATGGATGAGTAATTTGAAAATATATTTAATATCTCCCCCAGTGAATTCTCATCTGCTCATGTGCCACACTGTCAGCAGGTATCTTACAGATGAAGTGGATATGGTTGTTAAATACACAGAACATGAATATAGGTGAGCAGCTGGGAGTGAATGCATGGATATAATCCCAAAGGTGAGCCATACTAAGAACCCCAGATGGTTTTGTTTTGTTCAATGCTGCTGTCACTCACCTTTTACAGAGGCTGTTCTCTTACAGTTGTACAGTATGGCCAGTTCTCCAAATGCTGTACCAGGACCCATGTCCCCCAGCAGCTTCCCATTCTGGATTACCTCCAGCAAGCCCTCTGCAGTGTGGAAACCACAATATATAATCCAACCCAATTTTATTATCTACATTTTGGTTGGATTTGTGTATGTTTTGGAGAAAAAAGCAGATTCTAATTTTTTTTTTGAATATATATATATATTTTTTTCTGTCTCTGACATCTGTCATGTTGTCACATGTCACATGTTTACGTTGTAAGAATTACTGATGGTTGCTGTTATACTTTTGAAAAAGCTTTTCGATTTTGTTACAAACTGATCGGAGGTTTAAGTTTACTCCCTGTTTTAATTATTTAATTATTATTATTTATTCTTATTTATTGATGTATTTAGTTGTATTTTGACTTGTCTGATAACTGTTTACTACATACCAAATTCCCTCTTTGTGTTACTATCCCTCCACCTCATGGCCAGAGGGATAGACTCATGACTATTAACTCAACTGTACAACATCTTTGACAACAGCTAAAAGGAAAAAATACTGAACCAGGTTTCTTGTAGTTATTATTATAATAAAAATATCTGACACAAGGAAGACTTCTCTATCTTACCTGCTGTGATGAATTTTAGGAAATTTTATAATTACAATATTACCTCCATGACTTTTCCTAAACGCCAACTGGTGTTGTCCAAAATGTACAAAAACATACAAGGTAATATCCCCCAAATCTCTCAACATTTCTAGTTTTAAGTGGGCAGAAAGTCCCATCAGAGCTCCATGTATTCTGCTGAACTGACCTGCTAGTACATAGAGGTAGTTTCCGGGTTCCCCCTCCTGGATGACGAGCTGTCCCTTGGTGTAAACCTTCTCGTACATACAGTCAACCATCTCTCTCATGTGCTGTGGCTCTAGCCTCTTCAGAAAGTCATTGTTCATGATGGCATCATTGATGAGCTTCTTGGTACTGGGATGGAAAGAAGAAGCAGAAACAGTCAGTGAAAAAAAGTCACTTTCTAATTATGAAGGTCAACAAATCAATGTCCCTCCTGTGTGCAGAGTGAAGAGCAGTGTTGGAGAGTAAGTGAGATAAGTAGTTTTGTACCTGCTAAATGGGTAAGTAAGGGGGTGTGTGCTTGAGTTATTCATATTCAGACTGATTCTGTGTAGCACAAATTAATACACTGCTTTTTCTGACACAATGATGTCAAGTACAAGTATATTGCACTGGAAAAAGAAGCAAGCAAAGCAAAATGGTTTGCACCTTTTTCAGTTCATCAATATTATTCTTTTGGCTGAAAGAGAGCCCCATGTAAAAAGTTAAAAAGATGACATTTTTAAATTAAAATGATATCAGTGCTCAGCAACCGTAACTGTGCATGGCATTTCTGGCAAGTTTTTAATTTCTCTACATGCTGAAGTGGTATGCATGGGTTCTAATGAGAGTGATACTTTGTATCTAAAGACTTTGGAGGGTTAATTCTTCTTTCAATTGTCTTTCCAAAAGCAATAACATAAGAGCAAAAGTGTAAGGAATGAGTTAAAAGTGTTTGTCTGCTCTGAAGTAAGCTGCCAAAGTAAACAAGCCTGGCTAGCTTACTACAGTAGTAATATGACATTACATCCAAGTCCAAGAGTTAGCATAAGCTAACTACAGTATTTTGTGGGGTTAAAGGTTATATTAGAAAACATCTTATTTAGTTACAATTTTTAGTGTGTTCTCACATGTCATGAGAACAAATGTAACACTATCCTAGATAGTAAAGCTACTATATCAGACTTTAGGCTAACGTTAGTGTTTCTGTGCTATTTATATTATTATTACCTGAGATACTTTTGCCAAATGCATCAGTTTGTCCTTCACCTTGAAGCCCTTTCTCTTGTACAAGGAAAATGCTTGAAAATATGATCTATAAAGCATGAATCTAATCTTCATGTTGTTTGTCCAAACAACTTACTATGTATTTCTATGTTTCTATGTCTAGGCCTAGGGCTAATGTCTATAAAAAATGCATGCTGATCATGTATTTCCATGTCTTCTACACGGTCCCTATGCAGGATACTCATTACACAGGACTCAGTATAATATCATGTATGCAACCATCAAATGCTCTTAGATCCCCTTTCAAGTCTTTCCTTTTCATACAAGTCAACTGGAGAGTTTTCAGCAGACCCTGGAGTTTATGTTAATTATCTAGCTAGCTTCAGCTGATAAACTCTGCCACTAGTGCAATAGTTGTCTAAAAATGAGAAGCTTTTTTTGTCTACCTCTGTCAGAAATCAAGGACCTTGTTTAAAAAGTTAGCATGAATTCAGTGGCAAATCTTAGATTGCATTATCCACTGTGAATGAATTATTCAACCATTGTACATATAGTTAAAAAACAGTAATAGATATAATATCAGTCAGTCAATATAATATATACAGTATGTGAGGGAAAAAAAGTGTTGTGTGATGTTTTGCTTGTTTTTTTTCAAAAGTTAAATGTTCAACGTGTATATTTGTCCAGTAAACACAATACCCTTGCATTGCCACTGCTGGAACTATAAAATATTCCCACCTCCCATGAATATTGAGATGCGCCACATAGGGCAAGAATGAAGAGAAAACGACATGCTTTATTAAAAATTGTTACATTGAGGCAGGAGAATGTGTTGTTGCCATTGTCCAAAGCAACATATGGTTTAGTGTAAAACTACAGGTTAAAGAAATGTTCTCATATTTGTTACAGGAGAGGAGGTATCTTGAATTGGATGCTAGAATTGTTATTATTTTCATAACATTTCAATAACATATGTGGTCTTATCTGTACTGTATAAATACTGTTCTGTTTTTATCAGACATGGCCAATTAAATCTTGCAAATTTGTGTTCTAGGTCCAAGCCACTGCATTAATCTTTGCAGTTACTATCAATTTATTCAGCAAATTTCACTGAGCTTGTGTTTGTGTGTGTCCCTGATTACCACATCACACAGATGATATGCTAGTGCATTCAGTGAAAAGGAGGCTGCTGAATGAGCCTGAGAGTAGTGGGCAAGGGAGGCAGCATAGGTTGTGTAATTGAAGCCCATAATGATCCAGACCCTACATTTAGATCCTGTGGCCTTTTGTTTACCTCCATGTCTTCCTATTATCCTGCCATGCTAATAACAGCTTTTCACATCTGCACACAGTTGGGGGGCGGGGGGTAGCTGTTGCATCCTCCTGCCGATGATATCCTGTTTTGGTTGATCACAGTTGATCAAACTGTTTAAATGACATATAATAAATTATGGCTAAAATTTGTTTATAGTCTCAGTGCTTTGTCTTTACTTCTTCAGCAAGTATGATGGCTTTACAAAGAACTGTCTGTGTGCAGAGTCCTGCTTGAAATTGATTGGCTATTGCCAGATTTGAGGCAGACTTGTTGCAGTAAATAACTCAGTTTACAGTGCTCAGTGTTTAAATTGAATCAGCTCTCTTTACCTCCTGTTTGCATACATCTTTCATTTAGTAAGGACAATGCAAAATATCATTGTGTCACAATCAAAGGAGTTAATGTATGGAACAACTGCAGTGAAGAAATGAAAACATGGAACAAAAAGAAGACTTTTTAAAAATAACATATTGAACAGATATGGGATGGATTTGTGATGTTTTGTTTGTTTCCAATGTGACTGATTTGTTCTTGTGTTGTTTGAGTGATTGGTTTGTAATTAATTTGACTGTTTTGTTCTTGTTCTGTCTGAATTTTTGGTTTTTGTTTGATTTGACAGAGATGGGTATCACTGACACTGGTGGTGGATAGTTGAGTTTTCATATTAATTGTTTAAAGTTTATTGTTAAAACAAAAAAAATGGGTAGGACTAGAAATATTTTTAACTTCTTCCTTCTCCTTTTCAAACATGGAATACCTTATCTGAATTGTTAACTGAGATTTTGATGTATGTGTTTGCTGATGATTTTGTTTGTTTTGTTTTCTTGCTTTTATATTTTATTTTGTTTTTTGTCTTTTAACATGTTCGAAATAAAATTAAAATTGAATTGAGTTGAATTGACAGTGACAGCAGAGCTCAGGACCTGACGCTGTCCATTACGCAAGTGGCATGCAAGCGCAGCTTTTCAACTTTAAAATTCATCAAGAATAGATTACAGAGCACTACATCTTGAAGTGTTCATGCTTATGGCTACAGCAAAAGACATTCTTATGGCTTTAGACACTGATGGAATAATTGACAGGATGGCAGAGAAGAGTGCACTGATGAGATGTCTTCTCACTGCCTAAGAGGACATGCTATTCTATTCGCTCCCTAAAACTACTGTGCTGTACTGTTTTTTTTAAATGATGTCAGCCGATTAGTCACTCTTGGGGCTCTATTTTAAACATGCAAGTGCAATGACAAGCACAAGGTGTCAGGCCTCAGGCACACAGACTGTTTGGGCTTCTCCATGTGCACCTGCTATTTTGGTTCATGTATGTGCAGCACCGCAATGTGCAAAAGGGCTGAGTGAAGGTGAATATAGATCCGTGGTTGTGGTGATTAATAAATACTCTCTCAGCCAGTGACATCACTGCTCTCATAGCTCTTAAAGAGTTGTGCCAATCACAGTTAAATGTGATAACCACAGCTAAAAAAACAGAAAGATTTTCTTAAGGAAAAGTCTGGTTCACAATATGAACACACATCACCACAAATCTGCAGCCAAAGACAGATGGAGTAGGTTTTTCCATCAGTTAGCTACTATAATAACAATAGGAATAAAAAAAGAAATTGATTTTGAAAATCAATCATTGGACCAACACTATTTCAGCAATAATTTTAATGTATCTCACCTTATACATGGTCGCATAGTTTAGTAATTAATGTTACACAACAGCGTTTGCACTGCTATGTGTTTTAAGGATAAAACATGAAACATCACCTTTGCTAAAAAGAAAGTTGGAAGAGAGGCTGATGAGCGACATCTCCCTCATAAAAGAGCAGAATATTGAGATATAATCAGCCAGTCTGATGTGTGTAGAGGTGTGTGGTTATACTGTAGCAGCCTGGTGACATCAGATGATTTAATGAAGGTAAACACAGTGAACAGCTGTGCGTTATGGTGCTGCGCTCTGGCGCTGCACTTCTCAGAGGCTGCAGATTTATCAACATATCTGTCCTGCTGCCTTTAGATGCTGCAGGGATTTAATGAACTGAAAGAGAAACTTCTCATACAGTATAAACAGATGTGAAAAACAGATGAGAATCACCCACATTCATTTATACTGTAGATTAATGCAGACTACCACATTAGTTAAATGTTATTTTAGGTGCCGATTTTGGTTGGAGAGTGTTTAACTGATATAAATTATTCATATTTTAAGCATAAATCCATTGTTGCAGCACATCTGCAGCAAGTATTTAGTTTGATCCTGTTGACAAATCCCAAAAGCAGCAGCTGATTGATGTTGCGTCACAAATTGACCTGGTTCTGAGATGTCTGTTTTCAGGGCAACATCTAGGACCAAATTTCAACCAAAATACAATAGCTGTCTTTGCACTGCTGTCTGTGCCTCTGTCAAACCTGTCACAGTGTGCTCTGCACTGGTCACCAAAATACTACACAGACGTGCAAAGCGATTTTCAAGGTTAATACCAAAATACCAAACAGACCGAGTGCTGCTTAAATTGGTCATTATACCTCCACGAAAATACGTCACTGGGTCCGCTCCAATAGGGTATAGGCATGCTGCTTGTCACAGCCTGACAAGAGCAGTGAATGAACGATTAAATAGTGTCGTAGCATGAATTCCTGACTGTTAAGCCTGATGTGTGAACTGCATCAGATAAGCTGCAAACACAGTGTTGGATGATTGACTATAAATAGCTCTCACATTTCCAGATCATCATAGGAAAGCTTTTATCCAGTGTGAAAATCAAGTTTTGGCTTTTTTGCTTCATGATGACAGCATTGCATTTTGTCATATACTATGTTCATGACATATCATTATGCCATATTTGTTTTATTTGTGAAGTTACAGATTGTAGCATAAGTGCGCTGAGAGCTTTGTTGCCTATATCAATTGTCAAACAAATAAAATCCTAAGTGCGCCTCTTGTGTGTGTCAACTTGATATCTATTGCTTAGCCTATATGTTATAAATAGCCTGATATTGTTTAATGCAACATGTGTATGTTTGCGTATGTTGGGGAAAATCGACGAAAATTGCCAGGGCCGAATTTTGTTCCCAGTTTGACACAACTTCTCACCAAAAACACGCAGAGTTTGCCAACTTTTACATGTGACCTTTGGGTCAGGAGCATTATACCAAAATTATTGGTAATCACACCTGTTGGTAAGACATTACTTTCTGCATTATGTTAAGTATGCTGGGCATACTTGCCCTCTCTCTACTGAGTGTGAAGGAATAAGACAGAGTCCACCTTCACTGCTGAGTATGTAGTAAATGGTTCAAGAGTTCACTATCATTCATAAACCTCTGATTCAATATGCAAACATTCATTGTTAGTGCTGTCAGGAGTAACAGTGGGGTCACTGAGCTATGATTGGTTGGGGTCCAATGCGTAGTCTGCCATGTCACTCAGCCAAGTCACAGCAAGAATGTAACACTCTTTTACTATCAAATCTGACACAGTGACGATGTGGAAAGACAAAAACAGTTTGTTCCCATCATAATATCTACCAGGAGGTGTAAGATCTAAATTATGTTACAGGAATGGTTTTAGAAGCATCAGTGGATACGCTTTTCCATTCATAAAATAGATGTAACTAATGTAATCCATTGCAAAAGACATGAATTTGAGCAGAGTCACCATGCTCTGTGAAGGATGAAAAAACAAACTTTTTATAGCTACCTTTCAAGTTTATAGGGGATTGGTGTTTCATACTCTTTAACTTACTTTGAGTCTTTGCGGACAGGCTTTGCGATGGACATGTGTGTAGCTCTGAAACCCCCGCAGAAGTTCTCTGAGGTTGGTTCAGCAGAGACACCCTCTTTAGCTTTGAGCCTGCGGTGGACCTCTACGGCGACCCTGTGGAAGCGGCTGGGACCCTGGTTAATGACGCTGAAGCGGCGGTGGCTGTGGTGGCAAAGGTTCGGTGGCGAGCGGCCCAAGCTGTTGTTGTAGCCAATAGCATCCTGGAGCTTGTCAATCTGGGAGATCTTGGCCTCCAGTTCCCTCCGTAGATGCTGCAACTGGAGCTCCTGGGCTCTAAACTCTTGGTCACGTCGTGCCAGCTCAGTCTCTAGGTGTGTGATCCGCAACCTGACGATTAGAATCTGTTCAGTCTCTAAGTGCACATAAAAGCAGCATCACAAAACCAGATTACTGTACACAAAGTATAGTAGTGCTGTACTTTTCCCTGCATGAAAGTGCAGTCCGGAAAACATCTAATGAGAAATGGTGAAGCATGGCCAGATAGACCAATCAATTACTTTTTTTTTTTTTTTACTTTTTTTTATATTTGGCATTTTTGTAAAGCATTTTGAACTGCATTTATATGAAATGGTGCTATACAAATAAATTTGAATTGAACTGAATTGAATGTTTCAATGAAAAAATGACTCTCAAAATTCCTTGTTTTATTTATTAATCAATTAACATAGTGAAACGTGCCAAAAGGTGGATGAGCATTCCTATGGAAGCCCAGTGTAAAATGATGTTGCGACCTATCATTAGGCCCGGTAGTGTGTATCATGCTGTGCTGTCATAAATCTACTGAGCCCTCTGACGTGACACAATTCTCTTGCCCTGACTTAACTTACCTTTAAACTGCCTTTGAGTCCTACTCCTACTCAAGCAAAGAGCAGATACTCAGTACTTTGTAGCCTTATATCTACACTGTATCTGTTTAGGCTAAACTACGTTGGTTACAGTTTCGTATGACTACCATGAACCGCTCAGTGTTCCAGCTTTCATCAGTGTTAATTTAGTTCGACTGGTCTTATAATAGAAACATAACCTTCAGCAGAGATGAATCATGTCCCCTGAGCTGTCTTTCAAATTAAGGAAAATGGTTTCAATATGAAGTTTAGTGTAGGTGTATTGTTTAATAGAAAGTATTATAGTGTGTAAACCATGTATCAACTTTTTATATACTGCTTGTAAATGCTAAATGGGGGACTTAAAAAGGGACTTAAAGTGTTACCAAGAAAACATATAACTTTGACACTGTAGACCACTGTTTGTTTCCCATTTTCTACCATTTGTTGGACTATGACCATAATCATTCCCTAAATAGTTCTTTTAACCATGATGATGAAGGTTCCCCTTAACACAGCAGCTATTTTACAGTAGCTAACTCCCTAACCCTAACCCTAACCCCAACCCACGCCAGAATCTTTCCCTAATTGTAACCAAGGAAACCCAAACCATGATCTTTTGCCAACCCTTTAACAGGGTTGTTTTTGAGCCTAAACCTAACCAAACCTGAACTACAGCAGTAGAAAATCAGAAAATGCTAATATGAATCTTTTTACATTACATTACATTACATTACATTACATATTTTGTCATTTAGTTTGAAGGATTATTTTGCTCCACAGTTATTTAGAAACTGAATTTTGTGGGATTTCCAGAACAGTTTCTATATTTGTAGTGTTTTGAGAAGCAAGAACTAATGACAGCCCAACAAAGGGTTGAAATTCTTGTCGCAAACAAATTCTCTACTGGACCTTGCCAAACCACAATGACCAACACATTCTCATAATTAAACAACAGTGTACGTCTAAAATTCCACCCTCCAAAAAAACACCTTTAGTTACATTTGAACTATCTATAGTGGCCATAGTAATGCACTCTACAATGACATATAGGACCGTAATATGCCACTTTCCACTTTTTTAACAAGTCACTGTTAAAAAATAATTGTGTTTTATGGTGTGACAACGCTGTTGTTAAGGCCTGGTTAGGTTTAGGCACAAAAACCACTATGTTAGGGTTAGGGAATGATCATGGTTTGGGTTAAAATGATCACTTGAAACATTGTTTATACTTCCTTAAAGTTACCCAATCTTCATTGTCATGTCAACAGTAAACACCACAACGTAGCGTTTTTGTAAAAAAAATAGTCCCAACTTGCAGTTGGAAACATGAAATTCATGGTTGGAAACAGGAAGCGAAACTAAACTATAACCAACTATATCTTGTTTTTGCTGGCCTGAATTTTAGACCTATACTGTTGTTTTTCTTGTGAGGATGAGCTGCAATGACATAAGCAAAAATGTGGGTGGTCACATTTCAGCAGCAAAGGTTAAGGGGCCACTACAGCAAATGACAAGTAGATCATATTTTATTTAACAACTTTACTACTCTTCCTTGTGAGAATGTGAACTTATTAACTTCACATTATTTGCCACCACAAACTGTGCCAGGGCCCAATTTGTTGCATTTCCTACTGGTCACATACATATTAATACTCTACTATTCATACATTGATAATCAAGTCTAGTAGCCTTTTTGTTACTTGTATACTTATGCATCATTATTAGAATATATTGTTTATACCAAGTAGTTCTTATCCCTAATGATTCCAGACTGATGCTGTACAACATACAGAATTCACTGGTCATATCTAACAATAGATATTCATAAGAGGTGACTCTAACCTCAGGACGTCTGTGTCCAGGCCAGGAGGGTCTGTGTGGATGGAGGCCAGGCAGCTGTTCTCCTCAGCCCGCGGGGCTTTTATCGAACCGTTGCCCATGGCCAGGCATTGGCTGGCCACCATAGGAATGGTCCTTAGGTTCAACTCACGGCGATGACTGTCTTAATAGGATGCTCTGCAAGTTGGGAAGCTGCTCTTACTTTGTTGATGTCTCCTTTCTTAAATGCTAAAAATGTTCTACAGAAATGAAAATGACAAGCACTGTTCATGTTATTTTTATTCATAATATGAATGAAAATGTATCTTGTATCATCTTTCATAAATATCATATTACCTGGTGCACATGGGTAAACAAAATGTCATATTATTACTTGTGTTTATCCAAATGTTGGAAATGTCCAGCACAGCCTGCACCTGTCACTGTACTATCAAATCATTATCCCAAAGCATGTCTCATTTTTTTGTGCCATGCAATCCCAAATCTATACTGCCATCTGTAAAGAAAAAGAAAATGTTTCATTAATTACCTACAGCGTGGCTGAGATATGCATTCAAAATGACAATCCACCTGCTGCCAAAAACACTCTTCACTGCTCCATAATGCTTCTAGAATTCAACGTTGTCTTTTCTGTTTGCTGTCCACAAGCACAATGACACTCATCTGTGCTGGGAGGGATCTTTTACCATTTCCAAGTACTGATTAAGTGGAAGTGTCTGGCTACCCCTGGTGGTCTAATGGAGTTTGACATTTTTTGTGACATTTTGAGAGAGACCTTAAGAAAGACTAGGGTGAAAGAGATAAGGGGAGGTTCAACTTAAGTATTTGAGATTTTAAGGCTTTAGAAAATAATCAATTCTATTTTTTACATAATGCTTTCTGTTTTAATTCTGAATCCAAAATCCTTTTTCTGTTTTATGTTCTCACTAACTTATTCTTACTGGTAAATACAAACCTACCTTTATTGACAGGAGATATGGTTAATTCTGGTGGGAACACTAAGGATAGGCTAGCCAGTTGCATACAGTTAGCGTACGCTTTTCAGAGTCTGCGCCTATATTGTCTGATCAACAGTACAAGCCCTGTACACCTCTACATATTCAATTTACAGTGTTGTAAAGCAGAAGATTATCACATTCAAGAAGTTGATACCAGCAACCTTTCAGCATTTTTAGTTGAAAAGTGACTAAACAATTAATTTATGCTGATTTATTTTCTGCCAGTCAACTTAAGTTAATCGAGTTATCCTCTCAGCTCCAGTGGTTTCATGTATCATTGTTTTAGCTGCAGTAGACATTACGAACAAGCAGTTTGCTGCTGTTTAAAGACTAAGAGTACTCACAGAAAATATGGATTTCATTTAAGTTTCTTCAGATTACTGCACTTTGTACGAAGTAAATGGATTAATAAAAAATATTCATGACATTATTTTTTGAAAGCATCCTACTTTACATCATCATCTGTGACTCAGGGGTTTTACAGAATTGTACTATATTAATTTCATGTCTGATAATGTGTCAGAAGTAATAAAAGAGATTCTTCACTGCAGTTACAGTCAAAAACAAACAAACAAAAAAACATGAAAAATCCCAAATCAACAAAACACAGGCTTGCACACACACATACGCACGCACACATGCACACACACACACACACACACACACACACACACACACACACACACACACACGCACGCACACACACACACACACACACACACACATAAATGCAAACTAATATTCCACCCAGTTGAAAATGGGTTTCTTTATTCTGAATCAGTGACAAATTGCTTCAAAATTTTGCTTGTACTGAACAGTGAATCTGTTTGGCAATCAGTGACGACAGCTGCCATTGTTTGGATTATAAAAAGTAAAAATAATTTTTTTTTGAAAAACAAAAACAATATCATTACCTTATAAACATTTAGTTCTGACACACTAAACTAACAGGTACTCAGTGAATCTTGATTGCAGTGAATACCCCAACTGTGGATGGAAGTCACATTGAATATTGGAAAACAAACTTATACATCTAAATTCAATGTTGTGGTAGCACAGAAATCTGCACAAAGGTCACTCAACTGGCAGATTTCAATTGACTGCGCAGAAATAATGTACAGTATATCTTATGTTCCATTATCAATATAGGAAAAAAAATGAAAACAAATGTAAATAGTGCTTTATAAAGGCTAAACAATAGCATGCAAATCCAGTATAATGCCCTCTTATCCATTCTCAGATATTGTACTAATCTGACAATTACAGAAAAAAAAAATCATCATGATTTATACTTTGATCAAAATAAGGCAGGTTAACTGTGTTTATGTACATTTATTCTACTAAATCTTCTTTACTTTCCAAATATAAATACAAACAGTGTTACCTAAAAAAATATGGTGCAACTGCTAGTGTAAATATAAAGCAGATTGTGTTAACACTTCATTTGAAGAGCACTGTGAGGCATAAGTGTATTATCAGCATCAAAGAACTTTAGGCCTTTAGTATGGATTATTCTCACTGAACATATTTACTGTGTATAACAAACATTATCACTTGCTGTGATTCACCATTCACCATTTCCTCTTTTCAATACCACAGTAAACACAAGAATCTGACTGGCTAGCAGATGTCCATGCTTAAACTATATTATATAGCAGGTAACCCTAGCAACAATACTAAGGCCTGAAAGTATGTTGCCAGTGAACTCCCTGGAGAAACTGACTATCAACAAGATTAAAATGAGTTTCACACAGTCTCCATATCAGAATAATGCACTACAAGGTGTTCCAATATAAGAAAGTAGGGCTGTAACTCACAAGTATTTTCATTATTGTTTCATCTGTCGATTTTTTCTCTTTAAAAGTTTTGTTTTGCCCAACCAACAAACCCAAACATATTCAATATATGATGATATAACATATATCATCATATATAGAAAAAAAGAAGCAATTTCTCACATTTCAGAAGCTGCAACCATACAATGCTTGTCATTTATTTTGCTTTAAATGACTTTCATGACTGAATAACTAATCAATTTAAACACATTTGCTGACTTACAAAAAGCAGCTCTTAAATCATCGTATTTCTTCAATCTTTCTGAATAACATAAAGTTAACCGCTCCAAACAACCACTATCCCAGGATCAGGGTCCAGTGAATATGACATTAGGCGAACGGACATGTCGCTCACTGATTGGCTAGCCAAAAACAAAACACTGTATCCCTCCCAAACAGAAATCAGCTCAAATGAACTGGATGTTAGACCGAATAATAAAGTGAAATGAAAAGGCAATCTAATTATCAAACAAATCACCTAAATATCACCCATTTTTTTACATCAGAACACCATTGGGTACATTATTGCTTACTTGGAGAGCTGATCATCAAGCAAAGTAAAAAATGCATACTGGCATTAAAATTATTCCAACCAAATGTTGCACAATTACAGCTTTGCATTTGATACAAAACCAAAAATATATGTGTACTCTTCATATAAAATGAGTCAAATAATGCATATTTGGATTCAGTTACTTCAGCCACATAAACCATGGATGACGTTCACAACCAGTTGCAGCTTATTTGTTTAAAACTCACGCACTTACATAAAAATTGTATTTTGTAACCTGATTTCACACTCAAAAATTTTATGATTGCTGTATTGCTTGCAGTGTATTACATGAGTGCACTTTTACTACCATATACAGTACCAGTCAAAGGTTTGGACACACCTCCCTAGAATGGGAAGGTGTGTCTAAGCCTCTGACTGGTACTGTAGGTTGAAGACACATATAAGTTGTGACATAGCAAACCAAGTACATAAAGCAAAGGAACAACTTGCTTTCTTAATAAAAAAAACAAACAAACTGTTAGTTCCATCTTTGTGCAAAATAGAAATGTGACAGTTATAGAAGAAAATGCATTGAAACTTCCAAAAATAGTAAGTTAAAGGCGCACCCCTTCATTTTGTTATAACATCCAATAGTGACCAAATATCTACTCTCAGCTCACTTTTGATGTTTTGAAGCTCAGCTGTGTTGAGTTTCAAAACAGCAGCAGTGAGCTGAAAGAAGAGCTGAGAGCAAACTAAAAAGACACAAACAAAAAGAAAAAAAGGGAGTGTATCTTTAACTTATTTGGTGAATGCTACATTACATGACAGGAAAGTTCTTACTGAAATGACAACTTTAAACAACACAAGTAACAATCAAATTCTACTTAAATGTTTTCATAAAATCAGATGTTATCAGTCATGAATTGTGGTAATGATCCCTTTTGTATGATGGCCAAGAGCCCTCAACACACCGCAACAAGAAAAAAACACACAAGTAAAAAAACAAAACACAATAAAATACACAAAACACATATACACAGAAAAAACGCTGTAAAAGTAAATCAGCATTTTCTCTAAATATGATGCATATGTTGTCAAACAGATGAAGATCCTCACTTAATTTGCTTGTGTTGTGTATTTTGCTTGCGTTTTCTTGCGTTGCAGCGTGCTGAGCTCTCCAAGCCACCATACTTTTATTACTGAAAGGTTTCTTTTTCAAAATGTAATTGATTTACAGTAAAACTTCCAATATTACATTGTTGTTTAGCTCACGTGATTTTCAGACTATATTTATTCACACATGCAGCTTTTGCTAGAATTTAAATATCCAAATTGAAATTGAAAAATCTAAATTAAAAACTGAAGATTCAAATATTTAGAATTTAAAAGTAAGTTTTTTTTCTCTCTTTTTTGTGTTTTGTAGCACACTTGCACTTTCACCAGTTGAAACAGTACATTTCTTGTAATCTCAAACTACTACAATCAAACCCTGGAAAATAAGCAAATAAATAAAAATGAAACACCATTTGACCCAGGTCTGTTTACACGGCAGCTGTCAATATGACATAAGGAATGCTTCTGTCCATCTGATTTTCAATGAAACAGGAAAGTGTTTTGTGTATCACACTGATAAAGGGCATTGCTTCTTTAGATTATTATTTGCATGTACAGTAATGGTCAGTCAAAATATAGACTTTTAATCAAAAGCCATCTATATTCAGAGTGACAAAGGTAAATAAATGATTGAAGGAAGACTTATATCTGCTGATATTTTTGAGTCAAAAATTGAAAATACTCAATGTTCATGCAATACATCTTATTGTATGTGATAGGGATTGGATATATGGTGTATGCAAATGTGAAAATAGTTAAGTCTATAAACGTTTTGGTGAAAAAGAGGCCAAAGAATAGTTTTTAAAAATTGTAAATATATCAAGAAACAATTGTCAATAATCTGTACATTATCAAAGTGTGAATACTGCCCTTTGAGAATTTTGATGCTTATTCTGTTTGTAAAATCATGTTTCATCAATTCAACCTATATACAAAGACTGAATACCTTTATACATACAATCCTTTGTCTTATATTGTACAATACTTACAATTACAGCATTGAATTTTGGTGTACTTTAACACCTCAATACAAAAAAGTAAAGAATATCATATATGTAACTAGGCATGATGTGTGATGTGGTTTCAAAGCATTTCCTATACAGCACAACCATTCAAACATAATGTCATAGCTGCAGGTAAAGGGATTTTTGAGAAGGCAGTGAGTCAGATAAAATCAAGAAGGAATCATCAAAAGGGTCTCCCTTTGTTTTTTGGTTTTCATGGAAACACATGGCATCTATCTGCTCTGTGAGCTGCTCTGAATTCTTAATCACAGTTACAGTATTGATGTCACATCAAACACAAAAAAACAGCATGTGCTAAAGTGTCCATGCATCGCTTTCACTAGGAGTCAAATAAATCAAAGTGTATGAAGTCAAAGAAACACATCGGTAGGTACAGTATTTCCCCGTGGCAGTGATGGTTGTCCTGTCCAGAGAGCCTTCAATGACTAACTAAAGGATGGTTCATGGCCTCTACTTTCCAGTCTTATTGAAGTCATTTTACTCACTGCTGCTGCTGGAGCCTCCAACATTACTGGCCCTGTGTCCAGCTTCCTGGAAAAATGTCGAAATGGCAACTCCAGGTTTGGGTAAAAACTCAAAGATATCTCCAAATTTCTTCAAGTTTCCTGTCTGCGGCTTCATGGAGATGCTCTCTGGTGGCCCTACTTCTTAGCCAGTTGGAAAGGATGTTGACCCTTTAAACATATGTGTAAATACAGCTTAATCATCTCACATAATCAGTCACACAAGCAAGTTTGTAATGCATAAAGAACATAAGTCATCAGTGTTTGATGTACAGTGCATTTTTTTGGTGACAAAGAACTGTAATATTTTTTACCTTTTCCTGAGAGATGGTTGAACAGTAAATTCCAAACATCTATCTAATGTTTCAAGAATTTAAAACAAAAAATGTGTTTCAACTTTGCAATTCTTGGTGGCAAAGCCTAGAATTACCTTTTGCTCCATAGTCTTCATATAGTCTACTATAAATTTCCCAGAAATGGAAACACATTTATGAGGAGGACCTGACACTACCACATCCTCTTTTTAGATTTAAAAATATGATCTTTGGCGCAAAGTAACCTGCCACATTATCCACGCCTAGCTGACTTTGTGTTGTAGCAGTAGCTATGTATGTATGTCATGAAAAAAATGTATAAATTCATTTTTGCTTTATTAATGCTTCCTGTGAAAAGTTAGTTCTAAAAGTCAAGTTTAGAATGATGAGATCTTTTGGCCTTTGCTGCATACAACAGCCTGCCAGTCATCCTGAAGTTTCCCCTTCATTCTACTGAAGAACGTTTGGTGCCTGAATATTAGTATTGCATCTTTATGTGATTTGTATCTGGTGTGTATTTCTTTGCTGTGCTGGTTATACAGATATACAGCAAAAAAACCCCAAAACAAACAATAAAAACAAAACTGCAGCCAAACACAAAATGCACTGTATATCAGAACAGCTGTGTATTAAAGTGTATTTTGAGGGATTTTTTCTTTTAGATGTTTGATTTAAAGAGGACCCATTATGCTCATTTCAGCTCTAAATTTTTCATTTTTGGACTCCACTAGAGTAGCTTTCACAGTTCACCGTTCAAAAAACTATTATTTATCTTATACTGACCCTTTATGCAGCCACTCAGTATACAGTTTCTCTTTGCAGGCTGTTTTAGCTCCTGTCTCTTTAAGACCTCCTCCCAATGAGCCCACTCTGTTCTGATTGGTCAGCTTTACTATCAGAGTTGTTTAACTTTACCTCCAATGCAAACCAAACATTTCCTGTTTTACTGCTTCAAATTAAATGCTTTTAGATGACTAACTAAAGGGAGACTTTTATTGTGAAGAATTTACAGGAAGTTAAAAGTGCTCCTCACTAAAATAGCAGAGGTTGAAACAACAACATATGGAGATATTTGGAACTATTTGATCGGCTCAGTGTGACTACCCCCGGAGGAGATGTCCATATAAAGAAATCTGTCATAAATTGACATCAGCTTAAGCTGAAAGTAGAAAAAACGTTGGAAACTGAGCATTTAGAGCAGTCTGAAGCTGGTGCTTTTTGCACACAGGGATTACTTCTACATATGTTTACCTCATTATTTGACACGTTTGCCACCATTAACATGAACATTCGACACTGTGACATTATATATATATGTCTGAAAATAAGGAAAAGCGTAATACGTCCCCTTCAAAGATATTTGATCCTTGTGATGTGCTCTTTCACCACAAATATTGTCTTGGGCATCATACAACAGCTCAGAAAGATTCACCTCATTCAGTGCATGCAGTGAAGCACACATTCAGCTATGAATCAAAGTGGATTAGCATTCTTCAGAGACAAGCAGAAAACCAAACCCCTGTTAGTGATCAAACCTTTACAGACAGGATTAGGTGTACATTAGAGGGTTTGGTAATGTAAACATTTCTGGAAAAGATCTGGCATGGTGCGGAAAAGTTGGTGTATCAATAAAAAGAAAATGTGACACAGAATTAGCAGATACATTTTGATGTCCATAAAGCATGTGACCTAAATGTGTGCACTAATGCAGAGACTGTAGTGTTCCTTAAATTAACATAGTACTGGGATTTAAGACACAACACAATTTTGTCTCAGAAACCATAGATAAAACTGCCTGAAACCTTAAACAGCACAAATTATGAAAGAGCAACAGTCCCATAATGCTTTCTCACTGTCTAAAATACAATGTTTTACACAAACAGTAATTACTAAATTGAAAAGGAAATTAATCGAAATTAATTATCCCCAGCCTCCTTAAAAAGTATTTTTAAAACATTTTTGAGAACAAAATCAAACTCCTCAGAAATGTATGTTTATTTATGATTGTCATTTTGAACACAATCAACATTTTGAACATTAGAACATATCTGGACATACTTATGATTGATACGACAGCTAAATCAAGGCCAGCTAGTGACTAAGGCATGAGTTAATGAGGTACTGTGCAGCAATGGGACACAATGAATATTTTATTGCTGGCAAGGTTCCAACAACAATCTCTCATGGCAACATTAAATCCAGGCAGAGCGAAACACAAAGCTTTGTCAAAGAGCAGCAGCATATAATGGATCAAGCTCCACGCCAGTCAGTCCATCCATTTCTTCAACACTGGGTCACTTGGTAGAGTTAATGAGGTTAGCTTAACGAGCACAGCCACTCCTTTAAAAAGATGCTTGTGAATAAAATATTCTGTAGTTCTTGATAAAAAATAAGATCTCCATTGTCTAAGCAGGTTACAGTTTTCTTCATAAATGAATGAGGCAATGTGACGGTTGCAGCAGCATGCCTTAAGGGTGAGCAGCAATATTTCCATCCAACACTATGAGTTGTATACTGTGCCTCAGATTAGAAGACAAACAAATATTCTACAAACACTACAGTTAATACACAGAGACTGACAGTCATAAAGCAGGAAGTGGCTTCCTGTAAAATTTGGCAAAACTATTTACAATGAACTGAAACCAGAAGGAATATACAAGAAGCTAAAACATAGAGATGTTGCTTTCCTGCTGTACAACATAACATTTAGTTTCCAGGATCTTTCATGCCTGAACTTTAAAAGCTTCAAATGGTTAGGAGATCTTGGTTGAGACCCTCCTCCATGACACGAGTGTTTGGTTCGGAGATGTTAAAAGCAAACTGTGATTGTCTGGAATAACTGATTCCTCATGAGCAATGAAAACTCAAACCCAAAAGACTGAATTTCAGGCTGTCCCCTTATGACTGATCATCACACCACATGGCATGGCATGGTTTGAATATAATGTCTGTCCAAAAACATTACTATCAACACCACCATTAAAAAAAAACATTTTTATCATTTGTGTAGCATAACAAGACTAAAAGTCACACTAGCAGACTGTAGTGACTGTGATGGCCATCACACCCAAATTTAGATTAGTTAGATGGAAAAATTAACATGAATGTGCATTTTCTGTTTCAGTTTGTCCTGGAGGTGACACTACAGGAAAACCTAGCTGATTTTGGCAGTAAAGAAAAGGTCCTATGTAAATGATTATTAATTAATTATCAATTTCTTGGCAATTTTGCCATTATTTTTTGAGATAAGTTGTCAAGCAAAGTGTTGGTGAAGAAATAAAGAAGTTGCCAAAATTGAATTTGTGGGATCTGTAGAAAATGATAATTGCAACTCATGTAAAATAAAATGTAATACAAAAAAGTGATAATGTAATAACCTGTCCATAATGTAATGAAAATGTATGTGTATGACATTGTAACTTTTTGCATAATGTTTTAAGCAATATGTGTATCATCAGTTAAGTCTTTTGCTTCTGGACCTTTGATCTGCCATTTCATGTGAACTACTCCTAGTAATCCTAGTGCCAAAACCTGGACATCCCTCGCACACATAGTTGAAATGCTAATTAAAAATGTATTAATGTTACTATAGTATATGTTAATTTGTTACATGTTTCTTTAGAAAAAAAATTGCTTCTGAAATTATATCACGATAACCATCACAAAACATAATATGTTATTATATTAAAAACTGAAATGTTATCAATATTTTGTTACACTATAGGCAGATTATTACATTATCTGTTTTTTAAATAAATAATCTGTACTTATTATGTTATGGGCATTTGATACACTATCAGTTTCTAAAGGATCCATATCAAACTTCATGTAAATTTGGCCAACACTGCCATACTATGCTGCTGCTAGAGGGACGGAAATTCTCATTTAACCCGGTGACAGCCTTAAATATGATCTTAGAGGTTTGCATGTTCATCAGTACAATATGAGCACATGACCACAAATTCAAAGTGCAGACTTTAAACAGCTTTCTGTCACTGTGTGAACATTTAGTAAAAATATTAACTAATATATATGCAGTGCTTGTCCATGTTTGTTTTTTAACACTTTATCACAAAGAGGAGAGTTCAACTAAGACTTTCCAAATGCTAACACAATCTTTCCAGCCCCACAATTCAGTGCAGCATGGTCTATTACAACAGAACAAAACAACACGGTACAATAAGTTAATAAGCATTATCCACTTCACATTATGCACAAATATCATGCATATGTAGCCACATTATAATTTTTCCTTATCCAATCTTATTAAAATAATGCATAGATATAAAAATCCAATACATAAACATTATCATATGTATTAAAATAAACAATCTGTACAAACATTTGCCATATCTTTTTGGGATTTTTTAAAATTTTTTCCATGTATAACAGAATACGGAAAAAGTAAAAAAATAAATATCCTATGTACAATCACACAAGCCATTCCAAAGTTATCGTCACTGCAAGGAGAAAGCAAAAGGCAAAATATCATATATTAGTTCGAACAATATCTTTGGTGAAGTTAGCAAAATGTGAGCTGCCAGAGTGATGCAGAAAGCAACACATTGTCACACTCTCATACTTACTTTATTCCAACATCCTGGTACAGGTAAGCCATCATCTCCCTGGAAAAAGAAAAACAAGATGTGAAGTGAAAAATTCTGTGCACTGCAGAGATGAACAAGATCATCATGCAAGTGTGAAGAAACATACAGAATAGCATAAATAAGCATACAAAACTGTTGAAATTAGTATTCTTCATCGAGCAGCAAAGATTGTTTTGGCCATCCAGGGTTCTGGAAGTCCCATTTCTTTTTTCACAGACAATGTTTGGTGACTGGCAGTTGGATGGGCATAAAACTCAACTTGCAGTTAAATTATCAGTCCAATATATGATCAAATATTGAAATTCAGGTTATTTAATAAGGAGTCAGGTGGTTAACTACCACTCCCACAGTGCATTTCGCTTAGATACAATGAATTCCTTAGTCCACTAACAGTGAGTGGACGCTGGTTTCAATGATTATCAAATTGTCCAGGGGACTGCTGTGTGTCTATGTTAAGGAACATTAAGGATATCATTACAGAAAACTTTGAAATTTGCAATTATAAAAATTACTTCCAGAACCAGTGGATCCCCCAACTATGCAACTCTATACCATATTTTAAACCAAGAATTCATCATTATTAATACAATAGACAAATGAGACCATAACTGAGAAGATAAGCAGCCTCCTTCATTTTACATTGTACCACTGAGTCTGGGTTGGATTTGACAGAGTTAGAGGTTCTGGGAAAGTCAGACTGTAAAAAGGGACCGATGGGCAAGCAAGAAAGCAAGCAAGAAAGGGTCTTCTCATTATCTTGAGATGGTTTTGAGAGACACTAGTACCACCAACAGGCTAGTACCAATCCTCTCCGACATGGTCTCATTTTTCTTCAGTAATTATGTCGAGGTTACACCCATAAATTGACAAAGATGTGTTGATGCCTTACATAACCTTACCTGCGAAGATGAAATTCAGAGATTAGAATCCTATATTGTTGATTCCTTTCTCCAGATTTCTGAAGCATGAGCAAGGTATCTTCCGATACCACATCTAGCAACCAATAATCAAATAGTAAAGCCAGACTATATCTCCCAAAATCCCAAAAAACAAATTATGAAGAGTGTTAAGATTATGACATGACTTGCTCAGCCTGTGAACAACTAGGTGTTCCAGTGAGGTGCAAGAGCAGTTTATGTTGATGTTAAACAGCTCTTTTCCACGGAAGAGACTCAACAAATAACTCTGATGGGCTTAGGTAACTAGACATTGTCACAAAGCAGGATCTTTCAGATATATAGTGCATCATTAAAATGGAAACAAGAGGAGCAAACACAATTATCTCACACTGCTTGGTTTGTGACTGAAGTAAGTGTGTGTGGGCCAGACAAAAATGTGGTGCTGCAGCACTGATGGCAACCCCTGAAAGTACCTATGCTTAAATTTACCTCCAGGAACTCTTCTTTAAAGTGGGTGGAGTGGAACAGTGGAAATGAAAGCAGAACCCATGACAATGGAAAAACATGAAGTTGCCTTTAGTTAAGTTGCTGCAAGTGTGCTGCAATGATGCTATCCAGGGGAATACCAGAACTCTGACTTTCTTTGAACAAATGATATTAGCTCCTACTGTGCTTTTCACAACCTGTGGTATTCTGTTGCCTTGAAGATGGAAAAAGTGGTGCTCCATGCAAGAGATGACAGAGGAAACGAGGATTATCAAGGAAAGTTCTTTGTGTACGGGAACATAAACATTTTAAGGCTTTAGATTGAGGTGATTATTGATATTAGTCACAATCATAGAACTGCATGTTAACAATAGAAAATTTGTTATGTAGTGACAAGTAAGTATGATGAAATGGTTGGGAAAGGCTTGTTCATTATAATTCTACAGGTGGTCAGAGGGAAAGTTATGTCTTGTTACTGGGTTAGTCAAACCAACGATTAACAGCAGTAATTACATTTTAACCTCCATGCAATCATGCAAGTTTAAGTGAATCTATTGGACAAATTTTGAGAGCCTGTGGTTAGGGGTAGCTAAAGGCATGCTGGGAAAAGTGAAGGGAAAGAGAGACCACCATACCACAGGGCAAGGGGCATCCAGCCCGTCCAGGCCTGGCAAGCCTGGTTCACCTTTCTCCCCTTTAAAGCCTCGGAAACCCTGTTTGTGAAATCAACCATTGAAAAACCAGTTTTGCAGCTCATTTGCAGCAGAGGAGTGTTTGTCCTCCGCTGCTTGATGGCAGGAGGATCTGTACTTCTGTCCACTGGATGATTGGATGCAGGTTTACCTAAACATGCAGGCAACCTGGGACTGACAGGAACTGGGCTTACCAAGATCAGTTTGCAAAGTTTATTTTGGTCTAGGACATAATGAGAAAATGTTTCTTGGACAGAAACATATACTTTAGTTCACAAGGGTGAATGGATTTAGAGTTCTGCAAGTGGACCCAAACCCATTATTACTGGGTTACCGTTTGGGTTCAAGTCATTTTTTTATGCAAGGATTGGATTCACATCCCTGCTTCATTGTGTCAAAAGGAACCATTTAAGGTGCATCTGGTATCTGATAAGGATGCTTCTTGGGCACCTTCTTTTAGAGGGTTTCTGTGTATCCAAATAGGTGTAGACATGGGGGAAACCCAGAGCTTGCTAGAAGGATTACAAGGAATTGTCTAGGGATGCCCCAGGAGCAAATGGGGGATGGGCTTCTTTCCGTGTGTTGCAAGTAGCCATGGAATACCCAGTGGGAAGTGAGAAAGAGATAGAGTATAGCCAGTGCATTGCCAGGTGAGCTAATGGATGAAATTAAGCAAAAATAGTTTTGGGTTTCCAGTCAGGTACAGGTCTCAAATTTGATAGTATCTATGGGTTCAGTTGGTCTGGGTCTTAAAGACATGGGTTTGGGTCCGTGTAGAACTTAGTTTGCTTCTCCTCAGCCTGTCCGCTATGCTTCAATGTGAAGGACAGGGCTACAGAGCTGAAATAGAGAGGCTGAAAAAATTTGAGACAAAATGCTTTGGTGTCTGTTGATACTAATCAGAAATGGCTGCCTGGTTCCTGTCCGTCTCATTCCTGGGGAAAAAAGTTCCTCAGACAGAGTTCTGGTCTGAGGTCCATCCAAATCATTTTTCACGTGACCTTAATATATTTTCATTTGTACAGCATAACCTTTTCCTTGCTGAGTACCTCTGCATATCTCTGAGAGACTGCAGTGGACATTTGGACCAGACCCTCCCTGAGGTTGATTAGAACCATTGATTACCAGAGCCAAAAGGAAGTCGAATACAGAATACAAAAGCTTTAGAGCAACTGAGGCAAGCTAGTGCTCCTTCCCTTTGGCTCTTGGTTACACATCAGAATACTGACATACCAACGGACAGGGGGCATCTAATCCAGGTGCTCCTTGGTCTCCCTTATCCCCTTTGGCCCCCCTGTTGCCTTTCTTGCCCCTCTCTCCCTGCAAACAACAGCGTATTAAAAAAGACAAACTTTAGTCCTCCTCATTAAGCCACACATGAAGCAAATGTTTGGTTTTTGTAAGATTTCATCTGTCCGGGGTTCCAAGCTATGTGTTATTTAGATAATATGAGCAATAAGTTACTTTAATTCACCAATGGGTTCAGTGTGCTTTTTTCTATTTTCATAATAATATATGATTCTGTCATGAGATTTTAGTGGAAAGGGAAGGTAAGTAGTGGGTGTTAGGGAAGAGGGATTAAAGCCAGTGCATTGGTGAGCAGGTTTTATTCAAGCATCTTGCCAACGACTACCGAAAAGCTTATGTACAGTAACAGCAGCTTTTATAGTTAGAGTAGGAAGACACACATTTCATTTAATGTTTACATTTATCAGTGCAGGTGTCTGCTGAACAAAATACTGTGTAAAAGTAACATGATAATGTCACAGGAATAGCAAAGTGTGCAGGGTAATATCAAGCAGCCAGGTCTCTTACAGTAAATCCTATTGTCTTTTTCCCACCCAACCTGGAAAGACAACATAGAGGAGGGTGGGTGGATATAATGAGTAAGTAAGAACTTACAGAATTTAGGGGAAGAGCACTAGTGAGAGTGTCTTTATCCTCCATGATGTGATGTGTCTCAGAGGGGAACAGAATATGTGGGTGGGGTTTAGTTCTAAGATTTAAATCTAATCCTCTGCTGGAAAGTGGGTGTGGCTCAGGAAATACAGCGTAATACAGAGCTGTAGAGAGATAAGAAGCTGTAGAGAACTATGGACATCCACCAATCTGCATTGTTAGATCAGAAGGACGATAAAAAACAAATGTTTTGCTGACTGATATCCAAACACAGCCCTCCTATTGCTGCTAGCCGCTATGACCCACAAGCTAACAGTCAATCCGGAGTCTGGGTTGTGGACGTTGTGGGGCATGGCTGCGGGGATGGTGTGAGGATAGTGGCGTGGTCCTGTGGGTGTTCTGCCTCGACACCTTCTACAGCTATTATTGCTATTATTATTACTAGTCATATCTCTATTATTATTATCGTTGTTATTGTTATTATTGTTGTTATTATGCCTCTCTGTGTCTCTTCACCCTCCCCCCCTCCTTTCTCTCTCAACCCAACCAGTCAAGGTAGATGACGCTTACCTAGACCCTGGTTCTGCTTGAGGTTTCTTCCTGTTAAAGGAGAGTTTGTCCTTGCCGCTGTCGCCAAGTGCTGCTCATGGGGGAATTGTTGGGTCACCATAAATTAAAGAGTACGGTCTAGACCTGCTCTTTGTGAAAAGTGCTTTGAGATGACTTTTGTTATGATTTGGTGCTATATAAATAAAACTGAATTGGAAATTGAATTGAAAAAGTGGGATTTTATACGATGGGCAGGGTTAGCTTAACACCCCAAATCACATTTGATTAGATAAATGTACTGTATCTGTACACCCTCGAGTTCAACATGAATCATCAAAAATATGTTGGAAAATGTATTTTTCTTTTCACTTCAAAATTCTATTATCCTGCACCACCCAAAAAATAGGATGATTAATGGTAAAAAAAAAAAAAAATCAGAAAGCATCCTCAGTTTGATAGCTTGGCACTTGGAATAAGTTGCCAAACAAAATGCAAAACCCTAACTTTAGTAACTTTAGACTAATGTAAAACTGGACCGTAACAAGATCATAGTATCAACAGAACCCCTGCTCACCAAGGTCAAAGGCTGGATCGCATCAGAGTAAGAAATTACACTTTATGTATATAGAATATGACTGCAGTGTTTTCCCAGTGCTGTCTTCACATCACCCGCACAACTAAAGTCATATTTTAGACTGATCTGGTTTAATGCTTTTAATGCTGTCTCAAATGGCTCAGATGCAAAGCTCAGCTATGAGTGCTGCTATCTGACAGAGGCTCACAGAGGAATAGAACAATTTTTTGTGAGATTATGGAACCCACTGCATGAGCTTTTAGGAGTTATGACAAGACTACAAATATGGCAAATAAACTACAGAAAACTATTGAAAAGTCACTGGTTACATGTTGAAAAAACTTGTTTAATCATTTAACTGTGTCTTAAAATGATAAGCTCAGAAATAAAATCTTTTGCGTGCTTCCGTCTACATATAGCATATGACAACATTTTGACATTGCCAATTTGGGGTATTGGGAAAGGGATCAGGCATGGAGGGACTACATGAAGGCTTGCAAGGAAGAGGTACTGTTAAGTAGGAGTAGGAGTAAAGAGGAGGTGTAAGAGGAGGAAGATTAACCCAGGACTACATTAGAATGCAGGAAGAGGAGGAGGAGCAGGAGGCCAAGGTTTGTGAGAGGGAGAGAGGGCAACCCCGGCAATAAAAAGAGCCACGGGCCACAGAGCAAGGTGGAGGGAAGGAAAAGGGGATAGGAAGACCTGCGGAAACAAAGGACAGGACAAAGAGTAAAAACACCAACACTATCCCATAGCTTTGTCTTCAACACATTCAACTGAACAGTCACATTTGTATATGTTTATCAGCAGTATTTTCTTCACTTTGCCTACTAGAGAGAATGTAGTAGCTGAAATATTGAAATATTGCTACTTTTCAGTAGAGCTCAGTTGAACGTGTTGAGAGAGGTTATGAAATGTGAAGACTTAAAAGATGGGAGTGGAAATATTAAAAGAGTCACATGTTAATGGGAGGGAAACAGAAACATTCTCTTAGAGGAAGGGTATGTGGACATTACAAACAAATCTCTAATACACTGCAACCTGGAGATGAAGTTCATTTTTACTCAGTATCATTTTGCAGGGCTCTATTGCCACTCTTTGCAAATTAAAAGAAAAGTTCAAGAACAAAATATGCTAATTTACTTTCTTCCCAAGAGTAAGCTGAGATCAGTATCAATCTCATGTCAATATGTTAGTGAGGACATGTTTAGCCAAGCTAGCATACAGACTGGAACATGGTTAAAAACAGCTAACCCAGCTCAGTCCAAGGTAAAAAATATGCCTACTAACACGCTGGAAATAGCGCTGGAACTATTTCTTTTTCCTATCTCTACTGTCTGTGCACAGTCACTGCACGTGGTTGCTGTTCACCAAGACATTGTACCAGCACAGAATTCCACTTAAACTGACTAATTATCATTTTTACATTTCTGATTGTGCATGGAAAAAACAAGCAAGCTTTAAGGGTGTTAGAAAGCATATCTTTTAACGTTGGATAGACCCAGGCTAGCTGTTTCCCTCTGCTTCCAGTCTTTAAGCTAAGCTAACCATATCCTGCCCAAGCTCCATACTTAACGCACAGACATTAGATTAATATCCAGCCTTTCATCTCACTCTCAGGAAGAAAGCAAATAAGTGTACTTTCTAGAATGTTGAACTCTTCCTTAAATTACTAAAATAGACCAAATAGTAAGTTGTAACTTCAAGTATAAACTGAATCCACATTATGTAGTCACATAAAAGACAGCAAAGCTGGAAATGCTTGAGGCAGAGATAGCTGTCTCCAATGTCACTTACTAACATCTTTGTATTTGTCTTTGATAAATGAAAATTATGTGTTTTAATATTATCAGAATTATTCATTTCCTTTGATCTGTTAAAGTTTATTCTGAAGTGAATCAGTGACCATCAGGTTCAAAACAAAGCCACCACAAAACAAATACATTTGCCTCAGAAATGCTAAAGACTTCTTGACGTGAATTATTCAGAATCATAAAAAAAAAAAAAATCAAAGCAAACTATCAGACTCATCTGGCTTTCTTTTCATGCATGATATCAAAGAGAGCATCTGATTTATGGATATCAAGCTCTTTAATTCACATCTACTTGAGAGTGTCATTGAAGCAGTCACGCTGCTCAGGTGACCTTTTATGGCCCTGCAGGACAGTTTCAACAATAATGGCAGATGTTAAATAATGCTGTGGATGCAACTGCAGCCTGCTATGATGAAATATGACTTCCAAAGACTCATACAGTGTTTAGTGGTCTGTGTGTGTTCCACAGCTGGTATGCAATGTGTGCCAATGAGCCAGAATCATGTCCCTAGTTCTGCTATCGTCATAACTTGCAAAACATAGCAGGTATTGTCTTACCCGGTTCCCTTTGAGTCCTTGTGGTCCTACTAAACCCTGCAAAAAGAAATGAGAAATAGCATAATGCATTTTCACTGAATGCAATAGTTGAATGGAAGAAATTTACAAAAATGTAGAGAATCTGTTTGGGTGGGGGTTAATTAATTTGGTTGGGCCACCCAAAATATTAATTAAATGGAAATGACTGGTGTCATTTCCCAAAATGTCGAATACTTCTTTTAGAAATCTCTGTCAACCACCTTTGATGGATTTGAGGTACTTTGACCGGTTACATAGTCTTTGTGTGATACATCTCTTTTTGAGGCCCTTAATGTCAATTGATTCAATTACAACATTTCGATACTGTGTACTGTACATGACAATGAAGACTGTATCTTTTTACCATCCCATGGTCTAGATTGTGCATGGAATTTTCTACTCACACAAGAAAACAAATCTGAATAATATGAAGTATTATTTGATCTTAATATGAAGTTTATTTAATGACACTAGATTTTGGGGAAAAAAAAGTGCTTCCACTCCACTCATCCTTGCTAAAAAGTGTCCTATTCACCAATGAGGTAACAGTTGCTTCATGTTGTGGTATACTGTGTATTAAATTGGAATGACAGACTTACAGGGATGCCCTGAGGCCCGATTGGTCCTGGTAATCCTGCGTCTCCCTTTTCACCCTGCAGTGATGAGAGAAAACCCAAAGTGTTTAAAACTCTGAAACTATGCATGCATTTGTATGTACATATACTGTGTGTACACACACACACACACACACACACACACACACACACAGATACTCACTCTCTCTCCCTTTGGTCCTGCTGGCCCTGGCACACCTGCTGGTCCTATTAGACCCTTTAAAACAAAAAGGGAAAATAAGTACCTGTCAGCAGTTACAAACAGGAAACTACTAGAGACAATATCATTATAAAATGCCTCAAATCAGTACATCAACAAGCTTTCTGGTGGACATGAATAGGTTTGATAAAATATAACATCATGGAACATTTATACCAAATTGTAACTAATCTTGAAAGACAGAAAAGGGTTAGGCTGTAATTTTCTGTCCTAACACCTGTGGCATTAACACCATGCTTGTTGAACTACTGTCCAAACTGTTAAAAAGGAGGGAAAATGAATAAAATGTCATCAGCTGCAGTTCTCTTTCTGAGTAGCAGTCAGGATTGGAGAGGAAGACCTTGCATCGCAGGCATATCCAGTAGATACAGTGCTGTATGGAATACGACTGTCCAAATGTACTGTATGACACGTCAACATGCAGCATGGCCATCTCTGCATGCTCCTTTTGGATAGTTCTTACTGTAGCAATGGCAGCTTTTGCAGCCCGCTGCTGGTACAGGATTATCAGGCAGGAGACTGTTGAGGCAAGATTGAGGACTGTGGATTTACACTGTCATGGTCTCTAATATGAGACATAATGTAAATTTTAAGCTGCACTAAGCAACATTGCACTTGGCTGGCCCCAGGTAGTAATGAGAGACTTTTTACAAATTTGAAATGATTGCCATCAAAAAAGTAGCTGGGCATGTCCAGCATAAACTAGTAGAGGCCAAAAATCCAAATATTGTACTATAATGGCTCCCATGGTAAATTCAGCAACATACATATATAACATACATTTCCACAGCACCCTTCTGCTGCTCTGACTTTCTCTTTTTAACAGATATACATTTTATGAAATAATAAAATCTCTTCTACTTTGCTGTTTTTTGAACAGTGTTAAGTTGCTGTGAATAAAACTCAGTATTTCCGGCAGATGTTTCACATTACGGAAGGTCCAAAATATTTTTAAAAATGGCAAAGAAGAACTGACTGAAATTAATTAGTGAGTGAATTTAACACATACTACTGTACACTCATATTTCACATTATAAGCCTCCTAGTAGCTCAAAAGGCATGAACCCATCCTTGAGCTATTAGAGGCGTTGAATTTTAATGCCAGTACCATGACACTGATCGAAAAAAATGGCAAAGTAGAAGAGGTTGTAGTTATTTGATTAATATATTTCTATTTATAAGACAAATTCACAACAGCAGAGTGGTTCAACTGTTGGTACAACTGTCGTTGTTTTGTAAATCCTGTAGAAATGTATATATCCTGAATTTATCAAACAAACAGAACATTGTTAACATTAAAAAAACAAGCCTGTTTGTTGAGACTTTATGGTATTTATTTTTAAACCGAGTAATCACAGGGTGTCTCATTCATGGGAATGCCTTTCTTTCATAGTTTGTGATGTAGACTTTACAAAATAATTGATGTAATGATTGTGGGAGGGGTTGTGGTCCAAAATTGTCACAGCAGATAGTCAATGAATGCAAGTGCATCCCCAGAACCCAACTCTGAACAGTCATCCTCACAGAGCTCCCATAGAAGGAAACGAGACAGGACAAGCATGGGAAGCAGGAAAGCAAGCTGACAAGACAAGCAGACATGGCAGACATCAAACAAGCTGTAGCGGGGGGGTGGGGGGGTGGAAGAGGAAGAGGAGGAGGAGGAACAGGAGAAGGGGGACCGGAACAGGACTTGCGCCACTCACCACTGGACCCGGTCTGCCGTCTAACCCATGAGCCCCCTGTATAGCGTTGTACACAGTTAGAGAGCAGAGATGATGGGGAAGATGGTGGGAGGAAGGTGGGGGGTGGGATCGGGATGGGGAGGTGGGGGGGGGGGGGGGGGGGGTGAGTGAAGCTGTGACTCAAGTGACTTCAAAAACACATTCAGATGATGACAAATGAAGGGTGATGGAAGTGGTGGAGGTGGAGGTGGTGCTTAAGTGAATGACAGTAATTGTCAGTAATTTCCTCTGCTGGTCATGGTTGGATGATGACATTAAGACGATGGCCCTGTTATTGCTCATGTTTTCACACTCATTGATATGCTATAACCATATTCATATTTGTAGATAAAAACGCACTAAAAGCTTAATGTACAAGCTGCAAGGTGGAAGCATTTAACAACATAATCTAGGATTTGCTACTATTCGAACATTAATGCTAATGAATGGCCATTTTCCTGTTTCCATTATTTCAGCTGACAAAGTCTTCTTGTTAGGACGGCATTATTCGATCATTTTCTTTTTGTCAACAAATTTCATGAAAAAACCAATGTGTTAGCCCATCTCTCAATACTGTCTGACTTTCCTACCCTGTTTATACTCCTCAGCCCCAAACCCAGTGGTTTCTACTGAAGATGGAACTCTTTAAAAAAACATAATAAATTATTGCTTATTGATGTGTTTTAATAGTTTGTGGACAACAATGAAGCTCTATGGCACAGTGGAATAAGATATATCAGGTTTTGATACACATACAATACTTTTTATTATTTCTTGTTGGTTTTGGTCTTTTCATGGGATTTGTCAACATTAAGAAAAAAATATAGAATATCACCAGGCTTATCTTTAAAGGGGGGATTCGATTTTCTTCTAACCAATCACTAGTATCTGATTGACATTGTCCTCATCAAAAAACAACAGCATATGACATTTGTTAGATTGTTAAAACGAGCTTTCAGTCGTGGATTTCAAAAGCAAATTGATTCTTTGATGCTGTTAAAAGCTCTAGAAAAAGCTACCCAAATATATTAATATGCATTATGTGCTCTCACATTGGTACAGAATAAAAACAAATACAGAAACACTGCCAGTTGTAAATGCCAGTAATTTGTCATGCTGCACAACTGTACAACAGTTACTTCCAATGATAGATAATGCAAGAATGTTAAAACTAAATAAATTAAGCATTTTTAGCTCATTTTCCAACTTAATTTACTGTATGGGCGGTCGATGTTGTCATCAGCTTTTAGTGTCCTCCCAGAAATTCTTGTGTATTTACAGTGTGTTTCTTCATGTTGCATATGTGTTAAATTGTTTCTTGATTTGCCTGTGTTTAATTACTTAATGTTTTATTTTTTTCTAAATAGGTGCTAAATTGTATTATTTGCTTGTTTTCTGTCTATTTCCAAGTATTTTCTTAAGCTGCAGTGTGTTGAGCTCTCTCTCAGCCACCATAGATTTCAGACAGAAACAATCCTGCTTCAGTGATACTCTTTCCACCCCAGCTGGTTAAAGTATACTGGCTCAGTTATGCCCATTATGGAAAGTTATTGTATTAAACAATACAACATAGAACACAACATGATCCATAGTTTCACATAAAAAGCAATTTATGATGTGACACATATCGCTATCATGTGAAAACCTCATAATTTTACATTTTAACTTTGAATATGTTACAGAGTCAAAGGGATATATTCATAAGCATGTAGTCAGAGCAAGCAAAGGTTTGGTTCTTGAAAAGCCAGACTTTTGGAGATACAAGGTTTTTACCTGAGAGCGACTGTATACTGTGTACATAAATGATTTTTAAATAAGGGTGTAAACAAAGAACAAAAGACACCCAAAGACACCATTTTGACGAGTTTAAAAGCATCTCAGTATAAAACAGCCTAAACATTATTTCAGTAACACTATGATTCAAAACCTACAATAATAAATATCTAGATTTGTAGTGTTATTTACTTCATTTGATACAATCCACCCACCCCCATTTCAACAAGATTATGACAATATAAAAGTAACTCTTCAGCCATGAAACATCAGTCAGTAACAAATATCTAAAGTGATTTTATGTCAGCTATAACTCTAACATGTCAGCACTGAAGCTGAAGCCGTCATTTAAACCCTGCAATGATCAAGATTGAGTTTGAAAACTTAACAAGATAGAACACCAATCTACCTGAAAGAAAGAGAAAGATTTGTGAAACTTTTGAAAAGACAGGGACTTCTGTGTACTTACAGGGAGCCCAAGATGGCCTCTGTCTCCCTTGTCACCCTTCTGACCTGTCGCACCCTTCTCTCCCCTGATGCCTATGCCTGGCTCTCCCTGAGAGATGAGGTAAGATAGAATCACATCCTCAAACTTTTACTGATTTAATGTATGTGAAGCAGACCATATATAAGTAGGGGCAGATTTATTGAAAGTACTATTTTATGGAAATAATATCTCACCTTAGGCCCCGAAGATCCTTGCGATCCCTAAATGGAAAAAACAACAACACAGTGAGTGTACTGACACAATCTACACTGATTCTCAGTTGTTGCCAGTGCATACCACTGGCATATTTGATGAATAGTCAACATACAAATTAGGCATGTGTAAGCCACCTGTGTGGGGTTGCAAAGCCTGAATGAAAAGTAAAACTTTCTAATTTTTCCATATGAAACAAATTAAATGACTTCGAGGTGTTGAAAACTATTTTTTTTAAATACTTTTGTTATAATAAATGTATAACTATGTATAACCAAGAGTACAAAATGTCCCTCTATGCAGATGATATTATACTATACTTGATTTAGAATGGTCATTATCCACACTTAACCACATTTTTGAGGCATTTGGAATTATTTAATTAGGTCATTAAATAAATTGGGGAAAATTAGGATTTTTGTCAATCAATGAACACTTCCAACAAGAACATGTCCATACCCTTTTGAAAAGTAAAGGAACTAATTCAATTTATGACGATGATTCTCTCAAAGATAAATTACTGTACATAATGAAAATTCCAACTGCACTAATATCTAAAACAAGTTTTTTGACACTTTGTCTTTGTCACCTGTCTGTTTATCACCTACATTTAAAACTTTGGTGGTGTGCGAACTTGTGTGCTACTCCTGAAATGTAGGTGCTATCACATTGGGTGCAGTTGTCATTATTCTTACTGAGTACATTTGGTTGCATCAGTCTGCATTACGAATGAGCCACCCTTTAGATGAAGGGGTTAATTGGTGGATTTGACTCACCGCTGGGCCGACTGGTCCTGGAGGTCCTGGGGGCCCAGGAGGACCATAGATCTAAATACAGACACACACAAACCAAAGCCACAGTTTACATTCAGCTAATACTCTTGCTCATAAAACATGATTATAACAAGTTATGCTCTGATTTAGCATGAAGCACTAAGTTAGAAACCCTTACCATTTCTGACCTGACCCTTTCTCCAGGTTCACCTTTAGAACCCTGTAGAAATTGGTGGCAAAGACATATGAGGACACAAAGTTGATGATATATTCACCCATCAAACAAACTACAGAGCGAATGAAAGATGAAGCAACACCATTTCACACTTGGGGTAAATAGAAAATGTATTCCACTATCCCCCTTTGCCAAGTCAAACACTGCATCCAGAAAGATGCAGTCCGAGAGGCACCATTGCGTACCATTATGCCTGGTAATCCAATAGAGCCTGGGGCCCCTGTAGCCCCTTTTTCACCCGTAGGGCCATCTAAACCCTACAGAACAAGGAAGGGGAGATAGACATCACGATAATGGCAGAGCGATTCAATTCAGGGGCTGATGAGTTGATCTTCATATTACAATCAAAGCAGAAAAGACAAGTGAATAAGGTTTGTTTTTATCCAAGTAATTACCAAAATGTTGCATCAATCAGCACCAGGCCAGTGTATGTCCTGTCAATGGTTTATTTGTTTTTTTGTATTTGAAGTGAAAAAAAAATGTGGGGATGGGATGGGCCCTTGAAAACAGTTCTGAGAATAGAGAATTTTGACTTTAATTGACTCATTTAATTAATTTTCTGAAACATACATTTCAGGTCAAAACAAAAGCATTTGCTTAATGTGAACCATTTCAGCATCTTTAAAAATGCACTATCTTGCAGTTTTTATTTTTACAATTGCTGACATAGAAGCCAAAAATTTAGAAAAGAACTTGTTTTTTGTTTTTTCATTTCAAATCCACACTGTCACCCACCAGTATAGCTTAGTGACAATCCTTTTTTTAACATTATAATGACCCAATGTTCATTTTCTTAGTGCTAGAGAAATGTTGTCAGGGATTCATTGCTGCTCACCCTACCTCATTCAAACAAGACAAACAAAAGATGTATGAGCAAAAGCATAATAAATGTCTCTCTCTTTATAAATCAGTCACTATGTTACATACATAGAGATTTACAGTACTAACAGTATGTACTGTAGGGCTTTCCATGTAATTCCAAGCTACAAATAGCATAGGCCTTTGTATGGGGGCACATTTGGCCACATTTGCCACAGAGAATTAAAAGTTAAACTCAGTTCCTGGGGTCTCTTCCAAGCTAGCGAGTCTCTAATTAGATAATAAGAGGGCATCTAGAAAAACCAAGGCCTTTCCTCTGGATAATGACAGATGTAGGACTCAGGCTTTGGTCAGTGAACCCCAGGCTGTGGTGTGATGTGGTGTGGTGTGTGGTTAACACAGTCACTCACAGGTGATCCAGATGGACCCATGTCTCCCTTGTCTCCCTTGGGTCCTGAGAAGCCCATGACACCACCCTCCCCTCTGGGACCTTCAGGACCGGCCGGGCCTGCTGGACCAGGCTCTCCAGGTTTCCCTCTGGGGCCCTGAAAACACAAGATCTCAATACTTATTATGGTTGCTTCATTACTTGTCTTACTTATTGTAACATGAATAACAGGAAACTGCGAAACTGAGGAGGCTTATTTTCTTTTTGCATCAAATCATACTATGAGGAGCTTCAACCATCATTCCAACATATGTGTTAAAAGATGTAATGGGTTCTGTTACATAAACATTAATTAAAAAAATAAAGTGCCAATAATATGGGGTGCCAATAAGAAAGTCTTACCTTCTCTCCATCCAATCCTGGAGCCCCTGGTAGGCCCACTTCACCCTGAGGAAACACCATGGCTGGATTACCAACTGGGAAAAGCAGGCAACTGCCCCAGGGCCCCAGACTGTAAGGGGCCCCAGGTTTACTTTATCTAAATTGGTTTTTAATCAACTGATTAATTGCAAATTTATTGGAATTTGCACAAAAACAAAAGTACAATATCAAGTAAGGCCAAAGGATCCTTCATTATTATCTAATCCTGTGGTTGTGTCTTGCAGAGAGGATATTAATATTGTGCACATATAGTGCATATTCTGAAAACATTGATTTGTGTATAATCAAATCCCCATAAACAATTACTCCAGTTAGTATTATCAAAGCATAGGAGTACTGGTAAATTATATAGTTTTCTTTGGGCTATAATGTGTAATCTGCTGTGTGCACTGTACTTAATGGGAACGTGGAGACACTGTGTACATGACACAATGTGCAAAGGGTTGGAGGTGAAGGGTCAATAGGGGCCCTACAGTCAATATATGCTCCTGGGCAACTAAAATGTTAATCTGGTCATGAAACCCAGAAAACATGAACACAAACAAGCTTATCTCTAAAAGCCAATGTGTAATACATATGTGTCAATTGTCTTTCTAATGTCTCCTACCTTGGCACCAGTGAGCCCAGGGGGCCCTGGAGGTCCAGGTAATCCAGGCGGGCCCTAGAAGGATAAGAGTTCATTCCATTTAACAAGAATGAACAAATCCTAAAAATTATTGTGTTTGCACAAATCATGATGAAACATAGACAGTACTCACCATCAGTGGTATGTTGCGAATATCCTGTGGAGGAATATTAAATGTTAAAATTATTCTTTATTGTATACTTTAGTTTTTCTATATCTAAGAAAAGTGCAGCCAAATAAGAGTGACATACATTTTCATTGTTGAGGATTTCAGCCTTTCCTGGCTCCCCAGTTGGGCCTGGAGGACCCTTTAAAGTTGAATAGACAATCTGTAAACCTCATCGTGAACATAATGATTATATAATTTTGTGTATTATACTGTATGTCATAATGTTGTCATGACTTACTCTTGGTCCAGCTGGGCCTTCAGGGCCTGCTTCCCCCTAGAGGATGAATGAAGGTATAACATTCCATAAATACTCGTGTTAGTATTTGGCAAGTTGTCTTCTTATTAAGATGTTCTTGTTAAGTCCTTTCATAATGCTCTCCTATCCTACCTTGTCTCCCTGGTCGCCTTTGTCACCCTGTAAGAGAAATATCATATTGTGACTATGAGTATTAGCTATTGTGGAAGGACTCTGTAATGGAGTCATTGCTGTATGTGCAGGTATCTATCCACTAACCAAACTATTTCTCTTTACCTTGGATCCCATTAGGCCTGGCAGACCTGGTGAGCCTGGTTCTCCTTTAATTCCCTGGGTGGTGATGCTGGGTTCTCCCTTCTCTCCCTGCCGTACAAACACAACAGCTCTTATATAACTATACTACAAATTACTACTGTATTAATCAGACAAGAACAATATGACCAAAATAATAGTGTTATCTGTTACTGGATACCGTTTGTTTTCAAAGCTGCCAGTCAGTGATATTTTAATGTTAGTATTCCTTACATCTACATTTTCTCATTTTCTCAATTTATATGACAAAAACCTCCACGGGACTCTGAAAGTATACAAATAAAACTCTGAATATACTGAAAAAAGATGGATTTACTACCTTTAAATATTTACTGACAAAACATACTGAATAATTAAATGAATAGATAAAATATACAAATCAAACTAAATTTCACATTGCTTGTTGTTAACAATGTTAAAAATGATTTTAAATATATGGCCACTAGGAGCCTCATTCAGTACTAGTCAAAAGTTTGGACACACATTCCCTTGAATGAGAAAATGTGTCAAAACTTTATATATTACTATATATCTGCAAAATAAAATCTGCAACCCTCATAATGATAAAAATATCCAAGGTGGTTCACACAATGGGATGAGGCTACAGTGATTCATATGGTATGCAGATTAACAAGAAATCTACATCAAACAGCAGGCAACAAGTGAGTAGAACATGACTTCATTTCGACCTTTGAAAAAGTAGTTTGACTAAAAAAAAATCTTGACTCAAGGTCCACTTACTAACTATTTTTGGAGCTTTCATCCACAACTAATGGTCTTCATCAGTGAATAAAGTTTGCTCAGTTGTCACAGAGATTGCTCACATGCCATCATGTGACCTAAGTATGGAATTCTGGTCAGGTGGTTGTATATGGTGATAATATGGAAGGGGATGGTTAAGCCTATCTCTGTTTAAAGATGGTCTGTGGTGTCAGATGTGAAGGCGGTTGATAATCTTTGACCTCTTCACAGTGGATGCTGTGAGTGGTTTTGGTCTCAGATGGCTGGTGTCTTTTTCTAGTGTTCATTCAGTCTGTTGTCTAGGCTCCTTGCTTTTTCACTGATGTAATGCTGTCACATTACATGTGACAGCATGATCTCCAGGTATTGGATGCTTTGTGGCAGGAGCTGACTTCTTGTGGCTTGAAGACTCTGGCTAGATGTTCTGTAGAGGAGTCCCACTGGGATGCTCCTAGTGGTCCCTGCTGAGTTAGCTCCCTCTCTCTATTCTCTTCCTCCTTACAGACTACTGATGTTATGTGTTGTGTAAGAGGGTCCTCACCAGGGACACATGATGATATCTGAGCCATCTCCATTACAACTGAACAAACTCAATTGGCTGATGAAGATTGTGAGATGCAGTTGAAAGCCACATAAACAGGAATAGGACTTGAGTTTCTGCATTACTATGCATTCCCACAGATCACAGCACATACAAGAATTGTTTTTTGGCAATTCATTCCTCTTGGATCCAGAATGAATGCATGTATGAGTGTTGTTAGAAATTAGAAATGGTATGATAATGCTTGTACAGTACAACAACAAGGAGGTAGCCCGCCCAATTCATTAAGGCTGGCTAATTATACCATCCATTATGAAGACCAAAGCCCTCCAACAAATGCCAGCTGAACAAGCTGACATCACAGAGAGTTAAAGATACCATGTTATGGCTCATTTGAAGCTTTGGCCAGTCACAGAGACAAACAATGACATGATGAATATCTGACTTCACAGACATCCAGTTACTAGAGGAAAAAGAGTGACTGACAGAAGCACAACCAGACAGTTGGGATGCTCATTCCATGCCAGGCCTACCCTGTAGCCTCTCTTGCCAGGGATGCCAGGGGTACCAGGGATGCCAGCCTGGCCCTTTGCAGTGGAAGAAAAACAGTTATGACCTGCTGGTCTGGATTAAGCATGTAATAACTGCTGCATAAACTGCTCAGTAGTGACTTCACCTTTAACCCAGGAGCGCCTGGGAAACCTGGTTCTCCCTACGATGGCCAAGATGGCACAAAGGTCAAAGATGATGAGAAAAGGAGTAAAAGAGAAAGAAAGAGATAACATGAAAAGAGGATGTACATTTTCCTGCAACATTCATGATCTGGGAAAGTACATGCAGACACATCTACAAAGCAAGTATTCAAATAAGTATAAAGTGAAATGGAAAACTGGGAATGATTAGCGTCTGTCTAGTGCCAGCCACAACATGATGAACCCCCTGAAATTGGTTGTTAAAAATAGAAATGAAAACACACTTGAGTCATTTAATCAATTTGTGTTCATGCTCTCTTCTTCAGATTAATGAGTAGATGATTTAAAGATGATGTATAGTCACAGCTGTGACCACACAAGCACAGACATAGCAGGCTGGCAGAGGGAGTTCCTACAATGCTGTTTGTCCCAGGGGAATATGTGTGCTGTACACTGTGGGTCTGATGATTCCTTAACATAATTTCTCATAGTTTTAAACAGTGGATAGCAAGTTAGGATGAATATGTTATCTCAAAGGATGAGAAAGGCAACATGCAAAAGGGAAATGGGTAATACAGGAATCAGTTTCACAACATCCTTCAAAGTAGTACCTAACAAAGACTTACTGAATTCTGAATGAACTGAATTCTGTTGACTAACCTTCACCCGTGACACACTGGCATTCCTACTAATGCCACAAAAGTTCATATCTTTTTGCTGAATCAGTACATGTTCTACATGCATCAAACAATCAAGTTTTGAGGGTTTTTCAAGTTTCACTGAAAGTGCTGTGCCCCTTTTAGGCCACTAGAGAGCAGAGTAACACTGTTCAAGGTTGTAGTATAGATGCCAAGATGGGAAAGGAAGGTGAGATGTCAATGTCAAGGCTGTGGCTGTTTCCTGGAAGCAGTATGCACCAGAGATCATTATTTGCTATGGATTATCCATACTATCATACAGCTTTGACCGGCTTAACCCATGATTGCTGTAAATCACCCTGATGAAGGCTTTGCACTGAAACACACTGGCGAAATAAAGAAGATTCTCCCAGCAGTCAGCTTAGTGTTGCAGCAACAACACACTCCAACAAGTAACCCATGATTGCTGCAAGCATTGGATGTCACCATTCTTTTCATCAAATCATACTTTTTATGGATACAAATGCTTAACTGCAGAATGCAAGTAACACAAGTTCAAATAGTTAGTGTCAAAATTTCCAGTGATAGTTGCAAAATAACAGAGCACTGTAATCTTCAAAAGGCATATGAGCTCCAACAGAAATATGAACATATTCTGCAATGAAACACACATTTCACCAACCATCACCCTGATCTATATCCACAAACAGATCATGCACCAGGGTGAAACATTATTAAATTTAACCTAATTTCAGAAATGTTTCTCAAAAACTTCAAACTGGAAAAATGACTTAATGAATGCAAAAAAAAGTAAAGGTATTTTGGAAAAAAAAAGTTGACTATATGCCTCTACTATTGCCTTAGCTATTATTACAACTACCAAAATAACAAATACTAAATAAACACTACTACCAGTGTTGGGAAGAGAAGCACTACTTTGTAATGTAATTAATTAGTAATGTGATTACATTTTTCAGTCACAAGTAGTGTATGGAATTACAATTTGAAATTCAGTAATTACATTACAGTTACTAATATCAGTAACACTCCGTTACTTTGACAGTTTGGGAGTGGACTGGTAGTTTGATGGAGGGTTGATAGCATTTTGGTCTCTGTGTGTTCAGTGGACAGACTGGTCCAGTAGGTGCTACTGTAGCCTGGTGCAACATGTTGTGTCTTCTTAGCTGGCTTGCTAATGTTAGCAACCTCCTCAATCAGAAATCAGCTGGTTGGAGTTCGAGGCTGTGAGAACAACAAAGCTTCACTGAGAGGACAGGACTTAATGCAGTCACTGGGGTTAACATTAAGCTGACTGTTGATGATCAAATACCTCTGTAGACTGACTGCTTATTAAACCATGTATCCTTTTATTCTTCTGCATGTGTTAAACACAGAAGATGGAAAATGTGGCTGTGGCTTTCAAGCTGTTTAAAGGCACCGTTGATGGAGCTGATCGCTGAGTAACAGAAGTAAAGAAACAGGTGGGTTAATGTCAGTAATTACTTTTTGAGTGATTAGAAAAGTAATGCGATTAGTTGACCTTTTCAATGAGTAATATCCAGTATGTAAATGATTACATTTTGCCCAAAACTGGCCACTACTGGACTCTTTAGCCTACCAATTACTTTTCTCAAACAGCACTTAAGTACAGTCTGTACAATTATTCAGAAAATAAGAAAATTCAAATTCATTCTCTGTTATTTTCATATTTTTTTCAGATCCTATTGTCTAATCGCAGACCTTCAGATTATTGAAAGCTAATGATGTCATTGGGGCTGCACTTTTCACACTCATGTCAGATGGAAGGTGGAGATGGAAAGGACCATATCAGTCCACTAGCCAATGTGAGTTTTTGAACAGATGAAAGCATTGCTGGACCTCTATTATCCCTGCTACCCTCAGGAGGACCTGAGTGGTGATGGCTCTAATCGCACTGAGGGGTTCATTACTGATGCTCCCCAACAACCAACTGCCCCAAACAGGAAACCGCTTCTCCCTTTCATCTATGGCTGCTCCAATCAGCTTTTATCATTCCTCTGGTTGCCTCAAAAGTTTGTCCTTCGTCTGCTATGATTCTATTTTAACATCTCTCTCAGTCTGTGACATCCAGTGGGTGTAGCCCTGCATAGATCTGTCACACTGGCATGCCATGCCATGATTTATCAATACACTAATCCCTTCACTGAAGCCATGAAGCCACAGGCTTTCCACTTCAGAGGAAAAGTACAAGGAGGGATGAGGTGGAACCAATCAGTCACCCTCACATTTAAAGAAACCGTAATCATCCTCCACTGATGCTGCAGGATCACTTGTTTTCACTCTGTTTGTGCTGCAGCCAACTTGTCATGTCACAGTCAGTTTCAGAGAGAGGACATGGAGACTGAGCTACGCACTAACAGGGTTTCTGTAGTGACTTACAAGTACAAGTAAGCTTTCCATGTGTACCAAAAACAGTACAGTAGTATGCTTGGCAACAGATGGACAGGATTAGTCTTAGACTGATACAAAGCTCTTACAAAATTAAGATCACTTAATCAGTAATAAATAATAATAAACACACCAAATGTTATAGAAAAGATCTACTTTATAGAAAATATTAATTGTAAAATATATTAATCCCACTTGTTGAGAAGCACCTTTAACTGACTGGTAAAGGTCAGGCAAAGATTGTATGTCCAGATTTATTACAAGCATACAAGAACACGTGTTTCAATAAACAGTTTCAGTGTCTACCACAGTGTCTTAAAGGCTTTACCACGTTTCTTAGGTCAGAACACAGTATGAAGTACCACCAAATTCAATCTCTATCTAACTGAGCACTGTTACTTATCATAAGTAATGACAGTTTCTAATGAATGTAGGAACACATGATGAAGTTATTTTAAGTAGCAGGCTATAGATAGCTATAGAATGGAATTCTGGCAAAAATGTGCAGCTGTGAAAAACAATATTTTTTAGCATCTTTTGCCTTCTGTCAGTCTGTAAGTCACTACGCCTGTCCTTCCAGAACCCATTCCCTCCCTGTCCATTAGTTGTCCTGCATCACCTGACCTTCACTTCCACTTGCACATTTCCTCTGAATCCCCTCATCAGCTCCACCTGTTTCTTAGCCACTGTTCTCTATCAGATCATTGGTGTTGCTTTCTTGCTGTTCTAGTAGCCACTGCTTGCTAGTCTATCTACACGCTATCTGTGCCTGAAACTGTGTTTCACAAAGACAGTTCACTCATTCACTATTCCCTGTGACAGACACTCCAAAGTTATCTCCACTGTATAAGTCATAGATTTAAACACTGATCATATGTTTGGTCATGTATGTCTGTGTGTGTGTGTATGTGTGTGCATGTGTGCATCTGTGTGTATTTGTGTGTGTATCTGTCCGCAGCTAATTCCGCATACTTCTGGACCCATCAGCCTAATATTTTTTGTGCACATCTATCACTGTATGCACAAGGACCTTTCGTGGTTGCAGTGATTAACAATTGTTGCAAAACCTATTTTATAACACATTTTATAACACCATTGACTGCTGACTTCTCACTCCTCTTAACCGGCCAGTAGGGGCTGCAAGTGATCAACAACTACAGCAAAAGGCATTTCTGGCAATCGGCTAGGCTAAAAACAAGTCTGTTGCAGGCCACGTTTTGGCCTTTGTCGTAGCTCAAAAACTGACATCCAGAAAAGTTTGGCCTCATCTTGAGCCGGAGCATCTGGAGATTACTTTCATACCCAATATGTTATGATCCACTAAAGAAAGGCACAATAAAAGATGAATAAATCCCTATTTTTGTTAGCTTTGCTGCCATCCTGACTGTAAGGGAGCTGGGAGGGACAACTGAGTGAGATTCAACTCTTATATGGGGGGGGGGGGGGGGGGACTTTGCATTTATTGTCTCGTTTACTGTTACCTTATTAAGTTTATACCATTAGGCGAACCCAGGAGGATGATCAGTTACAATACCATTATACTATTCTATGCATCTTAAAGAAAACTGAGACTATACATGCCCCCAGACACACCTAGCTGAGATCTGCACTCTACTGAGGACACTCTTCTTGTTTACTCTGTAGTGAGCAGTAAATTGAATGCACTATGTTGTAAATAGGGGGTGATTTCAGACACAGCCCCAGACGATGGTTTGGGTCAAACCATCACACTGAAGATAGATGTCATCTGATATTCACATGTTGCACAAAGCTGTCTTGTTCTTGATTATTTTAAGCAGGACTCATTTGCCTCCAATTAGTCGTAGATGAAGGCTTTTTTCAACTTAAAAACATGAACAAACTGAGGAACCATGTCAAACTGTTCAGCTCCCTTCACTCCAGCAGAAAATGTTTGATCTGATCTGGAAGAATTCAATAGTTACAAGGCCATTTATTTACTGTTGGGGGCTCAGTACTTCCGCCGCAACATTGTTAGCGAACCACAGGTTATGAGCCATGTTTTCCTATGTTTTGTCATTTGGTGCCACTGATCAGCAGGTGTCAAACTTGGCTCTCTTTCAGTTATGGTGGCTAATTCTTTATTTTTGTGATAAAGTCTAACTTACAATAGACTAATCTAAGAGCAAAATGAAGACCTAACACTGCAGGCTAGTCTAAAATCTATTTGTGAAATTGGCAGTTGCCAATTCATGACCTGCCTTTGCCTTGTCAGATCTTGTTTGCCTGTTCGGACTGTCTTTTTCTGCGAACCTGTAAACCATTGAGCAATTAGTAATTAGTAAAGTGCCTTTATTCACTTCTGCTCACGACTCCTAAATCCTCTGTCTAAAAATGGTGTGCCAAGAGACAGGCAGGTATAGGGGTTAATTTTTTGCTAATTTGTGCCAATTCATTACTATTTGTATTTATTACTCTGAATTTGTCATTTATACTCTCACATTCAAAAAGATAAATACTCTTAGGACCATGAATATGCTTAGTAAATTCAATGGAATTCTACCTGTTGGATTATGAGATACCTTTTGTGTAAATTTGACATTTGGGCCAGAGAATGGAACTAGTGGAAAGCTCATGGGTGTCCAAAAGGGAAATGGTTCAGGGAATCATTGTCTATATTTGAATTAAATATTGGCACATGGTATCTTGGACCAAACTCTAAGATGGATAAATCAAACTCAATATAATTTAATTGCTCTCTTCCCCTCTGCTCATAATGTTTCCTACAGCTTTGTAGCTCATTGCTTCCCCAGAGATGCATTTTCATTCAGTCAAAGAATTGTGACTGTTGGCACACACTCTTCTTTGTCATGAAATCCACCGTCCTCCCATCTCTTTGTCATCCCCTGTTGCCACTCTCAGTGCCCACAGGCATAGTAAAATCAAAGCTGCTTTCAAAGACAGGGCTTATTAGATCAGTGGAGTGGAGGAGTATTTCACCATTGTGGCAGACGGGACTGGGTCCTGTGGTGGTAGTCGTGTCTGCTTCCTTCATGGCTAGACATGGGCCTGTTGCCCGCTGGGAGCTTTGGAACTTGTGTTTGAGTCTATAGAAAAGTCATCATCTGTGATTGGCACCAAGTAGATATTAATGATTATGACTCATACCACAAAATCTCTACCTGGCCCACTATTTCACTCTGGCACAAGGCACCAGCAGCCAACTCTCTGAGATTATATATAGAACAGATCTCCCCTGGGTTAATGAAAGCATCAACTCCTTAGGCAACCATACCCTAACAATGAAGGATCAGTCTGCAAAAGCACTTTCTCTTTATTATTAAACAATAAAAGTCTTTCCAGATTGCTGTTTCCTGTGGATACCAACGAATATGTGCCTTTCTTTAAGTTTTTTCCTCTTTTGATTTCTTCTTCCTCTCCCCCCATATGTCCATCTGTGGGGCTTAATGAGGAAAACACACACATGCACAGGGCTGCCGCTGCTACTGCTATGCTACTGTGGCAACAGGAGAGATGCTGTGGTTGCAGGTCAGCTGGGACTCCTGAAGTGATGGAGTTCGTCAGAGAAGGAGAACAAATTAGAGAAGTCCACAAAAGATACAAGGACACTGTCACTGTTGTGGAGACATGAGACCTTTGACAAACAAGGCTTGCTCAAGGATCTTAGCCTAGTTCCAGACCTCTGAATCACTGCCCACATCTCTGATTTGTTCACAAATTGAAATAAGTCTGCTGTTTATTGATGGCAAGTTGACGGCTGTTTCCCCCAGTTGGTGAAACATTTGACATATCAGAACTTTGTGTAATCAGTGAATTGGAATGCCCAATGGTAACATTTAGAAATGAAATAGGGCAGCATCAGACATCTCATCGCCAACTGCCACTGAAAGGTGAAACTAAGAGCAGAGCCAGATAGACCAGATAAACTGTCATGGCCATCCAAAATACAAGTACTCAGTGCTCATTCTTGCCAGGTAGAGCCTCTGAGACAGCACAACTGAACGTAAAACCACATTTATTGCCCGCAATATTGACCCATACTACCAAACCAATACCCTATAACTCCATGTCCTTATACATGCTTAAATTCAGTAGAGTATATGAAGCATTTCAGGTTATTTGTGATCAAAGAGACAGCAGCTCCTTTAATAAAATACAAAGTGCCTTTCCACTAAGAGATAAATTAAACCAAGTTTCAATCATCCAGACTCCAGCAGTGATGTCTGTGATCTTGCCATGCATAAATAAACCTCGACATGCCACACACACACAATTCCGTGCTTGACTTTCACTCTACCTTCTCTCCTTTCTCTCCTGGGAAACCCCTCTTTCCTTCATCTCCCTACAGAGTTGATGGAAACAGCAGCTCAGAGAAGCAGCAGGGCAGTAAAAATAGACACACCCTTTCAACCAGGGGAAAATCAAAACACAAGTAAAGGCTCATGGGGAAAAGGGAGTGCTCCTTCTTGACATGGACCTGACAGGAGGAGATCTAAATCTTTAGAGATGACATCACAGGCCTTCTGTCATGTTGGTCCCTAGACTGAAGCAGCATTGCCTTGGAAAAAAATCAAACAGTAGCCAGGAGAGAGCTGATTTCTCATCCAGACCCAGGGCTGAAGCTACCACTGACGACACTGAGGTCATGTCCTTAGTAGCTTTCACTCATAATCAAGGGGGTTTGAATCTCCTCAAGTGTAGCTGACCATCTATAATAGTCATACATTATGACTTTTTAAAGGTCCTCAAAGTTTGACAAAACAATTCCCACTTAATGTCAGTTATCTTTTTCCAAAGCTTTCAACTGTATCACAAGATCCTCAACAGTGTTTGCTCATTTGTCATGGAGATGGATTCGTTGATATGCAAGTATCAGTAGCTTTTATGTTTTAAGTTGCACTTTTATGACTTCTCGTCCATGTTGGCTTGAAGAACACAAACAGTGTGTTCATACACCTGACTGATCTATAACTCTACAATAAAGAAAAATGAAATAAGATTAATAAGACAACTGAGCAAACTCCACCCACCTAGGAAAACCATGAGATGCAGCTGAAAGCTCTGATAAAAGTTAATGAGTGGACCATGTTGTTGGATTTTTATTTTTATTTTTTTTGTCAAAAGAAAAAAATTGATATTGATTTGGGTGTGTGGTCAAAATGGTTTGTGCTGGAGTCGAGGGTGCAGGGGGGCACTTGGACTTGTAGCCTCCATACTTCTAAAACCCTGGCTATTGCCCTGGACAGAACATAGAAAGTCCTGCAACCTTAATAAACAGCTGTTCCTACTCCCACTTTTATGTTGCTTTGAAAAAAGGTAAATAATCTTACCTTGATTCCTAGGTCTCCCTTGACTCCCTGTGAAACAAAGACAAATATTTTAGATGTAACAACTGAAGACTATCACAGCAGTCCACTAGATGGAGCACAAGATCCTCTCTGACCATCATAATTAACAGTGAATACTGTGTCCAAAGCTTCATAGAGTGAACATTCAAACTCAAGGAGCAGTTTGTATTTCATTTAAGAAGTTATCTAATCCTTTTCGTGCAAACTGGAAAAAAGTCCCACCAAGATGCCATATAACCATGCCTGCAAAGGCTTCTCCTCTGTCCTCTTAGTAACCTTCAGCTCAGTAGCCTGATGCGCTCATAAAGCTCATGGCAGAGAACAGAAACAGGATTCTGGGATGATTTCATGGGAAAACAAAGCAAGACGGAAGAACGGCTGAAGTTTACAAGGACGTAATGTGAACAGAAGCTCACAGTGAAAAGGTTCTTCCAGCAGTCCTAACCTCAGAAAAGCATCAGTATAAACTGCAGAGGGACACTGTGTTTTCATTGTGACCTTTACAGCTCAACCTAAATCTGAGATTTTATATCTGCCTTCAGGCAAATATCACTTTAACAGAGTCGTGTTATAGATATATGCAATGGTTTTGCTGTTGTAACAGAAGCAGCCAAACTGTTTAATGTTGCCCAGATGGCTGAGATGTTTTGCTTTAGCAGATTTGAGTTTAGTGCAAGTGGAAGAATAAAAGTTATGAATATAAGTGAAAGTAATGAATTACATTGTCATCACATAATGAATTACTTAGTCTTGAAACTCGACACAGTTTGCAGTTGAATTTTCAAAACATCAACATCAAGTTTGAAGATGCTTTTTAGTATCATAGCAAAATAATAGGTTGTATCTTTAAAGCTCCACTAATCATTTTATAAAAATATTTATCAAATAATCAAATAACTCTGTGAAAGGTGTCACTCTTGAATGACAAAACCACAGAGGATTGTCACCATCTCTATGGTTGCCTTAGCCCCTTTTGTGATATCAGCAATTCTGTGATTTAGTTCGACAGACACAGTGTGTGGTAATATAGGATTTAAAGTCCTAAGTAAATTGCATATTTAGTCCGCTACAGCATACATGTCTGCATGCTGAAACACAACAGAAAAGACAGAAATTGATATTTTATATTTTTTGGTTTCATGATGGTGCTCCTTGGTTTTGCATTAATACATTGCAATACCATTCTAGTTCGAATACAGTTCTCTGTCTATGCTGATGAAGAACTGAACCCCCATATTTACATAAAACAGCAATGTCAGGGTTCTATGAGCAGACGGTCACACCGACCAGCAGCCTGACAGCAACAGCAGCCTGCTACACAAGACCCACAGACTCTGAGCAACAACACACATTATCAAATGTATGAAATGTCATTTTGCAGACTAGATAGTTAACGCTTAGCTGCAGCACATTAAGCAGTATGTAAATGTACCTGCAAATGTCACTTTGATCTGGTTAGATGATGGTGTGGTCCTTACACTACCACTGCTAACAACACTGTCTGTCTATGACATGTACTGTAGCTACAGCACAAGTTTGTTTACTTTGTTTCTTGTTGCCCTGCTTGGGCACAGCCTGCCTGCTGCTGTCAATCAAACACACACAGAGAAGAAAAGGAGCATTTCTGATATTTCCCTGAAGACCTTTTTTTCTCCCTTTTAACAATAGATTTATACATTTAAAAATATGTACTGACATTATTTTAGACTACAAACAGGGATAACTAAAGGTAATTTCAGGTGGACTTTAAACATTGGTCTCATCTTAACATTTTGTCATTTCTAACAGATAGTAGACAACTCACTACTAGATAACAGGTAAAAAATAACTTTTTGATTTTTCACTTAAGGTTTGTCTAGTAAAGGCTATTTGACTGAATCACAGAGTAACATACAGTAAGTGCTGGGGTCACCAATGGTACTATAGTTTTAAGCCTCTTTCAACTCTTGTTTTGGTTTTCATAGCCTACAAACTCTGCTCTTAACAACATCTCAAATCATGTCCAACAGCCAACATCTGCCACAGCTCCCTTCTTCTAATCCTCTTTTTAACATACTAACAGGATATTTTTTATTTTTCCTTCCTTTTTCTCCTTTGTCTTGTTTGTGATTTTCATTTCTTCCCTTTTCACATTTTTTGGCATACTTAAATTTGTCATGTATAATATCCTAAAACACTAATGCTGTATAATGACTTGGCTTAATGTACAACAGTTGTACGTGAGTGTGTGTGTGTGTGTGTGTGGATGTGTGTGTCCTCCAGAGGAAGTCTGTTAAGCCATGGAAAGTGGAGAAGGACAAGCACATGGGGAGTGTAGCGGGCATAGCTCACTTTGCCCCCCACAAAGCTTCAAAGCCAGGGTTAGACCCTTTAAGCTGCCAGTGTGCGTTTGCGTGGATGTGAGTGTGTGTGTGTGTGTGTGTGCATGCTGTGTTTGTGTGTGTGTGTGTGTGTGTGCATGCTGTGTTCATTCCTGTTTATTCAGTATTAAGCAGAATATTGTGCAATAACACAGCAATATTACAATATCACTTTCCATTGAATAAATGTCAAAACCATAAATGTGGCAGCAGATGCTACCTGCATCATTTTGTGAGGTCAAGATCTTGGTATTTTTATGATATCAGTTCTAAACAACTCCCTTTTTTAACCATTTAATATAGAATGAAAGAATGAATCTGATAGGAAGGGCTAGACAACGTGATTGAGATGGAGGTCAAAATCCAGAATCCTCGTTCTATGCAAAACTGGTTCAGCTGAGGCCAATATGAAGCTTCAGCAGTTTGAGTTCTACAAATTAAGTGAGTATCTTCCAAAGTTATGGTCTTTATGGCACAAAATACCCTCTTTGTGATGTCACAACACTTCTAGCTTGCGCTCAAAGATGGCTATTTACAACAACTGGGGAAAATATTGACCAATCAGAGCTTTGTACGGGTCCAGAATGATTCCCTCATTCACTCATTTCCTACTGCCTATATAAAAGACAGTGAGCAGTGAAGTCAGATTTATAAATCATCATGTTGCATTATCACTCACAGGTATAGTGTCCAATGACTGCCATGGGCAATATCTGTTTTTCCATTATGGGAATTTTTGAGGGCACTATATAGAGTATAAAGTTCACACTTAGAATTCAGACACTCAAACTAAATGGCGGGCAGTGAATATAGACCACTATATATTAAACAGCGAGTGATTTCTGACTAGCTAGCTACTTAGCCTCATCCATGAAAAAAACTGAGAAAAATGGTCACAAATATTCAGCAAGCTTGGATGAGATCACGGATCATCATAAAAACCATTTGCTGCTCCACATAAACCCTACCGCAGCCAACATGTCGACTGGAAATGATGCGGGCAGGATGGATATGTCATTTGCTACTGATTGGTTAGGGAAACCAAAACAAAATAACACCCCTAACAAGAGACTGGTTCACATGAACACAATTTCAGGATGAACAGATGAAGTGAAATACATTGCCAGTTCAGTCTGATTATCAGGCTACAAGATACTCACTTCATTTGACTACAGCTTAAATTATACTTCATGTGTCCACATAGCCGCATGGGTTCATATGTGATGTTAATTTTGTCATGTGCCCATCTGCGAAGGTTCATACAGTCATCCACATCTGTGTCCATGTTGGCATATATTTTAGGGCCTGATTTTCTCAATCTTGAACCCTCATTTTAGCTTTCACCTGAATTTTGGTATGCATTTTGTGTATGGAACATGGACTGATGATTTTGTCTTCTATGTCTTACATGGTAGTTGCATTAGGAATGGGTCACCTCACAGCCAGTATGGAGAGGTGGAATATTTTTAAGGACCAATAACTCATCCCAGTGTTTATATTATATGTGAGTGTTGCATTAAGGTGGCCTTTAAGAAATCTGAACCTATCTTTTAAGGTTTCATTTTAAACTTTTTTTTACAGATCTTTTCAGTGACACATACTGTAGACGTGTACACCCACAGTTTAATATGAAATAGCTATAAAACAGGTAGAAAGTGGAATACCTTTGGGCCTTCAGGACCTGCTGGGCCAACATCACCTCGATCACCCTTTGGAGAGACAGAAAGATAATTATTTATGGATGATACATTCACAGAATGTTGAATTTAATGTTGATTTGTTGTTCTTCTCCTGAGGCCTTCTGAAAGTTCTTTTATGATCCCGGCTGTCGTATTTCTACTTTCTTTCAAAAATACAAGCTTACTGCACACAGACAGGTAAACTGTTTTACTTTTGAAAACAATAAGACTGCATGTTTTTCAGCCAAAGCGTAGCAACAAGAAATGAAATACTACTTCCTTCTGCTCCTGCATTGATCTCTGCAGGTGCTTGAAAGCAGAGGATACATAAAAGTCATTTTTCTTGACCATTACAGGAAGAAAAAGCTGGTTATTGCTGTATGTCCACAATGAAAAACCAATCATTTACTCGATGGTATACAGTAACTTGTGTACTGGAATAGACTTTTTTTAGCCACTCTAACACATCCTGGAGTCTACTGACACACATTTGTTTTCAAAAGTGAAATACAGAAGGGAGCTCACCTTTTGTCCTGGTATACCTGGTTCACCCTGGAAAAATAAACCAAAGTGCGTTTGTTTTTTGTGTCTTTTTGGAACATATTCAGCTAGTATAACAAATAAAGTATTTCACGTTGAGAGATGTACAGTCATGTTTTCCACCCAGATGGTGCACAGATCATGCTGCAGCTTAGCTCAGCTATTACTGCTCATGCTATAAGTCCATCACAAGTGAGAACCACTTCCTGCTGTGAGTTTAGCTTGTGTTCCACAGTGAGGGGCATTTACAGGACAGGGATTCTTTGACCTCACAATCTACATTCCTCCTTTTGAATAATCTGTGACAATTACTGCATCATATGGAGATTGACTTGTCCCATCCAAAGGAAACACAGAGGTCTGCAGTGTTTCTGTTGTGCAGGTGGAGTTGGTCTGAACTTCAGAGCAGCTGTACAGAGACCAAGTTAAAATGACTTGATCCCTGTTTTCATGTGGCTTGCTTCATTTCGGACTGAGTCTGTAATAACTCTAGAACCATCATGAGAGGCCACAGTGATGCTAATCATGTTTTTTCAGAATTGTAATTTTATTTGTACAAGAAGGGGAATTAGTTTACCTTCAGTCCTGGTAAAAGCTGCAGAAACAATGTAGAAATCGCAAGAAGGTTAATGTTAAACCAACAGACTTTCAATGATGAGAAGGTTCTGGAAAATCAAAGAGGGTCTGAACCAAAGCTCACCCTTGGGTCTTTTCCTGGTTTGCCTGGTTCCCCTGGCTTACCCTGCAATGAAAAGAGCAAAAATCCTTATAACATAGTCTACAAAATTGTCTACAATACCAGTTCCATGATGCCATTTGAATCGACAACAATCCCATTTGTGAAAAGAGTGAGAAACTGAATAAAGTAATGCAGTCAAACTAGCACAACAGTCAAGTAAACATGCATCAGGATAGAAGTTGCATCTTAAAGGGAAAAATCACTGCTATGAATATGATGATTTCTTAAAGCTATGTCACCTATGTAGTAGAAATGTCCAAATGTTTTTGAAATTGATGCCCTATGACTAGAGAAAACTGAGAAAAAGGCTGTAGATTCCCCATACTGCTCTTGAGGGGGAATCCTACAACAACCAGAATGCACTGCGCGCATCACGTCCACTCAGACTAACTGTGTCTACTGATGGTGTGTTTATGGCCAGCAGAGTGGCCATTTAGCAAAGACTGAACAGCATTATATCTCTTTACTGAGGCTTATTTTCATTTACAAAACGTTTAACCTCATCCTGTCTGGATATATTGTACCAGTGTGCAAGGATCATAAAACAAACAGCGCACTGAAGTCAGTTATGTTGATCATTACAAACTTATTGAGAGCTGCATGGCTGCACACAAGCCAGAGCCGCCAATGAATAGTCAAAAAAGTCAAAACACCTCTGTGTCTGCTGTCTCCATTTGAGCTTGTTTTGGGAAACAATCGTGGATGAAGTGGTGAAAAACTGCAACCAACCACTGCGTCTTTTACCTATTTCTGACAATGATGAGTCAGACTCCGGATTGTGCTCAAACTGGATGCAGGCACAAAAGTTAACTTCAAATTAACAGGTAACTTAACACTGCTGTTCACTGTTCTGTATTCAGAGTTAAAATCCGATATAAAGTTCTGTCAGAAAACACATTCAGGTTTACCAAAGCACCGCAAAGCAGAGTTTTCAGTCTGTCTCCATTCTCTCTGACGATCCTCACCGGTCACTGGTCAATGCTGCAAAGCTTTCAGCTTTCTTTCAGCTGCCATTGTAACGTAGCTCCACTTCCTCCTATGGCCTTGTATCATGTAACTAGTTTTCTTCCAAATATGTTGATATTTTAAAGTAGTAGTATGATATTTTATATTTTAGTGTCTGCTTTTCCCTATCGCTTGTGTAACAGGGTAGTGGTTTTGGGAGACCCACATTTGACAGTCCTTGAAGGCACCACTACAGAAAATGAGGAAACGTAGTTTGTAGTCTAAGGCAGATCTCCAAAGCATAATGCGTCACCTGGTGGACTCTGGGCTCTGGGTGCAGGCAACATAGGGGTTCTGAACTGAAAAGTTGCCAAGTAGTTTACCGTTCTCAGACTGCAATATGGTATTCACTGCTGAGTCATGCACTGCAGCATGTTAAGGTTTTAATGGTGTCCCCGAGCAAAGTGAATGTGACTCCGCCTATTTCCAGTCCCGGCTAATATTTTCAATATGTTTACTACATTTTCACCTCCTTGGAACCAGTTGGAGTTTATAAAGCACAAATACAGTGTACACGTCATATAGGATATGGTAGACATGGGAAAGATTCCCTTGTTAACAACTTGCAAGAGTTCACCTTATTGGACAACTCAAGACATTCATATGATTGTAAAGTTGGTCTCTATCCACCACTTCTGTTTGTACCAAGGCTGAAATGTAAGCAAGGTGGCTAATTTACAGGTGTAGGATTTATATTTGTGATTGAACTGTCTCAGATTCATTTTCAGACACGTTCTCTTCCGGACAGAACCTGCTGGGCTCAGACTGGCACTTACCGGTGGGCCACTGGCTCCACTCAGGCCTGGAGGTCCGGGGGGTCCTGGAGGTCCCGGGGGTCCCTGCGCTCCAGGCTCGCCCTGCTGAGAGACCTTGAGTTACAACCTGCCATGCTGGAGAAAGCCTAGCCCACACTGGCCATGCCAACACAACAACTTCAAACTACACTGCAAATTCTGCAGCAGGGGTGGCTAGGAGGAAGGTTAGCTGGGGAGTAAGGCAAGCGGTTATAATGCTTGAGTGTGAAGGTTCATTCTTGACCTTGGGAGCACAAACCTGTGTTAAAATATTCTAAACTCAGGGATCACTTATTAGCTTTTTGCCAACTGTATTCCATGGCCCTCAAGGAATGGAGTTTGCTCAGGTGTCGTGACATGGTCCTAAACTCTTACCCAGGGTCCTAGCAAGTACCCTGAGTAAGGGTCTCTGACCCAGGGCCTTTGCTAATACCCTGGATAAGAAGGTAAGGAAGGGTAGGAGGGTAAAACAGTAAGAGGCACTGGAAGCAGAGAACAGACAGACCCAAACTCATCACAGCATTGACTGGAAATTACTCTTTGGTCCACTGACTCCTGGTCACTGTACATTGACTTTGACCCTTCACAGTCACCTGGAAAGGTCCTGACCAAGAGCCTGAAAGAGAAAAAAAAAGCCCCAAATTGGGTACAGCGTTGACTGGGAGGGAGTCAAAGTCATCGACCAGGAGTCAGAGGATGTTCAGAGAAAGATTAAGGAGGACATTCACATCCAATGCCAGAAACCATTGTTGAACAGAGACAGGGGTTACCATCTCTATGACTATCTGTTATCACTATGGTCTGCTTTGGTTTACTTTGGTCACGTGATGACCCCTCAACATGTGCTGAAGAGGGCCACTGGAGTCAAAAACCTCCAGCGAAAGCTATTAAGTGAACTTTGCGTTTAGAATATTTTATCACAGATATGGTCATGATACTGTTTCTTCTCAGTGACTACCTTTGTTTGGAGAGCAAGACACTGGGAATTGAGTGACACTGATGTAGGTTGTACAATTTTTTATAGGCCACATAGAATAGAGGCTTGTGGTTTAACTTTGACTTCTCATTGAGGAAAACGCAACTGCAATTAGAGAGCACAGAAAATGTGTATAAGTTATTATTGTTTGTATTTTCAATGAATTCATGTAGGTTTTACAATGATACTTCCTACAGTTTCTTTAAAACAGACAGCTAATCTGTGTGTGGTTATTCTGAAGGCTGCCCATTGACAGCCAGAACCCTGGGAATATGTCAAACCAAAGCCAAGACTAAACAAAATCAAATGGAAGCTTACAACGAGCACAGGATATGAAGAGCATAAATACACCTCAATGGCTGAAAAACATCTGTCTGGCTGCTGGACATCCTGAATCAGTGTCTCCTTTGTTTTACTCTAATTGCTGCTACTTATCTTTTAAAAAATCTTAAAATCAATTTCCTGATTGCTATAGGTCAATATTTTATGGTGAAAACATCTCCATCTGGATATATTCATTATCATATAGGGTGACAACTTTGCATGGCACAATATTTAATGCATTTTGGCACAGTACATGATTTATTTGCACATGTGGTCCGACTTAGAGAAGTTCCTAACACAAAGAGCTGGCCTTACTTCAGTCACTCAGTAATCACTGTGTTACTGTAGAAAAACACACATGTACAGTAGCTCAGGACCAGAGAGCACTGCCAAGTCTGGCACTGAGATAATGGAGAACATATCCATCGACATTATATCCTGTACTGCAGAACACAATGTGTCCAGACATGATTTATGTCCCTGGAAGATTTTCTCACTCATATGGGTAGATTGCAGCTGCCAATTGCTGAAATTTTTTTTTGTTCAGCACAATTTGACCATATTCATGAAAATATTGTATGTATCAGGATGGAAATCCCATCATATCAGAAGGACAACACTGAATGGTTGATATTGTATTTATCATAGAGAACCAAAGTGAACTTTTTCTGTCAGTCCAACCTGTGTTTTTCACATAGCTCTGATCTCCAAACAAAGCATTATGTCCTGCTGAGCAGACTGCACACTTGAGATAAACAAGACAGAGCTGATGCCAACTAGGCCAATCTGCACCAGATTGCCAAATGACCCATGTGGCAGCACACCGAGGCTCCTTCACACACAGCTTTGCCTAGTGTTTTAGGAACCAATGTAAAGTAAGGACTGTATGACAATGTCAGTCATAACTTTAAATATCTCTCAAAATGTGTCAAAATATATGATAAAGAATTGACAATGTGATCAGCCTATTGATCTGAAGCTTATTCTTCAAAGTGGATGAATTTAATAATGTTTTTTTATAATTTAATATGTACATTATTGAATTACAATTAAGGGAATTACATTATTTTTCCAAATATACAGTGTTAATGTCTATCAACAGTTTTGAAAGTATTACCACAATTAAATGCATATTCTATTATATATATCTAATAATCAATATCACTGTCAATTATTACATAATTTTGAAAGTTATTTTCTGCATTACCAGTTGCGGTTGTTGTTAATCAAGCAATCATACTGTTTATTATATGATTTATATTAATATTCAGCTATTTTGCACAGCCCAGTGTCCTTCCGATTAAGGTTCAATGACAACGTTTAGTGTCATTACAGGGGGTAGTGTGCCCTTTATGTAGCAAGGCCAGAATGGTGGATGGTATGTGGCACATCTCACTTTCATGCAGGAGTCCAGAGACTGAAATTAATGTTTGTCTGTCTTTATAAATTTGGCTTTGGGTGTATCTGGTTTTGGAAAATCTTGCAATATCAATGTTCTTGTTTGGTTATAGGGTGGATTCTGCATTAGCAAAATGAATTAAGTGGAAAAGGTAAAGTAGTTCACTTAATATTTTTTCAGATTGTTTATATTCAAAATGTTCTGGTTAGTAATACCCCCTCGTTAAAAGCAATTACAAACTTAACACATTTTGACCATTCTCTTTTAATCTGCCTCATGTGAATCCCAAAACTTTGTGAAAATTATTGCTAAACTACTCTGGTAACCCTTTAAGGTTACAGAATGATGGTCAGGGTCAAACAAGAAAAAGAAAAAGAAAAAAAAGAACTTTGATGTATTTGTCCTTACTTTTGGCTTTGCTATGAATGTCACACTACTTTCTGCATTGACCCTGAATGTTGCCCTTGAAAGTAAATCACTATAGATGCATATGAATGCAATCTGTAGGAGTCATGGCTGTATGAAGATGCTGGGAGAAATGCTGACCTCTGTATAAGCATTGCAAGATTCTAGTTCAGGAAAATTTGACTTATTGGCATTTCTTTTATCATAATGACTTATCAGTGGGCTGTGAACACTAGAATCTACTGTGCATGTATTTGTATTTGTTGTATTTTCTTGCTATTGGCTATGCCCACTTAAAATGAAAAAGAACATGTTTAAATGCCTTCATATCCTTTAAAGAAAGCTTTAAATAGTGCTTTAAATTTTTCATGGTTTGTCTGAAACAAGAGAGAAACTTCAGCATTTTTTTGGTTTGATTTCCTGTCATGTACAGAAAAGACCTTTGGCCTTGAATATGACTAAACATTCAGAAGCAGTAGCAGCCAAAAGTTGGTTAATTACAGCTTGACGGCGGAGGAGCATTGGGGAGGTTTTGGCGATGGTCGACAGCGGTTGGCATTCACAGGAAAGAGAGGAAGGGGCAAGTAGGGGGCAGAAAGAATTGTACCTTGAGGCGTTTTAGGATTAGAGGGCTTATTGAGGGCATGTTGCGCACGGTGATGGGCAACATCTGCCGGGGGTAGTCACAAAGCACAGGTGGCCAGCGGTGTAAAAAGGTTCACAGGGCAAAGGTCACCAGGAGGCCAGAGAAAGGAAACAGGGTAGAACCAGAAGAACGAGGGAGGAAGGGGGTGGGATATGGAGGAAAGAGAGAAATACAACATAACATGAGAGTGAAAAGCAAGGAAATGGGAAGGCAAAGGAGAGAAAACAGGAAACAAGGTTGAAGAAAGGAAAGACAAAAAGAGGCACCAGCAAAGCAAACTATGGACCTGGAGTGGCAAAGGGGACAGTTGATGTACTATGATGCTTACATTCTTTATTTCAAAAATATGTGAAAGCATGCCAATTTCTTGAGATATTTTCTGTATCTGATGGTTGCCAATCATTAAGCATCCCCTACTGAGGGTTTGTATGCATCAAAGACCCCATTAACAGTAAACCAGGCCCCTAGATTGCAGCAGAGCAGAGATCAGGTGGGTGCCAGTCTTGCCACAAAGAGAGTACAGCAGTACAGTTACAGTGCACATCCAGACTTACTGTGGCCAACTGTCCAACACAGGGTTGTACAATACGCCGCTTCTGTTGAGATGACCAGCATCATCAGATACAAGTTTAGGAGAGGGCAGTAAAAGTGTGATTCCACTGATATCTACATTTTTCCCACTGACACCAGGTAGAACCAGCAACTTGCCTACTTTTTACATACCGTACATATTTCCACAATTCTTATTCAACCTTCAACAAAACAACCCTCACCAACTGAAACCCAAAAGAAGTGCTCTGCATTCCTTCCTCTTTAAAACACATATTTCTAGCTTTAAGTCAATTTTGGAGCACACGTCTTTTCACTGTGAAAAGAGTGATCAGTCACACTATAATTAAGTAGATCAGTTGAATTCCAAAATTAACAACAGAACTATTTCTATGGAAATATATACAGTATGTGATAAGTAAATATAAGTGGGGGAATAAATGTAGTAAAAGTAGGCAAGTGTGCTGCTTTGTCTTTCACCATTTCCAGCTATCCACCACATTTGCACAGAGGTTTAAATGTAAAGAAGTCAATGGCTGCCAATATTAAAATGAAATCATTTAATCACAATAAAAACATTTTTTTAATTTTATTTTGTGTGGACATTACGTATGATACAATTATCATAAAAATAAGAATTACTTCATTTTTATTTCCATGACTACTGCATAAATAACTATTATGTAATTACTAACAAAAGTCTAGAACCACACTAACAGCTCTGTGGCTGTACTTGAGCTAAATGCCAACATCAGCATGCTAACATGCTCACAATGACAGTGCTAACATGCTGATGTTTAGGCAGTAACGTTTAACCAGGTTCATCATTCTAAGTTTAACCTATTTGCATGCTGATCATAACTAAACACAAAGTACAGCTGAGACTGATAGGAATGTCATTGCAGGTATTGGGCAAATTAATATTTTGGTCTCATGATGGTGTTAGATGTCTTTGTATCACCAAAGTGGTCTGTCTGCTGTGGCTCTAGATGAGCTTTGTCACGTCTAAGAAAATAACCGTGATGATGTCATAGTGATGTCATCAGTGTTATCTCTGGGCTTTGAAATTACAAATTCAGAATCGACAGCCTGTATTACCAACAGGGGCATGAAGTTTGGAAAGATGTGGGTTTGGCAGGGCATGGGGGGTCTAACAAAAGGCGTGTTTTAGTGGCATTCTGAGAAGTAGGATCAAGTGTTTTTGGCATTTGATACTAGTGACTAGAAGTCAAAATATCTCAGCTTCTGGTGCTGCATCTCTTACTCTCTTGTAAGTCCTCAATCATCATACTAGAATATCACTTTAACATTAGGCAAATTCCAAATCATATGAATTGCGTCTTGTTAAGTTGGTAATTCATTTACCCACTTTAGCAAGTAGGAGTTTGTATATCTATCAAACTTTGTTGTCAGAAACTACTGTCATTCCTAAGGAACTACAACAGCTGGCAGTGATAAAAGTAACAAAGTAGACTGTTTTTACAGAAACAAATGGAAAGTGACATTTAAATTGAATTAAATGATTTCATTTTAATATTTGTAGTCCTGGGCTTTGATATGGCATTTATCATCGAGTAACAATTTAAAGAGATAATAGTTATATTCTTTCTTGATGTCCCTTTATTATAAGTTTTTTTTTCTTAAGAAATCACTTAAAAAAGCTGTTGAACAAAATCAAGTGATTATTTTTGGTGGACAGCAGAAGGTTGATGCGTGCCTTAGCTCTACGGCACCGGCTCTCTTTGCGGCACGACTTGGTGACAACCCCGCTGAGGGTTATCTATGGGGGTGTTTAGGGGCACCCACAAACCTTCAACATCAGAGCCTGACTGGAGCGCAAGGCAGCCAAGGTTTTCAGAGGGAGATCCTGCACAAAGAGGCCCTGCACACCAGGGAAGTGGTCATTTCAATTAGTGCTGGTAATGGTGACAATGAGCCATTATCCAACGTGAGTCATGTCTTGTGAAATCTAACTTAAGATGCTTTAATTTTAACCATGAGGCTGCTTCAGAAATACACAATTACACAAAGACACAGGAAATACTTGCTGTTACTGGCTTTGTCCTAAGAGGCAAACTCTCACACTTCTCTCTCAACACTGAACATTTTACCTCCACCTAACCCCCCAACCCCATGGGTCTCACTAAAGGATTGAGGCCTGGAGTGTGAGCAGACAGCAGGGATGGACCTCCCATACAGAATGCTGCAGGGGGCTCTGGAAAGTGTATGAAAAACAAATTCAACAGACATACAGCTTGTTAGAGGGGGGTGGGGGGTGGCTGATTTCCCTTGCAGGCTAAAAACATCAAACCCAAAATCCTATCTGGGTACTTCTTCCTCTGAACGCCCCATTCTGAACTTTATCTAGCCTCAAGCATTTGCTGTCCAGAGATGTATATCACAGCCTGATGCCTTATCGATAGCAACTCATAAAACCATTTCAGCATGCACTGCCATGTTATTCTGAGCAGCTCTTAAACAATGTAGCAAAACTTTGATCATCTTAACAGGAGCAGTTTAATAACTGAAAGGTTGAATTATGCTGGAAATGGACTTAGCTATCTGAAAAATCCCCCTATACACAGGAGACTCTTATTCTTGGCACCCCCACACACAGGCTCTTATCACATCTGTATGCTCCAGCAGACTGCTGGTAATTGCCTTGTTTTCTCTCAACTAGCCAAACCCAAGAGACGGTAGGCCAAAGAACTGCAGAGCTCTTCCCATGTGCTACCCGTTATTTGTCTGTCCAGCTTCTGCAATAGTTTTTCCTCTTCCAACTTCACTTTTCTACTCTAACATTACACAACTACACATGTGAGCCTGTGAGAGATAATGTTGTTAATAGTTGTAGGATAAACAGTATGGGTTCACTTATAATACAATATGGCAACAGTGTAGCAGATTCAAATCATTTCTACATGTTAGCATAGACATTGATAATTAAGTGGTAACTTTTTCTGGAATTGTAATGAGAAAGATTTAGTTCCAAGATGATGTTTTCTTACCCGATGTGTGTAGTCTCCACAGACACCCTGGAGGGAACACAAAAAGTTTAATCAGAAAAAAAAGACAACAAGTAGTAGTTTCTCAAATATTTCTACATTAATTAGAATCACAGAGTTTGAAACAAAAGATTAACTCTGCTGATTTTACACCTAACAAATACTCAGCCTGTGAAAACAGTTTTGTCTGAGAAAATGACTCTGATGATGTCATTGTGATGTCATCAGGAATACTTAAATTTGGGCTTATAGACTACAAATTCATCACAGAATACCAGCATTATAAACTGGAGACATGGAGTTTGAAAGATGTGGGTGTTTACCAGGCAGGAAGGGTATAACTAGGGTGCAATTTGCAGAGGCAGGGGCAGGGGCAGGGGCAGGGGCAGGGGATCCCCCCCCCCCCTCCTCTGGTCTATATATCCCTCCCTCTGCTGAATTATTTTTATCTCCAGTGGGGACAAAAATGTATCCCCCTCATAGTGATTTATGCTGCCTCACCCAAGGACAAGGCATGAACTCGACATCACATCGCTGAGAGTGAAAATATTGCGCTACTTATTGAATTAAATTTTAAAGAATTGATTAAAATATTACTGCAAATGCGGTGGTCAAGTTCAGTCGGTGTTTTATTAATTTATTAATTATTTCTAATTGACATTGTCAATTGACGTTGTGTGTAGCTTTGTATTTTGTATTTTGTATGGTGTGTTCTATGTGGAGTTTCTTTGTTTTGTTTTGTTGTTTTTTTTGCTATGTACTGTTTGTTGTTGTGCTGTAGTATGTTTTGATTGTAGGGGACTACGGATGCAAATTAGCTTTGTGCTAACTCCGGTGCAGTGCATCTTTAATGTTTAAAACTGCACACTGTCCCAATCAATAAATCAAATCAAATCAAATTAAAGCTCATAATTATTTTATAAATGTTACTGTAACAGCTGCAAGAAATAGTCTAACATGCTTCATAGTCTATAGGCCAATTGCAATAACTGATTTTTGACCACTTGGGGGCAGCAGAAACAATCTTCAAACACAAGACTGACATACAGTGGAAACCGCTTATAGTGATCACAGTTACAGTGATCAACCGCTTATATGGATTAAAAAACTTGAGACAGAATCATTCCTATACAAATGCTGTTTAAATAATTTGCTTATAGTAATCAAGTAGTCTGCTTACAGTGTTCAATTTGGGTCTTTTCATACATGAAAACATATGTAAAAAAATTTAAAACTATGGTAATTCTATTTTGCTCCCATGATACACGTATGATATGTACTTAGCGGCTACAGCACCATTATCAGGCATTGCAGTACCTCCGCTGGTTTGTGTGGAGGTGGTTGTAGGCATGTTTATTTGTAACCTCTGTGAAACAATCAGACAGTAAATGTTTTCTTTGTCTCATTCACTGGCTTTCTCACTACAACTGCTCACTCTCCTCATCCACACTCTAGCTCGCTCGACCACTGCTTCTCTCTCTCTCTCTCTCTCTCTCTCTGTGTCTCATCTCTTTTAAAATGAGTCGGGAAGCCAGCAGCAAAGCCTAACTGTACTTTTAATGTTATCAAAGTAAGAAAAAGGTCACCCCCTCTTCTTAGTAATGTTTTTGTCCTCCATTACAGCAGGGTTACAGCTCTAATCAGTCTGACCACCGGCTGTGGTCGGCCACTGCATTACCCCACCCCCGCAGCCTAATGCACAACCTGTCTGCTTCGGGCTGGTTGCCTGAGGCTGGTGCTGTAAGCACATTGAAATCATGATGGGAAAAGAATGTCTTTGTCTTAAAAAACATAGTCTCCTTAAAGCTTATGACACACTGCCAAAAACAAACCAACAAGCTGCAGCAGCAAAACAACAACCGTTTGAAACAGCTGTTCTATATTCTGAAAGTCAATAAAATTCAGTAAATAGCGAAGCTGCATGTTTCATTACTTTATATTCATGTAATAAATATACAAATGTCAATTAGATGGTAATCTGCATAAGAGATAAAGAAAAAGAAAAAAAATCGGTTATAATAATCATCCGCTTATAGTGATCAATTTGACCCGCACAGACATGATAACTATAAGCGGTTTCCAGCTGATATGGCAAACTGTCCAGCAAACACTATGCTGGAAACCAGGTTGATGAGAGCTGTGAGAGTGAACCAAAACAGTAAAGTTGTGGGCCATAACACCAAAACAATGAGGTGAAAGAGGCTAATGCTCCACAGAGCCGAGAGGAACTGCAGAGTTTGTGATAATTTCTGTGGCTTTACAAGTGACAACTTTCATGTTAAAAGTAGTAATTTGTTTTTTAATATAAAAAAATATTGATTAGAGCAATATTTTTAATGCAGTGGTTTTGCTACTTTTCCTTAATAAGTCAGTTGCCTCTAGTGGTATTTGTATGGCTAAATACCACAAAGTTAAGAGAGAAATATATGTTTTTTGTAATACAGGTGAACAGATCATTGTAAGTAAAAATTCTAAATATTTTGTCCACCACTGCTAGCTACTAAATTGTAAAGTCTGTTAGTCACTGACCAATTGACAAGTTGTAAAACTTTTTCTAACAATATCTCACCTTCTCCCCTTTGGGCCCTGGTTCCCCCTAAAAGGAAAAACAACATAGGTGAATGGGACACATTAAGTGGTTAAACAGTTATCTTAAAAGATTAGCAGGCTATTATGTCAGGACTGATATCAGACTTCAGACACTTACTGGCAGTCCTTTAGGACCACGCTGACCCTGAAAAACAACAGCAACAGACAGTCTTGAAGTGGGTTTAGGCAGTGACATGCAGCATAACAGAGTCCAACTGGACTGAACATAAATTCCTCCCAGTAACATGATTGAAATGAGAAAACATGTCAATGTATCAATCAAACTGATGAATTAGCTCCTATCCTCTATCTATCATCTAGAGTCTATTCTAATTACTTATTATGGATGAAGCCATTCAGTTTGACTTCCCATCAGGCCCTGGGGTGTGCCCAGTCAGTAGCTGTCAGAGCGCAGCAACTTGTTGATTAATGAACTCAGGGAGAGGGCCCAGTAGGACACATCTAGTTCACCCCATGCTGGTGACCCCACAGGCTCAGCAGCTCCAAAGCCACTTTGTGAAGGCAAAAGTATCTCTATACATTTACCAGACAACCCCTCAAAGCCCTTTTCAATACTCCCTGACATTCATCTGGAAGGAGACTCAGAAACAAGGTCTCATTATGGGGCCATTAATCAACATTCAACATTTCAACAGTATCCAACCCCACTTGGCCTCCTGGAAATTCTGCCATTTGTACTGGCATGGAGTTCACTGGAGCTGGACACTGTAAGCACAAGTCAAACCGCTTCGAAAAACAAACCCAGGCATGATGACTTCCCCCCTGTCTGACTGAGAATAATGATTTTCAAACAGACGCATGTGAGAAGCTACAAAAAATCAGCATTGAGTGTGATAAAAACCAGACAGTCAGCCAAGGCTGGACAATGCTGAAATGACCACAACATCATTCAAGTGGAACAGAGCTCTTTTATCTTCAAATTTTGTATTATAGGTGGAAAAAATCCAAGAAGGTCGTGAAAATTAGTTAGAAAAATTACCAGCAGTCACAGTGTCCAAAATCGACAAGAATGTCAAGAATGTCGATTTTGGACAATTCTACAAAACCCTGAATTGCATTTTTTTTCTTTGTTTTTATCAGTGCTAACCTTTTTTGAATTCTTGCTTTGGCATTTGAAGTAAATCATGATGTGATGGATGTAATTCTTGTAAAGATACTGGGCTGGTTTTAACTTGTAATTGTGTCTCTTCCTGAGGCCACTAACCTCATACAGGATTGATATGAACCAGTTAAATAACCTGTGGAAACTGGATATCCACATACTTTCTTTGGCTCCATAACAGTGGAGCACTAGCCAGAGTAAGTGGTCTTCAGATCATTAGTCACCAACGATACTGAAATGGATGATTTAAAAAATCTAGTCCTGCTTTTACACCTGCATGATGTTCATTGCATGGCTGATAGAAAATCATATTATTTGTGAATATTGAATGTTCATGTTGATAAAAATGCTTGTGGCATTAAATGTTCTCAAGCCTCAGTAAGTACAGTCTAAAATGCCCATTTCAGTTAGTCAGATTTTTACCTACTAACCCTGACTGAAAGCCAGATTGCAGTTAAAAGCTCACATCTGTCTAGATCTTTTCCCCACTGCATGGAGCTCACTGTTAGCCCATTACTGTGGTGCATAAATCAGGCACCTACTCTGTTTTTCTTATAACTTTGTGGGTACAAAATAAACAGGCAGTTAAAGTGACCTTAACAGCAAAACAAGGTTCAACGCAATTTTATCATATTTGCTTTGGCTTGTTGTTGTAAATTTCATTTAACATGCCCAAAATGTATATCCAAGGTTTTATGGCCTCAAATGAATGTTGTACCAGTGGTAGTTGTATTACGGCTCAACTCAGTTTATGACAAATTTAAGGAATGCTTACCACGTCTCCCTTTGGCCCATTCTGTCCCTGTGTGAATATTAAAACAGTCAGTGCAGGTGGTAAAATAATTGAATCAATATAAACAGATACCTCCACTTGATTTCCTCTGAAAAACACCTTACAGATTTCCATAGCATGTTTAACCCCAACCTATAATAACAGTAATGACACTAATAGAGATTTTATTACAATAATGACCATAATCATTCTTAGCTTAATTATGCCCATTATCATCATAGGGTGCTGGGTTCTGGGCACTGAAAAAGCACTCAATTACTCAGTTATTTCACTTTTTGACAGGAACTTGGTTAAACTCACAGCCTTGCCATCCAACCCAATTGGACCCTAGGATAAAAGAAGAAGAGATGTTTGAGTATATGTAGAAATCAGCAATTGCATCACAAATTTCTGCAGCAAAATACTGTATGGCTCCAACAAAAAGAACAGTGGGTGTGTGCAAATATTGGCTAAAAACAGTTATCCAGAAAAGATTGTGATAGAATTTTAAGCTCTGTGATTGAATGTTTCTTGTTGCAATTTATGCACACAGTGTTGTAACTTTGACTATTTATCCAAGAACCAGACATTTTCTAATGTTGCTCTATGATTTAACTGGGAGAGTTTTACACCGATCCAAGCTGTAGAAGTGCTCAAACTGTGACATTGTCTATGGGAAAAATGAATAGAGTGTGATTTTTTACGTCCGTAAACAGGGGTGCCCCAAACAACTCCTTAAACTTTGCAACTCTATTGTTGAAGCAAGACTATGTAGCTTTCACTGAACAGCAGCTACTGTGGCCACACTGTGGTGTAGGGGTGTGCCCGAATACAAATACATTATTCAGCAAAGCACAAATAATGAGTTTTATACGAATATTTGTTTCCTACACAAGTATGAGATGAATCATAAAGTAATGTTATATACAGCAATATCTATCTGAAGTTTGCCAACATTATGCAATGTCAGCCACCATAAGCTACTGCTCATGCGACACCAAGAAAAGCTGCAGCAAAACCCTGGACTGAACGTGGACAATGTATTGAGCTGAGCAAGAGTGGGGTTTGTTGTCCATGAATTCAACTTTTCATCTGTAAGAAGAGGAATGTTATTTCTCCTTTCAAAAGCTACAAAGTCTCACCTTATGACACTGAACAACATGTTAGCATTGCCTCTAATTTCTAATAGACAAGTTAGCTAACTTGCACATCAAATATCTTGAGTCAAAATAAGAACTAAAATCATAAAAGGTAACTTATTGACAGAGTGGCCAATATGAAGATTCACAGATATCTTCAGCAGAACACAGTTGTTCATAAAAATGATATTTAACCTCAAGTAACTCATCATTATTGATTGAGCAGGAACTGCAGACATGTCAGTCTTAGGGAAGCTTGTAGCCTTTTTCCCTGATTTACTATTGAACTCAGGATTTTTGTGTACTTTATTGTTAAGTATGACAATTACTTATTACAGTTCCACTTCTAAAATCTAAAGCTTTAAGAATCATTTACTGTATCAACTACATAAACAGCATGGCCAAGACTTACTGGAAAGCCTGGAAATCCTCTTGTTCCAGGTTGTCCCTTAAGAGAAAACAGAAAAACAATCCGTGTCTTCATTGTACCACAGACTGACATGAAAAACTGCTGGAAGAAGGTCTGTGTAAGAAGATACAACTCTCCTCCCCAATCCCTCCACTGCATGGAGGTATTTGGTTATAATTGTAATTGATTTTGACATAAGGAGTGATACTGAAGACTCAAGGGAATACTTGAACAAGAGTGTGTGTGAGTGTATTCTCTACACAGGAGGAAATTAGACACTGAATGCAACACTGAAAAAAGAAAAAGACCAAGAGCTCTAATCGAACAGCGATGGACGAAGGTGAAAGAGCTCAATGAGTATATGTCAATAACACTCGAGATGGAGGTCTGTTTGAGCTTTCTTACCCTGCCTCTTGTACTGGTACAGGACATTTAATATCCGCGGGAAAAAGAGTGAAGGGAGAATAAAGATGTTGAAAAAGAAAATTAGAATGACTAATGACTATTGAAACAGATTGTATGTCTGGGACCAGAGGTAGTTACATGAGGCTTTGAAAGGTTTCTCTTTCCAGGGATGTTTTGGTTTGTTTTGGGAAAACAGGATAAGGCTTCATAGTTTTTTATACAATGAGAATTTATAATTTGACAAAAAAAAGCCATGTCTGCAATGTCTACTGTTTTTTCACAAGGCTTTCAATCTCATGGTCTTCAACGATGCAGCTGAAAGCTCTGTAAAAAAAACTAGTAAATGGAGTATGAGACTTAAGTTTTTTTTGGCAGAATACAATTTCTAAGGTCAAGATTTAAGTCAACATGGATGAAAAGTCCAAAAAATGCTGTGGAATATTCTAAAGATACATCCACTGATGAAGACAAAAATGCAGTTGAAAGCTCTAGAAAAAGCTAGTAAATGGACCGTGAGTTCCACTTATGATTTTTGTTTTTGAAAAATACTATATCCACCTTTCATGGTCACAGACACTATGAGATTTCATACTGGCATGGAAAATCCATTTTTCAGCTAAAATATGGAAACGAGTATTATTTCTTCTAAAATTGTTTCATGTGGGTATTTAATAAATCATTGTGTATGTGCTACAAATCATCATATGGATACTGTATGTCTAAAAACAATCACTTCTTTGGAATCTGTCGTCAAGTTGTAAAGTTGAAAACCTTTCTCGCAGCGGAAAATATCTCTGCACTCATCCATCAAACTCGATGAAATGACAATGTGGCAAAGAAGTGGAGGCACTTTGCTCACCTAAGCTGTCATTTCCTCTCATTCTCCTCACCTCTCTGTTGAATTAGCTCCCTTGTTCCATCTAAGGTCACGACTGGAGTCTCTCATGTTGATCTCACCTGCTGCGGTAAACTACCCTCTAAGTGTTTCTGACTGACTGGCCCTCTAGGTTCTGGACTTGGCTCCTACTGTGCAGAGCTTCCTGCACAGCCTGTTATTTATTAGAAATGCCTATTACCATCCAGGAGGAGTGGGCACACACAAGTATAGATTGTAATAACCATCAATTACAAAAACAGATGTCTGTTCCACTTAAGTTTGCTAGAATCTTGGTTATGCCATCTGAAGTGGAACAAAAGGTAAACTAGGAAAAAGTTTGTTTTTTAAGGCATGTATGCAACTTATGTCTTCCTGAAAACTGTAAAAGGAGAAGACAAAGAAACATGAAGTTCATTTGGCCTCTTAAGAATTTGGGTCATAACAAGGGGTCTCATTAAGACCTGGTGTCTGGATAACTAACAATGACCCCATTGTCTCTCCGATTGTTTAGAACTGTAAGGTCTCTTTGTGTCTGAGAGCTTGATGTGTGAAGCAGAAGTCTTCTACTGTAAAATGGTAGACTTGGCTTTCAGGCAGGCAGCAGTGACTCAAGATAAGAGGTTTATTAGGTGTAGGGAGAGATGAAGACACTTACAGGAGGTCCTCTTGGTCCGATGATAGACAGACCTGGTTCGCCTGGTGCTCCCTGTGGACAGATGGAAAGACAAGGAGAAAACATAACTAAAAGATAAGATAGAGAGGGGATTCCACTTACTTTCCCAGCCACCTCTACAGATATTATGAGAGAAATTCTGCACACTAATGCATTTTTTAAATACTGTAGCTAGCCAGCCAGGAACATGCCAGGAGGTGGATGCTAGCAAGGTGGCTTGCTAGTTGTCAGTTAGCAATTGCCAGCTAGGTAAGACACTAACCCAACAAGAAATTTGAAGGGTCTGTTACACATCAAAGTCAGTTTGCTCGTCACGAGGAGCTCGACTAAAACAGTTGTATAATGTCTTCTGTGGCTGCAGAGGGAGCTTTCCACAGTCTGAGAAAATAACTGGGTTATCTCAGCTTGGACTTGAAGACTACACATTTATACCAGAATTTGCTAAACGGAAATCCTGACTTACAAACTGGATGTGGAGTTTGAGAGATGTGGGAATTTACCAGGCTCAGGGGTCTTAAAAAGTTGCTATCAAGTTGCATTATGAGAAATGTAGGATCCAGCATTTTTGTAGCTTTACCCATATACCCTAAATGTCAGGATACCTTAGCATCTGCTTAGCATAAATTCTGACCATTCTTTTTTAGTCTGTCTCTCACAAATCCCACAACTATATGTAAATAGACTACTAAATAGTTGGAGTGCCCCTTTTAAAAACATTGTTCAAGAGATGTATTTGTACTATAGACTCTTGTCTCCAGTGCTGTCTGCTCCAGCAGAAGTTATATAAAAGTAGATGGTGTGACACAGCTAATAGGCTAGCTTTCTCTGTTTTAGATGCTCATGTCAGCTTGCGGTTGATCAACAGTGCAAATTCATGGGTCAAAGTTCCCCAAAGTTGAACTCTATGTAAAAGATTCACATGGAATTACTTTGGCTCAAGAACATATCTGCTGATTGCAGTGATCATACTGACATTTGTTTATTTCGATCTGAAATTTCAATGCTGGTGTGACAGGGCCTTAAGTGTTGAAATGAACACTTTCATCACAGTTATCAGGGATCTGTATTCAGGACTGTACTTCATAACTCGACAGTGTGACTCAAAAGGTCAGCAGTGCCGGTGTACGAATGATGGAGCTCCTCTGCACTCTGGCTCTGGCACAAACTGGTTGATTTGTATAGTGCACAGCCCCACTGACCCTCCTTGCACAATCCCACAAACCACTGTGGCCAGACTGGCCCAACTCAGGTTTCCAGCACTTTCCCTAATTAGCTTTTCTCCTCCTGAAGAGAAACCCAATCACAAGGACATACCTGATTGTCCCGGTCATCCATCAAACACAAAGGTGATTCTAAATATTTCTGAACAAATGTCTACTTTAGAAGGCCAAGTATTTGTTTTCTCACTCTTGGTTTGATGGCAGATGTATCACTCGGGGGCCAAAAGGCAAAGGTAATGATGGAAAAAGAGTGTTTATGTCATCTGAAGCAGTTTTCAGTTACTTCCTTGGTTTTCTACAGCTTTAGTAGATTAGACAAGTGAAGATCTACAGATATACTCATACAGAGATTGGATTACTTTGGTTGTAAGGGGTCAAGGTACCAAGGCAAAGTTAGAATCACAACTAAACCAGGACCCACTCAGAGCAAATACACTCAAATAAAACCAATTGCTGTGGAATTGCAAGCAGACACAACTATGTAGATCTCATTTCCTTGAAAGTGAAATTTTCTCGAGCCCATAAAGAGTTCTGTGTCCATCTGCTGTGGTTCTCTTTTCTTTGCAAAACCAATCCATCATATCTTTCTGTTTTTTCTCTCAGCCTGGCTCCATTTGCCAGTTACTTGCCCCAAACACCCTCCCACAAAAGCCACAGAAGCCATTTGTTTGCAGAGAGCAGTGTTCTGGAAAAGCTCGTCTTCACTTATTCTCTTTGTGCCTGCCTTTCTCTTGCTTTCCTGGGGATGATGCTTCCTTTTAAGAGATGATCTACAGCCAAGTCTGCTGTGTATAATTCATACATTTCTTCATCCTCTCTGTCCTGGCAGCTACTGTAAGAGACTAACCACATATGGGACAAATCCTGATCACACTATTACAGTATGTTCCCTGCCTCGAAATAAAAAAGAAGCCAACAGATTATTTTGGATGCAGAGCTGTAGAGGGCTCCAAAAAGCCACCACTACATTGTCTGGTTCTCCGCTTACCGTCTTGGTGGTCAGGTTACTATTTTTGTTCTCTCACAAGTCAGGCTGTAGATCAAGAGGCTGAAACTACTTTTGTTTTGGCTGACTGACCATATTAAAAATGCTTGGCTAACAACCACACTTGTCATTGTGCTATGACAGTCAAGAATGTGCTGCGTGTTTCCCCTTTCCATGCACATTTGGCCCTACACATCACAAATCATGTTGTATTTGATGAGAACAGATCTGTAAGTCTGCAATTTCTGGCTTTGATAGAGCTGATAGGGGGGAATGTTATGATTGCTTTTGCAAATGTGGAGAGCCAGTTTTGAAAAGGATTCAAATCCAGCACACACATTAGTTTGTAACATGTTGGGGTGAAACAAAAGTCTTGTTAAAGCTGCATTCAAAAATGTTTTGTTTTATTGCTCACCTGAGGGAAGTGGAACATGGAGGACACAAAATCTTGTCACAACAAACATGTTAGCAAGCAGTTGCTTGTTTACATATCAAGCAGAGCAACATCATCAACCCATTGGAGTCTGTTTCTGGCCAACATATGAATCTTGAGAAAAATATCTGGCTGTTCAGCGACTGGATATTCTGCTTCTTACGCCCGCTAGTCCATAACTTTTTCTGTTTGCTGTTTGGTGCTGGGCGGGAGCTAGTGCTGGAAAAAAAGCTGATAAATTTGCTGGCCAGAAAACCAAAGCCCCGTAGAGCTGAGCAAGCTGCACAGTTGGAGATAATTCTCTGACTGTTAGTCACAATAAGCTACATACATAGTCAATTTACTCAATGTTAACATGAAAAATATTTATTAATGCAGCTGAAAATAAATAGATCAGTGGAGTAGTGTGAAGCAATTGATAGGAATGTCTATTGCAGCACGTATGTGGTTGCACAAGCATGTGTATCTTTGTGCGCATGTACAAGAACAAAAAACACAACAGATAGTGATCAAAAACTCCAAAGGGTGCCTTGTTTTTCTTATTATTGCCCCACTATGATGTTTGAGTTTCACTTTGCAGAATACACTGAGAATGGACTCTTCACTTAAGTAGTGTCCAGCAGTCAAATTTTTGAAATGAAAAATTGTTGCATATTGATAGATTCTGGATTTTTCAATAAGGAGAAGGAGTAATTTGTAATTTCAAGTGTTTTTAATGAGGCAATTTAACTTTTTTGTCTAAAAATCATATCAGACACAAATTATTATTCAAAGCAGTCTTTGTCTATGTCTTAAAACATGTCTGGAGGGGATCTTAAAATTTTACTTGTAAGCAGCTTTGCAATCTTTGAGTTCATACTCAAACTCAAAATCAACCTTCAACAAACTGCGGGTCGAGGTGGTTGCACTGAGGTGAATAAAAATGATCATCTTGATTTTTATTTCTCTGTGCAGCTGACATTGGCAGATTCACTGCATGTTTATTGTCTCTATTGACACACTTTTGCATTTCATAAAGCCAAGTGGGAGATATCAGAGCCTACAGTAAAACTTGTCTTACATGTAATTTCCACCATGAGGCCGATATCAATCTTTTCTCTCCCAGCTGACAGCTCATATTTATGCTAACTTCAACATGACAGAGAACTCAGATTTAACTGTTGCGCAACACACCAGTAACAAAATTTATTTATCTCAACATATAACTATATTCATTCTACGTTCTCTTTGAGAATCTCCTCATGTACTCTGCTGTGGCCCCTATAAATGTCTCTCCACTTTCTTTGGGGAGTCTTAAATTAGAACTTTCAGATGCTTATGTGACAAATTGTTACTATTGTGTTTCATAGTGTAAAGAGTTCAGGTAATCCAACCAGGGTGGGAAACCATTTACAGAATGTGACCCTCGTGCTGTTTCAAAATACAGACCTCAGTCCCTGATATAAATCACAAACTACCTGTACACACAATACAATGAACTGTTCACCTACTAAGTCACATCTTAGCATCGTCATAACCTATTTTTATTTCACTGTTTGTCTGGCTCATCCAACTTGTGCTAATACAAGTAGACTGGATTGAACATAAGTCACCAAAAACACCAAACTAAAGCCAGTAAATTATAGGAAAAAAATGTAGTTTGGTGCTAAATTGTTACATTTTTTGTGAAACCCTGCTAATGGCCCATGCTCCTAAACTTACCTTAACCCCTGCTTGTCCTTTTAAGCCCTGGGATCAGTCACAGCAGACACAGTCACATGCAAAAGAGTGTGAAGGGGGGAGAGAAACACAAGAGAGAGAGGAACCATTGTTAGAGACATGGAGAGGGTTTGGGGCATGCAGCATCCTCAGGGCTGGTGATGGGGAGGTACTGAAAGAAGTACTGTAAGGGGGAAGCTAAAGGCCTCAGTATGCCTCAAACAAAGTGCTTGTCTGATTGTCTAACAGTGTCTGAAACATCCTTTCCGACAGTAGAATTGGGAGTCTGACAATTAGTCTATCAGTTTTTTAACTTTATAACTCTGAAACAGACAATCCAACATGAACGCTCATTTTGAAAGGGGTTCTGTCATTGCTCACACAGCTACCTGCATTACCTTCTAAGTGTACAAACAAGTCCAACAACGTGAATTCTTTGGAAGAGAGACCGTCTGAAAATCTGTGTCATTAACCCAATTTGTACATTTTATTGGTATATTTTTCTTTTTCCTTCTGTAAGTTTTTTACTTTTTTAGTGAGATGTCTTCATACGCCCTTTTTGAATTTTTAAAATCTCACCAGCACAATATTTTTTATTTCTTTAATGCATTATTGGGTTTTTGTGTAAAAAAACTAAAACTAGTGACATGCAGAGGACACAGAATTCATGGGGAAAAATCGCTGCCGCAAGTAATAGACAGGCAGGCTTTTTACCTGTGGATGTGGTCCTTTGGAACAGGTAAAAACACTTCCTCTAGATGTGTTGTGGACATCATATTGTATGAACTAGTTCGTTTGAAGAAAACTGAGGCCTAAGGATCGCTATGTGTAAGGTAAAGGAGCAACATTTAACCTAAGGGGTAGTAAGTGCAGCATCAAGATGGACTCTCTTAAAACTGTAACACAGTGATTTCACAATTCACTTCCTTTGAGAGTGGGCATAAGGAAAACACAGCTCTATTCTGGGAGTAAAGTTAGATGAAAATGGCAGTGGTACAATTAAAAATCAGCTTTGTTTTTATGCTGTGAAAATCCTTTTGCTGGGTGAGAGGCCTGCAAGTTATGGAGACCACAGTGTTATATAAGTAAAAAAAAATATCCGGTGTTAAATATTATCCATATGTGACAAGGTTGAGATTGTTTGAAATATGGCCATATCCAAAAGAAATGTTCAAAACTAAGAATATGTAAAGTGTGGTAATGCTATAGATTAACTGCACAGCAATGACTGGAAGTAATAGCAAAGTAAAAGAGATTTGGTGATACAGTGTGTGGTTATACTATACACTACACACTACAGGCTGGGTGGCCTGAAAAGGACATAAAGCACATGCTGTCATAAAGAACTACAAGCCCAGAGAATAAATTATATACAACTGTTAGCTGTGAGATGAACATCAGTAAGGTCACATTCAAATGTAATTGTTGTTGTTTGTGTTGAATTTGTATGGAGGATGTTTTCTACATTGTTATCTTACATCTTATCCCTGACCTCTGTCACCATTCTAGGCTTTTAAGTGTGTGCAGTATCACAATTGGACTGGCTTTTAATAATACATACCATGACAATAGAACCTAATAATACCATAAGTTTTCTTAAAGCTAACACTAATATTTTCACTCACTTGATATAAAACTGCCCACATTTGAATTGAACTGTTGGCTGCTATAGCAAAATCAGGTGATGTATGATGATACAAAATTACACAATTCATAACTATATTGACTTTATGGTAACAGCCCCCTTATTTAGCATTTATAAGAAGTATACAAACAGTTAACACATGGTTTATAACACACTTTAATGTAGTTGTAAGCAGACACTATAATTGTTGACAAATACTGTACATTAATAAGCACTTAAAATGTCTTTATATCTAATGTGTTATAAACAATGTATCAAGACACACTGAACACTGGCACTAACAGATCAACAGTCTTCTTATTTATTGTGGGCAACACATTTCAGCTTGAAGCCGCTGATGATGGCTTCAAGCTGACTTATGTTTGTTTTTGCCTACAAAAACAATCACTTATTATTATATATATATATATAAATATTTATATACAGCTTATAAATGCTAAATGGATAGATCAATGTGTTATAACTTTGTTAAATGCTGATGGGGTATTTCCAGTCATTACTGTGTAATTAATGGATATCTGCACAAATAAAACAGTGTGGTACAGCGATACAATATGTGCTGGCAGAAAGACTAAAAAGTTGTGGCTAATTAAACTACTATTATACATATTATAACATATGGTTACAGTATGTGTAGTGGTGGTTATAGTTGCATTACATATTTGTATAGTAATGCCACAATTAACAAATTACAATTTAATGCGTTATCAAGTTACAATGTCAGCTGTTCCGTGCTAATTTACAACTGATCTATCATAAATGGTCAACAATTGAAATGCTGCACTTACAACATTTATTAGGTCAATAATACATTTGGTTCTGGTAATAAGACATGGCAGCCTTTCCTTTATATTTCTACCTTGCTTAAGGACTGATATGTTGCCTCTGTCATTGGCCAGGTTATGTGAATGTAACCACTACAATAGTGCACTTAATGCACAAACACTCACCATTCTTCCAGGAATTCCCATACTTCCTTTGTCACCCTATTGACCAATGCAAATTCAGAAGGAACAGGGGTCAATGAGAAGGTTAGACTGAAGACTGAAGTGAACTGTTGAAGGGATACCTTGACATTTGGACTTGTAGCATCTTTGTCATTTTAAAGGCAGTACATGAACTTTGAATATACTGTTATATTATAAGAACAGCAGTTACTACGTCTGTCTATCACCAGTAGCGTTCTGTTAGCACTGTTAAAATGATTCACTGAAGCCTAATGGGAGATTCTAACACTGAGTATACAGAGTTTTTACAAGTCTTAATGCCATGGTATCATTTTAAGGAATAAAATAATTTGTGTTAAAAGGGCTTAAGTCAGTTAACCATGCCATGCCTAACGTTGAGAGGAGACAAACATTCCATGATATTGTGATAGAAATAGCTACTTTGCTGCAGCCATGCCCAGCCCAAGAATCCTGATAGATTTGAGATGTTTAAGATAATATTGCAAAGTAAGCGTCAACTCTATGAAATGTACAAAATTATTACTTACATCATTTGAAGCAAGAGTTTGGTGGCCATGACAAAAAACCCAGTAAAACATATTTGGTGTAAGACCCTGCTCTGTAGCTTCATGGTAAATGGTAAATGGACTGTACTTGTGCAGCGCCTTTCTAGTCCTCCAACCACTCAAAGCGCTTTTACACTACGAATCAAATTCACCCATTCACACCTTGAATGGTTACAGGGGCTACCATGCAAGGTCCCAACCTGCCCATCAAAGGAAATCTAATCATTCACACACATTCACACACTGATGGCACAGCCATCAGGAGCAATTTGGGGTTAAGTATCTTGCTCAAGGACACATCGACATGTGGACTGGAGGAGCTGGGAATCGAACCGCTGATCTTCCGATTAGTGGACGACCCGCTCTACCTCTTGAGCCACAGCTGCCCCATTTATGTATCTACAGTGCACACAGCAATGTGTCAAAATTATTTATTAGATAAAGGTGCCCTTTTCTAAAGCCCTGACCTTGTCCTCAGGAGCTCTACCAGTGTCTGAGGATCAGCAAATGCTCTGATGATGACAGCTGTATGAAGACTCACTCCTGCAGGGTGTCATGGAGAAAAGGAGGGTCATGGGGGAGTTGGGTGATTCGAGGGATAAGGTCAGTTGTAGCAGCAGGTTAGGACTGAAGATTCTCTGAAGATTTGTGGAGAAACAATGCATGACTGAACAAACTGTGAATAGACTTTTGGGAGTATTTGGGGACACGTGCATTATGTCGGCTGGTGGCTTCCCTGATAATGAATTGCCTTGAAGCCCTAGACATACATCATGGACCACTTCAGGTCTGAGAGATATTCAGAGGTTTCCCACAAGCAACTTACTGCAAATCATATTTTCAAGATTTCTTAACTAGTGCAGTGCCCGTTCAAAATGTGCCTGTTCCGAATGGGCCGACTGCTTGGCCTCCAGCCACTACTTCAACGCTTAGAAAATTAGGGATGTGCAGAGGGCCCGGTATATTTATTTGTATCTATATTTTTTGAGGCAGCAAAATTATTTATATTTGTATTTGCATTCAAATAAAAGTGGAAATAGGCATAAAAATCAGGTTTTTGTTTTTATTACTATTACTTTATACTATACGACTATTATTTGAAGGATATTAGTGTTAAAATAAGTATTAATGAATAAACTATCTGACAAAGGAGGTCCCCACACCGGATCTCAAACTCAAGTCTCCAAGATCGTAGATGACTGCGCTGACTATTGAGCTAAACCAAGTGCATCACCAATGTGCAGACAGACCTCTACTTATTTATACACCCATAACACAGAGACAGCACAGCGAGTAATGTGTAGAGAAATACTTCAAAGGTGATTCTTGCTTTGCACTCTTCATTTACTGCCTATTTTTTACAACCTAACTTTGTGGAAAGGAGAGGGGAAACAGCACTTTGCACATGTCAGTACCTCAGCTTTATCTTTGGGGGAACACCCTCAACTCTGTGAGTGATGTCCAAATAAGGAAATATGCATCATGCAGCAGGTGGATGTGACTCCCCTTGTTGTGACCTGCTGACTGACCTTTGCGCTGGTATTTGACATGTTTTTTTTCTTCCCGAAAACAAATAATTTAAAAAATATTTGTACAAAATAAATATTCATAAAAACACACAATTTGTGCTTTGCCGAATAACATATTTGTATTCGGGCACACCCCTAATACATACATACAGAGATTCCTTCCTTTAGTACAGAGATGTCAGCATTAATGTTCACAGCTCATTTACTGACTGTCTACCTGTCCTGGAAGAGGGATCCCTCCTCTGATTTTACCTTTTATTTCCTGTGTAAAGTTTCTATGCAGTCTAAATTGAGCATTATGTCCAGTATTCTGTACATCCCTTTTGCGTATGGGGGAAAGATGGACTCTTAATGGCTAAAAATAGATGTAAACACAGAACATTAACAAAGTGAATGAGTGATTGTTAAGAAATGCTTGCTATACATGGTATCAAAATAAGGGTCTGATATAAAGATTTAAGGGATGTTATTGGAGTTATGACACACTTCAGTATGTTGTCCTAGCAGGATTTTGGTAGGGCACTTCTCAGAAAGAGTTGGATTTGGCATCCAAAAACCAGGCTGGATTTGGGCAATACATAAAACCCACAAATCCCAACATGTTTGTGCACTACTCAACCACAAAACCATGAAATGATTCACTCTATGGGGGTCAGCACTTTCACATTGACTATCTTGTCTGTCTCTGTTCTGTATATATAATATATAAATAAAATTATATATACAACAAGGCAATTCAAAATGCTTTACATAAAACATTAAAAGCATTAAAGGTGCAGTGTGTAGAATTTTGTAGCATCTAGTGGATCACACTTTTCAGAAATGGAATGGAGCCTGCCATATTGCACCACCATGTTTCTACAGTAGCCCAGAACAGACAAACCAAACACTAGATCTAGAGAGGACCTTTCGCGTTTTTCACAAGTTTCATGGCCACCGTGGGTTCTCCTACAGGCTTGGAGGGGGAGGGTAAGGGGAATCTGCAACCTCACCGCTAGATGCCCCTAAATCCTACACACTGGTCAAAGACAAAGTGCAAGAGCAACCCATTATAAAAAGACATTTAAATACAATTAAGAATAGTTATTAAAGAGTTAAGAGAATAGAAAATAGAAATAAGCTAAAATAGAATAAGAGATAAAATACAAGAATAAAAGTTACAGTGCAGTGCAAGAAATGAATCCTCAAATTTGATTAATAAAAGGCAGCAGCAAACAGAAAAGTCTTGTAGTCATGTAAATGTGTGTCGTCTGCATAATTATGGTAACATATTTCGTTGTTTTCCATAATCTGAGCTTAGCCAGTGGAAGCATGTAGTTGTTAAACAGACGAGGCCCCAGAATGGAGCCTTGGGGAACTCCACAGTTCATTTTTGTGTGCTCCTATGTATAATTACCTATAGACACAAAGTAGTCCTTGTCTTTTAAGTAGGATTCAAACCAGCTTAGTACTGCGCCAGGAAGTCCCACCCAGTTTTTTAGTCAGTCTTTTTAGTCAGTAATATGTTGTGGTTGACTATGTCAAATGCAGCACTGATATCCAGTAATACTAAGATTGAAATTCTGCCACTGTCTGTGTTCAAGTGGATATCATTGAACACCTTAACAAGAGAAGTCTCAGTGTTGTGGTGTGGTCAAAATCTTGACTGGAAGACATCAAAACAGTTGTTTAGTACCAAGAACTTGTTCAGCTGAAAACAACAACAGCTTTCAACAATTTTACTTAAAAATGGGAGGTTTGATATGGATCTATAGTTGTTGATGTGGTGCTTCCACATTTGAAAGCACCATACCAGTTCTCCTTTCTGTTTATATCTATGTAGACTGAGTCTAGGCTTGAATTCAGCTGTTTTCAGTCTTGCAAGATCAGATGTGCTGGTATATCTGTCATTAGTATGAGGCATATTTTTAAAGCTTTTAAATACTATTAGGCTACAGCTGGTCTCTTTGAAGCCCTGTCCAAGGTCCTGATTTAAACCACAACCTTGGGGAAAATCTGGCACGACCAAAATGGTTTTAATCCAGAGCTGGGGGCTTTACATAGTGCATAAGTGCATAAAGTGATTATTTGTTGCAGCCACAAAATACAACCTTGACTAAAGCAGGTTTTATAGCTGTAAGATGAATTGAGTGTTTTGTGAAACCTCATTCAGTTCATGTGTTGCACTACATTCCATAGACAGAAACCTGATCGCTGCTGCACTAGCTTCTCCTGTATGGTCCAAAAATGTTTCGACCATTACTTTTTTCCTGAAAAGATAAGGTAGATTGTTTTGCCACTGCCCCTCACCACACACACACATACACACACACACACACAACGACATACACAAGCACGCATGCACATACACTCACACACACATACATACATACATTAGACCCCACACATACATATTGTACACACTCCAGTCAATTGGATTTATGTAGGTCCTTAGTGGAGCAATACTGAGGTGTCTGAGGCATATTTACTGCCTTAATGAGCCTCAGCTGGACCCTAGACTTTGGCCCACCACACACACATACAGTCATACACAGCTGACAGCAATCACACCAGCCTCTACTCCCTCTACTCCCCTACTTGTGAAATAGACACCCATGAGACAGCATTTGTTATGATATAGTTTGCAGTGGAGAACATGAAGGCAGATATATGCAGGGATTGTGTTAGCTTTCATTAATTATGGTTGCCAGTCAATAGCCATGGATTGGTAGGAATTATAGGAATACTGCACACTGTGAGCTTGGCCCGCCTGCATGTGGAGAAATATAAGTGGATACATAGTGTATACGTGTAGAGCAGCTGGGGTGCTCAGTATAACTGGGAAAGTGGGGTGACGTGTGTGTATGTTTATGTGTATGTGTGTGTGCGCGCGCATGTCTGTCTATCTTTGAGAGAACCAATTTCAGTCAAAAACCAGCTTGTGAGGACATTTCTGTGTTGTGATGACATTTTGGCTCGTCATCACAACTTCAAAGGGCAATTTGAGGGTTAAGACTTGGTTTTAAGGTTAAGGTTAGAGTTGGGTTTTGGTTCAGCTTAGGATAAAGGTTAGGTTTAGGCATTTAGTTGTGATGGTTAAGGTTAGGGTAAGGTGTGTGTGCATGAGTGTGTGAACATGCATGTGTGTGTGTGTGTGTGTGTGTGCGTGTGTGTGTGTGTGTGTGTGTGTGTGTGCGTGTGTGTGTGTGCGTGTGTTCATGCATGTAAAATGAGGAGGGAACAATGTGTTTTTGATCTATCATATCAGTGGGGTCTACCTCCTTCGGTTATAAAGACCTATACTGTCACATTATGACAAAAACACACTCTATGGAAAACACTGCTCCCTGATTTTCAATTCTTACAAGTCCTCTTTGCAATAACCACATCCTTCCGTCCTCATTCAGTCAAAGACTGCTCCTGATTTCATTTCCCGCTGCTTGACGGGTGTAATCAATCACACATCCTGGAAGGAATCTCATCCTCGCTTTGACACAAACTGTCAGCAGAACTCCGGTGGAGGAACAAAACTTGAGGCCAGTCTCTGCTTGAGACTGTTTTATGGACCTGTTTCACAAGTGGATTTGTCAGAATCAAACGGGGGTTTGCTGGTTTTTAGTGGCAACATGAGACAAAGTTCAGATACTAGATGGCCACCTGTTGTCATGATAGGAACCATGTGGGTTTGACACATTTAGACTGCTGGGTCAGCAGAAAGAAAAGAGGAGTGCTAGACAAAAGAGTTCATGTCAAATATAGGAGCAGATTTTGTTCAGAGAGATTAAATAAGCATTACTTTCAGGCTGTAGAATTTATAACACAACAACCAAGAGGCCATGGCATGACCCAGCTAAGAGCTCATGAACTGACAGTGTTAAGGTCTTAAAGCTATAAGCACTGCTTATACTGATATCTCTGAGGTTTCTGAACTGAGAAGTGACCACAGAAATAATAAAAATAGAAATAGTTTGTTTGACTTATTTTATTATAGAGCAAATTTATCTGAACACATTAAAACTCTAATGAGTCTTGGATGGATGGCAATGTGCAGTTCAATGCAACGCTGTCTCCTTTAGAAATACATTCATATACATTGTGCCCAGATTTCATTCTTATATTAAGAAGAATTGCCTGCAAAATGTTTACTTTCATTCTATTTCATTTTCTTTCCCTACAATATGTGCTCATGAAATTTAATTTCTGTGTTCAGGTAACTCAAAGCACTTGGTTAAGAAAAAGAATGTGGTGTTGGATAAATGTGGAAAAAAAAATGAGTGCTGATTTGAAGCACTGAGGCCTTCTGTCCCTAACCTTAACCAAATCAACTTAACCTAAAACATGCGCATGCATAACTGGAACCCATGTGTCTAGTTACAACGTCCTGTGCGTCAAGGTGAGACACTGTAGGCCTACCTTTTGCGGTACAGCAGCCACATGGTTACGAATGGCAATTACATGACAATGGGGGATTCATCTTCCTTCATTTCATCAGACTATCTTAAATCAGTTGCTTTAAAGATAATTCTGGGGAAACACTTTGTTGGGGAAAGCCAACAATAGCTTATACTAGGCTTTCTACAAGCTACTCAGAAAAAGTAGTTTACTACATTAAAGTTATTTCACATGAAGAGACATTGACACAGACACTGTTAAGTAATATAACAGTAATATAATAGACAAATGGACTACTTTTGGGGCATGGTAAGCTATGCATATTAGATAGTGACAGTAGAGAGATGAGGGGAAAGAGTGATAGGGAATGACACGCAAAAGTTCCCTGCCAGAGTCATATCAAGGACATTGTAGTTCAAGGTTGGTGCCTTAAAAGCCAGACCACCAGGGCGCTGTGATGCACTCATTGTTCTGTGGTGCAATTTATTAGCCTGCACTGCAAGACAAATGAGGTGGTTAAAGACTCCATTATGATATACTTCCATACACTTCACTGCTTTTTTCTTCAAAAGAAAATAAATTATAGTGATGTGGTGTTTGGTAATACTATGCTGCTACTTGGTGGAAAAACTATTTGCTGTTGGAAATGCTACATGATTTTGAAAATAACTAAATTAAATGATACTACATAGAGCATTTGGATAGCTAGTAGTGTAGTACAGTTTGTTACATGTAGCATCTCTGCTCCCCAACAATTTTAAAGACATCGTAATTTGGCAGTTTGTCCAAGAGTGAACGTAACGGGACCACAAGCAGGAAATAGTGCATGTCTCCTGGTGAGGTACTTACTTCTTGCTCTAATTTATAATTCCATTAAAATGTGTATCTGTGACATGGTAAAACACAGTGTAACAGTAACACAAGTCGAGAAGAGTTAAAGTCAGTGACTCAGTAATGTCACTTATACAGCAATATGTATGATATAATAATATGAGTCTGCTAACAGTAGCTAACATTAGCCATGAAAAGCTAATGGTTGTACCAGATCAAGTAAGGCTGTAGCAGCGAAACCCCTGAGTGCACTGAAGTAAATAAATGTGTGTTGTATTTCTTATGAATTCAACTTTTCATTTGTAAGAGAAAGATTGTATTATTTCTTCTTTCAAAAGTTGCATAGCCCTGCTTCCAGGCAGCAATTATTTTCCCGTGAAAACATTTGGCAAAACTGAATTAATTGTTTATAAATGTATTTTGCAGGAGACACAGTTGTGATCTGGCCATCATGTCATAACAGCAGGTATCTAATTTCACTGTACATATGCAACTACTCAGTAGAGGGCAGACAGAGAGATCAATACTGCAGTGATGACTATCTACACATGCAGATATACAGAGACACACAAAGACACAAGTTAAAAAGACAGTTACCGGAAAGCCTGCTCTTCCAGGAGGACCCTGAGAAAGGGGTGAGAGAAGGATGGTACAAAAAGGATAGAGTAAATTTTACAGATAAAGTTCACATCATGAAAGAAAGCTGCATTGAGCCAGGCCAGAATAAGATGAATAGGAGATAACTGATCTTACTATTTCTTACAAAAATGTTTTATTTTGGCCTTTTCAGCTCAGTGACAGCTCACAGAAAGAACATTATTGATGCAGTAACATGCCTCTTTAAATTCTGGTCAACAGGCATTCAATCAATCATATTTTAAGACAACACAAGGGGTTTTCTCAACATATTAACAACAGAGTTTCGTCATTTCACCACAAAGACTCATGCAAAGATTGTTTTTTGGAGAGCATGCTCTACTTTGCTGGAATTCCTCATGTCTCCTCATGCATAATAAACCTAAATAAAACTCCTAACTGGCCTCACCCTTCTTGAATACCTTTCTAATGCGGACATGACAACATGTCAGCATAGTGGCTTCCATCAAAAACAATTCACTATTCGCTAGAATACAATGGCTTTCAGTGATGTCCAGTTCCAAACACAAGAATGAGCACATTGTCAAAAGTCAAGTGTGTTTTGTTTTCATTGAGCAAGCGGAACAGCAGCTCTTAAGAAAAGGATGGAGGGCTAATTGGTTGGAAGTCAAAACAGGAACTCTTGACAGTTTCCAAAAAGCTGCTGAGGCACTGACAGTCCGCTGAGGAGAATGATAACTGCCTGCTCTTGAATGCTGGCATGTCATCAATATTCCTCATTGAGGAGTCCAGTGAGAGAGCCGCACTTCCCAGAGAGAGAGTGTGCATGTGTTTGTATGTGCGTGTGTGTGTGTGCATGTGTGGATGACTTCTGGCTGACTGCGACCGAGGGGAAGTCATTCTTCTTACATCAATAATTCTGGATGGAAGGAACGTCAAACATTTATGAACTTTTTCTTATTGGCTTTGATATTATATTCTAACTATAATTGTCTATTAAATGCTGTTGTGTTGTGAATTCATTTTGAGTAGCAGCTTGATGCTCTGTTGGAACAAATGTTACCAAGTAATTTAAAGGAATACTCCAGTGAAAATCGATTTTCTGAGTATCACAATGTGGCTCTGAAAAGTCTGCATCTTGTGGAGCACTGCAGCTGTAATCTGATGATCATCTTCCAAATCAAACTTCTTCAGCAGAATAATTCACTTCTCCACAGTTGATCAGATGTTCAGTATGTTCCGAACAAGCTTCACTTCACCAATAAATAGCTAAATACACTACTTTCTGTGGCGCTTCAGAGGTGTGCCGAGAAGAAGCGCCTCACATAAAAAGGGCCAATTAACCCACGATGGGGCTATATGGCAAAAATAAAGTGTTGAACCCCTTGTCCTTCCTCTTCTCTGTGCTCTGTATATATATAGTGCCCCATCATCTTCAAACACCCATTAAGTACACCCTGCAGACTACATATTACATGTTACATTTTGACTGGAGACTTAAAAAAACAGCTGGTACCTGTTCAAAGTTTGCGGTATGTTAGTTAATTTTCAGCAATTCAATCAAATACAATTTTATTCAGATATATGCATCACATACACAGGATATCAACCACAAAACGTGTTTTTAAAACTAGAAGGCCCTACTACAAGATGACCTCAGGATAAGATTGTGATGCAGGTGCATCTTAAGGCCCTTAGCATTTCAACTAGCGTTGTTATTTATTACAGCACAACACAGAATTGGAAAAAATGCGTAATTAATTAAATTACAAAAAAAACAACTGACACACACTGAACCCTTTAGTCATGTCGTGTTTGGAAGATGCTTGGTAGTCATATTAAACTGCAGTAGTTTGAGAAGTTTCTAAGGATGTTTTTCTATATGATTTGACATATTTTTTGCGGTGACAGTGAAGGAAACGTTTTAGCGCCATCTTTCAAGCCTACATGTAGTGAATATTTTATAGTCAAAAGATTTTCAATGGAGTATTCGTGTAATACTGTTCTTGAGCTTATTCTGATTGTGTTGTAATTAACTTGTTGAGACTTTGTAATGTTTTGGTCTGATCTTTGTTTCATAAAATCAATTATACTATGCCGTAATGTCACCTTTTTGTTGCATTTGGTATCATAATGTTGTGGAAAGTGTAGAGAAAGAAAAGCTGTGTCCCAATTCTGTAGGCAACCACATACTAACACAGTATGTACTATATACTGTACAAATAATCATAGTATATTGTTTTTTACATATTTATATGTTTTTTTGCAATTAGTATATAAGAAATCAATGTACTTTATGGTTCTGTAACAGGAAATGACTGACACATGTTAATCAAACTGCAACTTGGCAATGTCACTGTCAATTAAACTTCATAAAGAGAAAGCAATGACAGAGCTAGAAAGGTTAACACCTCCACTTTTCTAGATAATCAGTCACTGTTTGATACAAATATATGTGTATGTGTTTATTTTTACTTGCATTGGCTCATAGGTGATCCCCTTAAAATCCAATATTAAACCCAGGATGGGAGCCAAGTAGGGAGAAAGCTGAAAACGAAGTACAGCTGCCACTGTGTTGGTTACCATTGATTTATGAAGCAAAACCACAATTTTACATCTTGTGGGTCTTTTTGCAGGGTCTTAATTTCATACTCTACTCTCACCCATGTGATAGCAATTTACTTGTACATCAGTCTTGAGGATTCTAGGTCAGTGTGGCTCATGCTTGGCTATCCAGATGAGCACTATTTCCACTAACACAAGCTGGCAGTCAGAGGGCAGTGCATGAAGGTGCATGGCCAGGTGCTGAGTGTGAACATACTGCACGTAGGTGCCTGCCTGTTCACTACTGGGTCTCCAGGGGCCGTCTGTTTGGGCAGAGGTCACCCACTGCCGGAAGGAACCCTTCACTTGAATTACACAGTAACCTTACAACATGTGGCTCCCATTTGGCAAAGTGCTGCTGAATGAATGGGAAGGCAGGGAGGGGGAGGGAGGAGAGGGGTATATTTGGCCATCGTACGTGGGATGTATGGTCCACTGGGTACACCACTGCTCAATAATAAGTGAGCTGGGATGTATAGGAGAAAGGTTGGATTTACTGTTGCTCCATTCTTATTGGTGTTATTTTACCCAGAAGCTGACTTTGGTGTTACCCCAGAACTGAACTTGAACACCAAAAAAAACACTAGATATTAATTTTCAGTGAATATGAGGACCTCCTTTTGTGAAGCTAGGTGCACAGTATACATTATAATTGTTTCAAATGGATGTTGTAAATTATGTTTCTGTGTTTTGAGCTTCTGACTGACAGCCTCTGAAGGGACCCATGCTGGTATCCTATTCAGCTTCATCAGAGTCAGAGGGTGTTTCCTATCATCTCTGATTATGTTAAAATGTGATACATGCACAAGCCCAAAGCAAAGTCCAAAGGCCAACAGGGCCAAGCCCCTTATTATAACAGTCATGATCTATTACTGTATATGAACAACAGCACAGTAGTTTCAAAAAATGATGTCATGTCACTTTACAGTTGTAGTAGGATTTTAAGGAGATAAAGGTCTGGGAAAATGTGTTGGCCATGTGATGTACTAGCAAATTAAAATGGAATTGCCAACATCAGTGGATTTGTTTGTGTATGCTAAATAAATTCACACAGAAATTTTGTATAGAGTTCTTCTTCAGGAAACTTTGACACAGGAATCTGTGCCATAAACCAACTGCAAACCATTTATTTTGACAGAGCTGACTTTGAGGGAACAGTGTCATATATTGTAACTGAGTTGCACCAAATAATTTTGTACAACCATGTTCTGTCTGGCTCCACAAAGAGATTTGGCATGGTTTGTAGTTGTGAAGTTAACTTAGTGACCCAGAGATCCAAGTAATCGCACCAGGATGTCACCTTCCACCTAATTTGCCAGGACATGTGGATGGATTTTGCTGTGCCACTTCCTGGTGTGGCACCAACCTACCAAGAGGTAGGTTGGTGCCACAAGGCATGGGTGTTTTGCATGTTTAAGCAAGACATAAGAGACTTGTAGGAACTGACTATGTCTCAATGCTCAGATCCTGTGAGTGTAAGAGAGTGGAAAATCCGCCTCGCTGTCTGACCTCATGTACCTTAAAACCTCCTCTGTAGGAACTATCTCTCAAATTTTCCACGGAGGTATATTTGGCAGAAGTGATCTTAAAACTGACACGGCTGCACAAAAGTCAAACTCATAGTGGCCAGATGTTTGGAGCAGTGTTACTAAACTGTGCGCCTTCAAGGCTCAGGAATGAGGAGGTTTTCCTTCCAACCAAAGGCTTGATTTCACCTGTTTACATGCATTCAACCAGAGATGTGGAAATCCATTATCTATATCTGCTTATTCTGTGCAGGTATGCACAGTGCTGAAGCCTATCCCAGTGTACACCTTGGACAGGTTGCCAGTTTATCACAGATATAGACAGAAAACCAGTCACAGTAACATTCACACTTACAGGCAATTAAGAGTCAATTTAGGAGGAAATTCAACACCCCAGCTGGCTAGCCAATTCAAACCCAGCACCTTCTTGCTGTAAGGTGACAGTGTGAACCACCACTTATTGAACACTACCAGATACCTCAAATGTTAATTCAAACAGTGACTTCTGAAAACTGGAAGCACTTGTGCAAATCAGAAATGTGTGGATAATTTAAAGCATAGTTTAGAACCATGAAATGTATCTAGAAAAGGCAAAACACTGGCACCAAATATTGTAAGTTTGAGTGGACCTATTTCACACCAAAATGCAAAAATAACCAGTTACTTTACCCCATGCAGGTTACACAAGGTGTCTTGTCTACTTACTGGAGGTCCTGTAAAACAAAGACAGAGAGAGAGAGAGAAAACATTTAGATTCATGGTTAATGACAACATACATTACATACAGTCATTTATTTCCAGTACACACTTGTTCAAACAGTCAGTCAAGTATCTCAACCTTCTTATTTGTGACTGCCTCATAGAGTGTTGAATTCTGTAAACAGGGCTAAATTAATCTACTTAGGGGCATAAATGAGCTGTGGGTTCCTGTTCCGCCCCTAACAGCCATGGGCCTTTTTCCCAGTTGGTATTCTAGACATGATTGTGAAGAAACCTAGATGTGAAATAGAAATAGTCTCTGCAGCCCTATGTATTTTTTTTCAAGAGGAAAGCAGAAATATACACTTCAACTTCAAAATGTACAGTTCAAAGCTAGGTTATGACCCACTGATGTGTACAATCTCTGTCTTGAAACAACAAGACACAAGAAATGATTCCACAAACACAGCAGGCTGTTTTCAAAGACATGTGATGTTCAATCATCGAAGAATAAACCACAGTATCAATTTCAGGGATCTTGATCAGTGTGCATCTGAAAAGCTCCATGTGTGGTCCCTGGGGAGTGCCACACTGAGCCCTGAAACTTAAAAACATTTCACTTCCCTGGCAGCATTGGAAATAGTCTGCCTACCAATCAATCCTGGAATTGATGGAAGGAAAGAGAAAGATGCCAGATGATACATCATCATCTGTAGCCTGAGCCGGGGACGAACAGGGGAGCAGGATTATTCCTTGAAGAATTTCCACCACGCCCAGTCCAGATTAATGCACGACACTTGGTCCAAGCAGCAAGACCTTTTTTCATTCAGGCAGTCCAACTCCCAGTAAGAACCAGGGTTAAAGTGATAAATCAATTGGCCTGTGTCTGCTGCTCATATTGGCCTTTTATAAAGATAATATAAATCAGATATAATAAATCATTGTCAGTCACTGCATATGGATGTAATGATTAGATATTCTTTTTGGAATCCATCAGTACTACAGTGTTATCTTCATGGACTTGATTCTAATAATATACATGAATGCATGTTTTATCATTCTTGTCATGATCTTTTTCTATAGAAAGTTTTAGTCTCCCATTGTGGCCTAAATCAGTGCTTTGTACCTTTTTGAGTAGTGATCCCTAAAATTAATAAATACATGAATGTCTCCTTATTACCCTTCAACAGTGGTTGCGTCTTAAGCCTTGTTCGCACATATGTTTTTGGATTTTTGCAGGTATGTTTGCACTGAGCACATAATTTACATATTCAAAACAAAACAAGCAAGCAAACAAACAATCAAACAAACAAACAAACAAACAAAAATAACAGAAATATTTTCTTTAATCATTCCTTTAATTTATTGTGACCCCTTAGATTTATCTGAGGAACATCAACTGTAGGTTAGGAACCACTGATCTAAATGCTGTTTGAGAAGCTTTTTTTCACCAATCAGAATCAAAGATAAAGGGAAATAGAGAACATTTGTAGTTGTCTGCATGAACATTGTAGTTTTGTCCCAAAACTGGTAATGGTGTCACTGTCCATGGAACCCCTCAAACACGTAAATCCCTTATTTAAGAGAAACTCAAATGTCATGTGAATTTAAAAACTCTATCCTGTTTGGCAGTTAAGATTGTAACAGGCTTCAAAACTCTCATAGCCGTGACTCACTCTCAGCCCCATAAAATAGACCTTTCAGAAAACTCCAATATGCTTCCCTTGACCTTTTCATGAGTACAATCAGAGAGCCGCAAGTCATCCGACAAAATCAATTACTGCTGAATCCAGACAGGGGTCACTAAACATGTCGTTACGTCAATCACAGCAAGGTGGGGAAAATCACTAATGACAAATCTCTTATATGAAATGTCAAATTGAATCCCCTGCTTTATCTTTGAGGCAGGTTTAGTCCGTCTGCACCTCAGACAGGTCCATCCCAGCCTGGAAGCATGCTGTCAACTCAATTTGTTCACTTTGCACTCTCATAAAATGAAAAACAGTTGGAACAAAGAAAAGAGACACTTAAGGGGACGAAGAAGGGATTTTATAGACAACTTGAATAAATAACTGCTTGGTAAAAATGAAAATCAAGTAGTTGCGTGGAGTTTTAGTATAACCCCAAGGGTAACATTGCCCAAAGTCAAAAGATGTGTCATAAATTCAATTTCTTTAAACAGAGGAAAGGATACAGGCTCAGGCTAGAGGGAGTGCAAAACATTTGTTCACTCTTCCAGCCCCAAAGACAGGTTTGCATGAGCCAAAATGTCCAGGAGTAACACACAATACAGTCAATGTGACAATTTTTACCCTTTGGACTTGGACATTATTCTCTCTTTTCCTGTTATTTTTGTGCTAAGCTTCTTGTAGTAATTTGAAAAGTCATTTTCTTCAGCTTGTGCTGACTGGGCAAGTACTTTTTCATTACAAAGGCCTGGGGGCAAACAAATGTCAAAGCAAAAGTGCACCTTGGAAACTACAGGTGGTATTTAATTGTATTTTTGCAATACAGTATAGATCATCCTTTGCTGATACAGAATCCCAGACTAATATATTCTGTTCACTATAAATGTGAAATATAAATCCAAAATATCACTGACTGTCAGCAATGTTCAATTCAATTATCCTGTAATGTATTGTCTTTAATGCCAGGTGGTGAAGCCAAAGATCATTTTCCACAACATGGACAATAAAGTTCCTAATTTGCTAACTAACTAACTTTATTATGAAACGGTAGGAAGTGACAAGTTGCTATGTCTATTTATTTCAATAAAGAGCTTGGTGGTAGCTTTGTTGCCCAGCCTGGCAACAGTTGCAAGCACTCTGTTGTCGCCAACTTCAACAAGCACAGATTTTTCCCTTTTCTATCACTGCTGCTGAGAGTCGATTATCAGGTTTACCTAAAACTTTGGCCCAGGACAAGATGTAGGGTTGGGCATTGAGAACCAGTTCCAAATTAGAACCAGTTCCAAAATTCCGATTCCAAAGGAATCATTAAAAAATTTTCATTTTGATTCTGCTTATTGGTTCCTAACAAAATATAACCCTTTATTATTGCAAACAAAGGCTACATATCTGCAAGGACATGGCAATCTGCCAGGACCTGTCTATGTCACCCATCAACACAACAGTATGTCTATTTGTTTCACTACGAGCACGCATGCATGGCTGACATCACATCAGTAGTGGAAGATGGATCAAAAGTGTGGCTTCACTTTAGAAAAGAAAACGATATCAAGGCAAAGTGCAATGGATGTGTGAAATTAATTAGCTGTAAGTCAGGTTGCACATCAATTCTGACCAAACATTTAACGTTAAGGCAGCACAGCATTGATCAGAAAGACTGTAACATTACAGTGTGTGATGTCTTGCTGTCTCCAAGCCCATGTGTGTCATTGGCCAGTAGAACCAGGGACACCCAGCCGCTACACACCGTGTATGCATGTAAGTTACTGTATTCCTGTTGTCATTAACCTGTCGCTTTTCTTTTCGATTTTTTCTTGTTGTTAAGCAACATAAAGGAACTCCTCGTCTGCATTCAGTCCGGTTGGAGTAACAGATTATTGTGTTTAAAGGCTGATCAGAACACCGTACAGCGGCTTGTCGTAATCACAGGCTGAATTTTACAACTCTGGAAAGTTATCATGCTGCAACCCTGTTTACTAGTGCGCAAATGTGAAATGCGTCTGTGTGAATTGGCCTTAACAGTGACAGTACACTATGTCATGGAGAGAAAGATGAGACAGAAAGTATTCAAAACAAAAGCAGAATGTTCAGTTAAAAACACTTTGAATTTACTTATTTTAAGGAAACAATATTAGTCAAAGTGAACGCTTAAAAGAATAAAGATATTTTTGATATTTAAACATTCCAAATTGCATACCCAAGCACAGTTCAGTATTACAATTTCAATCAACTGGCTTCTTTAGTCTTTATTGAATCAATGTCTCACAAAGAATGCTCTCAGCCCACATTTTGCTTGGCTCTGCCTTAAACAGTTGTCAGAAAGGCATGTTTGCTGCTCGCAGTGATTGACATATGTGTCCTTTCAAACTGAAAGACTTTCAAACAGACTTGTATTACTAAAACACACTTCACGTTAGCAAATGCTAACCTATGCTAAACCTAACCAGGTACACTTTATAAGCACCCAAGTGTTATAATTTGTGAGGTTTCTGCTTTGAGATGGAATTCTGGTCATGAAGTCTCAGTTACAGCAGGGCGTCTGTTTCACTCATTCCTGTAGTTGTGATCCATTCCCTAAAGGGTAAGCTTAAACCTTCTCTGCATGCAAGACTGGTGGAAGCAAACATGGAAGCAAGATTCCTTTTGCATTCTGGGCCTGCCATCACATCCTGTTGGCTGGAGCCACTCACTCAGGGGACATACTGTAGAGCACCTTGGTCCAAAGGCACTTTCGGAGGCCTGGGGGAAGAGGGTTCAAATATAGCGCATGAAGTGGCGCCTGACAAGGGGCTGCTGAAGCAACAGCTTTACGTGCAACAAGCACTGGGCACAACATGAAACGAACTTTACGCTCATAAACACACACACACACACTGAAAGGGAAGTTGCTTGACTGCACTGATATCATGTATGCCAAGCCTTCTCCTCTGCTGGGCTTAATGCTGTCTAACTATTGCTAACACCTGTTGTTTCTGCTTATGTAAGGGCACTGGTTTGACATGGCCGGAAATGGAGATCTAATATTGCATGCCAACATGCAAAATCATGGGCGTTCCCCCTTTCCTGCTCCTGTTAGAGTCAGTCATTTATTCAACACTGGCTCTTGCATGTATTTAAAGCAATTACGCAATCAAATGTCTGGGACACTTTGCTGTAATACAAAATAATATCAGTAAACAAAGAGTATGCCCATAACCCTAAGTGCCCGAGTGTTCTTCTAGAATACTGCAACATCATGGCTTTCACTTCTGCATCTGCAATAACTCTAAACATTACAAACAATCCTAGTCATTTCTCCTTTATTCTCAGATTACTTGACCTTTTGTGTTACAAAGAGTAAAGTAGCGTGGTGGGCAGGTGGGCAGCCATCTTGAGACTATCTCTCTCCCAGGATCTGGATCCAGGAATAACCCATGGAATTTCAGTTCTGAAAATATCCAGATCCAAAAACCCACCACAGCCTCCCCATCCTCCCCTGCTCTCTCAGATTCCCTGCCTCTCTGGTTGCTCTTGTAAACACACAGCAGTGGTCGGTGCAAATGTGTTGGCTGTCACACTTCTGTTTGGTGAGTGCTACAGACAGATTCGAGGAAATATGTCAGACTGCACTGGAAGATGATTGAAACATAGGACATGAGACAGCAGATGTAGCCAGAAACATATCAAAGCCAGTTTTAGTTCTGGAAGATAAACGTGAAGGCCTGGTGAGCATGTTATGTTCCCAAGGAGGGAGTCCTTAAAGTCTTCTGTAAGGAGTGTTGATGTTGAGTGTTGAGTGTTAATATCTGACAAGTGTTTTATTTGAAGCATACTGACGCCCTTATGATATAGGCTGCTAGTTTCTGTAATCTCACAAATAAAAGAGTTCTTGCATATAGAATCCCTTCCACAAACAATGACCAAATGAAGAAAAGTTCTGTTTCTGTGTTTAAAGTTTTAGAGCTAGTAACCATGTGCAACGCATGGATGGTCACATCTGATTGGACAAACAGAGAAAAGGTTTGCTGCTGCATAGCTTTGTGAGGAACCATAGAGGACTCTCCATGTTATATAAAGCCGGAGCTTTAGTTATAAGTTTTCAGTTATGCTGAACTGCAATACTGCTTTAATTTGGATTTAGTGAGATTTTTCTTTCTTAATCTGACAGCTTGGAGCAATAAATTGCCTGATGAATTGTACAGGTGGTGTGAGGTGTGTTTGAGATCTTAGTCCACCTTGTGCAAAAACTCAATGTTAAAGGTTTCATTTAGAGATATGGTGACAGGAAAGTAAAAAGACTGTATGCATTGTCAGCAGAGCATGTCCAATCACCTTCACAGCCAAGCATTAATCACTTGGCTCTGAGGCCCAAACTGTTCAATTTTTCAGAGGAAAAGAATACGATGCAATGTAAATTCACTTTCACACTTCAAGGATTTTCAGCTGCAGTTGTGCAAACAGTTGAGGGGATTTACTAAAGGGTGTGTATCTATCAAAGGATAAAACAGAGTGAACTTTTGCACTTCTCTCTGTCATAGGGAGGGAAAACGCCTCCACCTCTTATTGAAACCTGGAAAAATCATTTTTCAAATTTCACCATTTGTTGCAAATATCCCCCGTCACACATAAAGGCCTTCACTTTCCAAATGAAAAATGCACATACACAGTCTTTTGTGGAGCACAAGTGAGGTTTGTTGATGAAAAGATGAAATGGGATGGACCTCTCCGTGCTCTTCTGCTGTCTCTGCATCCACAGGAGAATTAATAAACACTAACAGCAGTGATATTGAGTTTAGAGCTTTCCAAAAGAAAAAAAAATCACATCTAGACAAACTAACATGTCATCAAACACCCTTTTCCCCTGTTCCAGCCTGCCCAGAGAAAAGAGAGGCCCAGTAAAAAGATGAAATACCCTGAGAAGCAGACAGTCAGGACAAAGGCTCTCATTCTTTATCCTCATCCTATGTATATTAACTATATACAAGTCAGCTCAGCCATTCCCATAAAGCCACTATAACTTTGTTGCCTTGTAAAATATGAAGTCATAGTTCTAAAGCTGCTTGTGATTTTTTTGGCTCCATGCTAACTTGATGTCAGGCTATGAGAAAATGTCAAATGTGAAGAGGAAGTTAACACGCTAATATGAAAAGATGCTTTCTAATAATGCTGAAAAGCCACTTGGAAACTGTAGGGGTGATATTGCTTTGGCTGTTGGACAGAGGGTGAATATTCTTTGGACATAGGACTAGAGAACAAACCTACACATCCAGTTAAATTTCCAACATGTCATTTATTTTGAAGAGGGAGGTTCAAGGCCAAAAGGTTTCATACAAGGAAGAATTTTTCCTCTACAGCTCTTTGGGATGTGACACCTTCTGAGCCTGGGTTGTGTAGCAAATATGCTTTAGGGGTGGAAAGGGGAAGGACTTGCCACTTGTGCTGATGAAATATCCATATGCAGACTGTAGGACCTCTGCAGGATATCTAATGCATCAAATCAATGAACCATATTCACATGGTGGCCATTTTTCTCTGACGTCACGCTCAGGGTGGGAAGCTGTTAAGTAAAGCCTATGTGAGAATGGCGAGATGGTCGCTTGAACTTCATTTTTTATTTGTAACATTGAAGTGATAAGTGTTACACGGACCCACAGTTGTAGTTTGACATCTTTTTGGGACCATGGTTGTAGTTTTCTCACTGTGTAAAAGTTAATCAGCTGCTGTATCCTTTTTTCAATCCTATTTGGATAGCAAACTTGAAGTTTGCAATTAACTTTAACGTCAATGTTAGTAGTACTAAAGCTGTCAGATGAGAATCAATCCACTGGCTTGTGAAAACATTAAAAAGTAACTAACATTATATGGTTTCATGATCAATCTGCATCAATGATAGAGTAATATGACAGCGGAGTGTTGTGTGCAGAACTCCATTCAAAAATGTTGAGATTTAATATTGCTGTCCTTTTCTGAAAGTGGGCTGCTCACATAAAACATGATAAAACCTGACAATTTGACTGACAGACGGAGTCTTCATATCGGTGTGAATGTGACAGTTTAACAACCAAAGCAGCGGGACTAAAATCAGAGTCTTTATGAAGTTTTTAAGAGCTGTTGAGTGAATCGGGCTAATTAACGTTAGCTGCTTTATTTCCAGCCTGTCTGCGATGATGCATCAGCTGGTTTTGTTCAATTTGGTCCATTAGATGCCAAATAACCTGCCCTGAATTATACAAACAGCATCTCATTTCATTAAATCCTCCGTGGCTGTTTAATGTCATGCTATGCTTGTCAATGAATGTAGCAGTTCTGCTCTCAATGCCAAATCCTTTTGTAGGGACACTGGAATATTTTCCAATAAGACTCAGACCAAAAAAAAATTACGCTGCTAAGCCTGGGATTAAATAATTACACAGCAGTTTTTACAGCAGATCACCACAAAGACGACATTGTATCTTTGCCAGAAAAGCCACTATTAACCTGATGCAATGATTATTCTCTGAAATTGCTCTCAGGAGGAAAAGGCATGTATTAAAAAACTTCTACAGCTCCACTCCCATCTGGACAGAGGACAAGCTCCCTAATGCAATCCATGGCAATGAGTGGAACTGAAGTAGAGGTGCATAAATCATACCTTTGTTTACCCTTTCACTAGTCTTTCTTCAAGTTAAATCACATGCTTAAAGCTGCATTAATGGACCACTTGGGGGCAGCAGAACAAGCAGAAAACACATCTGACATATTATCACCCTATAAAGTTGTTACAGTGAATGAATTGGCAAACAGTTGCATATTTACACATCCAGCAGACATGGAGCAACATTCATTAATGTGAGTCACGTCTCTGGCCCCTTGATGAATACATTTTTATTAGTTTTTAGAATGGGAACAGACTTGGGTCCCATAGCCAAGGTACATCACTTTCTTTAGCAGTTTATTTTCCCACAGAATTTTTTCTTAACAACATTAAACACTCATGTTTGTCTCCAAAGGACTTCTACTGTGGCATTAACACATTATTGTTTATTGGCCAACAGCAAAAGGCCAATCCCAAAAGCTAAAGTTTGGTAGGTTTTAAAACAGTACTGTAACATTAGTGACAAAGACAATATTCCCAACATGCTAATCTTTAAGTTAAGTCACTTTTAATATTAGCATGGAGTTGAATCAAACTTTTTGTCTTTGTCATGTTGCTAATGTTAAAATGCCAACATCAACATCTTTATAAATGACTGATGATAAGGTTATATTTGCCCAGTAGTACTCAAACATTTCACTTTCTATGAGGCTTTCTTACAGAGCTACTTTTATTTCACTTAGTTGCTAGGTGTTCAACTTTCTTCACCAGCTAGTCACTAACTTTGTCTAATATTCATTAGTGCAGCTTTAAACAAAAGCAATAATTGAATTGTGGCTAAGTCCAATTTACTAATGAGTTCCAATGAGTTGAGTCAGTTCCAGAGTCTGTTTGAATCTGCTCTGTTGGTGAACAGTAGTGAAGTTCTCTGAGCAATGTGCCATATACACAAGAGCAGGCTCTGTGGAGTACCCTGCTGAGTGATGAAAGACATACTATATACAACATAAACCTATGTCCTCTACGTCATATTTCACTGTATTAGTTCCATGTTCCCATGCAACAAACACCTCACTGAGAGCTTGGGAAGCTAATAAAGCCCAGGGTCTATCATTAAGAAATTAGGCTAAACATCAGCACCCCAGGGTACAAGGTTACATTTCCCTGACTCGCTAATTCACCTAACCACTAGAAATGCACAGTCAGGGCCTTTTTGCAATAGGCCAGAGCTTTTAATGAGCCTGTAGGCCCAGCTCCTCTTTCATTGACTTAATGGTGGGGTTGCATTCAGGCGCACTGAGGGTTTATTCAGGTTTTGCTTTTGTACATGGTGAACTGTTGTTAAACCTTAGGGCAGGAATTAGCAGGACACAAAAAATCTGTGGAAGGAGAAGAAATGAGTTTGACTTTCCACTTAGAGAGGTCAGTGACAGAGGTTAGCTGATTTCCAGCAAAAGCTCACCTTCAGGATGAAAATAAAAGCGCTCAATAGATAATACTGAACAAATAAACAAAAAGAGGAAGAAGTGCCAAAGAAAATGAGACAGACTAAAATAGAGAGTGATAATGTGAGAGAAAACTTGTTGAAATCCACACAGTGGCAAAAAGAAGATGTGAAGGATTTTACCAACAGAGCCACCGGAAAAAGCTTCTTCTCAACGCCTTTGGCTAGGATGCATCCACCTCCCACACTGTAACCTAAGAGGGGCCCCTGCGCTGTTAAATAACCTTCAAAAATCCAAGGTCCTCTGTCATGAAAACCAATATGTCATCCAGCGCGAAACTTCCTTTGTTCGATGTCACCAGCTGAAGGAAACTATGGGAAGTCAGAGAGAGGCAGGAGAGGTGTGTGTGGAAACAAAGAGAGAGCAGTTGCAATTCATTTGCTCCGGGGTTTTAAAATCATCAAGATTGATTCAAACGTATCCTGTGGGTTTTGGAGCCGTTCCCCAGAAGCTGTGGGCGGGGCGGGTGGATTTCTGAGGTGGGATTTGAAGTGAAAGCTTGATGGGTGGAGAGGCTTGAACAGACGAAGGCTGTGCCAAAGGAAGATCTACTAAAGGGGATGGGGATTTGATTCAGATGCTGTAGCATGCAAGTCATCGCAAAGCACAGCCAGAAAATTGTAAGCAGACTGAAGATAGTTAGGAAAATGACGCCAAGTGACTGTCTTAATTTCCTATCGTCTGCTATGATTAATATGTTTGGATTATTTGTAATGCCTCCTTCTCTAAATGGATAATCCAGCTTTCACCTTGAAAAATAGACACAAATTTGCTTGCTTTCTGAGAGAAGCAAAGATTGGTACCAAGCTAAAGCTAAAATAGCTCCAGCACAGAACTCCCCCTAAAACCACAAACTCATTTTTACGCTTCTGTTTGAGAACAGGTTAAACAAGCACAAAGAAAAATCTTTCTGTAAAGCTTGCTCATCTGAGTGTCCCAAGTCAGACTGACCTTCTTATCTGCACAAACTTGATGACTGCCTCAGGTCATCATCAAGTAGTATGAGGATTTCATGTATGCACCTGATCCTTGTATGATAAGTGCCCTAAATTGGTATCTATAAGGCTACCAAGTGTGTGGACTCAAAAACAGAGTGAGAATTAGAGAGTCAGAACATTATACAGTTAGACAATGTTACACTTTTGAGTGCAACAGAGGATCTTCCATTGTATTTGTATTTCCATTGTATTTTTCATCGAGACTTGCTTAAAGACACTAATACATCTGTTGAAATATGATTTTTTCCTAGAAAATAGTCTGCTTAACTGTATACATTGCCATGCCAAAATATGCTAATAAAATCATAAAATATGCCAATAAAAACAATAAAATCATAAAACAAAAAACAAACAAAAAAAACTGTCAAATCATGTATGGTTTATTTTAGTTACAAATGTTATTTTACATTATTTTAATATTTATATGTATTTATATTTTTATTTCAGTTGATTTTGGTAACATATTTAAACACCAAATTCAATCAGGTTAAGGCATTATACTCAACAGGTTTTCTCTATGTGAAGAAAATCAGATTATCTGTGATTCATACAAGAAGTGAATTTCGTTCATGAATTTTCTTCGTACCTAACAGAAAAATACAAACTAGATGAACTGCATACCAAAAAAGACCAAAAAAAGAGGTGAATATTACAAGTTCTCTTAAATCACTCATTTGTGTCATTAAAGAACAAGTTTGTACAAGTGCTTCTTGCATGAGGCCCAGAGTGTGAGTGAGCTGTAGAGGTGTGGTTAGGTGTAATTTTGGACACTGGATGGAGCCAGGCTGGCTGTTTCTCCCTGCTTCCAGTCTTATGCTAAGCTAGGCTAAACACATTCTGACTCCAGCTCTGTACTTAACATGCTGACATAAGATTGATATCCATCTTTTCATCTCACTTTTGGCTATAAATGTATTTCCCAAAATCTCCTTTAACAAATGCATTTTCCTGCAGACCAAACACATCAGGGACACTCATTCACAAATCCTCACAGGCTTCCTGCAGTGTCAGATTCACAATTCACTACTTTTCCTAAACTTTAATTTCTTGATTTATAGATTTGACAGTTTTTTAGCATGATTGATGCTGAATATTATCTTATCCCTACTGACTCATATTACATTCACAAATGTTGGAAATGTGAAAAGACAGTGATCCAACAATAGCCTGTTTTTCCTTACTTTTCCAAACTTTTTGTCTAATTTCCAAACTTATTAAACACAAGCCAAGTGTTCCTAAAAAATCCACACTTGCAATGCGCAGGAACCTTGCCCTTGAAACTTATCTATAAAAGAGTCTGTGGTAATATTTTCATCATCCATTGAATTCAGTTTCTAATAATAGGCCAAGCACGTGGCAGTTCTAATGGGAGCATCCAGGCGCCACTCGCTTCCTGTCAGCCACACTTAAACAACAGACTGTGGGCGTCATGGGGGGGAAACCCCACCTCTGCCTGACCCTTGAGCACATTACTTAACCAGACAAATGGCATCTCAGCAAAGATTAAAACAACAATTTCATCAAGGTAAACCCACAGAGTGTTTTCTGTATGGGTTAAGACAACACTATGTGCATTGTACAGGTTACACACAGTTGCCCTTCCTCCACCTTTTGATGCTGAATGTGCGTATGTGCATGTCCTTCATTAAGACAGTCCTCTGAGGCTTATAGTGTTGTTTTCAGAAGAAGATAAATGAATTATCAGTGAAGTCTTACAAAAACAGCACAAAATCAAAATAATCAAGAGGAGGTGAAGCCAGTAAGTTACATCAACAAGTGTTAAAGAGATATCAGATTTCAGCCTGTATTCATGATGAGACATTAAAGGATAATTCTGGTTTATTGCAACTTCAGTCTTACAGTACTAGTTTTGGCCATCATTCCTACAGAACGATCATGACCATGAACTGCAACGTCCCAAGTTTGTCATTCCCCATCTCTCTCTCCCCTCATTTCCTGTCATTTCTCTCCTGAGGGCTATCAAGTAGAGACATAAAATGGCCAAAAAATAATATTTTAAAAAAGTGCAGGTGCATTTATCAGTTCATATGGTAAACTTATTTACCTTGGGTGTTCATGGCTTTTACAGCTTCTATTTGTTTTGCATACAGGGAATCTAAAACACATTCCCAATGGCATTAGCCTAGCTTTTTTAATACTAAGCAGTACAAGAGGTCTTCTGCCAATAATTTAAAAGGTAGGTTCACAATTTTTCAAGTGTGTCTTAAAACAACAGTCAGGTGTCCATATGAACAGTGAAAGAGGTTTTCCTCGCTGTAATCCTTCCTCCTGTTCATACTGACTATTAAAAGATCCCCCTCAAATGCACTTTCAATGGAAGTGATGGGGGCCAAAATCCGTAGTGTGTCCACACAGTCATTTTGTGCCAAAATGCATTTAAAAGTTGAAATTATAAGAAATTCTTTCTTTGTGTTTCCTTGGACAGTGTTTCCTGGTTATAATAATCATAATACCTTTATTTATGAAGCACTTATCAAAACAATGTTCCAAAGCAATAAAAGAATGAAAGTGCTAAACAAACATAAAAAGCAAGCCTGACAATAAATAAAAATGGCAAAACCCATAAAGCAGAATAAAACACGAATCAAGTAAAATCAGGGAAGGCAGTGCAATAAGAGTATGTTTGGAGCTTAGATTTGAAAGAAGCCACTGACTCAGCCTGCTTTATTTCCTTGGGTAGGGTGTTCCAGAGCCTTGGGGCTCTTATTTCAAAAGCTCTGTCCCCCTTAGTCTTCAACCGAGAGTCTGAAACAGACTCTTTGAGGATCTCAAAGTGCAAGCACAGTCGTACAGGGATAAAAGGTGTGAGATATGATGAGGAGTCAGACCATTTAGTGCCTTTTACGTAATTAAAAGAACCGTGAAATCAATTCTAAAACGTACTGGAAGCCAGTGTAAAGAGGCTAAAACCAGGGTGATATGTTCAGACTTGTTTACTCTGGTTAAAAGCCTGGCAGCTGAGTTCTGTACTGTCTGTAGCCAGTCCACAGTTATTGGATGATTATGACCAGTATGATTATGGTAAGAAAAACCTGTTTCAATGTTCATTTGGGCTCCTGACTGTTGTTTTAAGATAAACTTGAAAAACTGTGAATCCATCCCTTAAAGCTGAGATTAACAACACACTTTGATTGATTGCTCTTCTTGACAAAGGGATGTAAAACCAGCAAAATAATGAAAAGGTTAAAATACTTTCAATTAAAGAACATCAATATGCTACAATCTACTCAAAAGGAATTTAGCTTACGTAGACACCACCTAGCCTTTTTCAAAATGGCAACTGTATTGTAGTATCATTAGTTCTAGACAATTTCAACACCTGCACCATGAATACTTTTCTGGGTGATTGTCTGTGTACTTTGGTTAAATGATCATTTCTTTAGGTTTGGACACATTTAAATGTAATAGAAATTTATCGCATTGCACAAATTCTTTGCTGTATGGGTCCATGTGGTTGATTGTACTGACTGCGATTTCAGCAATCACTCTGGTGACACCAGTGTTATCAGAACTGATAGAATTAATGGACAAAACTATAAAAATACATGTCAGAAATGAGAAACGGGGGTTCATGTAATACTGATATTTCCTCTCATTTCATACAGACTTATGCGTCTGACAAGGGAACAGGTTTGTGTTTAATGAGCTTTCATAATGGATTTTAACACACATTTAGAGCAACTATGAGCTGCAAGAATTTTTATGAGCTAACATTTTTCAATTTGTGAGTCCATTTCTCAATTTATTCAGTGAGGGGCCACTAACATACATCATAATTTTTCAAGAAATGTAATCACAACATAGATTTTACATGGCTATTAGTTGCTTTCCTGACACCCTGCTGTCTTAAAACAACCAAAACACACTAGATAACTGTTCTCGGGTTTCCTGTGTGTATACTGTACTGTCAACTTATGGTGGTGAGTGAGGCAAATGCTTTTAGTCCAGCTTTGTCACATTGCTAATGTGAAATATCACAGACGTCAGATCTCCCCAAGGACAAGCAGGGCTGGAACCTCAGTTCCCCGTGTGACTTCATAAGTCAGTCTTCTGCCAAGTTTAAGAATGAGGTGCTGTGAAGATTTTAAGAGGCGATTCATTCTTTAATTGAGTTACCAGGCAGGAGAAATGGTAGCCGGCACACTATGCTATGCAAGCTATTAAAACAGAAGCTCAGACAGAGAGAGAGGGAGAGAGATTGCTGAAATAAATGGAAGGAAAGTCAATGCTTTTTCCATGTGTGCTGTAGGAGTTTGGCATTTGGCCAGCTTCACACTCCACACTAGTCCTAGCGTTAAAACGGGGGCTCTCACCCTAATAGCTCTTGCCTGTTGGGCTAATAACAAAAACAGAACCACCAGCATAAACATCACAAGTCTTATGGGTTAAAGGGGACTAAAGGGGTCTGGCTCTAATCAAAGAGGGTTGAAAACAAACTGGAAAGACGGAAGTGAAAGAAAACCTGAGAAAATTTCACTATAAGACTAAAAAATATTTGCAATGTCTAGATGGTATCATGCAATCCTTTGACATGTGAGTGGAAAAGATTAGATTTGGGTCTAAATTCATAAACTGAAAGGAAACCTGAGACCCCAGCACCTCTCCAAGCCTTCCCCATGCAGTTTAGGAATATCTGGCCACCAATGTACTCCGAAGTCCTTGAAGTGTTTCTGTGGCTCCACGAGGCCGAAAGATGAGCTCGAGATTCAAGCTAAGCACCCCTCATGCAGTCTGGTGGTGAGACCACAGCAAAGCTTGGATTTCAGCTTCTCTGAAATAACACCCAGGCAGCCCACCCCCCATCACCCAATACCTACCCTTCCTTCTCACCCCTTACACTGAGCAGGGCTCTGAGTTTCTGAAGGCCACTGTGGTTGCCCATATACAGTATCTGGAGTGAAACCAGAAGAATATAGTTTGCATTCTTTGTTTTTTAGAGTGCTGCATTCCTGGTAGGATGGAAAGGGCTCTGAAAAAGCATTTAGACTGGGAGATATTTAAAAGCACTCGGATAAAACACTTGGGGGATTTAGGATTGGAAGGCCAAATCCAATCTGATACACCAAGATTGAAGATTAGATGTGTAATGATTAAATAAAACATATCAAGAGTCAGAGATATGGCTAGCTACATCAGTACACCACAGATCCAAAATAAATGCTGTCTCAAATTTATTTTGAGATATGGCTGATATGGCTTATCAAAAACTAATCCCAGTGCATCACTGCCGATGCTAACTGTTGTGGAGTAGAAGAGGACATCATTTTCTGAGGCATTTCTGATTCAGTACTTAGAAAACAAGATGAAATATTGATTTTCCTTTGTAAAATGTAGTTACTCAAACCAACACATGTTGTCTCCCACAGATAGAATCTGATCAAATGCAATAAAAGACATTTTTGATATCCAGGCATATGTTGCAGAGGAACAGCCTCCATCATCATATCCAAGTATCTTGTTTGTCATTAGCAGAACACTTGAATGTCAATAGGCCAGGCTCAGAATGGGAGCTGTCATTAGAGACATTAGTCAGCTGGACTGCCCCATCCAAAGCAAATGAATCAAGCACACATGGAGACATGATGGGTGTAAACAGTCACTTCAAAATAGCACACAGGAACTTTGTATTTGTGTTAAGATGAAGAGTGAAACCCACATTTATAGTGGATTTAATGGCACTACAAAAACTAAATGGTCAAAAAGTGTTTTGGGGGAATAAATGCTCAACTAATTCACACAGTTAGACAGAGTCTGATGTGTGGTCCTCAAGAGCCAGGAGAATGGTAAGGATTGTTCGACAGTTACACTTAACAGGAATGTGACACGAGAGAACCAGGTTTAGCCTGGTCTTTAGGTCCTCTGAAGGACATGTCAAATGACAAGTGCTTTACATATTCTGAGATACTGCTACTCAAGCATTTCCATTTGATGTCCCTCTATACCTCTTTTCTTCTACATTTCAGCGGGAAATATTTGACATTTTACATTCATTTGACAGTCTGTTAATAGTCATTTTGCAGATCAATGTTAATATGAGGAATCAATGAATCAATTTAAATATGAGGCATTGTACATTTCACTGATTATAGTTCTTACTTTTTAGGGAACATTTTGAGAGCAGGATTTTTAATATCTTTTGTGGTATTGCTAATTGTACTTTAGCAAACTTTCTGAACACATCTTCCACCACTTCCAGCACCTGAACTGGGACCAAGGCTTGATTACCAACTTTGTTTAGAAATATGAAAATACGTACTACTATAGCACAGTATTTACTATCATATATTATACTATCATATAGGTCTTTACCACCCCATCTTGAGGCCGTTTATTATTTCAGCTGATTTTGTGCCTACAAGGAGCACATTCCTTAATTCATTTGTGTTTAATGTAATTACCACACAGCAAACCTAGGGCCAGGAATAATGCACAGAGTGGGGGAAGAACGGGGGGTGAATAGGGGCCCAGCAGCTCAGTTTTGCCCTGGGGCCCCCAAGCAGGTTAAACCGGCCAAGTCTAAGACACATTGTCTCCAATTGTAACATATTTTCTGAGATTCTCTCTATTTAAATAGTATTTTCAAACCTCCAATAAACCTCAATGAGAGAGCTAGATATGAGAATTATGGTTTCTTTATTATGGAGATGTGTCACATGACCCCTCTGTTTTTTCTGTTTATGTGCATGGACAGTGCTAGCGCTGAAACAAGTCACTTAGTTGATTGATCTGTTAATCTGCAACATTTTTATTTTATTTTATTTTTTCTGCACAAGTCGTTTAGCAAAAATGCTAAACATTTACAGGCTCCAACATCTCAAATGTGAAGATTTGCTGTAAATTGAGTATCTTGGACAAAACAATCAATGTCCATAGCCTGTAGGAACTTGTGATGGGCATTTTTTCAGTATTTTCTGACATTTTATACAAAAAATTGATCAACTGATACATTGAAAAAATGATTAATAGATTGAAGAATGATGAAAATAATTGTTAGTTATAGCCCTATAAGCGCAATACAGTAATCACTGCTGACATGTACAATATGTCTTAAGTGTGTTATAATCATACACATATACTGTGATGCTACCAGTACTAACATTTCTGTGTGTAGCATGCATGAGAGAAGATGATAAAGTGAAATTAAGGCAGCCAGGAAACCACAAAACTGAAATTACATTCAAACACACTGATCATTAATTAGGCCTGTATGTCATCACCATAATGTGCTTGTAGACTGCATACAATCTCCTTGTTGTTATTTAGCATGACAGAACTGTATGACCAGCAGGGACACAGTAAATGAGGATGTGAGCCACACAGGAGAGCATTGTAATTCCTGTGGCAGACCTTCAGGTCAGTGCTCAGCGGATTGTCTCGCTCTCCTTCCCAAACAGCCTATCAAAATAAACAGTAATGGCTGATGAGGGATGGCACGTCCACTGCAAAGACAAACAAAATGAAAAGCTCAATCACACGATGGGATCAGGTTTCGTATGGAGCAGCCCTAAATGAGGAAAACAGGCCTGGCCGCAAAAACGGCAGTTTACCTCCAGCTTGGCAGAGTTATGACTGACAAGACATTCTCGCATTCCTTCATCTCACCACCAGCGACCCCTTGTGCACTCCCACTTATTCTACCCCTCTACTGTCTGGAAGTTTGAAAGATAATATAATCTCATGTGGACCACTTATATTAGGCTTGTAAAGTAGAGTGTTAATATGGGACAACCCATGCTACACATTTTCGGATACTATGTTATGTGTAGGTCAAGTGGAAATTTGGATCTGACAGTTTTGCTACAGGAAAGGTCAGGGGATGACCAAAATCACCAGGAACCATCCTCTAGAGACTGTGAAAGTTCACAGCAAATCTCACGCCAATAGTAATCAACCTTTGTTGCCCTGGAACATCCTGAGAACGCTGCTGCAAGTGGAGTAAAAACAGGATAAAGGCCAGTTAATATGATTAAAAAAGAAAATTAAAAGAATGGACAGTGGAAATGTTTTTTTTAAAAAGGATGGGAAATGAAATTTCATTTTTCTGTCCCCCTTATTATCTTTTCGATTGAAGTTTTTCATGTAATCTCTCTTCTCAGTCTCTCTTTGTCCCTTTCTACCGTTCTCCTTCTGTCACATAAACATCAGCTCTGTGGACATCTGTTTCCAGATGTTTTCTGCCCATCTACATAGACAGGTCTACCATTTGATCTATATCAGACTTCCTACACATCTGCCCATCAGATCTACAGTCACACACACACACATACAGATGCTGGTTAAAACTGCGGCTGGGAATTGAGTTTAGGGTTTTCCTTTGAAAATGTTTTAGTCTATGGAAGAAATTATGTTTTTTTATTATTTACTACATTCTTGCTTTGTGGTGCTCATAATATTTTAATCCTGTGATTTATGTATCTTGTTACCTGGAGATATGACATTTTTTTTGTTCTGTTCTGTTTCCCTCACAGCATGATAAAATTTCATGATAAAGCCCATTAAACCTGACATGATGAGAAATTTGTTATGATAATGAGAAAACCATGTCTGATATAACCTTGTGATTAAATTGTTATGTCAGAAAAACAGCTTTAAATCTACATTTGTTAGTGATAATAAATTGTATAATCCAGGCAGTACTGAACTGAGCATAGCACTAACACCGACGGTAATCCGTTTGAGTTTTTTGGGACTCCATGAAATATTCCAGCAAATATTTAAATACTGAGAAGATGGCCTGCTTTAAAAAAACAGTGTAAGTAAAGCAACAGAAACTCTCAACATCAGCAGTGGGTAGAGTTCAGAGCTGGGCCACTGACGCACATGCACATGATCACAGAAACTGCATAAAGCCCTACTAATCTATTAAGCAGTTGTCCAAATCACTTCTTAGAGCACTCAACAAAGACTTGCAGTGCAAAGAGCACAGAAACCTCCTGGGCTTTGTGATCTCTGAGGACACACGCATAAAAAACTAGCTTGAAAAACAAACCTACACTCCAAAACCATTATCTTTCATCACTAAATAAGAAACAGGTGTCATGTTTCCTCAATCCCATTTCAGTAAGAGGGGATGTGGACTTCACATTGCACACCAGAAATTAGCCATGTCGCCCCCAGATGGACAGCTCTTGCTACAGGGCATCCCACAAACTGTTTATGTGTGAGTGAATGTGGAGGGATCTTCTCAGACAATAAAACATACTACCCCGTCTGTTCTGCTTCTTTGGACCTGTGCCAGCCACTTATCTGCTATTCTGCGACAACTCTTCAACCTGAGCCTGAACCAGGAGAAGATACCAGTGCTGTGAAAGACGTCCTGCCTGATTCTTGTTCCCAAGAGCACAACTCCATCTGGCCTCAAGGACTATAATACAGTTGCCCTCACATCTCATGTGATAAATGTGTTGGAGAGGCTGGTCTTGGCCCACGTTAGACCTTAGAATTTGCCTACCAACCTCATCTGGGAGTAGAGGATGCCATCATCACTTGCCGCAGCGAGCTCACTTGCATTTGGATGGAACCATTTGCACTGTGAGTATCACATTCTCTGATTTCTCCAGTGCATTTAATACCATCCATCCACTGCTACTGAGGGAGAAATGCTCTGTCGGGTGAGGAGTAGTACAAGAACTCCACAGGGAACTGTGCTGTCTTCCTTCCTTTTCACTTTGTAGACCTCAGACTTTAAATACAACTCTGGGTCATGCAACTTGCGGAAGTTCTCTGATGATTCTGCAGTGGTTGGGTGTATAAGTGATGGGCGGGAGGAGGAGTACAGAACACTGGTAGACGATTTTGTGGAGTGGTCTGGAAGAAATCCTCTGCTTCTAAATGTGACAAAGACCAGGGAGATGGTGATCAACTTCAGAAGGAAGAGGACAGTTACACAACCCCTGTGTATTCTGGGAGAGGATGTTGGCGTGGTGAAGGACTACAAGTACCTGGGCATCCAAATCGACAACAGACTGAACTGGAAGACCAACAATGAGGCTGTATGGGATGAGCAGACTCTTTTTCCTGAGGAAGCTGAGATCCTTCAATGTGTGCAGCAAGATGTTGGAAATCTTCTACCAGTGTGTTGTGGCCAGCACACTGTACTTTGCTGTTGTCTGTTGTGGGTGTAGCATTGAAGCCGGCGACAGTGGTGGAGGTGTACTGGGATGCGTTATATTGAATAGTGTTCCTAATATTTTGTCCACGCCATTAACATACATGAGGGGGGCAAAATATTAGGAACGTTTTTCAATATAATGCACTCCAGTACACCACCGCCCACTACCACTTCAATAATAAACACAAAGTAGAATTATTACCTTTCTGACAATGTTAACAAAAACTGAAAATGTATAAGCTTCATAAAAGTAGAATTTATTGCAGAGCTGTTATATTGGATTGCATTAGATTGCAAAGGTGTACCTAATAAAGTTCCGGTGGGTGTATATTCACTGTGTATTTACTGCTCCTGTGCAATGCTATAACACACACAATCTATCTATCTATCTATCTATCCATCCATCCATCATCCATCCATCCATCCATCCATCCATCCATCCATCCATCCATCCACAGGGGTCAAACTTCAGAACACTGCAGCCGCAGTTTCTGCCTCTTCTTACGTTGGCATCTGCCTTCTACAAAAATAGAAAAAGCTTAACATTCAGAAGTGAATAAATTTGTATCTATATTAGTACCTAATTAATAGAGAATTTGGAGATACAAATTGGCATACAAAGGATAAAATTATAAAATAGCCACCCCCAAACAAACCTTACAAAATGTAATCCTGCTCAGTAATGACCAGTCAAACTAGTTTTGTCCAACAAAGCAAAAATATACCAAGAACATGAACAATTTTTTTGGAACTTATCTTTTATTAAAGGAATTTTCTGGTGTATTACTTTGATATGGGGTATGTTGGGGCGGTCATTCATGTATGTCTAATTTCTTCCAATCATGATGTTTATCATTACAGGCAATTAGAGAAAAGTACTCCAAGACAAATATTTCTGGGCCTTAACCAACACTAATAAATGTTTTTGATGTAAAAACCTTGTGTCTGTGTGTGTGGCCATGTGTACTGTATCTGAACAAGTGATTAAAACCTGGAGGTGGTCACTGGCCATGCACTTCCAAGAATTACAGACTTAAAAGCCTTCAAAACATGAACCTCAGTGCTGCCACAGAATCCAATAAAACAATCCCAAATTGCTGACGACTCCTTGGGGTGATAATAAAAATATATTTGTAACGGTTTCCGGAAGGGGGAAGTTTGGAGGCATGAGCGCTGGGCCCCTGCTCAGAGCTGGCCATGTTAGTCCAAATCAACCATCTGCTATTCAATTGTTACCTGAAGAACAAAAACTGGACGCCATTGTGTGTCCCTGTGTCTCAGATCAGCAGAGTAGAACCTCTGAACAAACACAGCTCCAGTCGCCCTGTGAGACCACTAACACAGTGCTGAAGGCAGGGGAGCTGTGGTGTCCATTTTAGCTCGCTGGAGCGAGACTGAGCCACTGCGGCGACACAGTGGTTGTCCAAACCCCCTTAGTAGCATCAGGTCTCATAATCTGGGATATCCATGTCATCATGCATGAACAGGCACAAGAGGGTCAACCGTGACGGCAAATACTGGGGCCACCGCAAATGAGAAGACCATCCTTAAAGCTCTGATTCCAGGGGTGCAGTGGAAGTTAGAGCTGCACAGTTGAGCTCTACTTTGACAAGGCAGCAGGACAGTTAGGGAGGACTTCTGTTACAATACTGATATGACCTGTGACAGAGAGCTTAATTGTTCAAGTTATCCAAAGCAAGCCCTTGAGTCCAGTAACATAATGAAATTAAAAAGATGTAAACTATAATCTTCATTTCATAGTAACAAACCACCAATACAGCAACAAGACGAAACCCCAGAGAAGCTACAATACTCATATATTCAAATGTGATGGACAGAACAAACACGCTGAGTCCAAAATGTTCACATCCAGACTTGCAGACTGAGCCCTCACACACATTGGTTAGAAATACCCTGACATGTTCACTATCACGTCCACAATGGTGCTGGGCAGGGAGGGTAAAAAAAAGTGCTTTGAGAACTTTAAACCTCAATTGTTTCCATGGAAGTGAATCCAAATTTTCTTTGTTGGGTGAAAACCAACTTTTGCCTTTCTAACTCTGTAGATTACAATGGACAAATCTGAAGATGCATATTCTGTTTTCTGGACATTTTATGTCCTTATTAGAGATGCAACTTTAGACAGCTCTCTGCCCTCATGGACTTAACATTCCCAGGAAATCTGCCAGTCCGTAATTGCAGGAAAATCATTTGAATTCAGCCACATACTGAAGATTTTGCTAATCACACAGCCTTGCCAGTACATTTGAGGATGACACTAGAGGAAGGCTCATGGAAAGTCCAAAATGGAGAGACAATCCTCTGGAGAGCATGGATGTGCTTAGTGAATTCCATGCTAACCTGCCCCTTAGATTTAGATTTCTTGAGCACATGTGGAAATGTTACCCTGATGATGTTGCTAGAGCAAAGGTCAAGGGGTCACCAAAATCATTAAGAGTCAGCCATTGGGGACCATGAATATTCAGTACATAGTGGCTTTCTTGGCAATCTGGCTGATAGTTGTTGAGCAACTTCATCACCGGACAGAACTTTTTTATTATAAGATTCTGCAAAACAGGACAAGTTTGAATGTGCTAGATGCCTGTCCTACTTTCCACTTCACTACATTAAGGGAACACACTTCCTGCACTGGCACTAAACATAGGCATGAAACATAAACCAAAAGGTGCAGAGTCATTGTATGAATGTAATTTGAGGGATACTGGGCTGTGATGAGATACCTAGCTGCAGATCAAAAAACAATTCAGATTGGTATTGCTAACACTGATAGTATAGTTCATACTTGATAATAATTCCTTCTTGAGAATCTCCATCACCATATTAATTAGACCAGACTGAGGTTATTTACCTTGTAATACCACAGAAAATGTTCTCAGAAGAATATCAGCCTCTACAAGTGGCTAAAAAGAAAAAAAATGCTTATACAGCAACTCTTATGTATGTGTTTTTTGCTGCATCCAAGTAAATCTTTTAAATGCCTGCCAGCATCAAGCAAATAACACAATGTAATTCAGTATGTGACTATATGCAGATCATGTCACTATGGCTGCATTTGTGACAATATACCAGTGTATATGGTATCTATCATAGACAGGGTGTTAGTCGTATTTTGACTGCCAGAATTCGGACAACCTGTAAAACAGACTGTGTATGGAATGTGTAATTCAGGATGTGAAGAGATGTTAGACGGAGAACCTGGATCATCCCCTGACTGCTCTCCCGAGCTTAGGTTTGACGACAGCATCCTGGGACACCTTAGTGAATGATCAACATGGGACACATATGTCTGTGACTATGATCTCATCAGTTAACTGCTTAGGTGTGTCAGTCCATCTAGGTTTGTTTAGGATTGTTTTTCAGTGTGGATTGTCCCTTTGTTGTACATGGTTGAATCCAACTCCACCTGATCTGACTCCAATTTAATACAAGTTTGGACAGACTGACGGATACAATTCATAGTTGTCATCATCTGTTTATCCAATAGAATCAAGGCACATGTGTTGTTTTCATCACTTTCCTTTTCTGCCCATTCAGTGACCCAACAAAGGTATTTCTATACCAACTCTGAATTCACATAAGTTATTTACATGAAACCAAGTGTTTTGAATAGTTCTTGCACACCAAAGGCAGAATTAAGTGCGATAAGAAAAAACTTGTATTGTTTCTTCTGAAACTTTGCAATCAAAAATGAGTTTGACCTATGATATTTGTGTGTGTTTATTCATGATACACTAGGCTTTTGCATCTGAATTCCACTTTGGACCCCATGAGCAACAGATTTAAGTTGGTACAGAACTATGCAACCAATGGAACTGTGAAATCCTTTGCGTAATACAGCTGGCTATATTCAGATTGTGATCCAGCAGTTTGTACTTTCCACATGTCAAAGTCACAGTGACCCAAACACACACACACACACACACAAGATAAATGTGTTGCTAAACACAGGTGGTTGTGTTTCTCTGGTCCTCACAGCCCATGCCATTCCAGCAGCATGGACAATCTACGAACCAAAGCCGAGCATTACCACAAGCAGCAAATTACCCAGCAGCCCTCAAAAACTGCTGCAGAGACCTACCATGATACTGTTTTGGAATGTCAAAATGTGTCACAGAGTAAGGAGCACGACTGGTGTTAGGCCATATCGTTCTGATGATCTTTGATGATTAAAACAGCATAGATGCTAGCAGCAACAGGGTTCCATCACGTAGGGTTAAGGTTAAGGTAAGGGGAGGTTGAGAGTTTTTATAATCACAACAATCTAAAAGTTCAAAGATTTGGGAACATTTCTATGTTTAGCAAGAAACACTGTCCTTAAAGAGCAAAACCCAAAATCCAAATTTAAAGCCATTTAAAAAAACAAACGAGCAAGGTGATATCTCTCTTTGCTTTTAGGACGGTGTAAGCAGGAAGGACCTTTGAAAACCTAAACTCTATGTGACAATATCAAGGGATTCATCAGGATATGGCAACAAGTCACTGATGCTGTGGATCCCTTTAGGCTGGACTTCCTTATGCCAAATTAACAATTGTGTATCAAAAAACAATCTCAACTCAAAGTACACATACTAGCTTTTTCCGGAGCTTTCAGCTGTTTCATATGGTCTTCTTCAGCAGATGAATACTGCTGTCCTAAAAGTGCTATGGATGAAATCATCAATTAGTGAGCTTCTATGTCAACAAATCCATCACCATGACAACTGAGAAACCTCCATCTGCTGATGAAGACCACATGAAGCTCTGGTCAAAAAACTAAAGTAAGAAGACCCTGAGTTGGCATTGTTTTGTCAAACTACTATTTCCAAGGTCAAAGAATGAACTCTGATGCTTACTTAATGCTGAAACTAACTATGACCAAGTGTATGATATTTATTGTAGTTTTGTTATTGTAGTTCCTTGGTGGTTTTACATGAATATGCAAATGAATAAGAACATGTGCTGATTGTGTATCATTTTGAATAGAGTGGTTAGAGACATATCTTATACAAACATTAAATGAAACATAGAGTCATTTTTGATGCATAGGAACCTTCCAGAGCCCACCCACAGCCAAACCCCACTTGTCCCTCACACACAGACACACACACATGCACACACTGCTGCCTGTAGCCTGTAGTTTACAATGGGAGAGGGAGCATCAGTAGCGTTCTCGCGCCCAGCCTCTCTGGATCAGTCTCAGTCATCACCTCCCTGCTGAGCTGATGTTGACACAAGGTAAACAATAAGAAAAAAACACACACATACACACACACACACACACACACACACACACACAGGGGAGATTAAATCTTTGAATTCTATGAAGGAGGCCTTGACAAGCTTATAGCTCTGTGCTGATCAGCCCCCCATCAACACATTCACTTTGAGAGCCTGTCTCAACCTCTCTCTCTCTCTCTCTCTCTCTCACACACACACACACACACACAAACACACACACACACACACACACACACACACACACACACACACACACACAGTCATACACTCTATGCTGGGAGGTATACTCCAGTAGTAAATAATGATATCAGGCTTTGGTGGGTGCGATGTGAGGCCCAGCATGCCAGATTTAATCTTTCTGCACAGTCTTTACATAAGAGTATGAGGGGCCCCAGGTCCTGGCACCACAACACCAAAAGGGTCTGGGGGGAGACTCTTCAACTATACAGAGACATATCATACTGGTTGACACATTGGTGTCATGTAGACTTGTGGAGGAGGTGAGAGTGAAGCTGATAAATTGGTGGTGGCTCCAAAGTTCTGACTAAAAGACAGACTAGACCAGGTTCATTTGGATCCACCAGTCTTAGGAGCTGCAGAAGTTAATTTTTTTCTTTATGTGCTTGCGACTAGGTGAGTTGGAGTAGAGTTCAACTGGTAAGAGTTTACAAAGGCTGATTCCAACATTTTAGTATTCAAGTTGCTGATGTCCTATGCCCTAAAATGGCAAGGATTACAAGGATTCAGTGTAAATTATATCCTGTGAAAAGTATCTGAATCAACAACAACATATCATAAATATCTCTCGCAATTGAAACTGGTTAAAACTCTGGAGACATGCGAGAAAGTCACTGTTTCTCACCTCTGAACTACTAGCTGAGAAAATCTGGAAAAGGAAAGTGACTAAACCACATTCTAAAGTGCCCTTTAGCAACCTGTTATACTCTAACACTGAGGTTGTAGTGAACATGTGAATGTGAAGCATGCTGCTGCTAGAAACCAGCATGGTGCACTGTCAACTTTCCCTGAGTAAACACACTGCCAAACAGCTAAAACACACATTTGCCTGACGACCCGATGAGGGGGCCATTCAGCAAAGAGCAAGAGAGTGTCCGTCACCTCCAACTTGTCACTACCTCCTCCTGCACCGTAAATAACCCTGTTTATGTTAGGAACATCAAACAGCTGGTTAACAGCTAGATGAGCAAACCAATTGTCCACCCCCCGCTCCCTCCACTTCCCTCCTTCAGCAGGGCATTGCTCGCCTTTTTTCACTCCTTCTCTTCCCCCTTTCCTCCCCCTTTACTGGTGCGCAGCACTCTCTCATTTCACAGCTGGGGAAGTCATCGTGCATAGACACATGGTGTCATCATCTGCCTTCACATACAAACACACACAGACAGGCTGCCGGGGGGTGAGCCAGCAACAGGTTTGACCTCTGACCTGAATAGATAAGAAGCCTGTTAACTATAGAGAAACTCAGCTAGAGAAGATCACTTCACCTGCAGTTAGTGAGCAGCAATCACCTTATTCACAAAAGAAAACATTTTGACAAATAGGAAGTAGATGGGTATCTTTAACTATGTCTCATACAGTATGTACAATATTAAATGTCAAAGTGTGCTGATTTTGCAGTTAGCATACAAGAAAATAATGAACTTCATAATTTTTTTTCAAAAAGGAAATGATGCAACATATGTGACCACAGAAATCAATCAAACTGAAACTTTGGAGAATAATTGACCTATTGAACAGTAAGCAATTGTAGCTTCTGGGTTTTGGTTGCTGGGACTTGTTGTTTTGGGACCTAGTGGGGATTCGCTGTACAATTAAAACATACACATGGTGGTTATAATGAAGGGTGATTTCAATATTTTGTAGACTTGTGACTATTTTTGTACTCTTCTCCCGGCCGTGTTAAGAAAGCTTCTAAACTGTACTTTAAACCTTCATGGGCCTGAATGAAGTTATTATGAGTGTCATTATTTCTCATTATAATGGTACTGTCCTCTCTTTTTGAGATTATGAAGGTTTCTAAATTATTACCATTATTGTGGTTATTTCTTTTTTATTTTCTGTTTTTTATTTAATTTTCATTTATTTTATAGATGGTATTATCAGTGTTGTCATCGTTGGTGATCCACGTCAAACAGCACAGGGGAAAACATTTCATCTACACAATATACTGTGTAACTGATACATTAGTACTGGTGGTATATTATTTAGTGGTATTGATGGTATATGGTTTCAGGAGAATCAGTTTGTATGAATGTCGTCTTTGCTACATCTTTTCTTTATTATTATCTTTGACAAAGTGTTAAATTATTGAGTACAGATCTTTTTAACTTTGGCACCTTGATGAGTAGCAATATGCGTTGACTTTTTCTGCATTTCATTCATATTTTTTGTGGGCATTGATTGCTTACTTAGGCATCAAGAGCACCTGTTTTGTGTCACATAATGTCAGATTCAAGAAGCACTTAATCCTTTGTTTTTCATAAAGATATAAATGCTAATGTTGAAACTGTCAAGCTTTATGTAAGCTGATTAGTTAACACTTTTAGTTAACACCATTTTTCTGTAGAAGTTCTGAGTGCACTATGAGTCAGTAATCATTGCTACGATAACACAATATGCAACTAATCTAAGTGACTGGATACTATGAAACTCTTACAGTGTAACATAAGTTGATTTATTCAGCTAAATAGTGTATAAACAGTTTGTAATGAATCATCCTCTTACTGACTGTATCTGGAGCATTTCTGCTCACTGAAAAACATTGGTTTGACAGCTTTAGCATGCTACACCTGGGTGCAAGATATTTTTATTGAAACTGCAAAGTTATTATTAACATCAGCATGTCACAGATTGGTTTACGTGACTTCCCCAACATGGTCCTTTTAAAAGCTGACCCCAATCTGGCAGGCATTTTGTCCATCTTTTGAAGTGGGTTTGATGGCAGGACTCTGGTAAGGCTTCAGTCTGTTGACAGCTCCATAGTATGATTGACGTGCTGCCGAGCAAACACTAAACTATTCTTAGATGGGGGGCTTTTACAGCAACTGCAATTGATAAGTGTGTGTTAAAGTTTGGGAGAGGTTTGGGTCAGTTCTGGAGAATAGCTTAACCTGCCTGCAGCCTTAGTCTCCTGTGACATGTGTTCCCAGGCCTGCCTGGTAGAAGAGCCAAGTTTTTCAGCTTTTTAGATTGGTTGCATTACCATTTGTGACCAGAATTCACAGATATAGATGGATGAAGTGGTATGTGGAGGACCACACTAGAGGTAGCTTTTCCAAGGCCTTTGAGTGATAGATTGACACGACTATTTGCTGTGTAAGAGCCTGGCTGAACTTTCTGTCTCCAGCCATTCTTGGATCAAATCAGTGCTGTTACTGGAGTGTCACATAACGCCGCAACCTGAGCACTTCGATAGAGCCTCTTTCACTTCTCACTTCTTCACAATAAAATGTTCCCAGTCATCCTTAGCTCCACTGCTCCGGGCTTTTAGTGTCTCGCTGACTAGTTCAGAACTGTGTCTCTGGTAAAGCCATAGAGTTCCTGCTGCATTCTTCAGCTCACCTCAGAGACCTGACGCGCTAACGTCTTTACAAGACAACAAGAAGCTAAGAAGTAGCTCCTACGTGGGAGCACAGCACATTCTTCGGCTACTGACAGGAATCTCAGGCACTTTGGGTCCACGTCCAACAACAAAGATTCATTTGAAGGGGGAGGATTAAATTGTTTCCGTAGAATGGATGGCATAAAAGAAATGAATGGGAAGAAGAATGCACCAAGAGAGAGGGACTGATGAGTGTCTCTGGCTTTTACTTATGTGTACTATATGTCACATTTATCAACTGTTTAAAAAAACTGAAATTAAGCTAAACATCTTAAAAACAGAAGTGAACCTGACAGGATTGTGCGTCAGTAGAGAGGACGCCTTTGCCATTAATCATCATTGTTTGTTTTCACTGCATCATAAACTCACAGTGTGAGAGATGTCCAAGTGCTTTTCCTTCCTCTCTGTCATCCAAGAGAAACCTCCAAAGGTTATGGAGCCAAAAGCAGTTAAGATAAGAGTGATAGTACAATGTGCGTTATGATAGTATAAATATGACAATGCACCCTTTCAATGCCAGTCTCACTGTCTCCAAAGCCAAAATACTGAGGATTCTCAAATAAAAGCTGATATTCAAGTAATGGCATTCTCCAGTGACGAACAAACTAAAAATTGGTCACCATTAAAGGCCAGATGTTAAAGTAAACATAAAGGATGGGTGGAATTATCTATACTTTGATGGCTGAAATGGTGAACTTAGCATAATGTCCATTTTCACAGCAGCATTCCATCAGTACAACAAAAATGTTTTCTCTCACTTATTAATTTCAGTCAATTCTACTTTAACATTTTTTAATTAAACCTTTTGCTTATTAAGTTGCTGTCAATAAAACAAAAAACTTCTGGTGTTTTATACTAGATGCAAAAACGTGAATTATCCAGTAGTACTACAGTTTGTTGAATTTAATCCCCCTATTTCCTGTCTAAGATATATTGGTATTGAGAAGGTATCACTCCATCCAAGAGGAGGTAACTCTCTGATGTTTTACTTTCCAGAGGGGAACACTATTGGATCCACCATCTGAGAACCCTGTCACCTCATGTATTGAATATAAATTGTGACTTGAAGTGTTTTATGTCATATACCTCTATTTATTGGATATTTAGATTAATTTGTTTATGATGTTCACCTATCTATCTATCTTAGGAAAGTCATCTGAATAAAAGAGAAATGCGCATGGAGCCAGAGTGTGTGGCACTTTTTTCCTACTCTCTTATACTACAAGTCTATCAGGATTATGTCCTATGAGTCAGTGGAAGGCTTTTATTGTGAAACATGCATGAAGGGATGGTAGTTTAACACTGAACGAAAAACAAAAAAACAAAACAGTAGACAAAGAGTTATTAAGTGAGTAAGATCTGTTTTTCTCTCATTTCTTTTCACATAAATATGTAATGTACTTTTAAAATTAGGAACATGAGTAATAAAGGCTTGGTTTCCTCTGTAATTGAGGTAAATATATTTTCCATATGACAGATACCCCTTAAATATCTGCAGAAAGGCTTTATTTGGATGTCTTGCCTTTAGTCACAGACAGAGACAGTGCACTGTGTGCATGTCTGGTTTCAGGTATACTCATTCTCATATTATCATGGGCAATTTTAGGGTCAGAGAGAGTGGGTGGTTGAGGGTCAGAGGTCAATATGACCCCTTGTAGAGTCTCTGGAACCCGTAACGGATCCCCCACCCCTGGCCAGACAGCTTCTCTTTGGTGTATTTTTCTGATCTGATGTAACTCCTCCCACTCTGCACAGCCCCTCAACTTCTGATCCATCAAAAGCCTCCGCTAATAGCACTGAAAACATCCTGGGTCCTGAGAGGCCTTGTATAGGCCTATGATGGGGGGTAAGGGGGTATGGGGTAGAGCTGAGGAGGGAGGGAAGGCTTATGGGAGATCCATAGTTCTGTCATACCATAATACTTGCAAAAGTATATATATGACATTTGTAATGGAGTTAAAGAGGTAAAGAGATAACCTGACGCGCCAGATGGTTTGTTACACAGACCCATCTGAGAAGTAGTCCTTGGAAACTGTTTGGAAAAGGGCAGGCACTTTCAAAAAATACTTGGCAGGTGATTGAATGAATCATCTGTCTATCATGTCTATCACTGTCTTACCTTGCAAGACAGCTGGATTCGCGACACTGATACAAGTGCATAACTTGAAGCCTGTTAAGATGGATTCTCGCGTGATCGTGATCTCACAAATCTAGCTGCCTCACAAGGTAAGCAAAGAGCATCGACTGACAATATCAAATCGGTGGGCATTTTAACTGTCAATTGATGAATTGCATATTCATCAATCACTCCAACCTCTCCACATCATGTTCATATAATATCCATTCTCATGGCCTCACTGATAACTATAATGCCAATTCGGAACTTTTTGATTTAGCAAAGCAAACTGTTTTTTCAATTTCACTCTTCAGTAGTTGATAAGCAACCCTACTATATCATTATGTTCAGTTGAGGTTGACATAAAGTGTATTGTTGCTGTGAATTGTGGGATATGACATACAACTTGTGTGGTTTGGATATTTTTAGTTGGCAGAAAACAAAAAATAACAGGTAGTTGTAATGTTAAGCTAATGGAGCATCACAAGGACTTAAAGTTAGATTTGATGACATAGATATTAGCTAAGAAGGTTAAGATCATGGTCAGTGACCACATGTTACATTTCTTGTCAGACAATGTAGCAATGGACACACTTAATATTAACTTTGGATATCAGGCCTGACTTTTAAAAGACAATGTTACTTTACTGGCCAGATGAGAGTGAGACTGAGCTTTCATTCTGATCCTTTAGCAGATATAACTGAATATCATGCTGATATTCAACACATGAAATTTCAATGTGATTTAATAGGCAACATACCTCTGGAAGAAGAGCAAAAACAACAATTCATAGTGAAAATTAACATAATCTTCAGACTGTCAGACTGGGTTAGTATGTTCTGGGCAACTGGGTCTTTACAGTAAGCTACAGAAGATCATTTGCAATGGAATTTCTGTTGAAAGATAAATAAAGGTCAAATCACCATGACTTCAGTTCTTTACAAATGACTAGTTATAGTCCAGTGTATACAGGACTTTAATTGCACAATTGCATTTAAAAATGTATGGCACAATTTGCATTCATTCGCACATGAAAGTGTAGCCATCTGTGAAAATGTGCCGTCCTCCATTGACAGTTACGATGACAGAACCAGGACTATGAATAGCCAACACTCATACCAGTCAAATAAGGTCACTTTTGCCCCTGCGAGTTCCATTTTGAGAAATAATTAAACATTATTATTGTAAAAGTCTGCCAGTCAATCTGAGGGTAAATCGCTGTATAAAGGCCATGTGCGTCACAAACCCTGAGGCTTATGGCTCATATGAAAAGTCCATTGAGCGTGAGGGGAAATGGCATAAGCTGAGCGTCAAGGCTGATCGGACAAATCAGTGCCGTATGTCCAACACAAAAGGTAACCCATCCGTGGGTGAAGCCTCTCACACTGAGCACATCTGGATAAGTCCTTGTTGGTATAAAGGCGGAGATGAAAGCAGAAGTTTAATTCACATTGACTGATCTGTGTATTAATTTGTCCTTTTGAAGGACACTGATATATCAGACACAAGACTTCTTTATGATGTGTCCAAACACCATGACCTAAACCTCTTTGTGTTAAACTTGTGCCTACAGCACTTTAAACTAAATCAAGATGAAGTTTGAGGCTAAAATGAAAACAAGTGACTGAGGTTTGTTTTTATTTTTGGTGTTGCTTAAAATGTCCCTGAAGTTAGTAACAGGGCCGTAGGTACCACTGAGAGCACTGAGGTTATGTTCTCTGTATTTTCACAGAGATTTGGGGAGTTTTAGCAATGTAGGGCAAGTTTCTTACTACAATTAAAAAAACACATATTGGTACACGAGGGTAAGTGGAAATTTCACGTGATAAAGATATTGTCATGTAAATGTAAATGTGAAAATACAACACAATTTCACATATGATAAACTGAATATACTGTATATTGTAGGTATATGTGATAATCAAGATAATCTTGACCAGTTTCAGGCAAACAATAAATAAAAGTAAGCCATCCAATAAATAATGAATACACAAAGGATTCAGTATTTATTAGTGGCAGTGTGGAGAAATAAAATGTCAGCAGTTAACTGAATAAGTCTTTTACAAAACTTTAAGGGGACTCATGACATATTCCCACATGTATAATCCTGGCTACAGCCCTTGTTTGCATTCAAGCACACAGTGAAGGGCCACATAAATCCCTTATGTAAAAAAACAACAACACATGGTTAAAAAAAGGGAACACTGAAGTCATGGGCTGCCTAACTGCTTCAGTGTCTATTAGTCAGTGTTGGGCAAGCTACTTGGAAAGTGTAGTGAGCTAAGCTACCAGTTACTCTACATTAAATGCAGCTGCACTACATTGATGCTTTCCCCCAGAGAAATGTAGCTAGCTAAGCTACAGCAACATGGCAAAAGTAGTTTGCTACATCAAAGCTACTTTTATAATTTTTATTCTATTATTATTATAATTATTATATGTTATATGATTGGCAGTTTAAAAGGTGGTATTTTTATTAGGCCCACTCTTTACTAGTAGATATATCTACATACATTTCAAGCAAATCATTTTGACTAACCACAATACTTTAGTTTTGTAGACTTGCATTTTTGTTGTAACCTCTGCTGGTCAATGTTAATAACTACAAAAGTAATATTTCAGACTAACTGAAACCTTTCCTCTGTTCCCTAATTTTCCCGCGATCTTTTCCCTTTTATATATATTAATTTATTTTAGCTTGTCCTTTCCAGTTCCTCTTCATCCGCAATGTTAGGTTCCCTCTGCCATCTTTCTATCAAGTAAAATCAAGCTTGTGATACGTGATGTCACCATCATACGGAAGTGCTTCCGTTAGCTACACATACACAATTCCTCCATGTATGGTGGTGGCGTCATGTGTTGATCCTCAGCAGTTTTATTTCAGACCACAGCAGAAAGCTCCACTGCGCTTTAGCTTCAGAAATGCTTGGAAAAATATAGCTTGTGTGCACACTACCGCGCCAATTGATCAATAAAAGAGCTTCGCTAGTTGAAAATGGTACTTATATCGATGCTACTGCCCAACACTGCTAATAGTATACTGGGTGCATGTTTTATTTGATATGACAGAAGACAGAATGGAGGAGTTTTCTGTGGAAACCAGGCCTGTCTGGCAGAAGTTTGATGTCTCATAAAGCTCCATTCAGTTGAATACAGCTCTTTAGAAGCTGAGCATTTGAGCCATGTTTGGCACAGCCCCTTCTCCTGTTGTCCAGGTTGTAGGTTTCAGCTTTCCACATTCCTCAACTCTTTTCAAAGCCAAATATAAGGACTGGTCTTCCAGCAACCAACTTTAAATGCAGCATAGAGTAACAACATAGGGAAAACTACAAAACTGCCAATAAGCAAAGGGCAGGATGAATATAAACAACATAAAGTTAGATTCTTATTCAGTGCATAAGCCTGAGATTATATTCATGTCATCAGCTGGCGAGATGCGTCAGGAGCTGAAACATCTTGTGAAAAACAGCTCCACTGTCCAATGTAGAGAGGAAACATCCATCAGTGTCACCACAGCAAATAAACCTTTTCCTCCTCAGCTCAGTGTTGATGTTGCAGCTGGACGAGAGAGAAAAACACTGCAGTTCTGGATAGAACACATTTTTACTGGCGGACATAATATTATTCAAGGTCCCAGTCCTCTGGCCAATCAGACTGTGAGCCAAAGCAGATAGCCTGTCCCCTTCTTAATATTCAGCATTGATTTGTTTTATTTTGGAGCATCTGTCAGTGACTTAACACTGTACATGTGTAGTGCCTGCATGCCTCACAAAGTCAAACTGAGCAGTTTGATGGCAATTTTATGCTAAATGAAAGTGAAATAAAAGCTTATTTAGGAGCAAAAACAATAAGAAGATGAAGTTATCAATCTATGACTGATCTCTTAAATAAAAAGGAAAGTATTACACCATGCATTTCAGTCCTGGGCCATTAACTGTGTTTTTGTACTACTTGGATTTATCTGCCTCTCAGTCTTTTATTAGCTTCAAGTGTAGAAGTAACCAAGAGTTATGATTTTTATTGTAGAATTCATGTTCACCTGAAATATCCAGTAACATTGGGAGTACTAGTTTGACAAAATCATTTTACTTTACTCAGTAGTTTTTCCAGTGCTTTCAACCACATCCCATGGTCTTCATCAGCATCTTTGTCAGTGAATCTTCACTAACGCAGACTATTAGAGTGAACTTTGAGTTAAGAATATTTTGTAAAATTTGTATTGAGCTTTTACTCCAGTCAACCTTTTTACTAATAATTATGAATTCATAAAGGTCAAGGTCAATGACAAAATCATCTACAGTCTAACATTCTTTAAAGCCTCTTCCACCCCTTCAGGCGAATGGGATTACCAAACTTAAATGCACACATGTTGCTTGACTCACCATAACAACAAGCAAAGACGATTTATATGTTGATTGACAGCAAGATACACTGATCGGTGGGATTGACATTGGTCTCTGATGTCAAGGTTTAACAGCATATTAACCTTGTTCATATTAACCTTGTAGACACGCAATATTATTCACTTATTGTACATAATCTGTATCAATACAATTAGACTTGCTTAGGAAAATAAGTCTGTATTTCATGGGGAAACCACATCTAACTGCTGGGCTTAAAGCGAGCCGATGTAATTTGACAATTAGTGTTAATGTGACAATTACAGGATAATGCTAAATGCTAAAATATAGTATGACAGTGCTGCAATTAGAGGTGAGTCATAAAGTCAGCATACTAGCTGAATAATGTCAGTTACACAGCAGCATCTATTAAGTTTGCTAACATTAGCCCCCATTAGCTACTGGTCACACCAGACCAACTGCGACTATAACAGTAAAATCCCAGAATGTGTTGATTTGAGTAAGAATGCATTTTATTACTTATGAATTCAATTTTTTATTAGTGAGAGGAAGGTTGTGTTAGTTCTTCTTTCAAAAGTTACATAGTCTGACTTTAAGATATTTAAATATGCGTTAAAAATCTTTAGTTTAGACTGAGATATTTTTGGACTTCCTATCAGATATTCATGGGATTGTTTAAAGATGCTGATTCCCTCATTGGTCAGTTGCTCAACACCATATGTTGAAGAGGCCAGAGTGTGTGTGTGTGTGTGTGTGTGTGTGTGTGTGTGTGTATGTGTTCCCTTCAGCCCAGTCTTTTAAGTGCTCTTAATTACAACTGAACTCTGAAGGTGATACATGACCTTTTGCAAATGAGCTACCACAATTTAACTACCATTCCCACTGCCCTCATGCAGCCAGCTGAAGAAAAAAAAAAAACAAAACTCAACTCCGTTTCCAAAAATGTCTATGAAACGTGCTGTTGTTGGCAGGCAGCCCAGGTCTGTTAACATAAGAGCGTGCTCCCTGTGGGTTTCCTAAATCGCCCCAATACCCACAGGATGTCTGGAGCAAAGCAACACAGGCCTCACACACTGTATGCCAAACTGGGAGACTGTGTGTGTGTCAGGGGGTCTCAGTCACAGAGCTGTGGGTAGCTGACTCTCTTGACAACTTACAGTATATCAACTTTGGCTCAGTGTTTCCTGTAAACAGCCATTATTGAATAAATGTATCTTAATGACTCACATTAGCTTAACAGAGCTTATGTGGTGACACAGTGGCAGTGTGTTTGGATTGGTGGGTGTGCACCAAAGCACTATGTGTCGGTCACTATACACTATGTTTCCATCTGTCAAGTAAATTAAGTTACACACAAATTAAGATGCTAGTTTGTATGTTTTCAGCTGCTCCTCTATAAAGAATAAATCATACTTCTGAACATCTTAAATCTACCAATCCACCAATTTCACACATAACTGCAATTTTCCCCCTTTGTATAATGTTTTCTGTGGCTTTGAAAATAACCCTGATGATGTTATAGTGATGTCATCAGTACAACATTAAAACAGTATTATTGACTAACCACACTGACTCACATCCAATCTCATCTGCAGTAACTCGCCAAGTCTTTTAGACTGGATATGAAACTTCTCTCCAGTTCAGTGGGAAGAGCAGTTTTAGGAGTGTGTGTTGTTTATTCAAACTTGGTCACTGACTTTTGCTACAGAAGTAGTAGTGTGAAATCGCAAGTGTGATATTCACACAGGGACTGATTAACACCATAAAAAAGCTTGAAATGAGCGAACACGAGCAACGTGTCAGTGAAGTGTGAATTCAACAAACATATTTTGTTTGGAGTGGCTTCACTTTGCAGATTTGTGATGATTGCTACTAAAACTTACTTAATACCATACTGTGAACACTCTCACTGGCTAAACCTCAGTTCAAGCAGCAGTATTGTTAACTTAAGCATGTAAGACATAAGTTGTTTTGTTGGAAATTTCAGGACCATCTGGAAAACAACTCAACTGTCCGTGAGACTAACATCTGACTTTGAAAATGAAGTGGAGGTGCATGTGTGGGGTGATCTCCATCCAATGCAAACAAATGTTGTTTTTCATTCACATACTTTAGTTTTTCACTCTCAGTTCCTCAGCTGCACGTTTATGAAGACGCTTTCAACCAAACCAGCCTCACATGCTCCAACAAACTAGTGTTTGTTGACACTAGAAAAGGTTTGACTGCTCATGATACTGATAATTGATCACATGTAGACATAAAACATGACATATAACCTTACGATGTTTCTGGTTTACTCTCATACTTTTGGACATATTAATAATATTTAACACTCTTTTCACCAAGTTAATCACTGAGAATTGGGAAAACTAGAAAGAAGTCTGTCTGGACAAAAAACAGTCAAATGGTCAGACAGGTTGGAAATGAACCCCCTGATATACTGTAAAATTATTACTCAAACCATCTATTGTAAATATCCATTTATGTTTACAGAGCCACTTCTTGCTTTAACTTTGACCTACTGTACTTACAGTAGTAGTATGTAAGTAATAATAGTATTTGCACAGTTTTCCTGCAGCAACATTTCAGGTGCTCTCTCTATTTGACCTCCAAATAAAGTGGTTTAGATCATCTGGATAAACCATTGACTTCTTTACAGCCTGTCTGATGGTCAAGTTTGTCCATTCTTTGGATCGTTGTAGCAATCTTGCTGTGTTCGATGAACTCAGAAGTTACTTTGACACTCACACCTCCAGTTTTTTTAGCAATTCAAATAGGTTTGGTGCTGTGTTCACTGATGACTGTTTCCCTTTAGAAAAGCAACTGAGCTATTCAGAGCCTTGTGGGCAAGATTAGGAATGGGGACAAAAATGGCAACGTCTGAATGAGTTGGAGACTGCTGTACAGGTTGTTGTAAATCAAAGTACAGGAATAACAAGTCTTAAATCAGCATGTTTCTTCGATCACTATTAAAAAACATTATGTTAACGCTTTCTAGCAACCTCTACCACAGCCTCTGTGTTGTCAGAAACAGATGTTGATGGGGCAGATACAACCACCCACCAATCAGACTGAATAATGAAGTGAACACAAAATGGCAGATTAGACTGATTATCAGCCTTATTACTTTGGTGAGTTGGTATTGCCCAAAACTATGACAATGATTCATTTGTGTAGTAGCAAAAACTCAACCCGAACCTTTCTATAATCCTAATCTGCCTCCCTGATCTGCTGTGGTCCATGTGTTAAAACACAACAAACACAGAAAAGTCACATCAGTAAATTCGAAACCCTCTGGGGCTGCAGGGCTATGCCAAGACAGCCAGACTCCATTTGGAACCTCTTTTTCCCATAAGGACTGTAATTGTACTTGTGCGAGTGGGGTGCACCGGGGGAAGGTCAGATTCAATTACATCTAATTTCACCTTGCTGTATTCACTATCATGCTTTTATTTGGAACAGCAGAAATGGTCGCTCGTTTGTGGTCTGCTCTTGCTGAATGACTGCGCATTTCCTAAATCCCATTCACACAAACACGCACTGACTGGGCCAATGAGAAACGAGATACAGTGGAGGCTTGCATTGGAAAATATCTAACTAACTAGAGTCTCTGGTGCTGGTGCTCTTTGAGGGAAAGGAACTTTCATTTAATGCAAAAGACAGGAAGATCATTTGGATTTCTAATTTCTGATCTGCATTGTGCTTAAACGCCGTCCAAACACACAAACGCACTCCGTCCGTATTTGCATTACTCAAATTCAGTCCTGACAAGACAGGGTAAAAGAGGTCAAATGGCTCATAAAGACATTTCTCTCAAAGTTGGCTGTGAACACTCTCCAAACAAGACGCTAACAAGTTTAGTGGTGTGCTGGGTGTGTGTTGTGTGTGAGCTGGAACAGTGGGAGAGAGAGGAGATCAGGTGGCTGAGTGCTCACTACAACATTTATTATGAGGAAACCAGATGGTGAGTTTGCCTCACTCATCTACTGCATCTCACCACTTCACACTTCATCCTTACTGCAAGTGTTATTTAGACAACAAAATGTTTTCACATTTATTCATATTCATGTATTTAAGGGGTGAACTGCCTCCCTTCTTGGATGAATATCACTACAGATCCTGTGTAACCCTTCAGATGTTAACTGAACCTCATACTAAGCAGATGTCAAGGTGTATCTGGATGGAGAGGAGTGGTGGGGGTTGCAGAGGGGGCCATGAGCCATCTACCTGCAGTAATAATATTACAATTATTTCTCTTTTGATAGTGTAAATCCAATAAGAAATAGTGACTTTCTTTAAAAATGTCTCTCCCACAGATACCGATCCCTTTTTGTCCCACAGATAGGCAGCCATGGAATTTTAAAAAGAGATTGCACATTGTGGAGTCTCTGATACTATCAAGACCATCATTCCTATCAGTTCAGATAACATTTTATTTTCTGACATATGGGGACACAGAATCAATGGGGCAACCACACAAGCAATCTTACTACTAAAACTCACCACTGTAAAAATCCAATTAGAAGACTACAAGTTTGAAAATGAAACAAATCTGGGGGTGTAGAGGCTGCATTCACACTAAATCCAGCAATGCAATCACAGCGTGACGTCGGGTTGCATTTCGGCAAAAGTTGATTCTGGTTCAACTTCTTGCTGGACAGCCGCTGCGTTTTTATTGCTGAACCCCATGCGGTCCCCACTCCCGCAGCCTAAATGCACTACCCCCATTGAAATGAATGGGAGGACACATTGCCATGGAAAAACAGAATTTGGTGTGAATGCAGCCTTAAAAAGAAGTGAGGTTAGCAGACCTCTGTAGCCCACTCCTCATCTCTGCTGGAGGCTAGCAGCTCCAGGCTACAATAGCCACTAATAGCATAACAGTACAGTTGAGTGAATCAAGTCAAGTTGCATTTTGGGTAATGTAGGCACCAGGTTTTGACAAGGAAGAAGAATGGGTGGAATAAAAGAGATAATATACATACAATATATATATACATCATAAGTCCCACACTGTATGTACTCTTTTAATTTAGTTGTGCGGCTGTGGCTCAGGAGGTAGAGTGGGTCATCCACTAATTGGAAGATTGGCAGTTCAATTCCCGGCTCCTCTAGTCCACATGCAGATGTGTCCTTGGGCAAGATACTTAACCCCAAATTGCTCCTGATGGCTGTGCCATCAGTGTTTGAATGGTTAGTTTCCTCTGATGGGCAGGTTGGGACCTTGCATGGTAGCCCCTGTACCCATTCAGTGTATGAATGGGTGAATGTGATTTGTAGTGTAAAAGCGCTTTGAGTGGTTGGAAGACTAGGAAGGCGCTATACAAGTACAGTCCATTTACTTTACATTACTTTTGTTTTAATAGATGTTGTAGGTGTTCATTTTAGGTTTCACTTCCAAAAACCCCCCCCAAAAAACCAAAACCGTTTAGATAACTGGATTTAACTGTGGATCACTGTGGTTTACTGCTGTCACTGCATTCTGAGATCACAGCAATTGAACTGTTAGGTAAACTAAGTCCAACAGGAATGATGGACAAAACAATGAAACAAGACTGGACAGGTTATAAAAGAAAAAAAAAGATTTTACTTTAATAGCAATGTCACTCGTAGCCCAGATGGACAATGTTGGACTGGATTTAACAAGTGTGTCTCTATTGAAGTTGTGTGTTGGACCGTTGGACTGTTGGAACACATAATCACCACATACGACACTACACTACCCTAAATGACAGACTGCTGCATATTGTGTTGGACCACACTTTCACACTTTACATGTTACTTTAAACTTCTCCAGCATAATTAAAATCCACCAATTGTAAAAAAAAAAATAAAATAAAATAAAAAATACACCTCAATCACTACATCATAGCTAGGTTTCTGTTATACAGTATTGCTATGCTGGACTATAAAGAAAATAGCTGACAGGTTACCCTGGGTAACCATTTTACAGGTTTACAGGTACACCTGTACAAGCTTATGCAATATAATACAATATAAGTCTATAAGCCTGCCTTTGTGAAGCTTGTATTACAGTATATGCTATTATAAGATCATAACAAATAAATGTATATAAAAGAAATAAGCTTATTGACTTACATTTTATTTATTGCATCATGGTCATTTTAGAAGCTGAAGTTAGTGGTGGTGCTGTTGTTGTATTGGATGGAGTTATACTGACAGGTGTTTCTAATATTCTGCCCACCTCATGTAGGTACATTAGGGTGGATGAAACAAAAGCCGAACATTCTGAGCTTCATAAAGATATGATTTTTTGTAAGGCAGTTTTACTGGATTGCACTAGATTGTACTGGTGTCCCTAATAAACTGGTAATTCAGTGTATGTGATCAATTCAGAGTGTTGGGTTTTGGGTTGAATCAGGAACAGGTGCTAGAGTTGGCACTGGTTTGTTGATGGCTAGTCCTATGTTAGCATAAAATTATTTTAAAAAGTGCAAAGAATATTACACAACTGTACTATTTCAATAATATATTGTATTTTGATTCTTCACCAAAACATGTTTTGTTGGAGCTCTGTTTTCATTTGCTAGCCCTCTACAGCTTTCTACCTATTATAGGTTATTGTGAACTGTGTTAGAAACAATGACAATGTGACAACATTGCATTTCCTACTGATGACACAAAAAACACATCAGACTCTTTATCTTTTCTGTTCTTCTCTTCTTTCCCTCATTCCTCTTCCTCCTCTTTTGTCTGTATAACTTTCAGTATCCTGTCTCTTCCCTCTCCCTGTATCTGGCTGCCACATTCCTCCAAGTATGGCCACACACTGGCAGCTGCACTGTAAACTTATCACGAGCGAAGAAAGGGGATCTGCCGTGCTCTCTTCCTGTCAGCACACATGTCAAGGTGAACTTGGGGGACTCCTTAAATAACCGACTCCACGACCCTGGGACCCTCCCGCCCCCCATGTCAGCTGCACAGATTAGAGGAAGCCTCTTTTTAACAAGGACATCATGGGGTTTCTTTTTTAGCTGCAACCGTTTGTTCAGCAAAGAGAGCATTTATGCAGGAATGTTTTTAAAGCTACTGGATTACCTGGATGGATAGGATCAGTTTAATTGAAGAGGTGAAGGAGATATTAGACATTATTAAGAGTGTGTATCTATCCCTCTAGAGACTGTGATATTTAACTAAAAGTTCATGAAAAAGATAGTAAGTGGACCTTGAATTAAGTCAAACTACTATTACAATATCAAGAATGACCCTTGTGCTCAAGATCCAGACACATTTCTAAGGATACAATACACTGTGATTCAAAGTCAGACGCAATTTAATATTGATCAGTTCAGACACAATAAGATGTGATTTTTATGTTTTCATGAATATGCTGTAAGTGTGCTAGTTTTGAGTCTAACATCACACCAACAACAGTATACATGAACAGTGATATACTTGGTGATGCTCAAATTATACTGGATGTCATGGTGGCATAGATGTTTAAGATGCTGACAGTGCAATCTTGACGTCTACAATTTGAGTCCAACCAGAAAAACCTCTGATGCCTGTCATCCGTGATTCCTCAATACTGTCCACTATCAAAAATTAAAAGCCATAAAATCATGTACACGTCATATCATTTAGTCATAGTTATGAGCAGCCAAATGGTAGAGGAACAACAGACCTTTAAAATACATCACCATCACATCTACCAAAATAAGTCCAATGTTACTGTGGAACTGACACATCTATAAATACATACATTGGGTTATAACAAGGCTAACAATGAGTATAACCATCTTGGAATAATGCATGAACACTCACACTCAAATAATGGAAACTTTCTCTCTTCCTTCCCATTTTGCTGACATTGCATAAAGGCAGGAGTAGCCTTGATGGCTCATGTGATATAAATTCCATCATCTGCCCATGTTTATGAGGGTTGCTTGGCATGAAGCCCAAAATATATGACTGTGAGGACAGTATGCAGCATCTCACATGTGAGGACATGATGCGTAATGTAGTATACACAAAACATCCACTGGCCAAGTCCCTGTCCATTTTGAAATATATCCGGCCCTCAACATTTGAGCCTGTTCCAAAAGAGGATGAAGTTTTGGTTACATCTGTTTGTGGGTCAGCATCATCCATATAAATGTATATATGGGCACATGTCCCAGTGTAAATAAAACAACTTATGGCTTCAGTAATTGCCTTCAACTGAGAGGAGTTTGGGGCAAATGTACTTTGGAAGTATTGTTAGATGCTACTGTTAGTATTACTCTCCTAAGCATTGCTGAATCTGTCAGTTACTTCACCGTCAGCGCATATGCTGCCTTCTTAAATTAGTAGCAAGGTTTGTGGTGTTACTGGCATAAAATATGCACCTTCTGATTCCGCTGCACTCTTGTGCACTCTTGCTAGCAGGCCAGGTGATAGATAGATCATTTTTTTGACAAATGTAACACAGAACTTGGTTGATGTCTTTGATGTTCTATCAGTGTTTTGTATCAGTTCACAGATACATACCTGTTAATCTTTAAACCCTAACAAATTATATATGGTCTAATCTGTTTTATATGGACATGCAGATCAACATGTATCTTTTTCTGTGCTGCTACTCTATCTCCCCCACAGAACACACACACACAAACACACACACACACACACACAAACACACACACACACACACAGCACTCCGAGTATCTGAAGATCCAGTTGACCCCAGTTGCACTGCCACCCTGCAAGGCCTTTTGGCACCGGAGCCCCTTGGACAAGGATTTGTATCTTGTGGCAATAAAAAAGTCACATTGTTCCTGCAAAGCACTGTCTACACAGGTTGTCTTCCTGTCCAAACCAGTGTGCTATTTACATCTCACAGACACAAGCACAGCTAAGCTCCTGTGGTATTATCATGAAATGGCTACAAATAGAGCCTGTTCTGCCAGTAAGAAGACACTTTCAGAATTGTTTTAACAAAGCATGGGGGAATAAAAAAAGACTATAGATCAGCTTTAGTCTGTTTGCTCCATCGGTCTGCAATGCTTGGGACATCATTGATCAGACTTTGATTTCTGGGTCACCCAAAGGGGGATTGAGACTGTACCTGTATCAGAATTTCTCCTGTCAAATCTGATTCACCAGTTATGACTGATGCTTTGAATATTCAGGGTGCAGTTGAGAGGTTTCCATTACTGTTGGTTTGCACTTAGGTCATTTTCAGACAAAATTGGAATAATATTTAGGGGGCAGTAGAAAATACTATAACACTATAATAAGCGCAGTGTAAAAACTCCTCAGCTAACAGCACTATCAGCACCATAGATTGCCATCAAAGGGGAAAAAAAGAACACAATGAGTCACTGTGCTGAAGAGTTTTCCTGCACAGTATTTAAGTCTTGCAATAGAAGAGCAAAACATCAAGATCAAGAAAATCTAGTAATTAAATGATAAATAACACTAATTTCTCTGCATGGGATCAATAAACTTTATGTTTACAATGGAAATATTTGTAATGACAGCAGCAAGTTGCAATCTTGCACGATCAGCATTAGTTCGATATGATTTCCTTAAATGCTAGACTAGCAAACCCCCAGTGTTGGTCAGCTCAGTATTACAGAGATGGGAACTACTTAAAAAACTCAATATCTGTGTCAGTTATCTGTGTTCATGTTGATCGACCCAGTGAGACACAAAAGATCTAATTAGTCTTTTCTTTTATGTTAAATTGTGTGCTGACAGTCTTTTATTTTTGGCACTAAATAATCCACACTGACAGAATTCAAACTGAGCAAACAGAGTCATTTGTATCTTGACCTTGCTGCAGCCCTGAAGCTGAATTTCAGTAAAATAGGCATACGTATAATCACAATCAGCAATGCCCTCTTTATGACACCTACTGTATATCATAAGGGTGGAATTCTGTCCTGCCACTCTTTATATCTATCTACATAACTATCCAGAGTGTGTGTTGTTGGGTGGGTAACAGTTCTGAATGGGGTGAGGGCTGAACTATGCCAACCATGCCAGACTGCCAAGCTGTGTGGCTGGCAGGGAGAGGAGTGAAGGGGAGTGGGGGTCAGAGTGGAGGGGTCAGATTACATGCCTCTGTTCTCCGCTCATGGCTTCCCCTGGGATACCAGCCAGGTAAACTGTCAAAGCGCACTTCCTCTCTCAGAAGCGGCAGGCTTTAAAGGGCCTTAAACCCCAACCCTCCCCACCTCTTTCCTGCTGCCAGCCCCCCCCCCCCCCCCCCCCCCCGCAATCTCCTCCTGTTTTTACCCAGGACAAATCCACCCTCACATCCCTGCAATGTTCCAAGCCAGTATGGCTGAGGGGTTAGATAGAAATGTAGTAATGAGCATAAGAATATTCAGGGAAAAACAAACAGAAGTAAATTTTCATAGTCCAGTTAAGAATGGAAACTATTACTATCCAATGTGGGTCTTGAAGACAAACCAAGCAGCAGCTACACCGCTTGAACCTGAAGCCAATGGAGAAGTGCCTTAAAGTGCAATGTCACTGATGGCCACTAGATGCTCCAACTGACTTCCATTCAAAAAGCCTGGAATTTATTGCTCTGTTAATAAGATTTGAAGATTTATAGTAGCTTCGATGTCTGCCATGTGAGCACTGATTGACAGCTGTGATTGACAGTTGGTTCACCTGCTGCTCTTCCCGGCTCCGGGACTCACAGAGTCGGACTATTGTCACAATATTTCACTAACTTTAATGTTACCTGATTATGATAGCGGCCCTATTAGCCTAATTTAGCTAAAGTAGCTAACGTTAGCCCAAGGGCGCAGCACTTGGTGTTTCCAGTAAGCTAGCGTTAGCTTGGGTCCGAGGTAGTGGGCCATGTTTCCAGAGCGTGAAAGGCAACACCCAGCATTCCATATTTGGAAGCTCCTGGCTCCAAACAGAAAAGATGGTGCCGACCAGCAGCTGCAACTCTTGTAAACAAACCTTATCCAAACCCTGATGAAACCAGCCCTAAAAATCACTCAAATGTACATAAGCCAACTGCTGTAAATGATGATCAGACAGGTCTAACCCTTTTAAAGGGTTAACTGCATGTTAAGAAATATCATCAGTGAATGTAATCTAAGGTTTGCAGAATTGTGCCAATCAAGGGTGACAGAGTTGAACCAAAAAGTTGGTGTGGAAACTGTGATGGATGCTTACAATGGACAGTTTGGATAATAATTGTACTATTTGTCTTTTTTTCTCATACCAGGGGGTTTGTGTACAACCTGTCAGATCATCTGTCAGACTGCTTTTTAGCAATGAAACTGTGTTCCCAGATCTCAGCATTTAACTTGTGAATACAATGTTATTAGTAGCAGTATGATGGTCAAACCTACGAAGTCCCAATTCAGCAGCTCACCAAATATGAAACACTAAAATTCTGGATGAAATAATGTATACTTGTCAAACAGCACAAAATACATCAATCAACCATCAATCCTAAATTGTAATTATCAGCTTTTCTATCCTCAGAAGCTCACATATTTCCAGACTTTAATGTGGCTCCTCATATAGATCAATACTCTGAACCCTCCCCCATAGCTTGAAGTCCTTTGGCATTGTGATGCTGAGGTACAAAGCAAACTAAATCCTGTGAGTCAGGGCTTCTTTGCTGAGGCGGAAATGCGACATGGACAGGGGAGGGAGGAGGGGTATTGCTGTCTCACAATCCTTTCTTTCTTCTCTTTCTCTTCCCTCTCATCCAAGAAGAAGTGCCACTCAGCCTCTCCCTGGCAACAATGCGGGGAATCAAGTCAGTTCTTAGACTTTTGGCCTGAATTCAAGACTGCCATCACATTCCTGCCATGTTCCTCTCTTCTATAGTTTGACCTGATGAACTGCTAACTTGTACTTGCATTTTCATCATTTGGCTCTCTCTCTGTCTGTGTGGTATGGTGCAATATTCTAAATAAAAATGCAAGCATTGTTTGTGACAGTCCTGGATGAGGTGGGCAGCTTGTGTATTTTCACACCAATAAATCACTGAGTAATGTATACACATGTATCCTCAGTCCTGAAGCATAACAATGCCCTGATCTCATCTCAACAATCCTCAGGCTCTATTTATGTGACTAAGAGGTTCACTTCCTCTGATAGTTAAAGAAACAGATCTTATGAAGTCAAGTTAATGCTGCTAAACAAGTATTTGCTGTCCTGCTGCACAAACTGAATTTAATACATTGATAGTTGTCCATTTTTGCTGGAAAAAAAGTAAAAGAATAGCTGCCTTTTGATCTTTCAAGTTGCTCTGTGATCAAAAATCTTGAAGGTAAGAGAATGTAACTGTGTGTTTTGCAGGGTATGAAAGTATAATATAACATGACATAATGTATTGTTGAGTCTTGTGCCATATTGAGTTTTATGTATTTTAAAAGCCTATCTAGGGACGGCATTGCAAACTAGCTTTTGCTATAAATGCTGGGTTATGTGACATAAGTTCATGCTAGATACTTGTCCCTATACAAATAAACATTAAATAAAACAAATAATGAGTCAATGGTACCTATAATATTGCCATTAAAAAAAGTAGCTCTATGTAACAAAATATTCAAAGCCCAAAGGTACACTAACTAACTTTCTGAGGGTTCTTTTTTCAGCTCCAAAAACTACTAAGTGGACCTTTGACCTCAGATTATTTTGTTTTTGTTGCGTTTCTTTTCATTTTTTGACTGCAGTTCCCAAAGATCAACTTCCATGCTCAAGTAGCCCAGGTCATTTTAATGTTTAAGAACAAGAACCAGGTGGGTGTCTATATCTGATCGGTCAGTATCAGTTTTTTTAAATTTATTTATTTATTTATTTTTTGGTTGTTGTTATTGTTTTTTTGTTGTTGTTTTGATGTTTTATTATAACTGATTGAATTGATGGTTAGAGGAAACTGTAGTTTTCTCCTTGAATTTCTGTTCAGTATCAGCTCATACAAGCCTGATCTAAACATTACAAAATGTATTACTGGTCACCAATAGAGGTCCACAAAAACCATACTGTAAATCATCTACCCCTTAAGAGGAAGATGCCAACCATACCCCACAGGTAGCAAAAGTACAAGCACTACCAAATTCATCCTAAAATGGAAAAATGTTATTTTGAACTTGTTAAGACCTAAAGTTATGTGGGTCATTATAACAAACAAATCTGACAAATTATGCTTTGGCTGCCAGTGAAAACAAAGGCTCTGTGGAATATGCTTATCCTCAGGGAAGAATCTTTATTCTTGGCAGCATGGCAGGCCAGCATGTGATACTGAGTGAGAGGTGACACATACAGAACATAGTTTGACTTATCCAGTCAACCAGGCCACGCTGTAGGGCATGGGTTAGACAGGTGTATGGGAAGATTTTATATCTTCAACATACAAAAGTCACATTCAGAGATGTTTAAGTGTGTAAATAGTGTTAAATCAAAAATTTATCTTAAAACAATCAAATTTCATGAGATAGTTAATTGACATATAAACACAATGGATCAGCTTTATGTTATGGATTTCTAATGAATTCCGAGAAGTTTCCTGGAAATGAATGACTTTTTAAAATGGTATGCTGTGTATGCTGCTGACCTTACTTCACATCCAGATGTACCACTCCCACCATTCATGGTTGTAATTGCATCTTGCGGACACAATTTCTAGCTTTAATATTCAAAGATGCACACAACCAAGGCTCTGCAGGTAAACATGATGTGTGGAACTGCCATCATGTTTAAATATAAGCACTCCAGGCGAGCAGCAGCAGTGATGACTGTGAGGATGCTTGCAGCAAGAGAGCTTGAACAGAACATCTTATTGCAGCGGGTGTGTTGATATGTGATGCAGAGAGTGAAATATGCAGAGCGCACTCTCTGCATACTGCACTCCAGTTGTCTGCCTGAACTGGCTCATAGGCTTTGCTCCATTTTCATTGTTCGTCAAAAGCCCAAACCCTAATAGGGCCATGTGGTGATTGCACATACACAACATACCCAGACTGTTGATATGAGGCCCTCTCAGCCATAAGCAATGTGTCTGGTGATTCATTTCACTCCACTTAGAGCAGCATGTATGTTACACATATTTTTAGGCCCTTTGCTTGGTTTCATGGTCATGATAAACATTTGAAAGACAACAGACTCTGTGGCACCTTTAAGTGTCTCAGATTCTGCTGCTCTACTTTTAGCATCTTACAAAGTTCATTTTTCACAGGCTGCTCACAAATGTGTCAAGCTCAGAATAATATTCGGTGCCCTTCAACTGAAACATACACATCCATGACACTCACACACACACACACACACACACAAACACATACACACACACCGACCCAAAGTTACATAGCTATGTTCTCAGAATTACACAGAGATCATGTATTCATCTCAACTTTTGTCACAACAGACTCTTTATGACAATTTTACATATAGATTGGTGGTAGAGGAATGGTAATTGGGTCATTAAAATCCAAAGGCTTTATCACATTGGTAGCATAAATCAAATGCCATCCTGTACCCTTCATATTATATGATGTTTTATCATCCTTATGCCCCACCACTAGTGTGTCAAATACTGTTTTGGGTGTTAATTATTAGACACGAATCAAGTTTCCAGAGCTTTAATCATCTGTCACATGGACTACCTCCTTTTTCCCATCTTTATTGATGATCCTGTTTCTTTAATCAAATCATCATCATTTAACAACACAAGCTTCAGTCTGTAGAGTCACCATTGAGGCGTCATAGTTCTGCCCTCTCCGTCACCTGGCACTTTAAATAATCAAAAGCATGGCAGCCATGTGAACATAGCGTGCGGTCAGTTCTGACTGGCAGGTGCCAGGTGGGCATTACATCCCACAATTCAGTGCAGCACAACAGGGACTGCCGAACTGACAACAGCGACAATTAACAGCCGGAGATGAGTTGTGGTATGGGAATATTATAAGTGATTATTTTTAACTGATACACAGGGACAATACTGGACTTGTATTGCATCAATCCAATATGTTTTTGAATAATAATAAAACTCAGCTCAATCAGTCAAATTGTATAGTCATCCTGCTCCTTAGGTTATTGTAGGTAATTTTTAATTAATTCTAGCCATTTTTAAGCCATTGACTGTCAGCTTGCAGGGTTACTTCAACGCAGATATTCACATACATAAATATACAGTATATACTTACATAAAACAATTACCAAAACTATATACAATCTTAATAAATATTTACACACACAAATAGAAACCTAATGAATACCAATTAATATGTTGAATAAATAAATATATTCAAACAGTACAAATGAACTCCCCTCTACCCACTTCCCTCTTCTTGTTACCTTCCAAGAACTAATAATAAGTGTGTGCCCCCGGGGAATTCTTTTGTCTGAACACCCTGGGAGAAGAACAGGCAGTGATAGGTTTGTGCGTGACAGACAGATTTCAATTTACTGTTACAATTAGCTTAGCCTGAGTCTTACATTGGACTCCTCAATTAACAAATATTTTACTACTATCGAGTAGTGTTGGGCAGTAACACATTATTTGTAACGAGTCACATTAATATTATTACTTTTTTTCAGTAACGAGTAGTGTAAGGGATTACAGTTTGAAATTCAGTAATCACATTACAGTTACTAATCCCAGTAATGCCCCTTTACTTTTACACTTGAGGGTCAGCGTGCTCGCTGTCTTACCGGGATTAATGGAGCGTTTATATAAGTGTGGTCGCTGCAGTCAGCTGACAGATGCTTCAGAGGAGGAGAAATGCAACTTGCATTAATGTAGGCTTACCTGTGACTAACATTAGCCACAGGTATGCCTACATTCAGCAGTCACCTGATACTGGTTTAGTCAGAGTTGGAGGGTATATGAATCATACAGCAGAGATTGGGACTTCTTCCAAACTGTTTCATGCCTGCTTGTTAAACCACAAAAGCTTCATTTTCTATTTCTACATGTTAAATACAAATGATGCAGTGTGTGTGTGGAGGATTTTAAAGGCAACTTTGGAACAGCCCCATGTCCACACTGTGGAACACCAGACTCAAGCAAACTGCAATACACAAACAATCCACGTGTGTTCATTTAACCTGTGTACTAATATAGGCAAATCTGTGCATCAATTAACCATTTTCATCTAGTAATGATATTTACTATTAACTAGAGATCTAGTAACGGTGACCCGTCGTTACAGTGACAATAGCCCATTTTCCCAGTGACAAACAGGGAAGAATGTGACTGAATTAACATTCAATTAAAAGTCAATGACAACTAAAATAATATTTCATAAAAATACAGCTGAATTAAAAGATTGTTTTTATTACTATCCAATTTTATGGTTATTATATTTTTTCTCTGTATTTATTCACATGATTATTAATTTCATAATGTCTTATTTACAGTATTTATTCAATACTGAATACTTTACCAGACTACAATTCTGGGCAAAAAAAAACTATAGTTTTCCTTGTCACCAAGAAAATGATCTCATTAAAGGTAATAAATATTTGCACAAAATCCAAATATCAGCTGCAGCTTTATTCAAACCTGTTAGTATCAGTATCAGCTTATATTGGTCAAAAAATATTAAAGACTTTTTTTGTGTTAAGTCCAAATTTTTTTGTGTCAGGTGTGTTGACTCGTAACGTCTTGAGGCATCAATTGTTATAACATATTTACTGATGATGTCAAATGAACGGTGTAAGATTGCATCGGTGAAAGCCTGACAGACATGACCTTTCCTGTTAAAACACCACAGAGAAATGAAAATAAAGTAGACAATAGTGCTTTTATTTGGTCTGTCACTTTTGGCTGACCACTAACTTGGCAACACAAAAGCGTCTTTCTCCCAGTCACCATTATACCCATTACACCAGTTGGGGGACAAGAAGCTGTAAAAATGTGAGACCATCTGGAAGGCTCTGAGTTGAAAGGCTTCCACACCTGCAGCGACTGGAGAATCTCCTCTGAAGCTGCGAGCAAACCGCCACCTTAACAGGCGTTCATGGGCCGTCCCACAGACACTTACTGCCATGTTAAAACACTAATATCCTATTGACAAGACCAATTAGCACTAATGTGTGGTGACGGGCACCTCCCCCTGTTCTCACAGGGTTGTGTGGGGATGGGAGGCAGACAGATCAGACCTGGAGGGGTATTCAGTTTGTTGCAAATAGGCAACCTCACTGCTGGATGCCACTAAATCCTACAGACTACACCTTTAATGTAACTTGATAGTTTGGATAGCAAACTATGCATGCATTCACACTGTGTGTTGTTTGTCTACAATTACTGTAATTTACACAATATAAGTTAAAGTTCTACTTCATGCTCTGTCAGATTTTTAAGGAAAGAAGGTTTTTTACATTTCCAGAGTGAGTGAAGAAATTGGGAGAGAAGAGAGAGAAGTGACAAAGAATTGCAGGCTGTAGGCTAATGGTGTTGAAAGAAAAACGAGGTGAAAGTGAAGAAGAAATGACTGATTCATGATATAAAAAAAAGTTTATGGAGGAAATGGAAGCAGCCCTGGTGTCAGGTGATAGAGAGACATGAACAAATTCAAAGCAAGAAAACTGTAAAGGAACTTACATATGTATCTAGATGAATTACTGTTCTGGTAGATATTTTTAAAGGCAGAATCTGTTATCCAAATGTAAACTTAAGGGCATCCCCACTAACAAAAGTCAAAGCAAACCTGTCACAAAAGGATTTACAGATCTTTTCATACAGGTACTAACACTACACAACAACTCCATTCACATGATGTTTTCTTAAGCTGTTAAAAGGTTGACCTCAGTCACTGTACCCTAACAAAATAGGTGAGATGCTAGCAAAAAAAAAAAAATCTCTGTGAAAATATTTAAATACTGGGGAGACTATTTTCCCATTCCTGACAAAAAGCATGTTAGGAAACAACCATTGCATGGTGTGTAGGATGGACTTTAGTGTTGGTCATGGTGGGAAAAATGATGTTAACCAGCATGCTAAGTCGGTTAAACATAAGCACGCTTTCCTTTGGCAATGTATTTTTAACCCCCACACAACCTATTCTGCCATCATACTGTCTTGAGTTGTGCGGTGACATCAACACTCAGTCACTCAAGTCATAAACATGGGAATCTTTCCAATCTAAACTATCTATCCCACATGATGTGAAAGCAGCATAAGTTCAACAGGTGACACACACAGACACACCCCTTCTCTAAATGATGACTTAATGACCACCACCTGGGGGGCTGAAGCAGGGAAGCAGGTGGCTTCAGACAGGGAAGGAGTTACTCAGACAATTTCAGCTGCTTTAGTTTTGGGATGCAAATCTGAAACAATTATTGAGCATAAGTCACCTGGGATTCCTGGGGCAATTTAATAATATCTGATAAAGGCATCAAATCCAAAAAAAATAACTCAGGCCTCAGACATACAGTGATACAGCTAGTGAACTGCCACTGCCCATGAACACAGAGTGATGAGGCTGGTTGTTCAGGAATTCCTTGATGATGCCACCTCTTCAAACAAGCTTGCATCATGCCCAAATATGACACAAAATGGCCCTCACTGCTAGCAGAGCTGGAAATACACCTCCGCTTGTCATCATCAAGCTGAAGGGCACAAGTGCAGAGCGAGGGCACCAGTGGGCATGTACAATATCAAATGTGACAGATAGTTTTTCACCAGTAAAACAAGTCTGTCATGGTCCATTATTGTCAGTATCATTGTATATTATTGATGGTTTTTTGAAGGTAACCGTTAAAGCAATCTCAGCTGCCCCCTCCCTTTCCATGACACATTTTATTTGTTGTATCAGTTTTTTTCTATCACTAGTTGTTTAAACAACAAAAGCTGATAAGTAAGTCCTCAGTAATAACCTGTTACCACACCCAGCCTGCTTTCAGTCATAAAAATGCCATTACACTCCAGCAATATCGTAAAGAGGCAACATGTTGATAACCTGGTGTAAATGCCCCATCTCTTTCTAACTCTTCTGCAGCTGTTTCCACTGATCAACAAGGAATGAGAAACAGCAATAGTTATCATCATTACATCAGTAAAGAAAACACTGAAACCCTTACATGGAAACACATGGAAACACAACAGTGCAAAACAGCTGTGAGCATGTTTTTGATGGTTGTAATGGATGAAGATCTCATTATCACAGACCCATCCCCTGCTCAGCCCAAACATGCTTGTATATGATAAAGAAACACATGAACTTTTACAAAGATGACCAGTAAAGGAAGTCTCAGGTCTCATGTAATTCGTGTGTGAAGTGTGATCAGTTAGAGAAAGTTTACCTTGCGAGGCAGCTGGATTCTCAAGATCACAACAACAAGCGAGAATCCATCTTGTCAGTCTTCTAGTCATGCGCTTTTGTCCAAACCACCACAATTAGTGTCCTATAAGGATTCTCGCATGATCTCGTGATCTCACGAATCTAGCTACCTTGCAAGGTAAGACAGTGATAGACAGATGGTTCATCCAATCACCTGCCAAGTATTTTTGAAAGTGCCTGCCCTTTTCCAAACAGTTTCCAAGGATGTCTTCTCAGATGTTTCTTTGTAACAAACCATCTGGCGAGTCAGGTTAAGAGAAAGTGAGAAATATGTGATGAAGGATTGAGGGTTGAGAAACTGACCTGGGGGACACAGGCAGCTGTGGGGAGCTTCCCTCGCCTCCCGCGTCTTCGGTAGACGTGCTGCAAGCTTCTGCATGAGAGAGAAACAGGAAAATAATGTTAGAACTTACTGACATTTTAACATCCTGCTGCACCCAATATGCATTTTCTGCAGTCAAAACCCTATATTTTTACATTTATCCATGGAGCCCTTGACATTTGAGCCATCAACTGTCTTAAATGACTGTATGGACATTCTGCTTTTGACTTCATATTTTGGGGTTGATACTCAATGTCTTGATTAAGATATTCAATCTCTAAACAGCCCAGGTTACATGCAGTTGGTCAACAATGTCTTAGAATACTTAATTTCAGATTCACACTCACATGATTTGAAAGTGCGCAACCATCTTAATCTCAAACAGTCTTTTAAACTGTTTAGTGTTCAGAGAAATTCATCCGAAAAGTTAAAATAGAACTCTTGTCTGTTATTCTTCAACACAAGGCACAATATTAGTCTTTCTCGAAGTATCAAAGTGTGACGGTTGACCTCATTAGATCTACAAAAGCCTGCATGTGATTTGACCCTGGGCAGAATACAAAACCATCCAAGTACATTCTCCACAACATTGCAGTCAGTCCCACTGGTGGTGGTTACTAGCAGAGGAATGCCAGCACGAGCTGTTTAGAGGCCTGCAACAGGTGCTGAAGGGGATGTTATGAAGGCACTGTCATTCTGAGCGCTGCTGCAGAGTTCTGGGTACTGCCTATTACCTCAGCGTGCCTGTAATCCCAGGTCGTGGGATTGACAGCCAGGAATCGAACAGCAGGTCATTAAGTAAAAATGTGCAACATTACGCTTGGCTGTTTTCCTTGCATAATTCAAAAAAGTTGTTCTTACAAAGTGTCTTCTGATCACATCTAAAGGTGAAAGGGTTTATTCCAAAAGACCTCAATCAAAGACTGGACAAAAAGCTTGCTGTCATTAAGAGGGACAGGACATGAGGACTCAGACAAATAATCTCTCTTAAAGTATTGGTGATGTTGCACTCACGAAACACACAAAAAATGACATGGGGTAGTTATGTGAAGAATGAAAAAAAAACAGCCTAAGAGAAAAGTTCAAACTTTCAAACACCTCTGAAAACCTGGTAAATCATACATACACTGGGCACGATTGTGGGATTGTTTGTTGAGAAAAATGACTTAAATTGTTGGATGGAGCCTGACCCCAATTCCATCATTGGAAAGGAGGTTTCAGATGCTGTTAGGCAATCCAACAGGCACTCTATTTGAAGCATATTGAGGCCTTTCAAATCATCAAGGCTGAAGAGAAACCAAATGTTGATAAAACTGTAGGAACAACTAAAAAAAATGAAGGTCTTACAAGCCTTCCGTGAGTATTTTATTCCTAAGTATGGGGTTAGCTATAAAACACACTTAAAAATCTATGACTGGCTCAAAGTAAGGATTCCAAGGGTAAGTGCTCTCGTCATTCAAAAGTCTCATGCGGAATCAATTGTACGACTGCACTCGCAGACACAAGCTTCCCTTAACCCACTTAATATTATTCATGAATACTTCCAGGAATTTATTTGGTTGATACTGGCAGACCCCGCTTGCAACTGGAGAAGTCTTTAGTAAGACTGACGCAGAGAGCTGTGCAGACGTAGCTCTCAATGATCCAACCTGAACATTACTGGAAGACACGTTCGTCAAACTAGATAATGGTGATAATGCAGAGTGGAGATTCAGTTAAACTGCAGCAGTCAGTTACAACAAAAAGAGCTGCACCTTTAACCACATCAAAGGTCACAACTGACATAGTAGCAGAGTCTGCCAGAGGGACAGAAATGTAATGACCACACTTCAAAGACTGTCATTAGCCTTTTACTCATGTCTTCACATATACATTCTCCTCTGTCTAATGAGTGTGGTAGCAAAATTATACCCTGATTTTGCTCTGTAGACAAAAATAATCCAGTGAATCTAGATAAACTTCAACGAGCAGAGCCAAAGAGCCAGCATTTCTGTAATAAGAGTTAGCTAACAGGAGGCTAGGTCAAGCAAAGAAGAAACTCTGGATACAGCTGAACTTTTAATCAACCAGTTGCCCTAGGGGCACAAATAAAATAATTGATTGATTGATTTTGAGTACATACTATGTTGGAAGTCTGACTAAATGAATAAATACTCAAAAATGCTCGCATGCAGACTAAATTAAATAGATTTTTAATCCTTTCTCTCTCTTTATTGACAGGTTTTTGGCATGGTTACATGTTTCTCAAATTTTTTGATTGTATGACTGTATGTCCACAGATTTTAATACACCAGAAATATCAGTAGATCTGTTCCAGACATATAAAAACTGTGTTCTGAATTGTGGCACTACAGCTCACTACATGCTTTGGGTGATGAAAACAGGACGTAATGTGATGGTCAGTGGGTTAGTTGTAAGCTTTGACTTGGCCCAGCTTTTTTAGCTTGTAAAGTGATGGTACATTTGCTACTAGCATTTCCTGTTTTCACTGTAATCATGGATACAGACAACATTCATGGATTTGTTTTGATACTGAAGAAAATATCTGAACGTGAGGATCATGAGGTGATATCTGAAGTGAGAGGGAGTGTGGAGTGTGTGAGCACAGAGACAGAGACATCAGAGGTACTGAAATCACTGGAAAGTCATTGTTTCCAGGACTTTGTGTGTGATGTCTGTGTGGATTTGACTGAGTTATGAATCTGAGAAGAAGGGGTGCAAGTTTTGATGCAAATTACGTCAATCAAGTACCAAGTCTTAAGTGTGGTGCTGACTGTCCCATAATGCAATGCACATTGAAATTTGCAACCAGCCACAATTTTTATTCCAGCTGTGTGTAGCTCCTCCATTTCTTGTGAACTGCATTGTGAGACAATGTCAATACTGACGTCACAGAACATAGTTCGTTTATTCTTTGTCCTACACACTGCAGGCTCAGAATTAAACTCAAATTTGTATGTAAGTATGGAAATAACAGCTCACTTTTGGAACTCATCATGTAAACCTGTGAGGGTTAACTCAGCCAATGATATTACTTCTTTCTGTAGCTCACAGCTCTGCATCCTAATAGGGATATTCTGTGTGTTACCAAGGTCATACCATGATATCCTACAGCCTAGTTCTGATGCATAGCATATACATGTAGAGCAGCTGGGGCGCTCAGTCTAACTAGGAAACGGGGGTGAGATGTGTGTGTGTGTGTGTGTGTGTGTGTGTGTGTTTGTGCCTCTCTGCCTGCCCCTCTTAAAAATAGTAACCTGATGCCAGAGTTTTTGATGTGGTTTTAACATTCTATTTTAAAGGGATGACAAAACCTTTTAGTATCCTGTAGTCTGATTAACAGTAAGACCTGGCACTGCTGCCCCATACACCTCCTGTTATGGTCTTTCAGTCCTGGCCTTCCCTTCACTTCATGGAGAGCCAAAGTGAAGTGAGTGTTCCAGAAGTAAGAAACCTTATTCGAAATCACATCATGAAATTGTGCAATAATGCTAAAAATCTAGCACTACAACATAACCTTGCTCAAGAGTATGTTGCGTGTTCACTCATTTCTCTACACAGAGTTTGCATAATTCTAAAATATGATGTAATTATGGGCCAAATCCACAAAGAATGGATTGCGCCTGCTAATAGCACCGTGAATTACGCAGCATTTGCACCTGCAATCTGCCCTATTTTAAGGTTCTATTCACGAAAGACGTTGCTTTAATGATATGCTGGCACAAACAAACCCATAAAGTTTTGCAGAGTGCAATTTGCCCTTTTTTCGTGTCTGTTTGAGTGAATGGAGCTATTTCCAGAGTTTCAGGCTTTTCTCAACATTTCAACACACAGATTGGTCCATAATGAAAACTGCAGAGAGCACAAAATCAATCACAAACCAACTTGCATGTGTTTTGCTTCTTTTACTTCTCTAGTATTTCGCATCTATAACACAATCTACTGGAATGTCAAATGTCAAAATACAGCTATTAATGGGACTCAAGCAGTTCTGAAACATGTTAGATCAATGTCTGAATAATATTGTTCAGGTGTTACTGAACGTATCCAGGATTTCACAGAAACATCAATACTGATGTTCTGTTTGTTGCCCACAGCCGGCAGTGTGTCACAGCTGACTGCAGCGTCACACAGCAGTTGAAATGATAAGTGCGTCTCCAACTTGAGAGAGAGTGCTCATTTACACATGCGGCACAGCAGTGGTAAATTCATTAACACCGGATCGTTCAGGATCTGACAGTAATTAATATTCTGTGTTCTGCTACACATCTATACAGGTCAGCTGTTACACACAGATTCCAGGTTTATATGGTAGAATAGTTTGTAATAAAGCTGAACTTATGAATGAATCCTGAGCTCCATCAGAGCTGTCAGGATGTTTTTATTTTTAAGTAGCTGAAAGTCCGAGATAAGCCTACCACCCCATACCCACTTGATCCCCCCAATGTCTGACTGAAGATTTCATCCTTGATATCTTTCAATATCAATTCAATATCATTCAAGCCTCACAAGCTTGAAGATTTGAAGAGAGAGAGAGAGAGAGTCAGAGAGAGAGAGAGAGAGAGAGAGAGTGAGGAGTGAGTATGTGACAGTTAACACCAACTATCTGAAGATGCTAATAACTCGCGTACCGTTATTGCGTGTGGTAATTAGCACTGGTCTTTATTAATTAGATTGTTTTTGCAACAAGGTATATTTGCATAGAAAGGGGCCAATTTTGTGCCAAATATATGAATATTACCTAATTTGCATACATGCAAATGGCACAGGTACACCATGATACTATTTGCTTGGCAGCACAGTTTGCGGGGCATTTCACCCCTTGCGGGTACTTTGTGAATTACACACTATCTTTTTGTCTCATTTGCACAGGTTTAGCGGCCGCAAAAGCCGTGCAATTGTTTTGTGGATTTGGCCCTATGTTTTTTAAAGCTGGAGTACGTGACTTTTGTCTCCCCCCTCTGGCAGTGAGAGTAAAGGGGGATGCTCAGCCATGATTGCCTGACACAGGCATGCAGCATGCTCACATATGCGAGATTGCAAAATTGTTTTGAGCGTCACACAACCCGTGTGAAATGATTTGTTTCACTATCAGACTTTGATCCATTCAGTCTGATAACATTTGGAAAGTGCAGAAGAGCTGCATGATTAATGGCCAACAGCACAGGAATGTCGTGCCCAACATTTGATTTAAAAACTTCAGGTCCTGTGAAATACAGAGAGATTTATCTGGCGGTGATAATTTAAATCAGCATTGTGTGACCTCGTTTGGCAAGTGCTTGACATAATGGATGTTCATTTATATGAAAAAGTTCAGCACTGCAGGTTTAATATTTCTGTTTTTAGTTACTTCTGGTGTTGTTCCCTCAAACCATCACCACCACAGATTAAACATAAGCTTGACAGGCAGAAGTCTATGAAAGTCTATAGCTGCAAATATCAAAATTAAATTGAATTCAAATTTCATTTACCATTTGTATGCACACAAGGTTTTTTTTTAATTCAATTTATTCTAATCCAATCCTCTTCTAACGTTAATGAAAAGGATAAGATAAAAACAGTTGCGATAGCATATAACACACAGACAGCCCTGTTTTTTGAATGCTGACCAATTAATAGTTATGTAACTTTTATCAAGTTAACAAAGGTAGTGGAACTGTGGCAAGCATGGATGTGATGTCAGAACTTCATGCTATGCTAAGATTTTGAGGCCTCTAGCAGTAGTGTGAATTCTCTAAATGTATCTAGCAGGCACACTATTAGCACTTGGGTGTCATCAATCACACAGTCCTAAAGCATTTAATACTGTGTCGTGAAACGTCTTATTGATTCTTTTCTTCTTGACAGCGATCTTGTGTTTTCATCAGGAAAAGTCACTTATATTTGCTCATTGTAAATCCTTACTGTGCTGTATATCTTTACAACATCTCCAACTGTCAGCGTGCCTGTTTAGTCTCAAGCTCAAGTGTAATGTGTCATTCAGGTAGGTGAAAGTAGTGACTCTTAGTGTGTGTTTATGTGTGTGTGTGCAGCCATCACTAACTGTGCTCTGACAAAGTGCAGAGGTTCTTTGAGCACTTCTACTTGAGTGTGCTGCTTGCATTAGGCTGTCTGATTAGCACATGGGTCATTTATACTCCCAGATACACACACACACACACACACACACAAATCATAGAAATATATATGCATGTATTTGTGTTTGTGAGGTCTACGGAGGGCTGAGTTGCAGTCATACATACACACAACACAGTGTATTGGGTGATAGGTCTGTGGGGAGCTGAGTGAGGAAACCAGTGCAGGAGAGACTGTATTTTCACTTTTCTACACCTCAGTACGTGGCCTGCAGCTCCCATCACGTCTCTGCACTCACTATGTGCACCAGGCTAATGCCAGGCCTGCAGAGAGCACTTTGTGGTTAATTGTAAATGTTAAAGGGGCCATGTTTAGGGCCAGATAACGGCAGAGTCGAGGGGGGGTCAGGGGTCAGGGTGTTTTCAGGGGTGTTGTTAAGAGTATGGCAGTTATTTGGGTGAGGTATGACTAAATATAAGGACCTCACAGGGCTTATTCTTAACTTGGACACCTGTTGAGAATATACCCTTGCAGTTTGAAGGGCTGTGGGCTGAGAATATTACTTAGCAGTGACATCAGTTATTCCGTTTCAAAGAGAAGCTTTCACATTGTCTACATGTTTTCAGAGGCCTTTGAGAAATAACATCTACAGGAAATAATTTAAAAGGTATACTTCAATATTTTGGGAAATTAATTTCTTTCTAGAGTTATGACGTGGTTAGCCTAGCTTAGCATGAAGACTGGAAACAGGGGGAAAGAGTTAGCCTGGCTCTTCACAAATCTCCATGATTCCTATTTAAAACATACAAATTCAAATATGGATCAGAAATATATAGTTTCATCAGGTTTCAAGGCAGAGTAATTCCCTAAAACAGCCGGTCACTGTAGTTTTTAGCTAACGCTACTCAAACAGGAGAAAATTGTGTATGTTAGGGACTATTTTCAGTGGCGGATGAATCCATATTTGGTGCTCTAGTGAGTACGTATTTCTGGCAGCAGGACAGTGTGTGTGGGATTGAGTCAAAATAAACTACAGTGTGTGTTCATGGTGATAACATTAAAAATATAGAATATCACCACACCCTCCTTTTCAAGAGAATAGATTTGTATACCATGTGGAAATGAATGGAAACCAGTGCATGACTGGATTAGTAGGAGTATGCATTTGCAAATGTGATGCAAATTCACTAGAAACATTACTCAACAAACTAAATGATTCTGCCTTGATCCAAATGTAATTGAAATAATAATAAGGACCCTCTCTGTGCTGCTGGAAAGGGGCACATTTTCCATAACAGAGGAAACTGGCCATCATTGAAGGAGACAGGGAGATGGATTCTGGACAGTGTTGGGTGAAAGTACCACAGACAACTCTCTCTCTCTCTACAAAAGGCCACATCTGTGGCTGTATCCCATTAATAATGGCTATATATACATGCAGAGCTAAACAAAGAGGCAGGCTGCATCGCCCCAGGCCTGTTTGGAGATGAAGACAGAGAGATCCTCCTCACTGGGCCCCACAGAGGAGCTCCACAGCCAGGCACTGAACCAGGACTCTGTTGCATCTTTAATGGGATATAACTGTTTCTTTTGGCTGCACTTACCCCACCATGTTATCTTTCTCAACTTCATTCATTGTCTGATGTGTTTATCTGACTGTACTGCTTTTCACTGTTCACTGCTGTTGTTTCATTGACAGGTATTTACAATTGCTGTCTCCACTCATAGCTGACATGACTTTGGTTGGCAAATCCAGAGTGTTTCAGTATGTACTGATAACACTGGTACAGGTAGTGTTTCTAATCTGTGGTTCGGGACTCAAGTCAAATCTCTCGGTTGACAAGATGATTAAAAATATTAGTTACCAAAAATCCAACAAATTTTTAAGTGTTTTTATTTCTTAAATTTAACTTTTTCCCTGTAATATACTAAATATGTTCACCTGTTCAAATGGTTGAACTGCTCACAGCTCATGTCTACATATACTTTCAACATAAAAACTCAAAAAAACTTGGTGGTGCTGCCCACTGACTCAAGGACTCAAGGTATGGATATCTGCCAAAACAGACACAGACATACAGTAATACATTTAAACACTGGGCTGTACACAAATGATGCACTCTTTTAGTTAAATGGATGTGGAAAATATAATTTGCAATTCAAAGGGCTTCCAGTGGCACAATGAAATTAAGGTTCAATTTTAACCAAATGTCCTCTGATGGAAGGAAATATTAACTTGAAGGAAACCAATAACTCTCATTTTGATTCCCTTGCGACACGGAGGCACAGTTGTTTTCTACTCAACTACGTTAAAGTACTCTACAAGAGTACTCCACCAATTTAGCATTGCACTCCTGTAATATTGACGCATTCATGATAGACAGTTTGTAATGCAGCAGAACCAGAGATATTGTCTTGTCTCATGCATTCTTCTTTATTGTCAAAACCTGGCGCCTACATTACCCACAACGCAAGTCAACTGCCGACAGCGTGGTTAGAAATTTGGTTGTGCTATGCTAGTAGCAGCCTGGAGCTGCTAGCCTCGAGCAGAGGTGAGGAGCAGGATACAGAGGTCTGGTAACCTTACTTCTTTCTAACTCCACACTCCCAGATTTGTTCCATTTTCAAACTTGTAGTCTTCAGCACCAACCAACGGTGACTCAAGTGACATCGCACGCTGTTTATCAGATTTCATACAGCTCCCTCTGGAGACACAAAAATCTTTATACTACTTTTTATACACCTGAAAACAGACTTTGATCTGTAAAATCAAGTTCCCCTTACCAATTCTATACAATATAACTATTATGAGGTACCAGGTTTATCTTTTTTTTTTTTAAAATGATGCATGGAAACACATTGTTTAGGAAATTAACTACTTTGTCATGTGCCAGAATAGTGGCAATATGAAAAAATAATTGTCCAATCAGAATTGAGTATGTCAGTTCTGATTGGATTGTTGCATTTTTGTATCTTTGTATGTGTGAGCATGACTTGGGATAATAACCTGCGATGAGGAGAGGACACTGAGACTATCTTAACACTTTGAACGAGACTGAAAACTCTCCAAATGTTATTATTTTGTCAGTGTGATAAATTATTATTCAGCTCTTCAAGCTATCAGCTTCTTCTCTAATTATTGCATTAGTTAAAATAGTAGACTCAGGTTAACATATGGAGAGCGCAACACCTCTCTCCCCAGTAGGCGTCCTGTGCTCTTTCCTTCCCTGGTAAGTGCATTACACTGGCTCTGGTGAAAGGGGTTGGGATGGGGGTGAGGGGGTTGCTTCTGTTAGGCCAAAGCAAATGGAGGACGAGAAAACAGGATCCTGCGGGACTTCAATCACTCTGGAAGAGCTTGTTAGTGTAGCTGTGGAAGTGGTCAATGAAAGGGCAGCACAGAGGGCGTCTTTAGGAGCAACAGATGTGAAAGGCTGGGATAGAGCTCCTAACATGTTATCTCAGCACAGATTCACAGATGATGTGTCTATCTTGCCTAATCAATGAGTCGATTTAACACAAGTCCTATAGCACAAACTTTTTTCTTTTTTTTCAGAAGGATTGCAGTACTACTAATTACTTTTTTTTTTTACTTATATGATATTTATTGAAGAGATTTAACTAACAGGTAATTCCTCATAAAACCAAAGGAAACAACTAATACACTTTAACAGGTGCTTTTAGGCTCGTTTCAGGTACTTTTTTAATCAATTACTTCTGCTTTATTATTAACTTCTAACTCCATCAATACCAAAAACTGAAAGTGACATGAAATGGAACTGCAAACAACAAACCATTATGGAACTGAATCCTTACCTTAATTTTGACTGAAAAGCTCAAAATTAAATAATAAAACAATAAAGAAATTAATTCATTTATTCATTAACAATGATGTTATTAAGACTTTCAATGAGATTTGACAGGAATTATTTTTGGATTGTAATAAATCAGTGTCATGCGCTCAGTTTAATGGCTTTTTAATTAGTTAAAAAATAAAATTGACCAAATAACATAAAAGCCATCCCGTAATTTATACCTGAAAAAAATGAGTTTTTCAATGAAGGGAAAATTCAGGGAGGCTTTCATGCTAGTTGGTAAGGGGTTTTTACCGCTCAAAAAACAACAACAACCTTAAACTGTGCAGATAATCCATTTAAACTCTTTAATGTATGAGAATCCATTAGTCTGGGGTAAACTTAATTAAATGCCTGAATACTTAATAAGAAAATTCTTAAAATATAAGTTTGCACCTGAAAATATCACCCAACGTCACAAAACACAAAAACTCCCAACCTCAATAACACCTTAGATTGATAATTAATTAATGGACAAAGTAAATGAGCTCTGGTTACCATAACAAACGTGTTTTGTTGTTTCATGGTGTACGGAACACTTGTGGAATGAAAACGGCACTTTAGCAGCAGCGGGTTACTAAAATTACTAAGTTTTAAGTTTTCTTCTAAACTGAAGAAATTCATTTATAATTCAGTTATGACAGAGCCAAACCTTTGGTCTCTTAATAGACAAAGTAAGTTTTGCAGGAAAAACAAATTCCCTTTCATAAGATCACATATTCCTCTTTCTGATACCTACAGGAGTAGTTTGTATACGTGTGAATGTAAGCGCTCACCTCCTCGAGGATCTGGTCCAGTCGGCCCAAGATAACGGGCTCCACCTGCTCCAGAGACAACATCCACGCGGAGAGCTGCGCGTCCCGTTGCTGCTGCTCCAGACTTACTATCCTGGACTGCAATTCCGACGTCCGGACAAAAACCACAATGCAAACTCCAAGGCACAGTAGAGATAATGCCATGCAAATCGTTACACCAGACAAATCTCTCCAATTTCTCCACTGCGGCTTTTTTGAAGGGTTCTGCTGCTCGGCGCGAGTCCTCCTGTCCTCACTCGCTTTCTCAGCGACTCCCCACTTCTGATCCTCTTCCATTTTAGATATCTAATTCTGGTTTTATCCACTCGGAGATCCCTATATTCATCAGGTGAATAGAAATCCTGACGACCTACAACTCTGGAGCTTGTGAGAGGCTGTCTCTCTCTGTTGGGGGGGAAAGTTTTGCAGATGTCCCTTTTCTTCTTCAGACTGTCTCCAAACTACCTTGCTGCCATCAGATGAGCAACTACATCAAAGTTAGAAAACTAGACATTCTGCTGTTTGTCAGGAGTCAGTCAGTGATGTTCCCGCTTCACAGTGACGGACTCTTACTCCTCTGTGTCCTGCTCCGCTTGTCCCATTAGCTACTTCTCCTCTGAGTGATCCCACAAGTCAGCCGTCAGTGCGCGTCTCTGAAACTCGATCTAGCCTCTCTCTCCTCTGCACAGCACTGGATGCCGCGTTCCCTTTGCTCACACTACATGCTCCTCCTCTGAGTGGCTTTAGGTTAAATGCCGGGGCGGGATTCGTGGCGGTGTTGCTGCCCCCTTTGATCCGCGCACTTGGCGAGGGATATTTTTAGGGTGCGCAAAGCCAGGACGCACAGTCACACAGCCGGCATAGTGAGGCCCGCTGACAGTACTGCACAGCTCCGGACCAAAAACAACGCAGCACTCTGCCGCCCTGAGTCCGGATCTGCTGGGTTCACTAAACTTGTGTCCAAAAATTCATGGAACACAACATAATTTCCACCAGACTAGAGACAGCATTGCTCACCTGTACTAACACCAACATATGTACTTTTTTTGGTTCTTTGGTGCCAGTAATAAGTTACCTTTTATATTATAATAATACGTAACCACCGCCGGAACCACCACAATGCTACAAAAATCAAATAATGGATTAAGGGAAACCTGGAAATTGAAGATCCCCTCCAGACATGTTTTAAAACATATAAAAGTACTCTGCTTTAAATAATAATATTTGTCTGGTATGTTTTTTCCACAAAAAAGTTCAATTACCTAGTTAGAAATTCTTAAAATGGTATCTACTCCTTCTCTCTCATTAAATATCCAGAATCTATGAATAACACAAGATGACTCCTACTTCACTGTTAAGTCCGTTCTCAGTGTTTGTGCAAACACTGAGAAACACTCTTTGTGCTTTGTGTGTGTACCCTGCCAACTGAAAGTTGCCATCAGGTAAGATGAACAGACCCCAAAACCAGAATTTGACACACTGCATCACTGCAGGACAGGGCCTCAGCATTATGATGCAGAACCCAGCTCAGCTGAGATAACAAATTACCAAGCCAATTAACTCCACAGTGAAACTGGGAGTTTTGGGGCCGATGGGGTTCTGGGGCCAAGGGGCAGTTACCAGTTTTATCAGCCTTGGTATATTGAGTTGGTCTGTTGGTATAAGTCACCTGAACTTTGTTATCTTTACATTAAAGACCACAATGGAAATAGTCTTGGACTTTATTGTGTCCTCATTAACCATTTTGTGGTTCTGATTTAATGTCTTCCTTCTTATAAAGTCAAACAAACTAAAGCTCAACATCAGTGAATGTGGACAGACTTCCAGCTAGTGAACATAACCAGCCATTGATTGAAAAAAGTTTTGTTTTTGTTTTTTTGCAATTTTCCAATTCAATGTACCTTAAATGAGTATGACACCACTTTGACTTGAGCTTTAAAAGGTACACTCCGGGTATTTAGTATCGTATTTCCATGAAGTTAGAGAACCTGTGAGATAGACAGATTGAAAAAAGAAAGGTCAAAATCTGTGCAGCAGAGGCCAACATATCCTGATGTTTACTGCCTAGTATGGGTCAAGCTCCAAAAACACTGGAACCCCTACATTTCCCATGATGCAACTCAAAGACATCTTTCATTAGATCCCGGTTAATATGCCTGATAACAACCCACATCTTTAACACTCCACTTCTACAGTTTTTTAACAAAGGCTTTCGGTTATATATTTGAAGTCTCTGAGACCTGATGACACGATGTAATCAGAGCTGTTGTCTAAGAGTAGAAGACATTATAAAACTTTCACAGTCTGAATAGCGGTAATTATACCTCCTATTAGGTAAACAGTTTTTCATTTGTAAAAGCAGTGGAATGCCCATTTACATTTTTGACCTTCATTAAACTAGAATGGTCACTTCAGACCGTTGTTGGTTATGTAACAAAGCACACTGAAAGGGTCATTTTAAGACAAGGTAATAAAACATTTGCTACTAAAACATTTGGCCTTTAGACTTTCAAATATTCATGATCTGACATTTAAACCCACTCTGAATGACTACTATGAACAATTTTACACTTTCAATCTAATGACTAGCTTGCTTGTTATATGTCAGCCTTAAAGGAGAGAGTGAATCCTGTTCCTCGAAATATTCTGTTTTGTTGAGTGTGTCTGAGGTGAGTCCAGTTGTTGTATCTCCATTACATCTAGCCCAACCCTGATCATTAACAGTCACTTTTGAAGACGATGTTGCATTTTAGTTTTATGACCTGCTTATCTCGTACACGACACAAATACATATGATGTAATGTAGCCTTATTGCGGCCAACACAAACCTTTAATCTGCCTCTCCCATCCAGAGAGGAGAGATGAAGATCTGCTGGGTCAAGGTACATATCAGTTCAGGAGGAAACAGTCTTCTGTCTCCATTTCACCTGTCTCCATTAACAACTATGTGTATATATATATATATATATATATATATATATATATATATATATATATATGCCCAATATATATATATATATATATATATATATATATATGCTTTTCATCAACATTTCTACTGGATTTAACACAAAGCAGTTTGACTCATTCAACAGTGTAATTTATTTGTCCCTATTACACTAACACAAACTAATCAAGATGTTTGTTTTCATGCACTTTCCTAGTTTATATGATACTATTCTGCTATCATGCTTATTTTGGATAAATAATGATCAAATTAATCAACTTTCGACTTTTCGGAAACTTGAAACATGAATAGTTCTAGTTCTTTTATCAAGAGAATAAGGTTTGTGATAAAGATTCTCCTCCACCTCATATTAATGAATGTTAGGATATGTGTGAATTCATTCAGCCATGGAAGTCACTCCTACACAAAGCATGACTCATAAATTAGCAGCTGGGCCACTACATTTGCAGCTGATACCAAGGACGAAGATAATAAAATTTATATTTTCAGGTCACATTGCCACTCAGATTAAATATCCCCCATGAAGTTAAAACAGTCCCCAATGGACACTGAGTCTACAACACAGCAATTAACAAACAAGCAGATAAATTAGTAAAGATTGATTGAAAATTACATGATAACAAAGTGATAAAAGTAGCTTATGGTTGGGGAGAAGCAACGTATGGTTTTACGGTTGCAAAAGTTAGTTCGCACCTGAGTACGATTGCTGTGTTCAGATCTGCCCAAACGAATCCAGGGAGGAAAACCAACCAGAGTCCCAGTCAACCAGACTAAAGAGTGCAGCTCTGAAAATGGCCTGCATCAGACTACATTCACACCAGAGTAGTCCATCACTGATTCTGGACTTCACTGGAACAGCTGCTGGAAGGAGCTGCTTGGTTTCTGCTGCTGTTTTCAGTGTGTAGATGAATTCCTTCTCTTCCTGGTTGCTGGTCCTCAGAGGGTACGGGCCGGTCAGGAGGAGAAGACAAACAGTCCTCCCTCTCTGACCAGTTTGCTGCTGTTTTTTCACCCACCGTTAAATAAATAACAGTGTTCAGGTCAGCTCTGCTAGCCTTTGAAGTCCTCGTCTCCAGCCCATTAAAGCACAGGCTGAACACAGCCTGCTGGACTGCACCACTTTGACTGACTCTCTAACTAAGTCCGACTGAGCTGCATCTGTGTGTTGTAGGCTAAATATGCAGCAGATAATGTGAAAAATCATATCGGTACAGTCTTCTACTCATTAAATCTGATGGACTTTGATATTTATTGTGGAAGCCGTTAACCTCAATATATTCTCACAAGATACTTCGTTATTTTTTCTTTTAGTTTCTCTATGGGTGTCAGTATTAAATATTGTCAGTATCAGTTGGGAAAATTATCAGACATGGTCCTCAACAAACATACAACTTCACTCCTACTTTCCAACTGTGTTACTGAACCAGTCCAGTGTCCCTTCAAGACTCATATTGGATGAATCGGTAGATTCAGTGCCAGTGCAGGTAGCAGTGTGCCAACTAGTAGTGGATTAAAACAAGTGAATCACTCATGAGCCAGTATAAACACTGAAAGTTGAACAAATATGAAGAAAAGAGATTTTTGTCTGACTATTGTTGAATACATTCAAATATCACAGCTTTTGTTGATTTTGACCTGGAAGTGATGGGAAAAAGGCTTTTATTTTATTTTATTTACCACTATGGAAGTATAAAGGTTCCTTTCATGTGAGAAGCTCCCTTGTCTGGCTTTTCTGAAATAAATTCCACAATCACTGCTTTCATTGATTTTGAGATGAATTTGCTGAGAAAACACTATTTTCAGCACTACTGAAGTTCAAATAGTCATTTCTGGAGAATCTCCCAGAACCCAGTTTTTACAATAGAAACATTGAAAACTGGACAAATATGAAGAAAACAGGTTTTTGTCTGACTTTTCTTAAATATATGACAGCTTTCCTTGATTTTGACCTGGAATTGTTGAGAAAAGGCCATCTGTCCACCATGGAAAAAATTTCAAAATTGCAGTGCACCACACATTTTGTAGCTCTTGATCCTCTCCACAGGGACTCCTGTTGTCTTTCCAGGAAAAAGCGGGAAGTCCTGGACTTTATTATTTTATTTATTTTATATGGAGGTGGTCATATTGAGTTACTACTATACTCTATGATAATGGATGATATCTTTAATGAAACACATACAGCAGTCAATCATTGGAGTAGGCTCAATGCATTCAGTTCAGTTATTTAGCACAACTATAATTTGGACAGATTCCTAAAATGCTCCATGTTACAGACCCATCGTCACATTCCTGATGCAAAACAGAAGAGGTCACTGTTTTAATGTGTACGTTACTGTTGAGATTTTACAGCTAGTTGATAGTTTGAACATGTGTTCATGGTCTGCAGGGCCCTCTGCACATAAAGGTTTGATCCACTGACCATTAAAAAGCAGAATTAAAATTTTATAGCCTTTCTGTTTTATGTGGTGGCTTCCTCATAACACCATGTGGGTTAATCCCTGAAATTGAAGGGTGCAATACTTTTAATAATTCCACAGTGCAGCTTGACCATAAGATGATTGAACAGACGGTGGACCTCATGCAATGGCTCGTCTAATTGCATGTATAAAAAAGCACATGGGTGGTTGGCATAATGGCATTATGGTCTCAGGTCAGCATAGAAGGCTTCATAAAAAGAATTCATAAAAGAATTTCCTGTCTTGTGTCTTTGCACTGTAATTGTAGTCAAGACCAAAAGATGTCCCTCCGACTGTCAGCCACATCTTAGGACACCATGCGCCTACAGAGGTTTATGACGACGGCTTGATGGGCCCAAATCCCTGCGTAATGATGCCATGTGCTGCAAGCCCTTGTAATTACAACATGACTCGGTGTGGCCAGCTGGCTTTGTGATTCTCCGAGCTAAAAAACACACTTTGAAAATGATCCTCAAAATGAAAGGTACATTTATTGCAATCATGGGATTCTTTCAAATTAAAAATGACTCATCCTGCTGTTATAACAGCTGTGATAGAAATTGTAGTTGTAAAGTGACTCGAGAATGAGTCTACCACTTGTTTTCATGCAAACTGATGCAGGTAGATGTTTCAGTCTGACTGCATTCATTTGACATTCAAGGACCTACTTCAGTCTTGTCAATATAGTATATGTCATGGCCTCAGCTGTGTATGAGCTAAATATTACAAATACAGTATCATCCTGTATATATACAGTAATGGGAGTGTCAGAAATACCTTTGTTCTAGATTAATATTTTATATTTCCTATTTTACAGTAAGAGTTGTATGGATGTATTGTTGGTATTTGGTCACGGGATCATCAAGACCTAATAATTCCTACTGTGGGAAACATTAATGTCTGCACAAAATTACATGGAAATCTATCTAATAGTTATCAAGGCAAAAGATTTCAGCCTGAACCAAAAAATGCCAACCTGCACATGGAAACATCAGGAATCACCAAAGTAATTAAGATACACTCCCCTCTTTTATTGTCTTTTTACATTGTTACTGTTGTTCCTGCTGTGTTTGGCTGTTATATGAAAAAATCAATGCTAATTTATACAATGACTTTGAATTCTACATGACACAAGGAGATTGACATGAATATCTACATAAAATTTCATGGCTATCCATCCAACGCTTGTTGAGATATTTCTGCACCAAAGTAGTGACCATAGTTTTTCTAAAACTGAGAGAAAAACATTGCCACCTTTGAGGGGTTTGCAGATAGCAAGCAATTGACGCCAACACCTCTATTGTTTTCAATTTGAACACGGCAGCAGCAAGGAGAAGCAGGGCGATTGCCTCTGCTGCCATCAGAGTTGATAAATGATAGTTCGACTATTTTCCAACTTGCCATCGCAGCTCACTATGTGACCATGGAAACCAGAGAAAGTATAGCAAGTGAAAAGATACGGCGGTTAATTTTACTGATATTTGTGCCCTAGATCGAAAAATCAATGGGAAGAAACAGTCATGGAGCAACATCATCTTCAATGTCTGATTATACAGTCTGGGCTCATAACATTTACGATATCAGTTAGCTAAATTTGGTATATAAATCATATATGTATATAAGTCATATTGCTAACCATTTCCTCTGTTTTAAGCACCAAACCTCTCTGTTTAGCTGCGCGTTTAGACTACATTAGACTACAGCAGCCTTACATAAACTTCCATGATTATGAGCACCTCATGGACTTTTCGTCCATGTTGGCTAGCAGTTGAGGTTGACAGTTCATTCTTGACCTTGGAAACAGTGGCTGACAAAACAATCTTAATTCAAGGTCCACTTACTCGTTTGTTCAGGAGACTTCAGCCATATCACATGGTCTTCATCATCAGATATAGTTTGCTCAGTCGTCCCGGAGGATAGGCCATATGTCATCTGCAGCTCCAACTGAGTCGACTACCTGCTAATCTGCTGATGAAGATGGTGTGATATGGTAGGACGCTCCAAAACAAGTTGGTAAGTGGACTTCAAGTTAAGACTGTTTTTAGTCAGCTGAAAGAAAGTGTCTTTGGTGAATTTGAAATTGAACTTAAACAAAACATTAATTCAAACATCAGTTACTCCTACCCTGACCTTGCTTATGTGTGTGGCAGTTAGGTTAAGGGTTAAGTGTGTGTGTGTGTGTGTGTGTGTGTGTGTGTGTGTGTGTGTGTGTGCGTGTGTGTGTGCAGCTTTTCTCAGATAGGATTTGCCTGTTTGCAATTATCCACCCCCACTAATGGAGGAAGAGAAGAGAAGGTGGAAAGGACATTCATCCTCTTCTTCTCCTCTCTCTGATCACTCTCCTCTGAGGAAGTGTGTTAAGGCTGAGGACATTAAAGGTAGAGTCAGTAATTTTGAAGAAAGCTTGTTTAATACATTTTTAGTCATGGTCCGCTGGCTGTCTGTTCTGTGTGTGCGCTGAAAAAAAAATCCAATGTTCATACACAGCTCTGGCTCTATAAATGGGAGACAAAGTGGCTCAGACCGAGCCACACAACACTGTTCCAGCCAATCAACAGGGGACATTCGTGCTCATGCACAGGACAGGGAGTCATCAGAGCAGCTGTCCCTCTGTGAGGACATGACAGTCTCCTGCTTCCAGAACCCGATGAATGGTGGAGGAGGGCTGGTGAACTAGAAAGAGGCCATGGCCAATTCACATAGAAAGTGTTTTCTCATGGAACAGATATGCTTCAGGCATAGACAGGCGTCCATCCAGCCTTTACTCCTGGGAGACAAATTACGGACAATGCAGGTGGATGGCCCCCTGTTGACCTGGATTACTAATTACCTGACTGGTAGGCCACAGTATGTGAGGCTGCAGGGCTATGTGTAAGATGCGGTGGTCAGTAATACAGGAGCCCCCCAGGGGACTGTCCTGGCTCCCTTCCTGTTACTCTGTATATATCCGACTTTAGATACAACTCAGAGTCATACCACTGCCCTGTCACTCAAAGTGACCACGTCCTTAATTATGCATAACTTACTTTTTGGGACTTCATAAATTTGCACCTATTTTAGCAGTTAATGGAGATAAAGGGTGGGACTCCTGTAAGGTAAGGTGGAAGGCCAACATGATGGGCCTGTGGAACAGGCCGCTGGTTTTACCATCCAACAGGGTCACTAGTGAAATATTTTACTGGGATTTGTCTGTTGGAGGTGAATGGGTATCTGAAATTTTTGATTTATTAGAAGAATGTAGACTTGAAGAAAATTATCTCCAAAAAGCAAATGTGGAGGTGAAAGAGTTTAAAGTTTACCAACTCTGGACTAAATGTACACAATCATGGGCAGAAGAAGTCTGTCAAAAGTCAAAATTGAGAACTTATTGCTTTTTTAAAAAAGTATAATTTGGCTAAAAGTCAGAGATACTCTGATAAGATGTGGTATATTACCACTGCATATTGAAACTGGAAGGTACAGAGGTGTGATTGAAGATGAAAGAATCTGTGAATACTGTGAGCTAAATGAGGTGGAGAACGAAATTTATTTCATTCTATACTGTCTGTATTGATTTTTGACAAATTTTTTTTGAAAAAGTTTATATGACTTAGATCTGATAGGTTTTGAGAATGGGGCTTTAATTGAATATCTTTTTGATAATGTTTTTGCATTTTCTGAATACCTTTCTAAAGCATGGGGTAGGAGGTGAAAAGTAACATATGATAGTTAAATTCCTCTGTTTTCATTCAGTCTTATGAATAGACTTTATTCATGACAGGAGTGTTTTTTGGAAAGACTTGTGTGTGAAATTTGCGCAAGCTTGGAGAAAATATGTGTCTGCTGCATTCAAATACAAGTGTAATTCATTAGCTGTCACAACAGCTAATGAATTACACTTTGTTCTTTGGGGCATCTGTTTTGAATAAAAACACTGTGTTGTTCATGTGGAAATAGGCCTACTCTTTGCACTTTTTTTCTCAGAGGTACACTATGTTCTGACTAAAGTACTGTACTGTCATACTACTGTAATGTTAACAATAAAAAACAACTGACTTCCAGAGGGGACGCATGAGTCATATGCAATGCACTTTATACAAAAGGCCAATACTGGAAGATTGAGTGGGATATTTGGAAAATAAATCACGCCAGATAAACTTTCAATTCAATTCCATTCAATTTTCTTTATATAGCGCCAAATCGACAAAAGTCATCTCAGGGCATTTTTCACATAGAGCAGGTCTAGACCGTACTCTATCATTTACAGAGACCCAACAATTCCCCTGTGAGCAAACACTTGTCGACAGCAGCAAGGAAAAACTCCCCTTTAACGTGAAGAAACCTCAAGCAGAATCTGGCTCTAGGTGGGCAGCCATCTACCTTGACCGGTTGGGTTGAGAGAGAAAGAAAGAGAGAGGGGGAGGGGGGAAGACACAGAGAAGCAGAATATCAACAATAATAATAATAAAAATAATAATAATAGAGATATGACTGGCAATAACAAATAGCAGCAATAGCCAGAGAAGGACACCAACAGGATCGCGACATCATCCCCGCAGTAAAGGCTCACAGCCTGGATCCCAGAGTTTCCTGTGAGATGAGAAAGCACAAAAACCTTGGGGAAAAAGCCAAGATAGTAACATTCATTAATGGCAAATGATTGCATACAGATGGAGAGGACATGGATGTAGAAGAGCTGGCGCCCATTCAGTCCTATAGGAATTGCTCGGCTGGCGTATATGCCAAAAAAAGTTTGTGGGTTCTGGGTTTGCTTCCGCGTTGTGCAGCCCACTGAATATGCACAGAAGTGTTTCTCCTGCTGGCCCGCCCGCGAGTTCCCATTTGGCCCATAGACTTTACATTGTGATGACGTAACAGATTTTTAAATCGCTTTTCTCGGCTCGAGGAAAGTTTTACAAATATAAAACCTCCATGGGTAAAAAGGTCATAATAGAAAGAACCATAATTGATGTTGTTTGCAGTTCGACATGTCCTGTCAACAGTTTTACAGATGTCTCTTTTACAATGGTGGTCTATGGGGAAATGCTTTTTGGGTCACAGGGGTATTTTTTGTTGCAATACCGCGAGTGACCACTGGGAAAAATTGGCTGCAAGGCTGGGCAGCAGCTCCCTATCCAGCTCTTATTATTCATCCATGAGAGAGGTCCCTTAGCAATCTAGGCCTATAGCAGCATAACTAGAGGCTGTTTCAAGGCAAGCCTGGTCAGCCCTAACTATAAGCTTTATCACAAAGGAAAGTTTTAAGCCTACTCTTAAATGTAGAGAGGGTCTCTGCACAGAGAGTGCAGTACTTTTAAAATCTTTGAATCTTGCATTTAAAATGGCAAAGAGAGAAAACTAGTCTTGCAGTCATTAGAGTTCTATATAGGGCTTTATTTATTTGTTTATTTATTTTATATAACTTTTAATGTAATGCTATGTACTGTATTGTATTTTAGATTATGTATTGCCCAGTAATGTATTGTAATTTTAATTTTCTATGTTGTATTTTCTATGCTGCACCAAATTGCCTGTCACCAATGACCCACCGAGGGACTGCAGATGGAAATCTGGTGCAATATATGTAATATACATTTTCCCTGTCAAATAAATGAATAAAAGGTGTATGCAACTAAACGCTGGGTTGTTAAATATTTTTTATCATGCTGAAATGAAAAGCTGAAATAATAAAAGTAGGAAATATAAATTACAATGCAAATAAAAACAATATCAACAAGAAAATACAAGACAATAAATATAGACTACAACTGCAGTGCAAAAACAAATATTAAATCAAGAGCATTATTGACAAGATATAATAATAGTAATAATATAATAGTAATATAATAATACAATAGAAACTATTAACGATACTCTACATTTAAAAAATATCAAGAAGAAAATATTAACTTGAATGTGCAATCAAAAATAAAATAAATAGCCTAACTGTAGTGTAAAACAAATATTAAGTCAAGAGACTAAACAAATATAGAAAAAATATAACATGCATATCCATACACTGTCTGGTGCAGATGCTGAGCAGATAAAAGACAATTAAAAGAAAGACAGAGTCTGTGCAAACTGCTGTAATGCTCCCAAGGTGTTTATTTTCACCAAGAGAATAACTATGTTTCAACCCAAGCAGGACCTTTGTCAGGTTAGAGGTGGCCCTATATATATGCCCTGCATAGGCAGGTCAGCTGACGTCAGCAAGGTGAGCAATATTATTGTAAACAATAGAAAAAATATTTGAAGAAAATCAATGAAGATAAAAATCTATATTGATTTGGCACATTCCAAAGATGTCCACTGTCACTCTTGCTCTTTGAAATTGCAATAGGACCACTATCCATTGCATTGAAAACATCGCCACTTTTACAGGGAATATGGCGAGGTGGAATAGAACATTGTGTGTCACTTGACGCAGATGACCTTTTGTTACAAGTGAATAACCCAGTGGCATCCTTTCCTACAATTAAATTGAATCTAATGGAATTTGGTTCACACTCAGGATATAAATACACCTTCAAAAGAGTGAACTTTACCCAGTAAACAATTTTATTTCATATGGCACTAAAGAAAAGGACATTATTGCCTTTACCACTTTTTTGGTGCATTGCAGGATACTTCTTGCCTGGAAATCTCCTACCTCACCATCTCAGTCTGCCTGGGTATAGGATGTGATGTTTCCCGACCCTTTAAAAAACTAAATATGCACTTAGAGGATGTAATAATCATTTCATAATGAAATGGCAACCTTTCATTTCATACCAGAAAACCTTTTTCTACCAGAAAACCTTTTCCTTGACCCTGGGGTCCATAGCTGCTGCCTCCAGGAGCAAAACATCGGACTCTGTGTGACATCTGTGTGCAAATGTCATCCACCAATTCCCTAATTCCCTCACAGGCTCTCTAGGGTTTTCAGCAGCTTGTTGGAGGTTTGCAGTTAAGTTTTGCAGACCTCTTGCCTGAAAATCACTTTTGAAGCAGTCACATAACTGAAAGAAAGAGAAAGAAAGAGAAAGAATAATAATATGTATGTTGTTATTGTAATTATTGTTAATAATATTATTACTAGTAGTCATAAAAGTTATGTAATAACCATATTCATAACCATTAGTTTGAAAAATAGCAATGCAAGTTATAGTTCCCCCCCCCCCCTTTTGATAACAGTGTCACAGATGTCACTAGTAAGCTAAAGCCTTTGAAGCTCTTCTGAAGTTAAATTCCCATGGTAATGGCCTAGGTCAAGCCAGACAAGCAACCTAAAGCTTGATTGACAGGTTTATGAATTTGTTTTGATGTGACTGTGCAAGTAAAAATTAGGCCTTCAAAGTCACAGTATTATCACATGACTATGCAATAATAACATTTAAAACACGTACATTTCACCACTTATTTCAAGTGTGACCTGCAGGCCTGTTGCATTTCCTCCCACTCCTCTGGAGATAGGGTGGCCAATTTTGGATTCGTTAAGGCCAGGGTTTTTTCCACTTTTATTCAAATACAAATACAAATACAAATAATTTTGTTGCTTAAACAAATATAGATACAAATACAAATACCGGGCCCTCTGCACATCCCTAGTACTAACCTAAATAACATGCGTGTGGGCTGCAGTGAGACCAATGGCAGCCACTGTACTCAAAGCAGTTACCACTAGCTGCAGCAGCCGTGGACTATATTCTGCATATTTGCAAAATTAGAAGTGTTATAAATCATTTTTAAACTCACTACAAGCTCTTAACAATGTTCTCGTTCCTCTCTCTGGACTCAGCATGGAGACTGGAGATGTAATGGATGATGCTGTCGCACTGCGTGAATGGCTGAGGTTGTTTAGCTTCAGCAAAAGCACAACTGCTGCAATCTGTCTTGAGCTTTTAGAAATAAGAGAAGGGTCAGAGGGATGTTCACAGGCCTGGAGGCAAAATACCACTAATCACCTGCTGAGCCCTGTCCTGTTAAAGTGGACACATGTGTCTATGCCAGGCTCTATGTCCATTAGAGGACATGAAAAATGAAAGGTAGCCAACAGATCATTTGTCTCTGATTGGACCACCATGAATGCTGCACATTAAATCATTCGAAAACTTTGATATTTGAGTTGGCGCTTACCCCGTCTGTAAATTGGTTTATAAATAAGGTTCAATCAGCTAGATCAGCTAGAATTGGGCTGCATTTTAGCAAGTGTACTGTAGATTCTGCTTCAAGTGGGCAAAAAGAAAGGAAATATACTATATGCTTTAGTTTGTTTATATTGCACATTTATTATATATTTTAACATGCAGGTAGTGACACTTGAGATTAAGACCTTTACAAAACTCACCAACTGGCAGAGGTGACTTTAACCCACCTAACCCAAAACTTTACATGTATAGTGTACATCATCATCATAGACACTGATATTGTTTCACACACATACAATTAACGCCATTTAAAGGTTTGGGTCACCTAAATTGCAAAAAAACAAAAAACAAAACATTTTTTGACAAAATAATCTTAATTCAAGGTCCACTTACTAGCTCTCTCTGGAGCTTTCAACTACATTTCACAGTCTTCATTACTGGATGGAGTTTGATCATTTTTCTTGGAGTTGGTTGAATTGTCATCAGATGATTGAGGTATGAAGCTTAGGTCACCTGGTTGGTGGTTGGGGAGGAGATTGTAACCTCAATCACACAGTTTTCACTTCTTATAGTGATATCTATCCATGTAGATGGTTTTATTTGTCCAGGTTGTCCAGGTACTGTCTCTGAGAAAAAAAACAAAACAAATGATCAGCACCACTTCTGTCCAGAGACAGTGTCTCCATTATTCTGGGTAATCTACAGACGTCACTGCGAATAGTTTTCACAGTGACTATTTCTTTGGTAGAAAGCTCTTTCACTGGAAACTGTTGACACTGAGGTCGCTGGGTTTTTAAATGTTCTTTTTTCAGTCCTGTGAGCCTCATGAACCAAATTCCATTCACCTCCTTGTATTGAAGAGGCAGCAGAAAGACAGATATGTCAAAACCTAGCCAAATAAAACCAAAAATATCTAATATCATAATATCATAATATCATTAAAGTCTGTTAGGAAAACCACAGCTCAGAGGAGACCAGGGCTTTGAATTGCTTGAAACTGCTTTGCTTGCCACACTTTAAAACATGCTCTATTATTTACAGGGTTGTATTAATCAGTATTTATATGTACATATCAGAACACCTTTGAAACTTAACTTGAAGTACATTTACTAGCTTTTTCCACATTTGAAACTGATTTCGTTTAACATAACTGTAGTTTGCCAAGCTAAATGCTAAAATAAAGGTTGGTGCCTCATTTCCAAACCCCACTACAGAGCGATAAGTAAGAAAAGAGGTTGGCTCAGTTGTCTAATTAACTGCTTACCATTTGCATAATGGTGCAACTGTAAGTTTAAAAGTAAATTGAGTGATTTAACAATGGCAGGAGCTTCAGTTTGCCACTTCTTGGAGAAAAAGTGCTTGGTACAGTTAGTCAAGTTTAATCATGGTCACTGTCGCTATTGTTGAAAGTGCTCTGTTTATGAGATGAATTTGGCCATTCTAATGTTATTATTTTTATGTGATAATATTGCATTTTTAAAGCTCAGATGGATGAGTCATTAGCTGAGAAACTCATGACTTACGCTAATGTTAACTTGTTGGCAAGAAGGGAAATCTCCACTTGTCAGGGCAACATTTGCAATATCTCCTTCCAACTACTGCCGCAGTACTTCATTAGAAGTGCTTTATAATAATTGTTGTGAATATTATAATCTTTCTCAGACCTTTGATACTCTTTTTTACATTTATCTTTAAACTTGATTTATTGTAAATTTGTTGTATTTTTAACCTGACAGTGAACTGCACAACAATTCCAATGTACATGTACCCTGTGCCTGTGCAAATGGCAATTAAGTCTCTTAAATCTTGAATTTGATCCACTGCTGGTTGTACAAATATGGCTTACAGCACTTTTTCATGTGTAAAACAAAAAAATCACAATATGGATTGATTTGGCTTTTTACTTTTCAAACAAATACATATACTTATACATTCTAAAAATGTATAATATTTTTTTTATCTGTTTTACACATTATCACAAACTTTTTATTTACATCTGTGAATATACTGGCAAGGCTAACAAGAACCAGTGACAAGCATGCTTGGTTTTGAATGAAACAAGTGGTGAGCAGGCCACAAAAAGAGCATCAGTCTGTCTCTTTTTCATTAATTTGCCTGTAATCAGCTTTAGTGAAACCAAATGAGATGAACAGTTCAAGGACTTGAAGAACACAAGGAACCTTACAGCAAACTTCAAGTGGTTTTTCATCTTCTCCTCTGTTACCACAATATCAAGCAGCTGTGGCTTTTAAATATCAAAATTACAACCTCTCTCCTTGTGTGCTGTGTTATTATACAGTAGAGCAGTCACAGCCTTCACTTGTTCAAAGAGGCACACAGCCCTGCATGGACTCTAATGAGGCCATGAGGTTCCTCTCTCAGGGCTTGTTTTCCAGACTCAGACACCACAACTTTACTTGCTCTTCACTTTCTCTACATCCTCATTTTGTGCTGTTGTTCTTTCTTTCTTTCTTTATGTTTTAGCCATGTTAGTGACATGGTTCAATGGATGGCCACCACTTTGGTCCAGAAATATTTCAACAATATAGGATGGATTGCCATGACATTATGACTCCCAGTCAATGTATCCTAATAAGTTTAATGACATTTCTTCTAGTGCCACAAGCAGGTTGAACCCTGGAAGCCAACCAGTATTTCTACAAACTGTCCCTACTGTCCCCCAGGTTTTCTGTATGTCAGTTAGTCTTGTGATAACTGGATGAAACACAAATTTATTGAAGGACATGCACCATGTAAGCATGATATCAACTAGATTTTGATATAGACTACATACATTTTAAGTTTCCAAGAAAAATTTAAATTACCACACAGTCATTCACAGACATACACACACAACCTGAGACCTTTGGGACCCTGTAGATTCTGGGGCCCAAGGCCAGTTGCCCACTTGGTTCATCCGCCATCATTTGAATTCTGTCATGATGTGTTCATTCTGTTGTTTAGATATTTAATCTACAGTATTAAACAAAAAATTCTATGATTTGGTCTGAAAATGTATCAGAATTCAACAAGCAGGTATAATGCTTCTGTAAACATTTTCCTTCTCCTGGTGTTAAGTGGTTGCGGACAATACATTCACAGTATCCCTGGTTGATTCAGGCTCTGGATCTTTGTTTCATGGCATACTCCTCTCCCTCCCTATCTTTCCTTTTGGTGTCTATCTGTCAATAAAAGCTTAAATCTAAGAAGAAAATATATTTACTTTGTAAAAAAAAACAAAAGAACACACACAAGGAACATGACTGAACTTGATTTATATATCTTTGAGAAATGTTTTCCAGAGCAGTGTGCAGTGATTTCTGCCATTGTCTTTTTTGATACTACCACTGATGCCAAAGGCTGAAATATTCAAATCCTGCACATAGAAGTTTTGGGTTTTAGGGTCAACTTCATCAGAATTGTTTCTCCAATAGACCCATTTATCTTTTGATACATTGATAAGTCATCTTCATCTTTATTCTTCTTATTTTCTCATGATTATTATTTTGCTAATAGTTTCTTTTGAAGAATCCACTTTAGAGAGTGGTTCAGTCTCAACAAATGTGGACTTAATTATGGAAACCCTTTTCCTGATGGTGACACTATAGCAACATTCAAATTTTCAGTTATGTTTTTTGAGAAAGTATTAAAGGAATTGTTCAACATTTTGAGAAATGTGCTTATTTACTCTCTGCCTCAGAGATACATAAGAAGTTCTATACCACTGTGTTCAAAAATACATGTATAGTTCCAATATGTAACTCACCCTAAAACCACAAATTGTCATTTTATATTTTTGTTTCTGTAAACATTTAACAAAACAATATATTGTGTGTTAATAAGTGAGCTTTAGAGATGGTTGGTGTGTATTTTTGAAGTTTGTACAAAGCTAGGCTAGCTCTTTCGCCCTGCTTCCAGTCTTTATCTGAACATCTCAATCAGAAAGAAAGTGAATTAAGGGTGGTCCCAAAAATGTTAACCGCCTGTTGAATTCCTTTAAATCCCTCACAATGAATTTTTAACATGCTTAACTTTGTAAATCACCTTCCTTCCATGACTAATTTGCTAGATATGAGCGTGGTCACCATCCTGCTGCTTGCAGCTATAATTCTGTTTGCCTCTTACTCACTCTCAGCCTCCTCTAAAGTAGAAAAACACATAGACACCCTAAACTGTTTCCAGCAACACAAAGTGAGGCTGATCCATGTAACATACTGGGCCTTAGTGGTCTGAGTCCTCACCCCAGCCCTCTGGTGGTTTGTGTGGTTTTCTCACTCTTCTATAATTAGTTGCACACTCCACCCTTAATGTTACTTTCTTTTCATATATTAAAGTATTGCTGACATGCTCGTCAAAAAAAATTATAGGCTCTCATCTGCACTTCTGGTCAGGTCATTTAGCCTCTCAGTGAGCTGGACACTTGCCCCTTTCAGCTCCACATCCTGCAGATCGAGGCACCTACCAGACCAGGGCAGCTCACTCAAACCCTAAATCTGCCCAGTGCGTCATCTGCAAACAGAAACTGTTTCACAGCATTTTCTTTCCTTTATTTTACTCCTACATTTTACAACCAGCAGACAGAAGAGGAATAATGGAAACAAAGAGAGAAACAGATAGTCCGCCTGTGTTTGCTGTTGGCTAACTTACGTTGCTGCATTAGTTAATATAAAAGCATTTCTTTTTTTTTTTTAGTCTACATTTGACTAAAAACAAGAGTGAAACATGATCAGTGTATACACCATGTTAGTTTGACAGCTGTTTTATTTTTATCAATGTCTATGGAAAAACATAGGTCTTGCTGGTATGAGTCATGTGACCTGCAGTACTGACTGCGGACACTACTTGAGGACAGGAAATCAATAATCATGTCTATGTTTGACAATGGAGATATCCTGTACTCCCATGCTGCTCATCCTATATTAAAACAACTAGATGTAGTTTACTGCTGTGCCTTGTGTTTATATCAGACTCATTATTGTGTACTATATGAAACAGTAGCACCTAAGAGAACTACACATTAGCACTCTGGTTTATACTGTATGTTTCTCTGACTAAATCTGCCTCAGTATATCACATCTCTTCTCAAATTTGAAATGGTTCTTCATCAGAGCAGATCCTAAGGCTAACTTTTGATACACCACCAGTAAATAGGCCTACTGACCATAGAGATACTGCCACCCATTACTACCCATTACTAGACCCATGTCTCATCTCCTTGGATGAATTTGAACATTTAATTTTGGACTTTTTAGAGATGTGTGTTATTGTTTCTGATGCTGTTTGTGTGTGACTCTGCTCTTACTTCTTCTGCTACTCAGGTCCTGCTTGACAAAGAGATCTTGATCTCAATGAGACTACCTGATTAAATAAAGGTAATAACACTAACAATAAAAATAATAATTCTATATCAAAATCCCTTTGCATCTCTTAACAGCAGCAAAGCCTTACATTTGAGATTGATGATCAAATCTCAACACTGAATTAGCTGAAACTCCACAGAACTATTTGGAGCTATACTGAAGAGGCTGGCTTGTGTCTATACTGATATTGTATCTGTAACATGGTGGGGCCACAGGAACAGTTGTCAAACCAAAGGAAACTGGAATAACTGGAAAAACTGACCATGGTCTATGCGTCCCATCATTTAAATGATAATATATCTCACCAAAATATGGAGGAGACAAGATTCGATAAATGTTGTTCTACTTCTACTACTGTAGACAAAGCATGCATGTCACTGTTAGAGGCCTCAACTCCACCAGAAATGCCGAAATATAAAGAACAAAACGTGCAGCAGTGTTGGAGAAGTAACAGCCAAAATACACTAGGCATGGACATGATGTGTCATGTAAGTGGGGCAGAGCGGGTTTTCTACCTGCTTTATAGAATCCATGTCCGTCACTGCATGCATAATGAGTTTTGCCAAGTGATAACACAGTTGGTTATGGAGGGTTAGGAGGCATAGGCTATATTAACTGGTAGTGAATTTATTAACAAAATCATTTTAACTACAGGATCACGGATACACAGTGATTTATTTTAATGTGCAATGAAAAAAAAACACAAGGTTGGTACTGCTCTGGTACAATGAGGTATTTATTTTAATAATTTTTTTAAACAGTTTGTACTTGATTTTTACACAGTTCTATAGTTTTTACCTGTTGGGGGGGCCACGTAGCCGTGCGTAGAGAAAAAAAAATAGACCAGCTGTGATAAATAGAGATGAGCCTCACGATGGTCATGTGAGTGCATGCGGCTTCTGTGGTCCATGTAGCAGCTGATTCAGTTGATTATATTGGAGGCGACAGACGTGTGGTGCTGCGTCTGTGCCTGGTGTATATTGGCCATAAGAACAACATCCCAGGGTCATTCACAAACTGAGGACCTTGTTGCATGACAACCCCAACCCCCAACAGCTGACAAAACACCACAAGGTGCATGTGAATCAGAAGAGACAAATTCAATCATCTAAAAAATTTGATGGGAAGCTGCAATGAAATGCCATATTGTATCAAGAATTATTGGTTCTCCATTAATTATTTAATCTTGTCACATCCTCATAAATATATATTCGCACAGAAGCTGTCAATGGAAACAGGCAGAGATTCACATTTTATTTTGCTAAAATTTCAGAAATCTGCTTAAAAGTTACGCACATTAAAATGCAAACACGAGAGGCCTCACAGATAAGTTTGCTGTGTTGTTAGAGTCCATATTATAGAATTCCATCAAACTTAGCGTAGTCCTTTAAGGGATAACTCATTAACTAACGACTACCACATGCATAGAAGATATACTAAGTGCTTATTAGATGCCTTTGGTGTCATCCTCCTCCAAACAACCCCATGTCTCCCACTCCCTCCCAACTTTCCTTGTACCAGATCCACTTTGAGGCTGGTATGGTTAATAACGTGTAAGGGATGACAAATTAGAACCAGCTAGCCTGAGGTTTTACTGTAGAAAGTGAGGAGTTGTTAAACGCACATGTGGAGTAAAGATCTATTTAATGATGAGAAAAAAAAAAGGCTGAGGCTGAGGCTGAGGCAGGCAGGCGGAGAAGCATATGGACACTGGCTGATTGCTGGATCAGCTGCTTGATTTGTAGAGACAAAATGAAACGATGAATGTTCAGTGTATCATCTTTCTATTGTCAATGTGTATCATTGAATTACACAGCTTATAGTTGCATATATATGTAAAGCAACAATGCAACATGCAACAAGCAATTTCTCCAGATTATTGACTCCATGGCTCTTACTTGGGCTGATAGATGTTCTACCATCACTGGTCATTACAAAGGCCAATATAATGCTTTGGCAAACTTACTGATTCCACACCTGACTCCAAAGTAAATTAAGTGAGGTAGGGGTGGTGGATGGACATGGAGTGTATCCATGTGACATTCATTTCATTTATTTATTTATAAGGACAACACACATTGATTAATATTTCTGTAAATGTGCCAGTGTTAGCCAGCTTGTTAATTTTCAATCGCAGTCCTTTGGCGAGATGTTGACAGATACCTGCTTTATTTTACTGTTTCCTGATCACTTTCAGCTGTACCTGAGCCGTTACTGCAGATGAAAACACATTTCCTGCTGTTGTAGCTTTATATTAAATAATTTCCACTGACAAACTAACGGAGGGCTTTTATTGTCAAGAATTTATAGGAAATTTATCCAAGGTTTTACAGCCGTGAATTTGACCACTAGTCACTGCCATGATGGATACAGCCCACTGCTTTTCGACTCAAGACAAGTGCATCACCAGTTAAAAGATACAACTTGAAGAGGGTATCCCAGTTGTAATGGAGATGCAAATCCCTGCAGTGATGAGCTGACATGCCGAGTCAAGCCAAGCCAGCACATGTGTATGGAAAAGGCCTATGTGTGTCTGCATTTGGTTTCACCTGCTCTGCCCCCACATAACACATACAGACGATAGCAACAAAATAAGCATTCTCAAGACAAAACAAGCAAAACATAAGTAAAATAATACAGCAACAATATCCACTATTCAGTACATGTAGCCATGCGAGCAAGACAAGGCAATGAAGGGAGTGACTTCTTTTCATCAAGGGGTAATCTGGCTCATAACCCCCCATAATACCACAACTTGTAGTTTTAACACTTCTGTTGAACAAGAGTGTCAAATTACTGCTTTAATCATAGTTGGTACAATCACCTAAACCATACTGTAGGTACCATGTGCAAAAATTGCAGAAATCAAGAATTAAAATATAAATGTTAGCACTGGCTGAAAAAAAATGTAAGGATTTTGTAGAATCTTTGAGTATCATCATTCTTGTCAAGTGAAAGCCAGATCTCTGGGTATACATAGAGCATATTCATGTGGCATATTCTCCATTATTGTTTACAGGAGTATTAATATCCTGTAATCCATTTGACCTCTGCACTAGATAACAGTCTCATTTGCTAGGATGCTTTCAGGCGCCAGTGGCAATCCGAGCTTTAATCTAGCCAAACAAAATCAGATTTATGTAACAAACCCACAAAGGAAAATGAAATGAAAACATCCCCACCCACCTATCATATATCATTACCATTATTAATGAGAAGTTACTGCGGATGATATTTCTGGACTCCCTGCAAAGCAGGAATTGGGCCTCTAAATAATCCACGACTGCACGGTTTAATTAGGCTAACCACAACGGTGAGTGAGCTCATTGGACGGAGGTTTATTTTTGGAGCCATGATGAAAAAAGTGCTGCTTCAGCATCAGGTCCTGCTCGCTGGGGTTTGCAACCACTTTTGTTTGGTCATGCCCACTGGCTGCAGACTATGTGTTCAGACCCTAGTCAGCGGACTGATTTAGAAGCTGGGGTTTGGCCTGCTCCAAACATGGGCCTGAACCAGCACAGCTAAGATGATCCAGATCAACCACACACACTTGGTCTGTGGATGGTCAAGATGTCAGGCCTTGAAACAGACGAAGGTCGTCTGCATGGGATTGCAAGTCATTGTTTGTTTACCCAGCAACTGTTCCTTAAGACACATTTTAAACACAGCTCACTGATCCCAGTAGATTTTGCATGGTTCTTCTTGTCAAATAAGGTTTTGTCTTAAACAAAAGAAAACTTTGAAGTCCAACTTGTCTTTTTTATAGTAATATATCTGTGTCAAAGTGGTTTTTAAATGTATCGTTTATGTCTTCATTTATGAAAGGTACTAAAAAATATCCCCAACGATACACCAGAGATGAAATGTGTTTGACAGCAGGAACACTAAAACAAAATGTAAAAAAAATAAAAATAAAAAAGGACTGACTGTGTTTTGGTAGCACACCATTTAGCATATAAATTAACTGATATTGCTATTTCCAAGTTTAAAGGATAGGTTCACAATTTTTGAAGTCTATCTTACAACGATAGTCAGGTACCCGAACACTGAAAGAGGTTTTCCTTGCTGTAAACATTCCTCCTGTTCATACTGGCTATTAAGTGATGGGGGCCAAAATCCACAGTGTGTCCACACAGTCATTTTGTGCAAAAATGCATTTAAAAGTTGAAGTGAAGCTTATATGAGGCTTCAGCAGTCTGAGTTAGTCATATCAAGTAGATATCTGACACATTTACAGTCTTTTTAGCATGAAATTCCCTCTTGTGTTTCCTCTGACAGTGTTTCCCTGTTGAGCTGTGGTGGAACATATAGTAACAAAAAGAGGGACTTTGGCATTAGAAAGACTGTAATGTTGAAAGACATCTACCCTTATATTGTAAGTGTAAAAAAGGAGAGTTTATGGTCATGTTCTTTTTCAGAGGGAAAGCTGCACTGGGTAACTAAGGATCACACAAATACAATTGATAAAATAATCATTTATTACAAAACTTTAAAATGAGATCACAATAAATTAAAACCCAAGTTAAAAAAAATATTAAAAACGTCAACACGGTATCTAAAACTAAACTAAAAAAAAGAAAACTGTTTAAAACACAAATTAAAGAGGTTTAAAAGTTCTGTAACTATAAATAATTAAAAGGCTCAGGAGTAGAGAGTCTCAAAATGTCCTGTAAAAGAGGTGAGGGGGAGGTAGCTAGCCTTCTTAGAGTGTCCTCAGGTCACTACACTACACTGACAGTTTTGGTAAGAGAAGTCCATAGGTCTCTGGGCTCATTCTGTCTGGGGTCACTGTCCTCAAGCAGGTCTGCAGGCCTGGGTATAAGTAGGTAGGTTTTTTAGGTACAGGAAGCACAGGACATGTCACTGACGGAGCAGATCTGTATTCTGAAAAAAACATAAAATTTAATTTCAGATGGACTTTATCAACAGCCAAAAGAAAAATATAAGCTGAGGAGGTCAGAAAACTACAGCAACAAGTAAAAGAGACTGTTGGTGCTTTGAATGCATTAGTTTACATACACAAAAAAAGAACTTGTATACATGCTGTTTCCCATCAGCCAGATGGAGCTCTAATCTGCAAGGAGGTTTATCTCAGGAAGGCTCAACAGGTGGGAGTAAATGACATGTCCAACTCTAAACTCTATAATCCATGAAAATGCAACCTTTACCTCCTCCCCTTCCCCTTTCCTTATCCTGGGGTCTCACTTTGACCATTAAAGTAGAAGAGAAATTTCAAGGCTTCACAGTTGCAGGTAGACTCAAAGAAAGAGAAAGGTCAGTGTGTGTGAAGTGGTGAGAGGAGAACAGAGGAGGACAGGCTCCTGCTGGCCTCCTTAGGGTGGGATCTCTCAATTTAATGTACGTCATTTTTTCATGCTAATCTGTTACTAGCCAAAACACATAAAATGATGCTGCAAGGGAGGATGTCCTCCCTAACCAACCAACAACCAGAATACAATATTGACCAATGACAGTTTCCAAATTTCATCTTCAATTCTCTACCATTGTATGTGGTAAAGCATACAGAAGGCCCGGTCCCTTTTTGGTTTTGTTTTGCACTGACAACATGCACCTCACATTAGACAATGCATTCATACACTTCTAAACATTGCTGATACTGATGTCCACACCCTATTGCAGTTATTATTATTATTCACTTTAATAAATTTCAGTTTGTTATTGCTGAGTTTGGTCTTTGTGGCCCACAAGCCGGTCATAACAGTTTCCAAGGGGAACACAAAAACAACCAAGGCTTGGTAAGTGGGGAAGGGATCAGAGAACAAGAATCAGGGAAGGCGGGCTTAAGTAAGTGTTCCCAATTAGTACTCAAATGGTACCTCAGCTCCATCCATCCAAAGTCCTGCAACACATAGACACAAACCACAGGAGCAGTAGCAACAGGCTCTGGGGCTGTCACAACACATCACCAAAAAATTACATTTTATTTAGGCCTTTTTTAACAGAATCTAAATATCCTGTTTTCAAATGAAGCCAGGGATAAAATCAACACACAACTTCAAATGCTAATTCATGGGGGTTTTATTTCCCTTATTTTGTTATCCAATTTTGGAGAGCAACTTATAGAAAATCTTGGCTTCCACCAAAGGCCAGGTTTTCAAATTCATACTTTCAAATCCAGTAAAGAAAACACATCATAGAAATCATGACAAAAGCGGCACAAAAAACGTGGCTCAAATACAGCACAAATACAGCATAAATATGGCATAAATACGGCAGTGGTGCCACAAAAACATTCACCGCACTGCCATGTAACATGTCAGTGCTAATGTATTAAATTTAGTGGTCTTTTCAGATCATAAAAAAGCAACGTTCATTTTACTTTGTACATTTGATGAAAAAAAATACAAAACAGCAAAACAGGAATAATCAAACTGTTTCATACCAAATTCACGGATACCAAACTGTGCTCCGCACATGTGGTTTTCAATCCACCAACATCTACAATCCTATACCAAAAGAATCACAAAAAACGTGGCTTTTATATAAGTACAAACCACTATTTTACAGAATCATGCAAAATAATCTCAAAAAAGATAAGATACTTGTAAATGCTCTCACCATTGGAACCAGTGGCGATTCCCAGCAAAAGTAGTGCGTTATGTTGTACTTCCTGTATTTTCCCAGCGTTCTCTGTCCACTCAGCAGGCATACTGCCATACTAAATGGTAAAATCACACCCCCTGCTGTCCAACATGAGCATCCGCAGCTAGATGGTAACAATGGAGAACCTCTTCAGGGTGGATTTTATATCCCATAAATATCAATATTTTACCACCTGGTTACTCAGATTTACATGTTCCATCTTTTTTATCGAGCAGTAGATAGCTACTTGCCTTAGCCAGTGCAACAGTTAGCTCATTGTGGCAGCCCTGCCTCAGCTGCCCAGTCTGGACACATGGCGGGACTATGGTGGTGTATGGCAGCCCGATGTGCTGCTGCTCAGAAGTGAACTCTCAACAATAGTAAGTTAAAAACATATTTTAAATGAAAGATTTTTTTAAATACTAAAAGTAATTAGAATAACATGTGTTAACATGTCAGCTTTGCAGACTATTTTTCATGTATTTGATACATGCATTAATACTTTTTGATGTGAACCTACACTTTTAGATCTGTGAATGTTTTTAGTGTTTGGTCTTTCTAGTATTCAGCGCTGATCTGTACCTGTATCAGATTATAAGCTTTATGGTACTATATATATTTCTGTATACTAAGAAAATACGTAGGAAACATGTGTAATACGTGATATGTTGTTTGTTTTTGATGAGAACATAAAACTGTTGTCACAATAGAACAATTCTATGAATGTGACTTTGTTGGTAAAATGACACATTCTGAACCACTCCACGGCTAAAATGATCACTTCTTTGTTTAGAAACAATATGTATATGCTAAATGTCTTTATAGAAGCAGCCTTTTCACCACTCAGGGGTTTTTGTTTTTGAAAGCAAATTGTTTTATATGCCATTTAGTGAACAGCGTATGAAATTGTCCCCCCCCCCCCTCTGATTTCATCAGGCGGAGGACAATGATATAGTTTGATGCGGTTTGTAATATTCCATGTTACATTCTGTTTGAATATGGGTCGCTATAATTCAAATGCTATCAATTATGTTGGTGTATGGTGTTTTAAAATCTTGCTCCGTGTGCCCCTTTTTAACTTTGAGCACCTGCCCCTCTAAAGATCTCTGCACGGCCCTGCATTTAAACATAATATAATTTGAACATAAGAAAGTAGAGAAAAGTAGCCAACTAGTGTAAAATAATATGATGCTGTGGGTTGGTTTCCTCCTGTCCTCCCCAGTTTTTTGAGTCACCAGCCACCACTGGCATGATTTAAACAGGATACATGATAACTGTATATAACAACAGTCGACAAAGCTCTAGAGAAAGTCACAGTGATTCAACAGTGTCTTGTAAATGGTTAGTGAACGTTGCTAAACTTAATTGAAAAAAGCTAATTTGGTAAAAGTGATCCATACCTCTAAAGTCACATAATGATTAAATGTAGAGCATACAGGGTGTGTATTGAGCCTGATCACACAGGAGACTGTGCTTTTCATAGTAAAGAAGATGCCATCATGCCATCACTGTAAAAATAATTTAAAAAAAGACTGTGTGGGCTCAACTTTGGCACTTTTTTTGTAAATAAACCTTTGTCCACACACTTTAACCAAAATAACTTACCATAACCTTAAACCTGACAAACAGAACACACAGAAGTGAAGTATGGCAGCAGTAATTTACTTTTATAACAGCATTATGTATATTTTTAAACATTCTTTTCTACATTTGATGTGTTAAACATAATATTTAAGCATTGAAAATGTTATTTTAAGCATTATATATATAATTGCACAAGTTTGGACCAGGATTTTTTAAAAGTCATTGTCCATCACAACGGTCATCATCTTTGAAGAGATGTAACCTGCTGTCCATTATGGACACCAGGTCTAAAGAGATGTAACTCATCTCCACCTGTACCTTTGAGCAACTTTGTCCTCAAACAGAGTCTGTTGCTCTCATGTCAGCCTGGATGTCACAACTGTGGAGCAAGATACTGTTGAGGCGTTCTGGGAATGTGAGAGCAACAGAACACTTTGCTTTCTTGAGATGAAGCCAGAAAGATATCAAGCAGTAGGGCAGCCGCACCCTGCACCACTGCCCTCTGTACCAGCTGCCTGCTGACTGCTCCAGGGAAACTGGGAGGTCAAATCCCTCACAGTTGGAGATTAATGAAACCAGGCAAAACTCCTCATCTCCTCTGACTTGCTAAATATGCTGCTCAGTAGTCCAGCAGAGATGACATGGATACCTCCCAGTGGAGTCTCTTCTATTCTGTTTTTCCTCCCTGTAGTCTGGACACAGACTCTGCTCTGGTGTGAGATGCAAGTCAATGACAATGTAGGTATCCCTGAATATTCAGACATTGTTCATTTAAACGGATAGAGAACACACTTTTCATTGAAAACTATTAAAGAAAATTTTGGTGGGTGGAATGGGTGGTGAGTTACTTTTTAGTAACATGTTGCAGTTACTGTAGAACGCTTTTCATTCTGAGACTTTGACACCAAAACATCAAATTTAACTGGAGCTGCAAAAAATAACTCAGATGTGATGTGATTCAGATGATGTTTTTTTATTTTTCTGCAACTGATTTAAACCAGTTTAGGATTGTCCTTTATTTGCCCAGAGAGAGGACAGTTGCCAAATAACATACACTTTGGTTGCAACACCATATATTAACCAATAAGTAAAACCCAGAGGCCCTGGTGTCAGATCCATGCTCTGAACATTCAGCAGGATATTTATAGATATTTGGCAGGACAGTTTGACTTTAACAAAGAGACCTTTGGGGGGAATTTGTTTTCAGCAGAGTTCCTGAGCTTTCTGGTTTGGATACTGATCCAGGATTTGGGATTTATTGAGAGATGGAAGACTAATAGCAGTGTAACAAAACTTGACCTATACAATTATAGTTTTGATAGGCTGTTAATGTTTATGGAGAGTCTATAAAGTGTGCATGAGTAATAGCTGGAGGAGAATATATCTGGAAATAGTGAGGGTAATGGAGTTCTGCCAAGTTTTCATTGATCAACATTTGATACTCATATATATATTCAGACTCCTTTCTGTCTGAAATCAGAACATCATCCTTTTCCATCACAGTAGTAATAATGTCATTTTTATAGATTTTATTATTATTGAACCATTTTTTTTGTCTCCCTAGTTTTGCATTAAGTTGACAGAATACTGTTAATTATCTGTCTATGTGGATGGAGAGCTTTTTTCAATACAGCCAACCAAATCTTGCATAAAGCAATAATATCTGTGTTCTACCGTAGGTAGATAGGACAGTCACACTGAGACAGGCAGCTGCAGCACATTAAGGGGCGTGTAAATGTACCTGGAAATGTCACTTTGGTCCTGTTAGATGCTGGTTTGATTCTTACTCCTTAATACCAATGCTAACAACATACTGTTTGCCCATGACTTGTAGCTACCGCACAGTACTCTGTGTCTCGTTCCCTCATTCCCAGTGTAACGCTGGCCAGCTGCTGTCAATCAAACACAGACACTGGCACACCCTTCCTGTTATCAATCAAACACAGACACTGACACGCCCACCCTACTGTCAAACACAAACACTGACACACCCCTCCTGCTGTCAATCAAACACAGACACTGACACTTCTAAGGCATTTCATTAGTATCCGCAAGCGGAAAACCATCCTCGCGAGGGAGCATTTCTACTCCACATGTACAAATGTGGTTCCGGTTTTCACTGTAGCAAGCGCAAGCTCAACTCTCCCTACGTGCTCGCAACTGCTCTACATTCGCTCGTTCGTTAAGTTGACTTTTGAGACTTTGGAGGCAGGGATGGAATAGACAGTGGCTGATATCTTTTTTTGTTTAATGGCAGTTGGCAAACAGTTTTTAGGTGCATTGCTGCCACCTTCTGGACTGGAGTGTGGATCAGAATGGTTACTAGACTATTCCATTAAATTCTCCTATTAATTCCTGTGTTTTCTAAAAATCTTGAAAATAGTCCTGCTCCACTGTTTCCTGTAGTCCGCAATGTTCACATCTACCTGTAGCATGCTTATTCATGATGTTTAATGTACTGTTCAGACCAGTGTGACAAAATCTCATCCTTCATATAATGTCCTCTGCTTCCTCTCATTTCTCCTACTGTTCTTTGAATGCTGTTGTAGTATCGGCCCTTATTTCCTCTAACCGACTCTTCCTGCCATTTCTTTTTCATTTCTTATACTTTTAACCTCAGTCTATAATTTACGACCATGTGTATTTCTCTTTTTCTTGTTGCTCCTTTTGCATATTTACCAGCCAGCTGATTTCCATCCATATCAATATGTGCAGGAATCCACATGAATTTAATGTCTATTCCTGCCCTCGTAATTCTGAATATTGGGCGTTAGAAGTGGTTATCAGCCTCATACATATGAGTTAGAATGGGCCTGCTACACCTGCTAGTAGGTTCAGAAGGCCAGTATCATCTATTCATATGGTTGATCACTGATTATCTATGGATAAGCTTGATAACCACAGGGACAACCCCTACATTGGTCTGTGACCACGTCACATGGCTGTCATGTTTCCTTCGGCAAAAACAAACAAAATGGCTGCCATTCCTTTTATTTTCATCGGAAAATGTAAACTTGCAGCTGGTGAAGGTAACAAACATCTGTTAAAGAAAAAAGCATGAAGATCAGACAACCTGGTCCAACTATTCATAAGCACAGAAGGAAACTCATGTTTAAATGGATGTAACGGATGGATGCAAAGGAGACATGCTGAGAACTTCTGACTTTGACTTAGCAATAATTTGGTGTGTTTTATGGTTATTTATTTCTGCTTTTGTACAGAGGCAAATAACATTTTGTTTTTCTTGTTCACTAGCTCGTTCACAAACTGTATATAACTACATTTTTTTAATGTCCATGACCCATGATCCCCCCAATTAACCCCTCACTAAGCCTTAGCTTTAGTTACTGATACTGCGCCTGTCAAGCATTCCATTTCTGCACATTCACCATGATAACGGGAGCAGATTTACTACTCAAAATTCTTAGTAGCGTTTGAAATAGTGGATCCTTCTTTCAGGTAAAAGCATCTTCTCATTGCCAGTGGATTTTATCAACTGAAATGACATCGGCATATTTTATCAGCTGTAGCTTGCTAACTTATTAAGCTAACATCAGCTCCATGTTCTTGGTTGAAAACTGACTTTCTAATGTCTTCAGCTGACAAGAACCCTATAAAAAAAAGTCTTATATATGTACTTGATAGCTGTATACATGATATTGTGCTAAAAGACTGAGGTAAAAGCCAACCGGTCCCATACAGGCAAAAAAACAAATCATCATCATCCTCATGTAGAAAGGATGGAAATAAAGAAACAGCATTACTCTAGTAGTCTTATATTTCAGTCTAATATAACCCTGTTGGATGCTTAACTATCTCGGAGTTGCTGGAGTGTAGACTTCCTCACTTACAATGAGGAAATACAACACTGGATGTGCTGGTAGTAAATGTTGTTTAGTTTAATGAAACCTACAACCTCACAAAATGAAGTTGCTCTTTGGCTTTGGAAGTAATGGTTTACTACTGTAAGTAATAACATTAAGCTAGTTAGTTGGACGTGCTAACATTTGCGACTTGCGGTAGAGCAGAAAAACACTTCTTAATCCATTCCTTATTTGCACAAGGTGTTTGATAAATTTCAATCTGCTTTCCGTAAACTGTACTCCATTGAAACAGCTCTCCTTAAGGTCTCAAATGATATTTTATTGGCCGTAGATGCCAGAGATTGTTCTGTTTTAGTTTTATTGGACCTTAGTGCAGCGTTCGATACACCAAATTCTAATCCACAGGCTAAATCACCTGGTGGGCATTTCTGGGACTGCATTTGAGTGGTTCTCCTCATATCTCACAGATAGGTCTTTGTCAGTCTCTGTCAGTGAATTTGTGTCGGACACTGCAGCTCTGTCATGTGGTGTCCCCCAGGGATCGGTCTTGGGACCCATTTTATTCTCCATATACATGCTGTCACAGGGACAGATTATCAGCAGTTTCAAAAACATCTCCTACCATATGTACACTGATGACATCCAGTTGTACTTTTCATTTAAACCTAATGAGCTTCACAAATTTTCGGTATTGAACAACTGTTTAAACACAATTAGGAACTCCATCTGGGGCTTTCTAAGTGTACCTCATACACATTTTAAGACTTGGGGAGCTTGTGCATTCCAGTCGGCAGCCTCTGGAATAATCTTCCAATAAGCTTAAGGTCCTTGGATACTGTGGACTCTTTTAAAAAGCTGTGGACTTTTTTAAGCAGCTAAAAACCCGTCTGTTCAGACAGGCATTTGGGTAGTATGTGGTATTTTATATTTTAATTTGTCTATTTTGTCTGCTCTCCTTGTATATTTTATCTGGTGTCTTTGTTTTTATTTATTTTGATTGTATTTGATTTTATTTTTTTATTCTTTGACTGCGAAGCACTTTGTGACTGGTGTCTGTGAAATGTGCCATATAAATAAACTTTTCTTGCTTGCTATTATTTTGTTATTGTAGTTTTTGTTTTGGAGCTTGACAGGTCTGCTGTGCCTCATTATGGTAGCTAAAGCTGTGATTGGGCAATTTCTATTTGGGGGAGGAGTTTAGCAAACTGTCAATTGTTCCTGTACCATCAGAACGTACGTGCGATCTCCACAGCAGAAACTTTTTTTGGCACTGGGAACTGTGGCAGAGGTACAAATTTAGACCATGCCTCTGCTGGTTGAAGTACAGGTAAAGTTCCTGAGTTCCTTAAATGGTTCATGGGTTCCTGGAAAAGTTCCTGTGGTGGAAGCAGAGTAAAAGTTCACTGTAGTCAATCCTTTTTTAACTCATGCTCTAGGTCAGGCTCTTTACCCCCAAAGAGGTTCTCATGTTTGTAGTGCCAGGCCCCTCCCCTGACTTTTGTCTTCTGGCAATTGCACTCAACTCCTATGTTTGACTTCACAATGATCTTATTTTAATGTTCATAAAAGTGCAAACTATGCTTTTGAAGACACACACTGAGCCCTGTGATGTTGAGATGTCCTGGGTGGAGAAGACATTCTCCGTAACATGAGAAAAAGAGGAAAAACAGAACTGCCAGGCAAAAGGTCTGGTAGAGTTTTCGAGCATAGCAATCAATGTTCCACCTCGGCCATCAGTCAGGAGCCTGTGAGGTTTGTACAGGAAGCTGTCTGCTCGTGCTCCCAGCAGCGTGACCACTGCCTCCCTGGGGTCCCCCACCACAGTGTCCTTCTGGAGAGGAAAGAAGGAAGAGCTTTGATGCTCCTGTGGGTGCTTTCAATGCCATCACCCCTCTCTCCTCTCTATCTCTGCTCCTCCATCTACTGACACAGCTCATGTGAAACAGCGACTACTTGAAAGGGATCATCACTGCTTTTTCAAGCACAGGACAGGCCTCACATGAATATACATTTTAAGTGAATAATAATAAAAGTTAATGTGATCTGTCTTTATACTGATTTTTTACTTTTACTTTAACCTGGGTTTTTTTTTTGTTTTTTTTTACCAGTGTAGCTACCATTATAGTCCTTTAAGTTTTGGTAAAATTCCCTGGATGTAACATTCAAACATTACATTATGAGTTAGTTGCTTCTGACAAAACTTGAAATAATATGTCTCATCACAACATTCTTACACTGATTAGACCAAAGATGAACTCACATTAAAGATGACTGCAAGAATATATGTTACAGTAGCTACTGATTGGTTTAGACAGGGATTTTACTACTTTTGGTGAGGGATTTACATTGTAAATGTCACAGTATTTGTTCTAAGAGCTCACAATTTCAAATTAATTAAAAAAGGGAAAAAAATGTCTTTTTTTAATCAGGAGAGACTGACAGAAAAGTGAGGACAGTTTAATAGATTATATGATTTTATATGGTCTGTGTAATGCATATCAGTTAAATTTTCTATATAAAAAAAATTTAACAGTGAATTCAATTTTCCGAAAATGTATTTTTCCATATGTCAGATCAATGTGTAGTTACAATTTGGGCATTTTTTTTCTATTTCTGCACTGAGCTGCACTGAAAGGGAGCAGGATGACATCCAGACTGGCAAGCATCACCACAAGACATATAGGGGAAAAGAGAAATTTGGGTTTAACAGTTCATACATCAATAGGTAGGGACTTTTAAACTAGGCGTAGGCCAATATATCTTATAGTTAAATAAAATTTATAATGAGTGGGTTTATTTGTTTCTTAACTGGCTTCTCGCCACTGCTGCTATTACTTTGTACTTTCATATTTCAGTACTTTTTAAAGATTTGTACTTTTTCTTTTAAATATAATATTTATTATTATTATTGTTATTATTATTATCTGGTATTTTCAGTGTTTTATTCCCATATTTGTGTGATTTAACATGTGTTGTTTTTTTGTTTTTTTACTGACCCAGGAGCTTTACATGTAAAATGTGTTGGAATGACAAGTTTAGTTTTATAGTGGAAGGATAGTTTCTATAATCTAATTTTGGGTTGTTTGCGATTTTATTCTGGTGCCAGCAGCTGAGTGGCTGCACCTGCAACTGCAATGCTGCATTCATGTCCCCCCATGGCAGTAAATAGGCTAGTATATTTAGCTTTTTCATATCTAGCCAGTATGTGAAAAGTGCCATATATAGCTCTCAAAGCTATATGTCTGTATATTTACGTGAGCACACAGTCTTTCCCGAGAGTTGGCACTTTTGACCAAAGTGTATTAAAAAGTCAGTGTAACTCATCTACAGTAGCTTTCTCCATAAGAGGCCATGATAGTTCAGAGAGCTGATATAATGCTTGAAAGCTGGTGTGACAATAGACGAGATGAATGGCCACGCTGGACAATTAGACACAAGTTGAGTTTGGCGCTTAAATCTCACCCTCTCAGGCAATCCAAGGCATCAGCACAAGTACTCTAATTTCATATTTTTCATTTTTCCATTTTTCAATCTAATGCTCTTTAAAATTATAAAAACAATTCGAAAATCTTAATTATACATTCATCTGACAAACGAAAAATACAATTTTAGAATACTGAATTTTCCAATTTTTTATTGTTGATTTTTTATATGGGGAATTGAACTGATAAGCATTACCATATGACCATATCCAGAGATGTGACAAATGAAAGGGAAAAGCAACATTAAGTGTCTTAAAGGAATAGTTCAACATTTATGGTTCAAAATGTTTGCCTGTTTTCCAGGACAGGGTTTGTTTGTTGATTCTATACACAAACAATAATGTAGTGGGGCATTACTTGCTGGAACTATTGCCCTGTACTTCATTGCAGCATGTCAGACATGATGGTACCAAACCTAACAATCTCGCTGTGATGATAAGACTCTCAGAAGATGCACACAGTCACTACACTTGACTGTTGTTTGCCAAGAAAAAGCTTAACTTCTCCTGAAACCACAGATTGTTGTGGATTTGTCAGTGTTAATCTGGTGCTGTATTTCTCTTTGGGTATGGTTTTAAAGGACACTAGAGGTGAGGCATAATGCTCTCAAGTAAGTCAAAATTCTAAGACAACGCAATTTTGCTCATATTCTGCAGTACCTACACACTTTCCATATTTTGGAAATGTACAGTAATTGTAATGTTAGTGGGTAAAAGATGCAAGGTCAGTTCATTATACTAAAGCATATATAATTTTGGATTGAATGAATAATGGATAGTCTTAATCATGATGCAGCCCTGACAAATCACCTCTTGAGATCTGCTATTGGCTGATTCAGTGTTTAAGGGGGGGGGGGGGGGGGGGGGGGGTATTGTGGGTAGGCATAATTGTAGTCATTATTTTACAACACTGAGTGACTGTGTTTTATATTTGGATATGATACAATTTAATACACTTTCATTCACACACTATAGCTACATATATGCATCTCCTTTGGCAAGATCACAGATCTGATTACAATCCCTTTTAGTTTCCTGGACTACATGAAAATCAAGGTTGGTTCTACCCCAGTCCAGAGGGTGGTGGTAATGTAGCTGGAGCTGTTTGGTACTGTACTATCAACTCATGGGTGACTCATGGATGATTCATGGCTGGATGAACTACAGGTGAGACAAAAGTCTTCACAGGCTCATTTACAATGCTGGCTCTCAATCGCAAATCACTGTTACCATGGTTAGGTTCAGCTTACAGCTCACGATGAAAACTAGTTGTGGGATGTTTACCCATGGCACCAGGAAGGATTTTTCTCTTTGCATCAGGAGTAAAACTCACAGGGAAAACGTTTAAGCCGTTTATGCATGGTTTTGCCCTCAACATATTCACATCCCTTGTCCAGATTACATGCTCAGACAAAGTCACCTTTTGGAGAGCTTTTCTCAAAGAACATGTCTGAGCCTTTAATGACTCCTGGACCCTAGGAAGGTTTTGTGCAGACACATGAAAGGGGATTTGTAGTTTTGTTGTACCCTTTGTCACTTCCCTGCCCCTCGTATCTCTGCAGAGTGGTGACATTAGTTCTTAGCTGGCTTTGAAATTCACTTCTCCTTGTCTGTCTTCAGGCTCCAAAAACTGCTGTTGTGTCTAGCTAATGTCAAAAGCTGAATGCAAAAATTCAAGAAGACTCTCCCAGAGTTATTTTAAGCTTTCATCTAACATTAATGAACAGATAACATCCGAGCAGTTCATTAACATTTTTCTTCCCTGAGCTCAGCCAGGCCACTGACTCTCCCAGCCATCATACGCCAGTAAATACTTTAGCTATTAAAACACACACAGGTCTAAATGATGGCCTGCAGCTAACTGTCAGCTGAGAAAACATGAAAGCACCTCCTGTAATCGCTGCAATTGAAGGGCTAATCAGACGCCCACATTAACAGTTTAGCCTGGCAGTGATCAGTGAAATACCAGCCTAATGCTCCCCGCTCTGCCTCCGCCTCACTTTCACCATCCGCACCGTCACTTCAGATACCACATTTCCTCCATCACTGCCTTGAAGACCTACACTGGACTTCCAGCATCAAATTTATACCATATATACTGGTTCAAGGTTTTTGTTAAAGAGTCAGTTCACCCAAATTATTAATATTTTCTATTCTAACAGTTAAAGTATCTAATCATGCAGATACTTTTGGGTCTAGGTTTTAAAATATCTGTCTTTGAGATTTCTTCCTCCAACCCAATACAATGGAGATGAATGGAGGTGTAATGGTACACAGAATGCAGTATGTTTGCAGTAAGGTGGGGGATAAAAAATCCCAGAAATGAAAATTTTTGTCAGGTGAATCACTGACCGTTATTCTAAATTAAACCTATATGGAATTCAAATTGTCCATTAAGACAACTTCAGCATATTTTAGATATATTAAATATATTTTATTTACTTAAATCCGTTTAAAGCCAGCAGTGCAGTTTGAGCTTTTTTATATTCTGTTTAACAGTTTGTGCCCAAACTCACTTTATTTTTAAGTTTTACACAGTCATGTAGCTCTCTGTAGTCCTGGAGGTCCAACCATCAGTGGTGAGGGTGACTGCCAGGATGGTGAATAATTCCTGGAAGACTGCAGCTTGTGCTTATTTATACAGGGCAGGCACAACAGACCAACTGATGGGTGTACGTGAAGGAACATTTCATCTGGACTTAAGATCTGTAATGAACTGATTCAGGTGATGCCATTGCTAACAGTTTAGCTTGTTTAATTGTTTGTTTTTCCAGAGACATACCCAGTTTCAGCTGAACAATGTCAGTACACATCCATCACTCTTTGTCCAGTGTCTCTGTAACTGATTGATGAGAATTTGTCAGTTTCAGCTGTGGAAATTTGAGGTTCTCATAGCATTTGCATGCACAGCACTACAATACTCACTGTTAACTGTACTATTTCTTTGTCAAACTACTGCCTGTTTGTAGTTGTGTCCCATTCATGTTACTTAAGAAGCAAATATAAAACATGTTATGTCATTTCTGGATTATATTGTTAAGATAAGGAGGAGTAAAACAGATCCATGTCCCATGAACAGTGCAGCTGTATCTGTGTGTGTTAATAACGTTTGTGTGGTAACAGGTGCTCTATAAAGTCCCAGTGCCAGCAGCAACCCCCAGTTAAAGGCTTTGCTGGTGTTTCTTTGGCATAAATCACAAGTTTAACCCCAGGAAGCTTTGGGTCCTGCCCTCCTCAGCTGTCCATGTTTATATTTAGTGCTGCAAGCTAAAAGATGGAGCTGTGGTGTAGGTTTACTGCGAAACCCAACCTGCTGGGCCGTTTTATGGTTTGGCCCATATTTTCTCCCTCAGTGGTCCCTGTGCAGGTATGCACTGTATCAGAGACTGCCTCCCTCTGTGTTCTGCCATGGGAGCTAACATGCTGTAAGGTCTGAACCCATAATCAGCCATAGCATTTCTTAATCTCCATCTGTCAGCTCATCGTTATGGTCACTGCAGATGTTCCTACACCAGGTTTCTGCCTGAAGAATAAAAGAAACAATATTGTATGCTCACTGTTTCTTCATACTGCTGACAGGACAATGAACCTCATCAGGATCAGAAACATACCTGACATCAAGTCATTCTCTATTGTCAGTTTTTTGCATTGCAATTCAAAGAGTTTTCAGCAGTAAAACAAAGTACCCTCTAATACATTTTTAAAATGAATGTACGACATGCAATTTTCAATGCAGACTTTAACGAATTCAAGGTATCAAATTGCATTTCACATCTAATAAACATAATTTGTATGACAAAGTGCATTAACTTTGAGATTAATAGTATTATCAACTTTTTCAAGATTATAAAATGTGATTAGGAACATATATGCACATACTGTGAGAGTGGGTTAAGATTTTTAAAAAAAAATACTATTTCCAAGGGCAAGAATGAAGTTCCATGCTTTAATACAATTTGGTGCACATAATCTGTTATCTCACTTATATAATCAGTGCATCTGAGTTATCCATCATGAACTGAAACTTCAGAAATACTTTTGAAGCAAAGTGTCAGATGTTGAAAACTTCCAAAGACCCAGGATGTGTGTGTTATCAATATCATATAGATTTTATTTAACCAACAAAAATTAATTTCACCAACATCTGGATTTTGAGCTGGGAATTTTAGTCTATATTATAATTAATGTGCAGCCAACAACAGGAAGCATGATGGATAACTTGCCAACCTTCCTCTTTGCACAGCAGTACATTTCTTGGTTGTCTATTTATGGTGGGAAGCACAGATTAAGAGTGTAACACTGCTCCAGCTCAGATAACCTTGTTGTTTCCTTGAACTTTATTCTTTGAATTATCAGAATATTTTCTGCTCTCCTTCCAGGAGCATGTTTGTAATGGATAACTATCAGGAACAAGGATGTTGAAAATGTCCTGTAGACAAGGAGACAAGGAGAGAAATGACGCCTAAACTTCTTGCTTCAGGTTCACCAAAGAGAACACATAGGAACAGCGGATATGACCGAATTACTGGATAGATTCTGTCAATCACAACTCTTGTGATCACAAAATTATGGTTGAACATTACAAAAATGTATCAAAAATATGCTCTCAGTAACATCTAATTGCTTAATCCATTTTAACAGTTCTTTCAAATTAATCACACTCAAATATTTAAAATTAATGGCTTTAGAAAATGTTAAATTCTAGTTTCACAATAAGTGTTTATAATTAACTTTAAAAATGTATTTGAGAAAGTTGTCAATTATTTAAATGAAAGTTGCATCCCTCAATGCTGCTGCTGCACTGGCTGATGAGTTCACCTTGTTGCACAAGAGTGTTTTTTCTCCCCCAATTCTGTGAGATCAAGTCTCCATTGAGCGAAAAAGGTTAAATTTACTGAGAGTTTCTGTCGTAACCCCACTGCTGTCCTTATTTATTATTAATAGCGGTGACCTGCCCTTTTCATCTCAGTCCTACTGTGCCTCACATATTTTGCCATAGGGAGTAAAAAGTTTAGTGCATGCACCTTTGCATTTTATTAAGTAGTCATCAAAGTTTGTGTCAGGCAAATTTCAATTTGCTATGAGATATCACCTACCAGTAGCCGGTATCCTATCTTCGGTAATGATCTGGCTGGCGGAGGTTTTCCCATCTGCAATTGTAGATGTTTGTGTATTACTACTACTGCCACTGTGCTAAACCCCATGTTCCCTGTGTGTGCCATAACCAAATTGTACGTGGCTCTTTTATTAGTAACTCTGATGGAACAAGCTAACCCCCCAGAGTGTAAAGAAAATGCACGTGTCTATTCAGCTTCAGCCATCAGATTAGAGCACGGCAATCTGATCCTACTTTGTTGTCTTGTCTTTCTCTAGTGAAACACCTGACTTGAAAATTTTGTGTATCACCTTCTTGATGATGGTGTTCCAACGTGCTGCTGGTCTCCTAGCTCTGGTTTTACACGAGTCTGTGTGCCAAATTGTAGTGCCACAGCCTGTCCGTCTCCAGGTGCTGAGCTTAGTTCATGACCATGACATGCTCAGACACTTAGGAATCAGAAAAACTTATAATTGTGTCCTCCATTATTTTTTCTGGTCCAGACTTAAATCCGACGTAGTGAAATTGTGTCATTCATACCATACCTGTCAAGCGTCCAATCAACCAAATCAGGCTGTTCCTGACGCACAATTCCTGCTGTTGGGTAACCATTTGAGCATGTTATTGCTGACTGTGTTGGTCCTTTATCCTGAAGCTGTGTCAATGTAAAAGCTCTCAAGTTCTTCTCCACCTTTGGCCTTAGTAAACACTGTTTGTCATTTTAGGCATTGCTAATCCCTAAAGCTTTGGAAAACAAACTCCTACTTTTGAACTTCAGTTACTGTGCAGCTGACTTTTCTTGTGAGTGGGAAGAGTGGGGGAGTCACAGCATGTCATGACGACGTCTCCTTTAGATAAGAGAGATAATAATGAGCCATTGGGCCCTATCTTATGCCCAGCGCAAAGCTGTGCCAAGTGCAACGCAAGTGTCTTTGTTAGTTTAAGACCAACACAGTTGTCATTTTCCCATCCAGCTCCCACATTGTTTAAATAGCAAATGCACTTGCATCCATCTGAGCGCTCATGGGTGTGTTGGTCTTAAAATGAGGTGTGGTCAGGTGCATTGTTGGCACATTGCTATCTTGAGGCAGCAGAGAGCGATTGCGCTATTGACCAACAAAAACCTGGTCTGAAGTCAATGGCGCAGTGTTTCACTGTTAAGGGCGCATTATCAAGACAGTAATATGTGCCTACATAGGCAGCTCCACAACATACACTCTGCTTGTTACACACACAGGAAGCGCAGCAGCGCACAAACATGCAAAAAATTACAAATAAAAGGATTACAATGTGAACGATTATTATTGTGTACATCAACATATTTTAAAAAATACATGTCATAATGCTTAGTCATAATATTTATCAGAGTTAACTAATCACAGTAATGACGGATAAAATTGTCTAATTATTTGACCAAATTGTGGCAATACACGGAGGTATTTAAACAGACGGACAACAATGAATCAGACACAGATCGACTTTCCTGCTGCATCAATACATGATGACTTGAGGAACACATGAGGAAATAAATGAGGAAATAAATCTGCACAGCTTCTAGCTGCTGCCAGCAGTAGGATTAGAACCTTGGAGAGCTGATCAAGTCCTGACAACTGTGTTGATGATACTTTACATGATTAAAATAAATGATTTAATTTTTGAACAATATTTAACACATATTCTTTAACATTTTTAAGATTACAGTGATCAAGTTTCCATACTTTCAGCAATTAAAACCCAGCTGATTTGACCTGTTACTAAAAAAATAACCTTTTCAAAAACCAAACAAAAATACAAATTACAAAAACAAATTAATGAACAGGATCTTAAACTGGTGTTCTGGGGCCACGGGAGGGTCCAGGAGCAGCAGGGGCCAGTGTGCTTGTTATGGATCGTGCACTTTCACTTTGCGCATGAGCAGATCTGTTTCCTCTGCAGAGAAGTGTCCCTTCTTACTATTTGGCAAATGCGCCATTATAATAGCAATCTGCCAAGGTGCAAGTGCATCTGGCTTTTAAAGGGGATCGGAGATGACACTGATTGGTTTATTGCATGTTACACCCAAAACACACTCATGATTAATTAGGGGACTATGGACAACCCCTTTGAACCATGCACCTGGCACATCGACAATTTTTTCTGCCGTTAAAATAGCAAAAGTGGATCTAGACACACCCTAAATGCAATTGCGCCATGCGCTTCAGACCGTCCACTATTATCTATGTCCCCAAACTTTATTCCTAATGCCAAACAAATTTTAGTATTAAAGAAATACACTGTTGACACTCAAAGTTCACACAATATGTATCAAATACAAAACAAATACCAAACCTGCAATAACTAAGGTGATGTTATTTCATTGTAAACAAGCAAGAAGTGATTAAGTAGTCAAAGTTTAGCTAAGCACATGGTTTCCTGATTTTAGTTTCATTTTAGTTTTAAAAAGTATCTGATGGTGTTGACAGAAACTTAGGTTTCAGGTGTCTTTGAAGATGTCCACCTGCAATAGGAAAAAGGATTTACAAATTGAACAAAAGCAGTGTCCTCTAGTCTCAGGACTGTCTCCAGTGGCCTGAGGGGAATATCCAGCAGACATGCTCAGGTCCTCCTGAGGCTGTACACTGGTGTGTTAAATGAATGTCAGGGGCGAGTAATTGCATCCATGCTAGAGCTGAGTGTACGCTCTGAAAGCCTCTCATTACAGCCTGCACTCACTCTGTTGACTCAGGTGCTGTTCGTCTTATTAATGACCATCACAGGAGTTTGTGGGTGGCAATTTTGGCTGAGGCGGCTCGATTCATTTGTCTGCATGAATGACAGCTTAAGTGCATCTCTGACAAATGAAGTTTTGAGCCAAATGTCATCCAAATCAAGTGATGAATACTGTGCAATACAAAGTTCACTATTGCTTTTTCCACTGTCTGTCAGTGGCCTTGCAAATTGAATAGTAATAGTGCTTTGATTGGTGTGAATGGTTTGTTTTAGTGAGAACATTTCTCTCCTGACCTCTTCCCTGCAGCAGTCCTGGGAAACAGACCATGTCCTATGCTGGGACAGGTATACAGGGAACCATTTTTTCCACTTAAATTTATTTCAGTGTGAGCCCAGCTTGATCGGCTGCCACAGTGTTGTTTAAAATGGCAGCAGCTCTGAGGAGGGGTGACATTTGATGGCCACTGCCTGATGAGCCAGTAAATGATATTACAGTACCAGCAACATCAGTCTGTGGAGCTTGATGAAAATACAGAGGGACACTGGTGGGCCGAGCCAAAGCACACAACGTTAAAATAACATTTACACCATTCAGGACTGTGCAGTAGCATTTAGCTGCTTATTGTGACAAACATGTGTTTCATTGTTGACTGATTTGATGCAAAAAATAGCTATATTTTTTTACCATAACCAAAGGCCAATATATTGTAATATACTGTATGTAATACATGAATTTAAAGGGACAGTCTGGTTTCATACAATTCTCTCTTTATACTATCTTTTTGAAGTTTTATCCATCATTGCTATCAGCAATAATAACATTGCTCTCACCAAGTTAATAGCTGAGATCTGGGAGCGCAGTGACATTGCTAAAAGGACGTCTGACAGGTCAAGAAACACAAGCAGATAAAAAAAAAATAAAGTAAAACTTTCAAATCACCCACATAAACCCAAACTGTCGTAAACATTAATTTACAGACTGACTCAGCGTGTCAGTGAGTGAGCATGCACAATACCAGAGCCCTGAAGCTGGCTCACCTTAAGGGAATGCAGCCATTATTAATTTCATTCATTCAACCAGTGCTTTTCCTGCTTTGACAAGTCAAAATGTCTTGTCAGTGTCTTAATAGCACCATGAGATCAAGGCCCTATCCACTTTTCCTTTCCAGGAATCAGGACAATGATCAGCAAACTTAATGACAGTATTTGAGCTGAGCATGGCTACATTGTCATTTGTGAACAAGGAGTACAAAAGGAGGTTTGGCACACAACCTCGGGGGCTCCAGTGTCCGGGGTCAATACAGAGGAGGTGGTGGTGCCTATTTGCACAACCTGACCTCTGCCAGTCAGGAAGTCCAGGATCTAACTGCTGAGTCCCACATCTCTGAGCTTAATGATGAGCTTGGACAGCACATTGGTATTCATACTGAATGCTGTAGTCAATGAAAATTAATGTGTCTGCATTTGCATGCTCTTCCCTGTTGCCTGTACATATTGATCCCAAGGTCAAGAATAAACTTATATGTTCAAATATTTACAGTATGTAGTGCATACCAATATATGTTTATATCAAGTACTTTTTGTTCCTTTGCTTGTGTTCATCTGTTACTGGTGCATGTGTAATGTCCTGTGTCTTCTCTTTGTTGCTTTTATATATGTTTTATATACATTCTTCTGTTTGGATTTTAGGGCGCCTCTTTATATCTGGCAAGGATAACATATGAAAAATAACCACTCTGTCTCATTTACATAATTTTGTTATTCAACAGTTATTACCCCTGACAGGTGAACTAATAAATGAAATGAAAACACACACACACACACACACACACACACACAACTATCACCATGGTGATAAAAGCCTGCTATTTACACAGCAGCTATTGAAAATGACACTGTAGTTCTACCCTGCTCTACACATACTGCCTGAGAGCAAACCAACGCCTATCATACTGTCCTTGAACTGACCATGCAAAGTAATCATCTTATTGTCCTCAAACAGGACAGAAGCTGCCGCCTTACATGGTCACAAAAAGCCCCATGTCTCAAAATTGTCACAATATCAATAGTGGACTGAGGCTGATAACTTAGTGCCAGAGAAGAATCCATGAAAAACTGCATGTGACGCACTGAAAGACAATAAAATCCTTGGTACTACAAAAGCAGTGGACAAACATTGGATTTCCTCAGTGATTGTGTTGATTATGGGGATATCCTGCTGATATAGATACCATAAGCACCTTTCACTCGAGGTCAGATCACTTTCTATTTAAGTCCACTATCAACTGTCTAGAGGTAGATTCAACAGCTGTGAGCTATATCATTTCCTTTCAAACAAAAAGTACATTTTTATTCCTGACAGCTTTCAGTAAATGCCCTTCTTCTGTCATCCTGATACATCCTGGAATCTCGAAGTATATTAAAAGCCATGAGGGGTGTAAAGACTACAGTGCCTGTTTCCACTGATGCTGCTTGATATTAATTGTCTTCAGTGAAGTCATATCATTTCTTCTAGCGTATACCCATTTAAACCTACATTCTGTCATTATGGGAAATTCAATTTGATTGCCATCTTAAAGGAATATTTTCGGAAATGTTTTCTATTATTTCTGTGAGCAAGGCTGAGTGGCCACAGGACACCTAGAGGTCTCCCTATGGGATGTGACACAAATTGGGCCGATGTAGTGTAAAATAAAAAAACAGAGAGCGAGAGAATGCAGTGCCAGCCCAGTTGAGTTAGGCAGCATTCTCTCTTTGTGAAAAAACGCAGCCCTCTCATTCATTTGAATGGGGGCAGTGCTGTGACGCAGCGGGGATGCCAACGCAGGGAGCTCTGGCAAAACAACACAGGGTCGTCCAGAAAAAAAGTTGAACCAGGTTTAACTTTTGCTGCAACGCAACATCATCCAGCAAGGCACTGGTTTGGCCAATCACATACATGAGAGGACACAATCCTTGTGGATTACATTGCAATGTAAACGCCATATTCGACTGTTTACCTCGTGATCATCAAGACAAAAGATAAAACAGTTGCCACCATGAACAACTTTCCTGTTTGTGAGTATAACAAACCGCTGTGTGGTGTTTTGGCATCTAATAAGCCGCTACAACAGGCATAAGAAAGTCTGGCTTCAGTTAGCAAGATAACATTGGATAAGCTGTCTATTAGATCAGTGATTCCCGACTGGCACTGTAGTTGTGGAAATATTGTGGAGTAGCTCAACTAATTTGAAAAAACAGAAATTATGATTTGATTAATACATATATATCCACATTTTTGTGCTCAGGAGGAAAACATCAATCCTCAATTACACAACAATGTGATGTGGAATAATTGTATTCCAGGCTGACTGTGCAGCACACACCCCCAACCAACCTGAGTCAGTTATAACACCTCATAGCCACTGAGAGTCCATGAAAGTAGCTGATAAATGGTTTAAATAATTATCTATAAGAGGATATACATTTAAAATAATTGGCCAGAATGGATAAAAAGTTTAGATAGTTACCTAAATTAAGGAAGAAACAGGGGTACACAGGGTACCTTTAAATCATTCTTTGATTACTATCAGCACAATTATGAGATGGTTAAAGTGCAATCATCCACCTTTTACCTGTTTTGATCTTCAGGAGCCCTAGCTGTGGTCCAGTTCTTTAGTGATATAAATCCTACATATTTAGTAGACTTGTTAATGGGAGGAAAACTCTAGACAGAGTGACCAATAAATCTGTTCATGTGGGGAAAAAGTTTGTGGAGATGGTAGCTCACAGCATTATTTTCAAGGTAAACTCCCAATTGTTTTCCATGTATCTAACAGTTCTGAGCACATGGGGAAAGCATTAGCCCTTGATGCACTCTCTAATGACTCTATAGGCCTGTGTTCCTACTTTGGTAATTCTCTTGTGTTCTTGTCTACTTCCTGACTAATCATCAGTGGCTTTGCTTTTGTTGAAGTTCAACATCAAAGTAGGCATGCCCATGTCCCACAAAAGACCTGTACAATCTGGAACACAATCACCTTTAACTTTCGCTCTGGTTGGCATGAGAACAACAGATTATTACAAGTCACAGTTACAGTAAAATGACAAAATCAAGTAAAATACAAAAATAATTTTACAGAATGTCATGTTGAAATCATTATGAAGTTGAAAAACTAATATAAATGGGTCATCCGACCTGGGGGGCCTTAACCTGATAGGGTTCCTCAAATAATGACCATCAGGAGTGAGCTTCTAGCAGTAGACTAAACTTGGCAGACAATGTCATACTGAATGAAATACTGGCCTGCAGTTAGTGAAAGCAGTGAATGCAGCGAGTAGAATATAATCCGACGAGGACATTTGAAATAAAGTGGCACTAATAGAAGTCAGTGTTTAATTGTCAAGACGTACACAGCTCAAGGTTCTGTAAAAACTGCATTAGGCAACAGAAAATAGTTTGACAAAAAAAATAATTCTTTGACATAACCCCCAGCCCCTAAAAGTTCCAGAAAGCCCAAGAAAAACCTATTTGGTGAACCTTGAATAGGATTTTTTTTTTTTTGTCAAATTAATCATTTTACTTTTCAAGATAGAGACTTAATTTTCACATTTAACATTAAATAATTGTGTTTCTTTTTTAGATCATATATTGTTTCTCAACAACCCTAGCTGTGATAGACTGTCAGCAACATCTAAAGATTACATTTATCTCCAAATTCTCAACAAGACAGACAGTCTGCAGCCATGCTAGCAGCTCTGTTAGGCTGTGCCATAGACTGTACAAGCTGGATGTAGCAGGGTGTGACGTCATCTGTTGGTTTGCATTGGAGCCAGTTTGAAGCCCAGTTGCAGTTTATTGTCAGCAGCATCTTTTCCGTTTGGAGCCAGAAGCTTCCATATAAGGAGTGTGGGGGGATTGCCTTTCAGACTCTGGAAACACGCCTCACTATCTTGGACCCAAGCTGAAGCTAGTTTACTGGGAACAGCAAGCGGTGCACTTCAGCTAACATTAGCTACTTTAGCTAATTGTGCTAACAGGGCAGGTATAATAATCAAGTAATATTAAATACTTATTGAAATACTGTGACAATAGCCTGACTTGAGTTCCAAGGCTGGGGAGAGCAACAGGTGAGCCAACTGTCAATCAATACCCACATGGCAGACATTAAAGCTACTATAAGTCTTCAAATCTTATTAACGGAGCAATAATTTCCAAAATGACCACCAGCAAACTTATAAGAGAGTCTGAATTTAGAGATCGAGACCATTATGACTTATTGAAAAATATTGACTTAGTATTTAGATCTTGACACTTTTTTTGATGAGTTGAACTAGCATGTAGCAGCTGCCGGTGGTATTGCAATTTAAAGTACTTCTGCATTGGCTTCAACCTTAAGCTGTGATAGTTGCTGCTTGGGCTGTACTTACAGGCACATACTGTGTGCGCTTTTGTCAAGCTAAATGCTATCATCAGCATGCTTAAGCTCACAATGATGATTCTAACTTGCTGATGTTTGGCAGGTAATGTTTACCATCTTATGTACTTTAGCATGCTAGCATGCTAACATTTGCTTATTAGCACAGAACACAAAGTACAGCTGAGGCTGATGGAATGTCATTAGATTTACAGATATTTGGTCATAAAGCAAAATTAAAATTTTTGAATTAATGATGGCACAAGATGAAAATTCAGAGAATCACAACTTTGCAATTAATCCTTTTGTGAACATAAATAGCTTAACCAAATTTCACAGCATTCCGTGCAATAGTTGTTTAGATATTTGACTCAAAGCTACAAATGTCGAAGTTCATGGTAATGCAAAATGAAATATCAGGAGATCAAAGTCATTAGGATTTATTGTCAGGGAACCATGAATGGCTGAACCAAAGTTTGAGGCAAATATTTCCTTGGACAAGTGAAAACTTTGACCTGCTGATGGAGCCAGATAAACACTCAGGGGATGAAGAAAGTCAGATTCTTCCTCATGGCATTCCATTCAATAGTTGACAAGATAGTCCACTCAAAACAGCCATTCTTGTTATATATATCTCAGACTAACATTGTCATTCCCATGGCTTATAAACCAATATTTTTCAGATAACCTACAGTGAGGTCATTGCAGAAAAGAATGGAATTGGATATTTCTGATACAAAATCAGTACATACAGCACACTAATATTTTTGTTATTAGGAGGACTAATCTTCAGTGACTGTGATAAAATCTTACTGAAGGCCATATTGTTCAGCCTCTATCAGCTACATCCTGCTGAACATGAAACACGTTGAACATGAAACACGTGTTCAACAGCAAAAAAATGGCCAAAAAAAAAAATTCAATTCAAAAATCAGGAAAAAGCCTAAAATCATAAAAACTGAAAATGTGTTGGAACTGTGACACTGAGATTCAAAGAACTCTAAGTTTGAACTGATAAAATATCATGAGAGCTAAAGGTCTTTTGTTACACTAAGACATGATAGCTTTCTGGAATAGCTTGATGACTCTCTCTCTGTCCCGTTAGCTGTTTGCAGTCTGTGGATACATCTGTATTATCTGCGGTGAAATTCTGAGGCTAAGACAAATATTGGTGAGATGACTGGAGAGGCTTAAACCCCAGATGTGTCCCCAGTGCGTCTGTCTTTTGGTTTGTCTTCTCCAAGTGGGTGAGAGATTTCGAAGAACTCCAAGTTCCTGCATGCAAATGGTCTGAAACCACTCTGAGAGTGTCTTGGCCAACGTCTTGGTTAGGATGTTCAATGGTGCATTATAATGAGTCAATATAGCACTGCAGAAATTCATACATGGCTCTATAAAGAGTTGAATATATCACACTCAACATACATCTATTATCACCTTTTTTCCTCTCTGCAGAGCCTACAGATGTCAGTCTGTCTTTCCATCAAACTTGACATTATTATTTTTTTGTGTCCTGAGAGGAGGATTCTCACTGACTGGCTGTATGTCCAGAGATATTATCTGGTGAGTATTTCCTCTTGACCAACACTTTGGTAGCTCAAAATCAAATGGACAGATTTCCATGAAATCTGCTGTGGATATTCATGGTTCCCAGAGGATAAATCTTAATGTATTTGGTGATGCCCTGACATTTCTCTAGCACCATCGTTAGGTGAAACCTCCAGTTGTACTCAAGCAAACCTAATAGACACGTTGATTCCTTAGCACATTTGTGCCCCCTAGATGATGAACCTTTTCTGTTTTGGACACAACTTCTAACTGTTAAATAATCTTAACTTAAGGTCCACTTCCTGTATTGGCCCTAATATAAAACAATATATTTTTGTTGAAATTACATTTGAAAAAGGGGTGGTCTTATATTGAAGTACTAGACAATATCATGTTCCCAAGATCAGATATTCTATTTGAATGAACAGACTACCAGTGTGACAACAGCTCCTACAGAGAATGTTGCATTAGGGGTTGTGCCTTAATGTTTCAAGTCCATTTACAGTGAGTCTGTTAGAGTCAGTCAGCCCTAAAAAGTCAGGAGTGTCTAAAAGCTTGTGTAAGGTGTTTTGCTGCCACAGAGGCAATAAATTCATGATCATGATTCATGAAAACAATTTGCAAGCTTTTTCTGACGTCGTCACAAGCCTGACAAGAGAGAGTGTGATTAATGTGACTGATAAACAAGATACACAAGGGTGCCATTTACATACTACTTTAATAGTATTATTTCACTTTTACAAGAGAAAAGTCTTCAAGGATAAGGACCCTCAGCTCCTTGTATTAATAGTATATCAGGGAATATTTCAGGCAAATCATGTGATCAGGGTTGTCTTATATTCAGGCCAGTACGGTACTAGCTTTTTCCAGAGCTTCCAATTGCATCTTGCAGTTTTCATCAGTGCATGGAGTTGGCGCATTTGTCATTGAGATGGCTCAGTTATCATCACATGACCTAAGTTTGGAATTTTGGTCACATGTCACCACCCATTTGACTTTACAAATATGATTCTTATGAGCTTTTGTTGGTTTGTCATCACTTTGGCAAGTTTAGGCAACAAAAACTACTTGGATAGAGTTATGGAAAGATTGTGGTCATGGTCAAAAGAAATATTACTTACTATTACTTACTTTCTAGTTTTTTCCAGAGCTTTCAACCACATCTCACAGTGCAAGTACTAAGCTTTAGCATACCCACTTACATCCATCACTCTAAATGGAATGCAAAAAGTAGACAATTATCATTATTATGTATTTATGCATTACTGGGGGGAATAAATACAAAATAATGGGAGTTGTCTCAAAGAAGAAAATCTCAAAAAAAGCATATCTGCACAGTGGTTGTTTTACAGTAAATATAAAGCCTTTAATGTATTGGGTACCTTGAGCATATCCAGGGAAAGAATAAATCACGTCCTATTGTTGACCATCGAGGGTGTAGTAAAACAGCCACTGGGCAGCCAAAAGCCCTAAAGTAAACAATCTGGAACTGACTCTTCAAATATTATTTCACATCCTCTGCTATAGAGCACTTTGTAATCGCTGTTAAATTTACAATGATTCCTCAGTGAGGTGTCGTAAAACTTGTTTGCTGAAGCATTTAATGGGCTGCTCAGCTCATGTCTACCCAGACAGTCACAGTCTTCATCATGGCAGTGAAGTGGCTCTGTGAGAATCTCCTGCAGCCTGGCGTACTTATGGTTTGTCTGTTTTGGTTTCAAAAATATTAGTTTTATCTTAAATATGTAGCCTACTACGGCACTGATTGATGAATCTGTAATAGTAGCAGAGAAACAGGCCTTCATTTAAAACTGGCTTACATTCTGTTTTTTGAGATGTCTTTTTTATCTTAGCATGAGTCCTCCCTGCAGAGGTCTTCCAGGTCCATTCACTTCTAAGGAACCAAGACACGAACTGGGACCCGATCCAGACTGGGTCCAAATTGTACTCAGTCTAATAAGGTCAGAAAGGGTGTGATTTTACCACCGTGGGTCTCGGGTCTCTACCAATACCCAAGTGGATCCAAATGGACCCGAGTATACGTGGTATCAGCTCTTATCATGTGTTACATCACACCAGGAGAAAATTGTGTTTTAAGATGAAAGGAAGCATTCATAGAGTTAGCACAGGCTTTATATTATACATTTTATATGAATTTCATACATGGCCAATGTGACATTAAGTTTCACCTTCTCTCCGGTGTGACTGTATTTCGTTACACAAAGAAAAAGTACGACAGCCTTAGAGCAGAGCTCCTGCCAACTATCAAGAAAGCCATTGCCAGTGGGCTGGCCTGTGGTGCATCCACAGAGATGTGGACAGATGACTACAGGAAGGTCAGCTACACCTACATCATGTTGCACCATACTGACAAAAAATGGACAAAAAAGTGCTTGTGCATTCCCCCGCGGCATAAAGAAGAAGAAGGAGGTGAAAGCGAGAGCCTGCATTAATCAATGCGAGACCCAGCCAGCATTTTTCAAGCACTCTGGATTACAACTGAGAGAAGCACTCTTTGAAACAAGAATGTGAAACAAGGTGGAATACCAAGCTAGAGATGCAGGGAGAGATCCACCAAATGAACTACATAATTGAGGACTTGCTACAGATGCTTATCCAATTCCTGAAGCCTTTCAAGCAGGTGACCGATGAGCTCAGTGGCTCAAAATACCAAACAATCAACTTGATGGCCCTCTGGAAAAAATTCTTTAATAAATCAGTCACATCACCGCAGCTGATCCAAGACCCCTTGAAATACTGAAATGCAGGTGAGAGATGTGATGTTTTATGTGCGCCAATTGCCAACACACTGATCATTAATTTACACTATTTATCATTTTATTTAGGGTATATATGGTGAAATATTAACTCAAACAGCACTATACAGACGTTTGGAAATGTAGGCCTACTTTACTTAACATTTGCACTGCTTCTACTTCACTACATTTTAGGGAGAATTAGATATGATTAACTATCCAATAATATATAATATAAACTAGTTAAAATTCACTTGAACTTGACCAGCTGCAACATTAAAATGCTGATAAAACATTAATGCATCAATAATAATCCAATATTAATGTGATATACTATATATACATATCACATATGTATATATGGGTGTGCAAGTCTGCAGTTAGCATCTCAGGCCATGCTTTAGAGAATCGTCGGACTTCCTTCAGCACTGCCAATGTTAATGCCTTGTTGTTCCTAAACAGCAACATGTGATCTAGAACATATAAGGTAACCTATCAAATATGGTAGTTTTTGGAGTTACAGTAGGCCAGTTACAGCCTATTATAAACTTTAAAATAATAATAATAATCATCATCAATGGACCCAACATTACTTTATTAAGTTTTTGTATCATGACTGAAAGGTAAGCTGCTCAAGTAAGGCAAAGGTAATGACCTGGTGGGTCAGGTCTGGCTGTGCTTGGTTCCCCTCAGATCAGGTTTGCCTTTTTTGAAAATGAATTTATGCATGTCGGGTTTGAATAGGTTTTCCACAGTTTCAGATCGGGTCCAAAACTTTTTACCTGTCGCCTCTCTGGGGCCTTAACTAAATACTTTGCTGACATCATCTCCAGAAATTCCCACCCTCCCAAAGTACTCTTCGACACAATTGACTCTGTCCTAAACCCTGCTGATACTGGCCCTGTGCCGACAGCAATCACCTACACGAATTTCTCAACTTTTTCATAAGAATAATCAATAACATCCGTTCCACTATTTCACCTCCTGCCTACAACGCCCCCGTCTTCCCTCCTTGTTCTGCTGTTCTTAGCAAGTTTGAGCCTGTGTCCCTTGCTCATATCATAGACATAGTCGCACACACCAAGCCAACTTCTTGTCCTCTGGATATTCTTTCATCATGCCTCTCAAAAGAAGTGTTTGACACTGTTGGTCCTACAATATCACACATCCTAAACAGTAATCTAGAAACTGGCTCTGTTCCATCCTGCCTTAAACATGCAGTAGTGCAAAACTGCCATTCTTATCAAAAGTCTTGGAAAAAATTGTCTAATCACAGCTCTTGGCCTTTTTTGAAAATAACAATATCATGGAGAAATTTCAGTCAGGTTTCAGGGCCCGTCACAGCATGGAGTCAGCTCTGCTTAAAGTCTCCAACGATCTGCTCTTATCTCTCGACTCTGGTAAATGTGCCATCCTGATTCTTCTGGACCTTAGCTCTGCCTTTGATACAGTCAACCATACTATTCTCCTGCACCGTCTTGAGCACCAGGTTGGTATTCAGGGTAGTGCTTCCAGTGGTTTGTCTCCTACCTAGCAGACAGGTCATTCTCTGTCAAAATTGGAAACCTCTTCTCCTCGTCTGCTCCCATCACCTGCGGAGTACCTCAAGGCTCCATTTTAGGGCCCATCGTATTCACCTTATACATACTTCCCCTTGGCTCTGTCTTCAATAAGCATAATATCTCCTATCACTGCTACGCAGATTATACACAGCTATACCTCCCATTAGAACCTGGTGATAACAATGATAACGCAGTTAGGTCCCTTCTTGACTGCATCCAGGATGTACAAAATTGGATGGCACAAAACTATCTTCAGTTAAATGCTAGTAAGACATAAGTGGTTTTATTTGGTTCCTCCGACTCCAGCGGGGTTATAGTAAATCACTTAGGGTCCCTGGCCCCTAACCTTCATACTCATGCCAGAAATCTCGGTGTCATTTTTGATCCAGCTCTAAAATTTGACAAACATATTAACTCTGTTGTCAAAGGTTGTTTTTTCCAGCTATGAAACATTGCCAAACTGAAACCGCTCCTCTCATTTCATGACTTGAAGACTGTCACAAATGCTTTGATTTCCTCGCGACTGGATTACTGAAATGCCCTTTATTTGGGTATTAGCCAGTCATCCCTGTCTCGCTTGCAACTAGTGCAGAATGCTGCTGCTTGGCTAATAACTGGTCCAAGGAAGAGAGACAGCATCACACCTGTACTGGCATCCCTGCATTGGTTACCAGTCAAGTATAGGACTGAGTTTAAGGTCCTTGTATTTGTTTTTAAGGCGCTACACGGCCTGGCGCCCCAATACATCTCGGAGCTCCTCTGCCCCCTTCACAACACCAGATCTCTCAGATCCTCAGACCAACTGCTCCTCGCTGTCCCTCGATCGAGGCTGAGGGGTAAGGGTGCATTTGCTGTAGCTGCCCCAAAACTTTGGAACAGGTTACCTTTTGGAATTAAGTGTTCCCCTTCTGTAGACACTTTTAAGGCCAAACTTAAGACTCACATGTTCTCTCGGGCCTTTGAGTGTCCTTAAAGCCCTGTGTTTTACTATTATTTGTTTTGTATTTGTTCTTGTTTTTGGTTTTGATTTTACCTTGTCATGTTGTTTTAATTTACTTCTGATGTTTTATTGTACAGCACTTTGGTCAACTCTGGTCGTTTTTAAATGTGCTTTATAAATAAACTTGATTTGATTTGATGATTTAACTGTGGACCTTCTTCAGCCAGGCAATCTTTAACGCCTGGAACACACAGCCTGTGTGAGCAGCGCATGTGCATCGCAGAACCTCTTGCTTTTAATTTTGGCGCCCATGTTAACAGATTAGAGCAGCCACAGAGCCTGCATGAGCCGCATGTCTCACACGCGTCATGCGTGGTTACATTGACGCGTTTTTCCAGCTGGCTGAGGAGACTATTATGCATGCAAGCATAGATTGTACTAAGTATGATCAAGAACGACAATATATGAAGGAGGAACTTAGGAAGACTGGAGTTCAGGAGCTCAGCATTAAAACTTTAATGAACCTGCCAAGTGGGTGGAGCAGTAGAGTTTTCTTTGAGTTTATTACGCCTGGGACACATAGGATGCTCGAGCAGCGCGTGTGCTTACTTTTCATTTCGGCACCCATCTTGTGTGTCCCAGACGTTTGACAGACAGGATTAACGTGTAGGATTTAATCTCTGGTCTACACTCTGGAGCAGAATGTGGCGGTAATGCACCTAATACGCTGGTTGCCAACTGCTGTTATCAATCAAAAAGAAGAAGTTTTTTCCAAACAGAGTGGTACTGTCAGTCGAAGTGTTCCCTATCTGTGCAGCCGAACATAGCTGGTCTGACAGGCCGCTGAGTGGAGTGGAGCCTGCCGAGGAAGCACTGGGACCGTTGGGGTGACAAAGTCCGTTGAGGGAAGCACAGTCAGGCGGCTTTGGAGAAGGCAAGATATCGGCCTCTCATAATCAGCAGAATTTGCCAATGCCGATATTTCATTGTAGAGCTTTTGTCGGCCAATATCGATGACGTGCTGATAATATCATGCATCCCTGGCCAATAGTCATATTGACATCATACCAGCAACATTACACATTTCACTATATTATCAATGTCTATATCTGTAGAATATGTAACAGAAATAAAAAAATATGAAGTGTCACCACTGCAGGTCAGACTGCGTGGTGCATGCCGGGGGCAGGGAGCCTCTCTTGTGGGGAACTCCAGCGCGGAGAGTTGGTGACACACAGAGCTTCTTTTCTTGACTCCTGCTCGCTTTCTGTGATATTAATTCAATTAATTCAGGACTCCTACCTGTTGTTTTACCTGCTTCCACGCAGAGATTTGGTGTGATTTTCCTTATTTGTTGTCAGTTTCCCTCCTGACAGTTAGTTTGGAGGTTTGTTTGAGTGTGTTTGGGGAACTTTGTGTCATTGTGGAGGGATTTTCTTCATTTGGAGCAGTGACAGCAGGGGTTTAATTGGCGGAATAATTAATACAATCAATAAAAAAAACCTGTCCTGTGTGAGGAGTGTACGTGGCTGACACAGAAGTAGCTCCAACCAGACCCCACTATGCCCATCAGAAAGAAATCCGCTTTCACCTCACATATTATTATTTATTTTTCACAATTAAGCCCACACTTCTTAACCTTTTTCTGTCTGAACTAAATGTAAATGAAATTTATGATGAAATGATATGAAACATTCTATTACTGATGGCCATTATCAAAGTCAAATTCTGTATAGTCCAAATATAGGGCTGGCAGTAGCGACGCACACACACTACTCAGGTAGAGGTAGGCAGTGTGTCCCAAGCATAAGGGAACTGCATACTCAGACTACCCCCATCCCCCAACACTTTTCCAACCTCAGATTGGACGGCCTGTGTTCGAACATTTCTGTAACTTTCCAAAACTGTCAACATTCACACGCAGTGAAAGGGTAGCTGTACAGAGTTGAGAAGGGAGCCAGGGTTTGGTCTTCTCTCTCTAGCTGTCTTTGCAGCTGGCCCATCTCATGCAACAACACTATGAATATCCAGGAGAGACTGTCTCAAAATGTGCACCATTATCCCCATATTCAAATGATAATACGTCTCCCCCTGCTATATGACAACCAACTTTTCACTTCGCCTTCAAGTGTGGTCATTAGGAAGAACTGTAAACACTTCTAACTGCTGACATGTTTGAACAACACATTGTACAAACTAGGTCTGATCAAGTATATACCAACCCCAAACATGACTCCTCAGCTTCCCTCGATCTTCTCTGCTGTTAATCAGGACTTCTAAGCTGGGTCCATTCCCCTCTGCTGGTTCAGCGGCCAGAGTCAGCTTCATAAGGGGGAACCAGGGGGCAGCAATAAGTTCTTGACCAAGGGTTGACAATGATGTCACTTTTAAGTAGTTGGAGTTGCTGTCACTGGCTGCTGCTAACATTAGCCCTCCATGTCTCAATGCCACATCCTGCCGGGCTGACAATGCTGTTGAGCCTGACACAACAACCAGCGTGGATGATTTAAGAGAAGATGGGCCTAAATGGATTAGACTCCACACCTACCCCATGAGCCTCTTTGGAAGTAAAAAGAGCTGCCTGGTACCATAGGAGGGACTGGCTGGAGTACTCCATGAAAGTGGATGCGGTTTTCTGCTACCCCTGCTGCAAGTTTAGCAACTGTTCATCTGGGTCAGGGGAGCCGTTTCACAAAAAGCTTCTGTGACTGGAAACACACCACAGAAACCAATAAAGGCTTCCACAGGCACGCCACATCAAAGGAACACCAGGCGTGTTACACTATGTAGAGAGAAAGAGAAAGCTGGTCTGAAAAGAGTAAAGAAATCCCAACTTTACTAAATACAGATCATATAAAAAGAAATCGATATTATATTTCCTCTCGTGTTGACATTGTGGAGCTCCAGGTTGCCAATCAGTTGCCATTGAGGGGTAAAGTTGAGTAAACCCAGGAACCACAATTGAGGTAAACCAGCCCAAAACAGTCAGTAACTAGCAGCTACAGCTAGTAGCTAATTTATTTGACGTGTACTTTTGTTTTGGATTTTGTTAGTTTGGCCCATCCGCTAACATGGAGGGGGCGGGGCTTATGAGATATATTGCAACGAGCAACCAGGGGGCAATCCAGATATTTTACAATTTCGGCTTCACTTTGGGGAAATGTCATGTTGGCCATCTTTATATAAAATCTATGGTAATTCCTGTCAGATTCGAATTAAAAGCCTTCCAGTGGCTCAGTAACTCTCATCCCCGCACGTGTACAGAGTTGAGTTTACCTGAGGATGGCTTAACATCAGTCACATTGAATGAAAACAGTATTTGTGTTAAAAGGAGAGCAGCAGAGTGATGAGTATGACATGACTCGGTTGTTGGAATTACCACTCAAAAATGCTTTACTATACTTGACAGATAACAAGAGAACAGTTAACACAGGATTAGAACTTGAAATTGGAAATGGATTTTCTTTTCTGTACTTGGTCTATAATATTTGATTGCTCACTTAAAGCAGGTGAACCAGTAAAATTGTGTTTAAGTAGCCCCCCTCATCACTGATCATGTCTCAGTTAATGGTGCTGGAACACTCTTCCTTTTTGCACTACCACTTTCAGGGTTCTGAGGGTTTTTGCATTTTTTTTCCCTTATGTAGTTGTAAATAACACAGTTTTCTGTAATACTGTGAACCCAAGAGCTGACCACGATGAATGCTTCAGTGATGAGTTTTATTGGGGACAACATTTAACTTAGTCTGTTCACGGTTCAGGAGCTTCTAACCTCATGTACCTGTTCATAAAGTGTGTTCAGTTCACTGATGCAGTTAAAGACAGTGTCTGACTCCGCAGTTAAAGAGAGACAGACGGAGACTCTTCACCTCACAGATAGAACTAAGTGGAAATATGTGTGCTGTTGACCTGAGGGCCTCCCGTGTTCTTCAGGGCTTTTTAAGCCTAACAAATTGCTTCCTGGTCATGGTCATGGTTCACATGATCATCACTGACACAGTCGGCTGCAGTACGGCCGTCAGTCATGGAGAAAATTAGATATGCATCATTTCATGCTTTTTAACTGAGACCTCAAGAGAGTAAACAGACAGCATGTGCAAGATAGAACTCTTGTACAGGCTAAACAAGCACTATGACCAGGAGCAGTTTAGTGACTCAGCACAGAGTGGGAATTATGTTAAGTTTTATATATGTGGATGCAGTATGATTGGTCACCAAAAAAGAGTGAACTAAGGTCACAGAGTACTACTGTAGATGTCCCTTTAATTCTATTTTATTTCTACTTGGTACTTGATACTAACCAAGTAAGCACAGTTCGTAACAGAGTTAAAACATTAACAGTGAGAATTTGGGTGTTCTTTTTTTTATGATAACATCACAAACGGTTATATTTATTACTAATTGAGGATCTGATATAATGAAAATCCAATGAATTATAATGTCAAATAGTAAAATAGTTTCAGAAGCGTTTACCAGCCTAGTATTAAATAATACACCAAATTATTCCTCCTCAACATTTCAGTCACACTACCTGACCTTATACTGACCTTCAACTTTTGCCTTTCCTCTGATTTTCAACAACACTTCTGAGGACCATCAGATGAAGGACTGGTGGTGATAGGCCAGGGATACTGCAGCTCCCATGACGAAGGAAGTGGAGTTTTCTTGCCAGGAATTCAGGAAATTATTCTATAGCGAACCCCACCCCCCCATCCTACTCCCCGACCCCCATGCTATTCTGGCAGACCAACCTACTTCCTGTCCCCTCAGCATAATGTGGCTCAGTGAGCAGGTCTATCAGTCTATCAGTCAGTCAGTCAGTCAGTCAGTTGGGCCATCAGTCAGTAGGGGCCCCTGCCTGCTTCATCATCTGGCAGTTATCAGAAAAAATTAGAAGACCAAATGCTCTGAGTGCTGCAGTGTGTGTGAGTGTGTGCGTTAGTATATGTGTGCATACGTGCGTGTGTATGCATGTGCGTCTGAGTGTGTGTGTGTGTATGGCATATTTGTGTGTCCACTGCCCTGTACAACTAAGGAACAAAACCTAAAGTGCAGGAACAGGAAGCTGGATTTAAAGGGGTCAGAGTGACTTGTCCCCTCAAGGGTTTAAATGCAAGACTGCAGAAGAGAAAAGATTGGGGGGAGGTAGGACGGGAGAAGGAAAAAGCTTTCATTCACCAAATCTCCCTTTCTTCCATCCACCTGCCCATACAAGCTCTGCCTATATACTCTCCTGTGTCATCTTTGACCTTTCCTGAGAGCAGGACAAAGGAAGCAGACTGCCGTCAATGTCAGGCTTTTTGGATGGATAATAGGTGCAATATGAAACAAGACACAACAAAGAGTGTTTTGAAGCATTTGGCAGTCAAAGAGCATATGGTTTTAATGAGCCCTGCACCATTAAAGATGGAAAAGTGGTTCAAAGTGAAGTAAACACAAGTACCACAAGTACCTTGATGTCTCCCAGAAGTCGCAGATAAACATTAGTACTACAGTGACATAAGACGCAGAGGGATTTGGAGAGGTTTGTATTTTGATCTCATCCTGGTGACACATTCAGAAGACAATTAAGGAATATGTTAAGATAACAACATGTGGAGATGTAGTTACATTTTGAACACTGCAGAGCTGCTCAGTCTCATTCACTTGTTTTTCTTCTGCTTGATTTTACCATTTTGGAAAGGACAGAAAGGACAAGCAGACAGATAAACCCAATATCCCCCGCCATCACCTCCACATTTCACCGGCCTCTTTTCATTGTGTTTAAATCCCTCACACTTTAGACACAAGGAAGAGAATCAAGGGAAAGACACAGGGAAAGAGGAACCAATGAAAGGTACTGTACATGTACTGTATCTGGTTAAATGAGATGCTCTCTCAAGCAAAGAAAAGAGGGCATGTATCCTGGGCCCTGGAGTCACGCCAGCCCTTGGCCTCAAAGATTTTTTTTAGAAATATGTTTAAAAGTACTTCATTTATATGAAAGTACACTACGGTACATATGAGAAAAAGGAATATAATTATATGCTTGTATTTTGTAGTAGCTAATTAAGTGGTGAACAGATATGAAGTAATGCTAATGGCAAGTGTCAGTGTGATTTCAACATGGAAAAACCCATTCAAAAAACTTAACTTAAAAGAAAAAAAGAAGCAAAAGATGCGAGCTAGAAACCGAACTAGGCTTACATAGAAAACACCCGTTTCTCTGATCTCTCCGATTTGGACAAAAGTGTTTCTAAAGATATTATTTACTTCAGATTTTCATCAGACCTGCCGCACAGAGTTGCATCACAAGAAATGTAAGATCCAGTGTTTTTGGAGCTTGATCCATTCTAGGGACTAACGGCTTTGGGGGTTCTGTTTTGACCATTCTTTTTTTTAAAGATAAATATTGCATGTTGTGCAGGATATGCATAATACTGTGTGTAGGTTTCTTGTGTAAGTGACATGGCCCTGTGCTATTTGAGGTACACACAGTACATGTTTATGTGTTTGTAGGTAAAGGTGCAGGGCCTGTGGTCATGATAATCCATCTACGACAGCTGCACAGCTGGATCACCTGTCAGGTAATATGAAGTACTATCCAAATACCTTGCTAACTATCCGACAAACGTCAGATCAGACAGAGAGGCTGCAATGTTCATTACATTCCTCAGTATTAAAGTGTTGGGTCATGTGGATCTGTGTTTAGGATGGTGCTGGAGGAAAAAACATGGATCATTCAAATCAAAAGTGCTCATCCATGAAAGCCATCAGCAAATCTCATTCTAATCTACTCATCAGATTCTAATATTAATTGTGCTAAGTGTACATTTTGGCCTGATGGTAGTACTAGAGGAAAGATCGGGGGGTCATCAAAGTCACAGGGATTCATCCTCTGGGGAACACACACAAATCTGACCATTAGTTTTCAAGATACACTTTACTGGACCAGAGTTGTAGCCTAACGGAGAAATATGATCTGACAGGGGAGCAACATGAAAGTTCAGAAGGTCACTAAAATGTTGAGGGGTCTTCTTATGGAGACATTGGAGATTCATGGTCAGACAGGCTGGGTGACTAACACTGGTCCCACTGCTAGCAGGACAAAAAGTGATTTCTTGCTCTAATATCTGAAATTATTTAGCTTGTCAAATTAATGAATTGTCTTTGACCATTACTTAACCTTTCAATCTGCCTGACTGACCATTTGTTTCCCATACATCCTGGACCCATTCCACCCCTCTGCTACAGTACATACTGGGGGTGGGCAGATAATGGCGGTGGTCAAGTCATTGCCCTCACTCATCATGCAGGGTTATTCATCACCATCAATTGGATTTTGACAGCTTTATGCATCCTGGGATCCAACACAGAGATCCACTTCCTCCGGTAGAGATAATACAAACCATACCCACCGCCCACCACCTGTACCTTCACCCCCCACCCCCTACCCGCACACAGACACACACACAATCACGGTATCCATCTCTAGTAGTAAGATGAAACTCATCCCTGTGGACAAACTGCATTGTTCCAGAATAGTAACAGGATACAGCGAAGACCATAACTCAGTATAAACACAGTATAACTAAAGACCGGAGCAAAGAGGGTCATGTAAGGGTCAGACAGTCTCAAAACTAAACATATGGTAGAGGATACACTAAGCTTTTGATACAGAGTATTGCACTGATAGTGATATGGGAAGGCACATACAGTGGCCACCAAAATCTTATATCATGGACTCCAGTGCTGCCCTTACTGCGCAACTATCTGACTTACAGCAAAGTAGTCTCTGACCATTCATAGCAGTATACTACAGGATGTTTTCAGGCATATTTCTGCAAAAAGTTTCCAAAGCTTGAATGATGTAGATTTTGTCAGCCACTCATGCAGACATGTCCACAAGAACGTGTGCATTCGCTGTCCACTACTGTGTCTTTTCCCAGTCTATACTGCATAAACTGTACTGCATTTGCATGACTTCAAGGTTTATTACTATTTTGTGCAGCATACTTATCATCCTCTCACTAGAGATAATGCTAGTTAGATACTGTTACATGTGTTGGGCAAGTTGAAATGTAATCACGTACACATTACGTATTACTCTGTAAAAGTAACAACATTACTAATAGGGAAAGTAATTAGTTACATTACTTGTTACTTTAATTTCTCAGCCTTCAAAGTGACTTTTTAACAACTTCAAAGCATCCACAGGCACATATTCAATCATGTGTTTAACACCTGTAGAAAAAGAAAAGGAGACGTTCTAGTTTAACAAGCAGTCAGCCTACAGTTTGGAGGTATCCATCAACAGCTAGCTTAACGTTAGCTACACTGACTGCATGAAGCTAGCGCATTGCATACCAGACCAGTCTGTCCACTGAACGCACAGAGACCAGACTGATATCAACTCTACATCAAACTACCCCTAAGACAGCTACCAAGTCGACCCCCAAGCTATTGAATTAATGGAGCATTACTGGGATTAGTAATAATGTATTTCTTCCTTGAACTTCTGTTTTTGCACAACATAAACAGAAACCATGGCAACTCTAGAGGAACTTACAATATTGTTGATGTTGAGATAACGGTAGAAAAAGTGGCAATGGTGACATTGTGCATCGGCATAGAGACATCATATAGATGAAGGTAGTTGTGGACAAACTATGAGTTTCTGTTTGAAACTTTCCACCATTGTTGTTGTGACCAGACACTGCTGCTGACCTTCTTTTGTGATACTGCCCCAACCGGCCATGCACTGAGTTGCATTTCACGGATGTGATGCAGATTAATATCTGAGGACGTGCTCAAGCAACGCAGGGTGCTTGAAGTAGTCATGATGCACACGTGAACACTTGGTTAAAAGCAAGTATATCAGTGACTTTAGGAGCAGCATCATTCCAGCTTTAGGGTGAGCCCAACCACCCTGCAAAGAAAACTCATTTCAGTTGCTTGTATGCATGCTCAGCTCCTTCTTCATGGTGACAGTCTGGTATAACGGCAATGTGAACAAAACCCAGAGATCCTTGAACTCTTTGTGGCAAGTAAGTCACTCCCAAGTGAGCAATCTGCTGTTGCCCAAGAGAGTACCGTGGCCTCAGACTTGGAGGTGCTCACTCTCATCACAACCACTCCAACCAATTGCGCTTAATTCTGTCTATAGCTGTTGATGGATATGTAATTACAAAATGAATACCTGAAATAGATCAATTACAGCCATTTACCGACACAGACAATAACTATACTGCAAATAATAAAAGAATATGATAGCATGAGCATCTCTATACAGTATGTATGTAGTATGGCAACAGCATTGTTTTTGTGAATTTCCTCTGACACAGATACTTTCATGAAATACAGAAAGAGAGTGATAGAGATAACCAGCTACAGATAAACAGAGAGCAAGTAATGAATTGTGTCATGGGAGAAAGTAAATGAGAAAACTGGAGGAAGGGAAACACAAAAGAAAGGCAGACATGTCCATTAAACCTTCTCTGGAGAAACTTGATAAGATTCCCAGTAGCGGCATCAGGGCCACTCTCCTTCCTTTCCCTTCCTCTCTCTGTCTCCCACCAGTGATTGTCTCCCCCTGATTCCCCAACCTGCAAAGTCCATCAGGACCTGAGAGGAGGGAACCCAGTCACACACATACCACAGCCCCTGAAAAACAATCCACCTGAACAAAAGAGAGACAGCTGCTCAGGAGCAGGGAACTTAATCTGAAGAGCCTGGATGCCGCCATAAAAGACAGGAGAGGTGGGGGTGGTTCCTGAGGTACACTCAGTCCCTCCTCGAGAAAGGACTTCCTGTGCATTTTATAGACTAAAGGTGACGGAAATTGTCACCCTCATCCCTAAATCTGCCTTGCATACTCCAGCCTGGGAAAGGTTAAAAAGAAACTTTTCCTCCACACCTGGGTGAACAAGTCTACTTTTGTCAAAATTAAAGATCATTGCAAACATCTGCTTTTATAGCAGATAGCTCATAGTAAGACTCATTAAGAGATAGACAAACAGACAGAAAGAAACTTTGTCTCTTTGTCCAGCAGCATAACAACTATTAGCCTGATTGCCATGAAATTTGGTGTGAACAATGACAGAGAGAAAGAATTATTCCCTTTTTTGTAGTGACCTTTCAATTAGGGCCACTATCAGACCGAACATTCCAACAGGTCTTCCAAATTAAAAGACCAAACATGCTGTTTGATCATGTGACTCCAGAACAACACATTGGAGCATTTTCTAATCTGGCATCTTATTGGCAGAATTGGCAGGAAAACATCACTTGTCTGTGCTTTCCAAAATCACTGTTAAAAATAATGATGTCTTATGGTGTGACAACACTATGGTTCAGATCTGATTAGGTTCAGGAACAAAAACCACTTAGTTAGGTTTAAAGAAAGATCATGGTTTGGGTTAAAATGATCACTACAGTTGTAACCAAAACACAGACATCGGAGGAGAGAAACACAGCCGTCATCCCTGGTGTGTCTTATGCTTTCTCTTCTGGAAGCTCTGCAGTAAAAGAAAATGTTTTGTAATGATTGAAACAGATTGAATTCAATTCAGTTCAGTTCAAATTTATTTGTATAGCACCATCTCATATGTAAGAGCTTAAAAGTGCTTTACATAAAAAAAGAAACAGCAAATAAACAGAGACATCATGCATGCATACATATGCATACACACACACATATAAACAAACATACTGTACAAGTATGGTGTGTTCATTGAAGAAAATGCTCAACTGAAAAGGACAGTTTTTAGTTTGCTTTTAAGAAAAGGCAGTGTTAGAGCAAGTCTAAGTTCAGCAGGTAAACTGTTCCAGAAATATTGAGTGCCATCTCACCAGACATCATGACAAATGCATGCATGAGTTTCTCTGAGTCAGACTGAGAAAGAAATCCTCTGATTCTGTGAATGTCTCTGAGTTGTAAAAAGGCAGCCTTGGTGATGCTGTTAGTACAATCCTTAAAGCTGAGTTCACCATCCATGGTTAAACCTAGGTTTTTCATCTGGTCATTTGTTTTTTGTGATCTGGACTGCAGGTACTTGCAGAGAAGTTGTCTCTGGGCTTTAGCACCTAAAACTAAAATCTCAGTTTTCTCCCTGTTCAGCTGAAGGAAGTTTGCTGCCATCCAAGCAGCTGACTCGGGAGTTTATGGATTGGAAGTCATCATCGGATAGTGAGATGAGAAGCTGCATGTCCACAGCATAATTATGGTAGCTGATATTATGTTTCCTGATAATGTAACTATGGGGAGGCATATATAGGTTGAATATAAGAGGACTCAGGATTGAGCCCTGTGGGACCCCGTACACTGGTTTGTTGGTTGGAGTGGAAGTCCCCAAGTGTGACATTGAAATCACAATTAATTAAATCACAAGTAAGATTCAAACCACTGGAGAACCGTGCCAGACAGACTGACCCATTTTTTTAGCCTTTCCAGAAGAACCTCATGATCCACTGTGACGAATGCAGCTTAGTTGTGGGAGTATTACGACACGTTTTTTTTATTGTCACTGTTGATTTTCATTTCATTAACAACTTTTAGAAGAGCAGTTTCTGTGCTATGAGATGTGCGGAAGCCAGACTGGAATTTATCATAAATATTATTATCTGTAAGATAGCAGTTTAGTTGCTGATATAGAAACTTTCTCAATGATCTTACTCAGGAAGGTGAGGTTGGATATTGGCCTATAGTTGCTGAGTGCATTTGGGTCCAGGTTATTCTCTTTTAGAAGTTTTCTAAAAAAGCAGCAGGGGAGGGGCTAGTGAGTTTATCAATGGTTGACAAAAGGTGTTTTGGATTGTATTTGTGGGTGTTGATAAGAGTTGAGAAGAATTCTTTTCTGGCCTGTCTCAAGCTTCTGTTGTAGTTCCTGAGGGTGTTTTTGAAAATGCCCCGGTCAATGTGCAGTTTTGATGTTCTCCACCTCCTCTCAGCTTTCTGGCAGTCTCTTTTGAGCTGCTTTATAGTCTCAGCATTTCTCCATTGGGCTTTGCATTTGGTAGAGATTTTTTGCGCCCCGACATACCACTGCTCTAACGTGAACTCCTCTCAACAACAATAGAAAGTTAACAACATAATTTAAATGAAACAACCAGGAGAGTTAGCTTGTTTGTCATTGTTGCTAATGATCAGACTGGTTAACCAGCAGCCACAAAGTTCTGTTAACTAACTAAAACAAGATGACCAACAGCCACAAATGGACGTTATGACATTGATACTTCATCTCTGTGAAAGAAGACATCAGATAACGTGAGTCAGATATAGCTTCTCTCTCTCTGTCTCTTTGGTCACTAATTTCATCTCTGATGGTTAAATGTCTCTGTGGCTGTTGTGTGAATTTATTTCCTTAACAAGAATGCAGCAGAGATCATATAATGTGCTGTGGGTAGTTTGCTTGTTGAAGTTACAGTGAGCTGTCTGGACTCACTCATTCATTTGACATTGATCCCGTTTTTAATTAAGTGGTTGTTCAGTCACCTGTTGATGTTGTGTGATTAGTGAATGAGTGTGCAGGAGGTCTGGCGGCTGACTTGTGACAATTTCTTCGGTTTGTTTTTAAGCTGAGTAGTATATTGAGTAATAAGCTTAAAGTAACTAGAATAACAAGTGTTAACATGTCATACATGCATACATGCATTAATCCTTTTTGATGTGAACCTACACTTTTAGATCTGTGAATGTTTTTAGTGTTCAGTCTTTCTGGTATTCAGCACTGATCTGTTCCTGTATCAGATTATAAGCTTTGTGGTACTTTATATATTTCTGTATACTAAGAAAATACACAGGAAACATGTGTAAATCGTGATATGTTGTCTGTTTTTGATGAGAACATAAATCTGTTTTCACAATAGAACAATACTATAAATTTGAATTTAACTTTGTTGGTAAAGTGACACATTCTGAACCACTCCACGGTTAAAATGAGCACTTCTTTGTTTAGAAACAATATGTGTATGCTAAATGTATTTAAAGAAGCAGCCTTTTCACCTCTCAGGGGTTTTTGTTTTTGAAAGCAAATTGTTTTATTGGCATATAAAATTCCCCCCTCACGGGATGGGGGACAACAATATAGTATGATGTGGTTTGTTGTAAGATTCCTCCTGTCCTCCCCAGTTTTTTGAGTCACCAGCCACCACTGTTGTTGGCTCATTAGTTTGTTATTTACATGCACTAAAATTCACCAGAATGCAGGAAATCAGTTTTAGTGGTTGCAGTGTTGCATAGTGCTTATAATTGGAAAGTGTCCAAGCAACAATGAATACATATAATCATTGTGATGGAAAGGCCTGCAGGGCAGCAAAGCAACAGAACCAATGCAAGGGTGGATGTTTTATATACTAAAGCATCAGCAAAAAGTTTTTTGGAATTTTGCATGACTCTGTCTCCAATCAAAAATGGGCAAAGAGGCGGGTCAAATGGCTGAAACAAGCCACCTAGCGGCTGGCGGACTTGTCACTCAAAGCAGCCATGTCCTTCATTATGCATAACTTTACGGCTTGATAAAATTTAAATGAGTGAGTTATAAAAAAATTCACCCCCCGTACAGTTGTCATGAAAGAGGAAATTAGCTATAGAGATCGAAACCGTTTTTTGTACAAGGCTGTACACATGTTTATTTCTGCTGTAAAGTTGGGCATTTTAACATGGGGTTCCATGGGGATTGACTCACTTTTGGAGCCAGCCTCAAGTGGCCATTCGAGAAACTGCATGGGTGCATATCAGTAAACTGAATAGGGTATTGTGCTCTTGCTCTGTTCTTTGATCAGGTAGAGAGAGTGATTAACTGTACTATAATGATACATTAAAAATATGGCTTGCTCTTGCTTTTTTTTCCTTTTTGAAGGTGGAGAAAGTAGCATTGGTGCCACACTGGTAGTAATAGTTTTGTCTCCCTCCTTAATAATATGTACCTTTGGTTTTATTTGAGGTTCATAACAGTATATTGTACCAAGCAGTTGTTGGCTCATTAGTTTGTTATTTACATGCACTAAAATTTACCAGAATGCATGAAATCAAGTCTTTGTAACTAAGATCCTCCTAGTGGGGGACCCCCACACACCCTGCTTAAAAAGTGGCCTGACTGGAGCTATATTTCATGCTATATTTCCCGGCCTCAATGATTTTCCCAGTCTGGCCCTGGCATCAACCAATTCACCTAGTGCATATAGCAAAAGTTACCTATGTGAGTGAAAGTGTAAAGGGCTACCCCCACTTACCTAATGTCCTTAACCTCCTACCACATACCTTTTTTTTCTTTAACAAGTTTATTTCACAGAGTACCAACAGCTCAAAAGCAGACGAGTGAGGGACAGAGAATAAGAGGTCCTCATACTCAAGTGCTGCTCTTTTTTCGAGGGCTCTGAATGATGATTGGTTCCTTCAGATCAGCCAATGAGTTGTAGGACTGGCACCCACAGATGGAAACCAATTTGCTGACGGCACCTGGGGAGAGTACAGGGGCAGAGGTTCCCAACCCTCAGACCAGTACCCGGCCATTACCAAGAGCTTCCATGCCGTGAGAAAACAAGATTTGTCAAAAAAAAAAAACTCAGTTATTATATGCTATAGGTGGTAATGACCCTGAACTTGGCACAGTCTGTGCTGCATTTTTCCTCATCACTCCCCACCATGTCATGTCCCCAATAACAACATGCTGATTTGTAATTAAAGTAGCTCTTAAGTTTCATTTTTATGCTCACCCACTCTCTCGTGAGCTAACTCTTTCACGCTCTCAGTACCAAGGTGTACTGGTCCGGACAGGGAGGATGACTAGAGCAAGATCATACCTGATTTGTCTTGATGAAGCTATTGTGTGGGTGTAAATTATTGCTTACAATGTGAAGGCCAGAGAGAGAGAGAAAGGATTCATTGTCAGGCCAATATGATGTCCAAAAATGAACAAACACCACAAAATCTGCTGAAGTTCAGATGGCTTGAAGATGAGCGACTAGTGAAACTTGTGAATTATATGCGTAACTGTGATCCAGTGCATTGTTTTCCTCCACCTGACGTGTGTAATTACACTGACTGTGTATTGAACTGTGTCAGAAAAACAGGCAGGCACAGGTGAACAAGACTAAAGGAATAAGGCTGAGAGGCAAAAAGTCCTGCAGTGAAAAAATGTAGTTATTTTCCTGGACATTTATAGAAATTATTATTACATGCTTGTTTCTAAACCCAAATAATGCATGTTGCCATCTGAATCAGCTTCTACATTCCTGAGAATTCTTGCAGGTTATGTTGCTGAGATGAAGGTAATGTATGTATATTATAGACATCAAGGGCAACTGTCACAACTATTGGCCAAATATTTGTGGATGTTACAATCTATAAATGATCATTGCATTCATCAGTACTTCTCCAGCCAATACTTAAGTCTAAGACACACACAGTGTTATGAAGAGGCAGTGCTGACCTCTGCATTCTGTTTAGCTTAAGGGCCTCTCAGTAGGACAGAGGGATACTGACGCTTTTCACAGCTGTTTGGATGTTGACGACCTTGCTTATCCCAAGCAGATACCTCTAACTTCACAACACAAGCACAGAGATCCCAGGATAGTCTGCTTTAACAGGCACAGTGCTGCTCTGCCTTGACCCTATGTTCAGTTGCTCTTGGTGTGGATACATCCATCATAGCAGTTGTTCCTGTGACAACAGCAGAGGTCTGGCACTTAGCAGTCTTTGTTGAGTGGAGCTGTGACCCTCACAATGTTGCTGACTTTTGACCTTCCTTGACCTCTCCTCACTAACACGCGTGGCTCAACACAAAGTCAAAAGTCAAAGCACTGGTGGCTGTTTTTTGATTTGCCTCAGAGCACTTCTCAGGAGTTAGGAAAGACATCATCCTCACCGTGGTGACAAGATAATTCCAGTTTATTACAACTTGGTTCTTATTTTCATAGAGTTGACCATCATTCCACTCAGTAATAATAGCATTGCACTCTACAAATTAATAACTGAGATCTGGAAACACGGTGACATCGCATTAGACAGGTTGGAAACAATCCCCCACGTTAGCCAAATGTACTTAGAAGAGAAAACGAAGACAAACAGTAAAATTATTGCTCAAAACTATAAACAATCATCGCAGTTTACAGACCAACTTCCTTGTTCAAATTTGACCTATTGTACTTGCTGTACTTGTGTGCACAGTTTTCCTGTGAAATGAGGGATTATTACCAACAATTGATTTGCTCTCAATTTCAGTTTGACCTCCAAATAAAGTGGTGTAGATAATGTGAATGAACTGTTGGCTCATCAACAACCTGTCTGATCGTCTGTCTGCTAATCTTTCCAAATCTCAGCAATTAACTTGGTTAGTACATGTATAATGTCATCATCATCAACAGATAGCAATGTTGGACAAAATGTTGAAAATATATCCCAAGTTTAAAAAAACAAAACAAAATAGAATTATCCTTTAAGGCCAAACTTCTGACTTAATGTACCATTAGTTGGTCTTTTTGGCCACTTGGGGGCAGTAGAACGAGCTGTAAACACAACGCAGACATTATGTGTGACGAAATGGTTGCTTATTTACGCATCCAGAAGACACTGAGCTCTTCTCATTTCTCTATTTTGTGTCACCTTTTCTCCTCTCTCCTCCCTCCTCCTGCCTGTGACCTTGAAATCAATCTCAGTACGCCATGTGTAAGGATGTCTCAATTCTTAAAATGCATCTCGAGGAGAGAGGAATGAGGAGAGAGGAGGCTTGCTGGAGGAGCTATGAGCGAGGTGTGACACACAACTGGATTATACAGACCATGGCAGGAGCAAACCCTTCACAGTTTGTGTAGTGCCTCATAAGGCACTGTTCTAACTGCATTCCTTAATGACATTTCACCTTGACAATACTTATGTTTCTATGTTGAATGTAGGCTACACCCAATTCAACTGCTATGATTGTGACATGATGTTTACAAGTGCAAACAGCTGCTAACGTGAAATTATTATATCCAGAGGAACATTCTCTTGCATTCAGCACTGATTTGCAGTTTTCCTTGTTGTCATGTAGTAGATAATTGCACATTATGTAGTCTGCAAACTTCATTCCAAAAGTCCTGTGATGACAGTTTTAATTGGGGCTGTAGGCTATATTTGAGATCAATTTTACTTCATCACTTCTTAAAGGGACTGATGATGAAACACTCACCCTTATCAGGCTGAGGGCAGAAAATGATCACCTGTTTACAGGCAAAAGGCAAACAGCCAAAAGAGCCTGTGGGTGACTGAGTTTCTATGTAGTGCATGATACTGTAATCTGCAAATGTTGTTGCTTTCAACATATACTATTAATGTTCATTGCAACCGTGAGATGATTCTAGATGTCATAATGTTGACAGAGACATTTTTCTGGATTGTGAAGATATAACCTGTATTGGTGCCGATAACTGGTATCTTAATGATTTCTCAATAACATTTGCTATTTACATGTGAGTTGACACCTGTTGTGGCTGTTCACCTAACTACTTGCTGACACATGAGTTAGCCAGTGACATCTCTTGTATCACTCGGGGAAATTCTTCAGAAGATGGCCCTTGCAGGTGTTGTCACCCCCACACAAGTGTCAAAATATTGGGACAACGTGAAATGTAAATATAAAGTGTGGTTAAAATTTGATTTGTAAATGCTCACTGATGTGTGATGTTTTCCTTTGTCTGTGAAATTCATTTTTCATGTCTGCTCAGCATACTGTTGGATAACTTTCACCCTTGCTTGTGTTCCTGTAGGAATTGAGATGCCCCACAACTGGGATGGGGACTGACAGAGGACAGGCCACAGCAGCCACTTGGCCATATTTTTCTGCCATGCATAGGTCCATCGGTGGGAGGCCATCTATTGATCCTCCCATCATGATGGACTCAGCAGAAACTTCGGCAAGTGTGGATGCTGTGGCCTCTGGCAGTGGCTCAACAACTGAGCCTGCCTAGAGCCAGGATTTGGTGCAGGATGAGGAAGCCACTGAGTCTGGCTCGGACAGCCATCTGGAGGATGTTGAGTCGTCCAGCTCTGCTGGTCTCCCTCCTGCAAAAAAAGAGGGCGCTCCCAGGTCCTGCAGTTTTTAGAAGAGGAAACAGCAAAGGAGGAGGAGCGCTTCAACAGGCATCAACAGGCCATGCAACAAAACATGACCAGGTTCTTAGACCTTTTTGAAGAGCTTGTGAAGAAGAACTTAAGTGTTTTTGTTTGTGTTCTTTGTTTTTTTTTTTTTTCCTTTTCTCTCTTTGTTTTTTAAAAGCTTGACGACTTATGTAAGTTTATGTTCACCTTTTACTTTTGATTAAAATCAAGCATGTTGCAAGCAAATGAAGCTTGAAACCTTTTTTGGAATTCAAGTCCAGACAAAAAAACTGTCATGGACTGTTGTCCAGTCTTTTTGATCATTTGGGTTTGCTCATTCATGTTATTTGAGATGTATCTTTGAAAGACTGTTTTAGAGTATGGATTAGCTTGTAGTGCTGTGTACCTAGGTTTATTTATTCAGACAGTTTGATTTATGCTGGGTTGTTAACGAGTGGTGTTGTGTTTTCTGGGTTTTAGTTTGCTCTGTGTTTCCCTTGTGGGTTCCTTCACTTCTCCTCTCACCTTCCCTGCATTACCCTCATTAACTCTGCCCTGCTCCTAGTGTCTTCCCCAGCCTATTGGCTCCCAGATTGCCCTTGTGTTATGCCACCTGTTCCTTGTTGTCTGATTAGTTCAGTTTGCATTTAAATTCAGTTCAGTCTTTGTTGAGTCGTCTGTTCAGTTTGCTCAGTGTCTGTGCTGCCTGCTTAGTTTTTTTTTGTATTGAGTTTTCTCAGCTCAACCAGCTTTTGTTTTTTTGCCTGCAAGTCCTGAAATGAAGACGGTTTTTTTCAGCCCTGCTTTCCGGTCTCTGCATTCGGGTCCACTTGCTCCTTAATAGGTGACAAAAACATGTTTAATACCTAAATTCACGCTGACATCAAAGATGATCATGGTCATATTGAAACTGAACATCAGCACATTGAAAATTTCAGATTTTTCAGTCTCAACATCAAATAATTCTGCCCATAAGCAAAATCTGTAGCCTGTGTACAATAACGCAACATGATTCAATACCAACACTGAACATAAAACTGCTTATCACATGAGATGATGTGGTAGAAGAATGAAACATGAAACAACACCCTAACACCTTAAGGAAAATAACTGGCCATAAATTAACAGAATTTCATAATCATACCCATTCAACCCAACAGGGTTATGGTCAGGAGCCAAGAGTTGGTCCACTAGTCTATCTTGCCGGCCATGTCCACTTTGTTCCCCCCTCACTGGACAGGGTAGAGGCACTTCAATCCCCTCAACCTCTTCAGTGGACTAGAGGACTAGAGGATGTCTCCTGCAGATGTTGTGGAGGACACAGCAAGCAGTGATGACTGCAGAAACAAAAGCATGGTCCACCTCCAGGGCCTTAAATAGCAGGCACCTCCATCGCACCTTCATACTAAAGGCCCACTCATGTATGTTGTGGGCTTTGGTATGGTATTGGTTGAAGCGGCTCTGTATCCTCCCCTGCATTGGCTCCCGGTACGGGGTGATGATGGCAATAGGCTGGTCAATGCACCGTCCCCCATAATGAAATACCCTGAAGGAGGGTACAGAGCCTCTTTGTATATGCTGCTGTTCTTCAGAACACAAGTGTCATACACAGACCCAAGATATCTCACAAAGGTGTGGAGGAACCGGCTCCTCCATCACATACCGCCTGCAGTTGTATGGGATGGGAAGAGCTTACGGTTGATGTAGTCCTTACTACTGGGTGCAGAAGGGGTCTTGCTGCGTATATGGCATCCACACACCTCAAAAAGACAGGGCTGGAAGCATTGCCTGATCTTCTCCAGTTCTGGAGCAGCAGGCAGTTAAACCATCTTGTGCCGGAGAGCAGCGATCTTTCCAACTCCCTTGTGGACCAGCCTGCAGACAGTGGCTCTGGGAACTTGAAAGGCCCGGGACACCACACTATATGATAAACCGTGTGCCAGCCAGTACACGGTTATCAGTACAGTTATGTGGTGTTCCCAGGCCTGTCTCCTCTCAGATGGCAGACACTGCATCAAGGCCTCCAAGGAGTCATGGTTGAGGTGATAATCATGCAGGGGGTCTTGTTCCCCATCAAAGTAAATTTGTAGCATGGGAACAGTGTTGAGGCATTTATCAATGGGTGCTGGTGGATTTTCAGCCTACAGAGAGAATAAAAGCTGTTAAAGTGTACATGGGTTTTGCCCTCAAGCCAGCAAACTTTTCACAGTAAAATGTGTTGTCAAAACTAAAAACACAATTTTATGTCCTTTATGAAACATGTTGTATGTCTGAGACCTTAATGAAAGTATGTGTCCATATATGCATTACCTTCCTGCCACCTCTCATCAAGCTCCCTCTTTTACAGCTAAATTAAAAAGAAGCAGTCATAAATACCTCATGCTGGAGCAGGATGGCATAGTGCATTTTTGCTTTCCAGCACTAGGAATGGCGTCTTTCTTGCTGAAGCATGTCACGCTGCAGCTGATAGCTGTCTTCATTTAGTTATGTTTTTTCTCTCTCTCTGTTTGTTGCCACAAACATTAGTTGTTGGTGTGATGGAAATGGGAGGTGTACCTGTACCTTTTTATGTACTGTCAGGTCCTTGATGATTCGTTTATTGCTTAGCTATGGGAAATTGTGTGTTTTGCGTTTAGAGGAGTGAGAAATGGATGATCATGTCATATACACACATTCATTTATTTATGTGTGTGCGTGCATCCGTACACTCATTATGTTACATTATGTTCACTGACAGATCATAAAATACAGTGGTTGGCTATAACAAAACAATGATGCAGCTGTCCAATTGATGTTGCTTAAAAATAACATCTCTGAAGCAATTATTTTCGCTTTTGTTAAATGCCTGATGCCTCAACTCCTCTCTCCTAATGTGTCTTCCTTGCCTCCTCTGCACGCATCTCAGGTGGGAGGGACTAAGACGGGAGGAGAGGAGGCAAGGAAGTGTAAGTTCCATATACACTCTCTTTTTAGCTCTGAGGGGTGTACTACAAAGCAAGTTCAACATTCCCAGGCTTTCTTTGTGTGAGCTGACTCGACAAACCTTAAACTCGCAATCAGAGATAAGTGGTATCACGACCATGGTTATCAACTTTCTTTAACTCAGGCTTTCTGCTTCAGGCTATGTGCACGTCCCATAAAAGGGGGTGTTTTGCGCATCACTTGACTCAAAATGGACCGATCGCATGCCGTTTACTTCAGTCAGGAGGAACAGGTCATTATAACGGAGCACTATGAAGAACAGAAATACATTATCACAGCAAAAAGCAACACCGTTGCTGTAAATAAGGCAAGAGAGGAATGCTGGCAGAAAATTGCTGATGGTGTAAATTCGTTAAACTAATTCATAATTAGTTAATATACTTATTTTACCACTCAGTGCACTCTCCATGCCTCCCATATTCAGAGCTCTTAAACTCTGAACATGCAGCAGATTTAAACATTATTCTCAAGAAGTGCATTTAGGTCTGACTCTGTCCCATAAAAAGGAGAAGTGGAAATTAATATTATATATTTAATATTATCTGTGATAAATACCAATAGACTAATCAATTTTTATTTCTGTTCAAAGTATTTCTTCATTAGTTTTTTTTTTTTTAATTTGAAATGCAGTTTGCTATATTGTAACAAATTCCCATCCCACAACCTTAACCTATTGCGCTATCACAAATTTACAATATGACATATCAAATGATAAAAGACAAATCGATTTTCTAATTGGTGTTCTAATAGCTGCAGTACCAGCAGTGTTAAATGGACTTGGCAGCATATCAGGTAGTCAGTGAAAGGACGGCACTTTTTATTGCTGATTTAAGCTGAAACTCGGAACATAACCTGGTCCAGAGCAGGTTAAGTTTGCAGTATAAGTTACCATGGTGATCCAGCCAGGTCAAAAGAGAGCCACCTTCGTGACATTGAAAACCCTGGTTTTAGGCTCAACATACCTCAGTAACACACTAATCTAGTGTGTTAGTACACCCCTCTGGTTTGGTCTCCACCACCTCCTGTGAAAAATATCTGGCTCTTTAGCTGCTAAATGCTGCATTATGTTCACCAGCTGGTCAACAACTGTGTCTGTCTGTTGTTAAGTGTTGGCAGCTTTTTCACTGAAAACAGCTGCCTTCTGCTTCTGGAGACAAGGTTGAGAACCATGACACTGAACCAAAACAGTAGAGTTGTGGGCTGTAAAACCAAAACAATGAGCTAAAAGAGGCTAAAAATATCTGTTGGGCTGCTAATTTGTTGATTCTCTGTGGGTTCATTACTACAAGAGAACTCTTTCACATTACACAGTCATTTGAGACACTGTTAACAAAATTTTGATTAGTGCAGCTATAAAGGGAAAAGTCTTGCTGCTTGAGCTTAAGAACCCTCTCAAAGTAAACTCAGAAGTGGCATGATCATCATGTTAAAAGCAAGACCTGTAAATCCTGGTGTAAGGATTTTACTGACATTGATGATAAAAATGTGGATCTAGTGCAGAGACAATCCAAATTTAATCAACAACAGTTTTGATGAGCTATTCATTTTTTTATGTTATGAAATTGTATTCCAAACATTTTCTGGTCCACCCTCTTAGATTTGCTGCTTTTCTCTGTTTCATATAATAGTAAAGTGAATCCTTTTAAGATGTTTTGGCTCTTGTACCAGCAAAAGGAGCAGATTTAAGACATAACATCTTACATAACTTGGAATGGCCATTTGTCTTTATTTTTGTTAAAGACAAATTGATCACAATAAAAAAATAATCAGTAGATTCATTCATTATAATCCATCATTAGATGCAGCACACCACATGTCTATGGGTCACAGGACAGGCATTATAATGACTCCCTAAGAAAATGTATCTACATTACTGCAGGGCTCACACTTACATAAGTGGTAGTTGTGTCCATGTGACGCCCATTTGAACATGCACCTGTTTTTAAATACACTCTAGACTAATCCATTCCTCATGCAGTCAATGTTAGTGGACTGCTGGCTAATTGTGGGTTTAGTCACTGGCGCTGACTCACAGAGAACACTGTGTTTGATGAGAACCAGCTCTGTTAAAATAAGCAAGAGGCACCCAATCAGTGACTTTGAGGTAAACACCAGCACTCATGCTGTGTTGTTATGATGTGTATCAGCTGTGCAGACTGACACAGCTCTCAATTCAGCAATCCTATTGTAAGCTGCTGCTTGTGTTATTGGAAATATAGTAGATACGGACCTCCTACCGGCTACGACAATATTTGATCATTTTGAGTTATTTTTCATGCACAATTCCTGATAATGATCATGTCTTGGCTGTAGATATTTTCATAAACATAAATGCAGAATAACTCAACATTGACAGCTTTGGAGTGCCTTGGATAAAAGCTTTCCACTGCCTGCTCCAGATATCACAGCTTGAAATGGCTGATGTCAGGGCACTAAAAAAAAAAGCAACTTTGTAGTGAAAGTGAAAACAGCTTGCGAGTGTGTGGATGTCAACAGTTATGGACAGAAAGAGAGACCTGAGGCAGACCTCTTGAAAGGATCAGAAAGTAAAGAATGTCTTCACTGCGTTAACCAATGAGTGCAAGATGTTTCAAAAATGTGTAAAATACTATATATGGTACTTGTATTATTTGCTATATATTTTCTGAGAGTAGCTGTCAGGATTCAAACAAACAAATATCAGCAGGTTTAGGTACACAAACATTTCTTGATTTATTATACTTATTGTCAGATCAGATCTGATTTTTTTCTTGCATCATAGCAGCTCATTTTTAGCATCATTTGCAACATCACAGAAAAAATAGAAATAAGACAAGGCAGAAGACAATATTCAAGGCCCTTCAGCATACATTTGATCTGGGATTAAGTGCCATATTTAATTTTATGATTGACTGATGTACAAAACAGTGTTTCAGTCTAACCTTATTAAATTGTGGAACCCCATATATCCAATTTGATGCTAACAACTTGTATTCACTGTTCAGGATATGGTTGGGGTCAGAGACAATGTTGTTGGCCAGCCTTAATATGTTATGGTAGGCTGATTCATAGAGTTTCTCAAGGGGTTGGACTACAATCTTTGAGCAGATTTTCATTTGGTGGAGCAGTTTTGACTTTAAAGTAGTGGACAAACACTTGTACCATGTAGTATTACAATACTGTAGAACATTTATAATCACAGGAGTAAAAAACAAAGGACAATCATCAGAATAATCATAATTGGTTTAGTGTATCTGTACAGCAGTGGTCGGTATAAAAAGTGAAAAGCATGGCTGAACTCACACAACCCCGACATTGGTCATGATGGACGATGAAAGGGTTTTGTTCACCTTTACAATCTGGACTCTGTTAGTGAGAAAAGAGGATTACCAGTGAATCAAATAGGGATTCAAATCTTGCTGGAACAAAATGTCTGCTTGTATTGCGTTGAAAGCCAATGAAAAATCTAGAAAGAGGGCTTTTGCATACGTGTTGGGTTTGTATAAATGTTTAGAAATGATATGAACCAGAGTTTAGTTAGGTAAGGGCTATTGGTTTAAAATCCTTATGTTCTTATGGAAATTTAGGTAATGGTTTTATGTGCAAAGTTTTCCATGACAGAGGGACAGTGTGTGTCTATAGAAGCCTGAAAGATTAGTTGCCACACTGGAGCCAGCTCAGTTGCAAAGTTCTTCAAAAGTTCAATAGAAAAGCGCTGCATTGATCTGGCCCAGCAGCTTTCTTGGTGTTTGTATACTGAAATGTTTTCCTGACATCTTTGAGTGATAACAGTTCTGTCTGAGGCAGCACATATAATAGTTTTTAAGTGCACTTAACAGAATTCAAATTTGGTAAAGAAAGAGTTTAGGTCGTAAGTAAAACAAAATTCATTGTCTGTCACAATCAACCCAGTCTCACATCACACTGTGTAATAGCTACGTTGGTCCACAGCACAAAACATTTTAGTTTCACAATAACGGCTCTAAAACTGCAAGATGCCTACGTTTGTTTTTTGTTTTTTTTAAATTGGCCTGTGTCCATGTCACATGAAGCACACACAAAAATGGCTGACATTCCTTTTATTCTCAGTGAAAAATGCAATATTTTAAGAGTTTCAGCATTAAAATGCATTTTATGTGTTAGTTATGAGTTATGTCATTTGTGTTATTTTGTATAACTGTTTGATGATGATGATTCAATAAAAAACAACAGATTTTAGAGCACCCCAGGGATTCATTGAATTGAAATCCAGAATTTGAAACTTTCCAATTAGCTGACCGGAGGACCCTGTAAGTATTTTCTTCACTGTCACCATGTTAATTTAAATAAAGACTCAACATGAAAGTCAAAAAACAAAATTGCAAAATGTAATAAAACTTCACAATATACTTTCAAAAAGGGGCACCTGCATGTTGGAAGCACTCAGAACCCAATACACATGACTGTAGTGACACTGGTAAAACATCGGAGAATAGACTTTAAACATAAAGGAAGACTTCAGGTCGTGGTTACACCCATGAGACGTGGCTGAGATGCAAGCCTGCACAGAGCCGGTGCTGACAGCTGCATAGATTAAAATGAGAGCGTATCTGTTGTGTGTGACATGCGCATGAAAAACGCGTCTGACATACTTGCTGTCTAGACACAGGGTTATAGTCAGTTCCTTAGTGTAATGTGATGTTACATGGTGTTGTGAAAACCATGCAAGACCAGCTTGTACATTAGTTTTTCTTAAAAAAGTAGTACCCATATGGTAGATGCCTGCTTCTCTTTTGTTTTGTTGTGTCTGTCATTAATGCTAAAAATGCTAATGTTATTATTGGAAATGGGCCAGTTTATAAATCAGTCTGTGGTGAAGTTTATTTCAGACTGAAACAATGAGGGCATGTTGGATATTTCTTAACTCACTTAGACTATGTGCTATGTGCTGTTCCCTACATATCCTGTCATCTTTTTTAACTGATTTTAAACTTTCATGTTTAAAGTTTAAATTTTAAATATATTAAATATGGTAACTTTCATTTAATTCAAATTAATTCAAATTCTAGGTATTCATCATTTGACTATTGGCACCTATCTTTTGTACAAAGTGGTCAAATGCACTTACAGTACAGATGCCTTTATCCACAACACTTCCCATAGACTGTAAATGAATGAGTACACCCAGTGCTGTGATCTTGATATTTGATTATGGTTGAGTTTCTGTATTAAGTAGTGTTTTGATGTTTTTACTGCTCATAATAACGATAACTTAATTATGAGAAAGCATAGCATCTTTGTTTTTTTCCTTCGGTGAATGCAACAGTGAAGTGGGAAGAATCGCTGGTTTCTGCGTTCTGAATTTCCATGTCAGAATGTTCTTTTAGTAACATCCTCAGTGTTAAGTTTATGTCACGACTGCCCGTTTTAATTATTTCAACTTATACACTTATCACAACTTATGCACTTAAGCACATACTGTTCACTAAATCACCCTCACCATATGGGCTTAATTTTAAATCACATTAACAGTTAAACAAATGGCTGTTGTTCATGACATTGAAAGCCACATCTACGAACCTGCGCGTGACTTTCCAAAGTGTGGAGTTTGTATCATAAGAGCCTTCGGTGCAGTACTGTCTCACTGCAGCAGTATGTTACACCTGCAGCCAACTCTAATGTTACATTGTTTACAGTTTGTGTTACCACATCTGCCACCTGAACAGAAAGCACCTTTCCTCCCCACATGGGCGACAGATGTTGGAGTCGGACACAGGTTTCTTTTGTAGAACATCTGAATATTTGGTATAAAAGCTGTTTTTATGAGGAGGTGCTGTGAGCTTTCAACCTTCATTGTTCTGGGTAGACTCAAAGGAAATGACGGCAGCTGTTGTGTGGGACCTACTCTGCTGTTAGGGTGACGGTATTCTACACTCAGATATATAACATGGAGTTATGTCAATGAAAAAGGAATGGAAATTAAAGGAATCTTCCACCAGTTTTACACGTGAAGATCAGTCTACTCTTCATGTGTGCTATACAAACCTGCCTTACTACTCAGCCTGTAAAAACAGTTATATTATGTCTTCTGTGACTCAGGGGGAGCTTTCTGAAGTCTGAGAAAATAACCCTGATAATGTCTAGTTGCATTATGGGTAGTGTAGGATCCAGTGTTTTTAAACTTGAGCCACACTTGGGGGCTTATAGTCAGGAAATCTAGCCTTCTGCTGCTTCGATTACTTTTTTTTTTCTCTCTCTATCTGGCTCTTGCAAGCTTCCAACATTGTGGAAGTGCAATACAAAAACACCACAAAACATCAACAGCATTTTTTTAAGAAGCACGTTTTCTACTGAGTGCCAATATACTGAGGTCTCTGCAATGATACAGCCCTTGTACTGCTCCATAGTGCTGTCAGATACCCAACACAGGTTGCACTGGTTTGCCACTGATTTCCCATCTTAATTCAGAAAGTGAAGACTCCATGCATGCACTACTGATAGAATTCATAGTTACAAAACCCAAAGTTCTATGAATTGCCACAGCAGCATGGAGTTCACTGTTTCTTTTCACTCTTCTTTTGCACCTAGAAAGGCTAAATCTTTTGATTTCTTTTTACAACTATTTTGCCACAAGCTTCATTTTTCACTTTGTTAAGCCTTCAAAAAGTACCTCTTGTTTTGTTTCCACCTTTGAGACCAAAACTTCAATTCAAATGTCTCAAAAGGTCAGGCTATGGAAGTTATATTGGGTTTTGGGTGGCTCAGGGTGCCATGACAAAAGTTTTCCTTTGAAGGGGTGCTGTGGTTTTTAAAAGTTTGGGAAGCGCTTGTCTACACTCCAGGTGGATCCTGTTATATCTCCAATCTTCATATGGGCTTATGAAGATTCTTCACATCAATGGAGTCTAATTGCCAAAACTCCTTCTCTTGCTAATATCAATAAATATCGTTATACACTTCCAATTGCTCTCTCCTTATTGAAATTGGCATCGAATAAATAAGCATAGTTATCGAATGAATAAGCATCATTACCAGGTTTCTGATGGCCTGTGCAGACATGACTCCTCAATATTACACTCAGTCTGCTTTCTGTCCTGACTGATACCATATCAGACTTCACTGAGTTGAGGGCTGTACTAAATGTTTATTGCCCATCATCCAATATCAGTGTTATTCTACTTAGTTTTTCCTACATAATACACTTTACAGTAGGGAAAGGTCTCTAAATTAAAAATAAGGAAAGAATTTAGATATGTTTAACAGCTGACCAGCTGTTCACCTCTGACAGGTGTGGTCAGAAGTGTTGTCATAAGGTCCTGGAGTATACCTGTACATCATTGCAGCATGGTGAGAAGTGAAACCACTGAAGGTATACTATAATATGTATTTTTACAAAAGTTTTAGGCACTAAAAGTGAAGTGAGAATGCTTACAAAAATATTGCGATAAATTGTTTTAATTTATCAATTAACTTCTTACAAAGTTGAGTAAATAGCAGAAACTTAAATGAAATCAATATTTGCTGTGAGCAGCTTTGCCTTTAAAACAGCAGCAGTTCTACTCGGTTCACTTTAACACAGTATTTCATGGTAACTTGCAGGTAGGTTGTTGTAACCATCCTGGAGAAAGAATGTTCTTCTGTGGATTTATTATTTAGGCCATCTCAGGTGCTTCTTGATGTAATCCCAGATTGACTCCATGATGTTGAGATCAGGGCTCTGTGGGGGACATACCATACCATCTGTTGCAGGACTCATCATTCTTCTTGTTGCTGAAAATAGTTATTTATGACTCTAGCTGTATGCTTGGGGTCACTGTCATGTCATGAATAAATTTTGGACCGATCAGACATCTCCCTGATGGTATTGCATAATGGATAAGAATCTAAACATTCAGGGAGGTGCCTAAAACTTTTGCACAGTACTGTAATTTGATTTGAATCTGTGCAAATATACAAACTCAAACTTGAGGTCAGACAAGACAAGATTCACCGCCCCCTACTCAAAACATGTTCCTGCAGCTATGTTAGCTAGTAAGGTGCAGTCCAATGTTTGCTTCAGTGCAAGTCCATGAAAAATAATGCACATTGTACAACTCTTCGCCATGTTTTATTCACTAAACGTACGGCTATCTCACCTTGTTTTTGGAAAAAATGTTTGGGAAATTTTGTTCATAGATGGATGAATTGACTTCAACGTATGGATGAATTTTGTAATTGGATGGGATATTTAAAAAATAAAATTATGTAAAATAGACTGAGCCTTGAAATACTGGTTTGGATACAGAATTGATTACTTTTTTACTGACTGATAGCTTAAGATGAAAAAGTAGATTTACTGAATGATATTGTGAAAAGAATAGATGTTCGGTTTAAATGGCCTTCAACATTTATCTTGGAATTATTGTGTCTATTATGTATATGATCATTTTGAGGAAGTGATTATGATGTTTTGTATGTATGGTATTTATAGTGATTTATTGGTCACATGATGAATCAGGGAAATAGGGCCTCACATACCACCCTGATGAAGACGAGATAGCTGAAAACATTTGGTGAATAAAGTGTGGTGGACTGGAGAAGAGTTGTGCAATGTGTAGCATTTACCATGTTACATATACAGACGTATATGAGGCAATGTAACCAGTGTTTGGGCGTGAGTAAAACAGTAGAGAACTGATGATAAGATTGCCAGTCTATTAAAGTATAATGCTATTTGTTATAGTTCACGGGGACAAATACTCACTGCAATTATATAGCAGTCCCACAGAAATACATGAGAATAGACAGTGACCAATATCAGCTTTACATGACATGAATAGGCCAAAAGGCATTGGTACTGTAACATTGTTGAATGAATGGGATGAATGAAAAGACACGTGAAGAAATAAACATGCTGAACTGCAGTGTCTCTCTCAGACTTCCAGTCTTCATGGTCTTAAATAGAAGGCCAGACCAGAGGAAGGTACAGCTGGCCCTTTGGGGGGAAGCACTCTGGGTGACCCAGGCCTGGAAGCCAGCCTCAGTCAGAAGATCCAAGACGGCTGTCTGACTCATCTATCATCCCTCCACAGTGGAGGGCTAAAATATTACAGGGCTTTCACTCTGGTTCCTCATCCTGCTTCACTGGAAGCAAGAGGCCATTTGTGGATGACATCATAAATTATATGCAGAAGGGAAGGTTACAGGCAGTCTAGCACTAGGACCCAGGCAAGGTCTGTACTGAGACACACCTGAGAGCAGCTGAGGCCAGCCTTTGTTTGGTGTTTGATTTGGTAGACTCCCTTTTTTTAAAAATGTTTTAAAGCACTGTTTTAATAGTTAAACTGTAGAACCATTAAATATCTTTTAGCTCATAATGTTAAAGATTTGTTAATAATGTGTTGTTTGGATTCTTAATGTTTGGTGAGGGACTAAAACTTGGAGTGATTGCTTAGGCACATCAGCCAAGAAACACAGTATGCTCAAGCAGAACAGAGATGTTTTTAAATAACTTTTTAGTCCCTTTGATACAATATTAACATGGTTCTTTATATAGATTCCAGTCACCTGCAAGTCTCCAACTGGGGAAGGGGACTGTGTTCCAGTCTAGCAAGGTATATTATCTACTTTAACATTGCATATAATTTGTAAAATGTTTCTTGTAAAGTTTCCTTTTTTTATATTAATGTGCTTTGTTTTTTTAGTTAGGAAACAAAGACCCTACCAGAGGAGCCAACCACTGTTTTCCCAGACTTTAGATTTTAGCATGGGGGGACTGAGTGGTAGAGTAGCCATCTTGCGTGTGTGGTTTGTGTGGTTTGAGTCACCGTACCTTGCTGTGAGTAGGCAAATTTGAGTGTTGTAGAACAGTTTTAATTTGGTTCGGATTGGATTGTGTGTAGTGGTTTATTCATAATTTGCCGACATATTTTGTGACCATTTCTTCTTTTTACACATAACTCTACACTAACCTCCCTGATAGTGCAGTCTAGCCCCACATTGTTTATTTTCTTCGTTCATTTATTGTTTTTGATTTATGTATTAATTGTACAATTTACTATATCCCTCCTTTATTATGGCCTGCATTTAGGCCTTCTATTGAAACTGCCTTGCTGCTACTTAGTTGAATGGAGACAAGTCTTTCGTTCCATGCATTGTCAATAAAGTCTATATTTTTTGGTATAGCAGTCTCTGGCTCATTTTCTGGGTCTTGTGTATTGAATATCACCATATGGTTCCGTATAAAAAGAAATTCTGGCTTATATTCTCTTTTTTCAGTACATGCAAATGTTTGTAGTAGATCACCACACACAGGAAGTGATGCATTAAGGGTATTAAGATAAAAAGATGAGTACTGTGTAATAATGGGTTCTGGCTATTTTGGGTTGTAGTGGTTGCAGTGTAGCATGGTGCTCATAATTGGAAAGTGTGCATGCAACAATGAACACATATAAGCATTGTGATGGAAAGGCCTACAGGGCAGCAAAGCAACAGAACCAATGCAAGGGTGGATGTTTTATATATTAAAGCATCAGCAAAAAGGTTTTTGGAGTTTTGACACACTCAAAATAACTGGGTTCCAATTTTACCCAGTTTGGGTCAATATAGTACCAACAAAACATTTGGTTAACTTTACCCTGCAGCAATCTGTTAATTTCACCCAGTGTTACACACAACAAGCTTTAGTGAAAAACTGTCACACATGTTTTGTTTCTTGTACAAAACGATGTGCATATGATATTTAAAAAATACACAAGTTATTAACAATCAATAACAAACTATGACATAAGTTTAAAAGTAGATTATAACAAGCTTTAGTTTGGGTAAATAACCCAACAGTAAAATAAAAAATAACTGGGTCAAAACAAGCCCTTGTCTTGAGTGGTTTTCTTGGTAGCAAGCCAGTATTGTGTTAGTGCTATATTGATTCAAACTGGGTAAAAATTTTACTCAGTGATTTTTAATGTGCAGGAAAGAATAGGTTTATAGTTTAGTAAGAGTAAGTTTATAAGTAAGTTTATGAGATTGGAAACAGCTGTGATACTAATTCAGCAATAGTCTGCTCAAAGTATCACTACAAATCAAATATTTACAACTTCTAAAGGGTACCAATAACATTGTCCAGGCTATTTTAGAATGTCTTTGTAGAATAAGCATGAATTCAGTTACTTTCACAAGTTTGTTGTTTTGTTCCATTGAAAACCAAACATAAACATGCATTGACAATAAAATCTTTTAATTTCAACACTGTTCAGGGTAAATGGTACATTGTATTAAATGAAAGGGTACCAATAATTTCGGCTTCATCTGTACCATACACTACAGGTTGCTACTATGCCCCTATTCTAATCTTATATCTTAAAATAGAGGTGTGCTTAGCCATATGGATATATAGCAAGTGTTGCTATGAACATTGTCATTGTTCTAGACTGTATAATGTTAATATAATGTATAGTGTTGCCCCAGAACTGTTTTTGTAGTCTTGCTAGCAGTGGCTTTAGGAATGGCAATGTCAGTGTTGGCTGCTGTCATGTTTACAATGGAACAGTGGAGGCAGTGGTGGAAATACCTTAAATGTTCCCATAAGTGACACTGGAACCAAAGATGGGTGACTGAATTTGATTTGCAACTACATTTCAGACATGTCTCAGATTTGTTCATAATGACTTATGAACTTATCAAAGATTGGCACTGGAGTTGGAAGACACTGAACATTTCAGCCGAAACTGAACTATTCAAGACCTTCATGAATACGGAGACTATAATCTGAGGTTAACTCAGGTTAAATGTAGTGCAGATTATACAACATCTACCATGATGCTGCTCCCAGAATATTTTTTGAGAACTGAGTCAACATGGAATCTGCAATTGTGCCCATCACTACGGGTCATCTACTTCTAGCTGTTCTGAGACACAACATGACCTCATTAATGTCTGACCCCATTTACACCTTACCTATAGGGTAATTTTACGGAAAATATAGTTTTTCAGGTGTACTCAAACTTCTGATGGATTCATATCAGTAAACTGAATAGGGTATTGTGCTCTTGCTCTGTTCTTTGAATAGGTGTAGAGAGTGCTTCACTGTATTATAATGGTACATTAAAATATGGCGTGCTCTTGCTCGTTTTTCTTTTTGAAGGTGGAGAGTAGCATTGGTGCGACAGTAGTAGTAGTAGTAGTAGTAGTAGTAGTAGTAGTGTCGTCTCCCTCTTTAATGATATGTACCTTTGGTTTTATTTGAGGTTCATAATAGTACATTGTATTAAGCAGTTGTTGGCTCATTAGTTTGTTATTCACATGCACTAAAATTCACCAGAATGCAGGAAATCAAGTCTTTGTAACTAAAATTTTCCTAGTGGGGGACCCCAAGACCCCCCACTTAAAAAATGGACTGACTGGGGCTATATTCCGCGCTATATTTCCTGGCCTGAATGATTTTCCCAGTCCAGCCCTGTCTGGTTATTTGATATGAAGTGGAAGGTACTGCATACATAAAAATGTAAGTTAATACTCCTAAGGTGTATTTTGGCAAGTAAAACCCAATCACAGAATTTTGATTTTAACAGAATTTGGATGAATTCAGCAACCATGGCGCTGTATTTTGTTCCCAAATGCAACAACAGAATGTTTTAAATTTGCTACCGCTCTGTTTCGTGCCAATGATTTCAGTTGTCTTGTTTGTTTTAGAGTTTCTGGTAATTGTGGATAGTGGCAGTAAAAGGAAAAATCACCTCCAATATGTTAATTCTCTTTAGGTTGGGGAAGGGGAGCATGACACATGGAGCATGATGATGAACATGAATAACACTGCTGTGAGAGTTGTGTGGCCTGTGGATTATGGTTATTAGATTAGGGTAACACCATTAATTTGACAGTGTTGATAAATGCTGATGTCGAAACATGATCTATGACAGAGCTCCATAGTCTTTGAATTTGTTATGGCGATAAACAGGTTGGTGATTTACAGTCAGTATAAAAGTCACATACTTTTATGCACTCTGCAATGTAATGAAGCTCAAAATGAGGATGTGAAGAATCTGAATTGAAGTGACATTTAACAGAGCACCTCAATAAACTGCTCTGCTTCTGAGATGGCAGGAAAGTGGGTTGGAGCCCCTGAAAATATTCTCACAGTATTAAAGCGGGGGGTGGTCGGGCAAGTCTGTGGATAGTGGCTGGATAGAGATTTACAGTAGCTGCCCCCACTTACCTGCTGACATGTGTTATTACGAGGTGATTTATCAGGCTCCAACCTGCACAGGTTGATGGCTTTAACAGTGAAACCATGCTCTGTCATATTAAGCCAGGCCAAGACATCAGAGAAGACACACACAGAATTCTGCCTTTGCAAAGAGAGGGCTGAGTAAAGAGGAAGAAACATATCTGGGCTTGTAGTGTAATGCTGAAGCTCTGTGCAGAAGATTTAAATTACTGGATACCAGCACTGATTTGTTATACAGCTGTAGGCTTTACTTACTTATTTCATGATTCTCCATGAATTTAATACACAAAAAAATAGATGCTGACTCATATGTTAACCAATTTTGTTTTGTTTTTTTAAATTGAATGATCTAATAGCTTGTGTATCACTTTCATGTGTTTAACATGGCAGTTTCGAATTAGGTTTAGGATAAATGAAAGATTAAAAAAAAAAATACAAGCAATCAAATTCTTATGATTTTGACATGAGCTCTCTCATGATAACTCAATGATAGCTGAAATGTTATGTGGAGCGGAGCAGGTGGACCCAAATGCAGAAGACCGTAGGCAGAGCAAGGTGAAGAATAACTACTTTATTTTAGGCTCAGGTGCAGGCAAAGTAAAACTGAAGTGAACTGAACAAACAGAGCAACAGAAAGGATACAATAAGACAAAACTGAACTAATGAAACAACACGCAACAGATGGCAAGACACAAGGGCAGGATGGGAGCTGATTGGCTGGGGAAGACGCAGCGAGCAGGGCAGGGCTAACAAGGCTTGATGTAGGGAAGGTGTGGAACAAAAGAACACAGAGGAAACAGAAAACCAAAAACCCAGAAAACATAATATAACCATACACAAACCATCCCAGAACTCACATAAACACAACAAGTCACAATGAGTACACACAGCAAAATAAACTTCAGCATATATTGCTGTTTACGAAAACAATAATAAATCATCTGTCAAACGGAGTGGCTTGCATGTTAAGGCTGCATGTAACAACATAAATCGAAAAAAGACACATAAATGAAATAAAAAATAAATAAAAGACAACTGCAGCTCTGAATAACATAACTAGTGTTTCAGTTTACTTTAGCACTTAGTTCCTATGAGAGTCAATGTAACAAGCAACAGTATCTCAAGTGGTCCTTAAACATAATCCGCAACCTCTCTTATCTGTCCTTCTTCCCACTCAGTCCAGTCTTAAACAGGCAGAAAAGGCTGAGGGCATCTGGTGGACAGACATAGAGCCAGACTGGGATAGAACCATAACAAATAGCTAATAATGGCACCTTGAGTTCCCAAGGTCATGAAAGAACTTCAGTGCTCAAATGCTGATAATATTTACAAATTTATGATTTGTAAATTACACATTCCATTAAAAGAAACATAAATTCACAGCTGTGTTATTAACAGGTGTGATTTATGTCAGAATACAATCCCTACAACTGTCTGATTTTATTTCAAAATGACCTTATTACCAACAAACAGGCAAAATACATCGCTCCTTTTTCATTTCGGGCTATTTAAAATAATGACAGGGTAAATCTGTGTGTTTACTTTGGAACAAAGGTCCAGGGGACAGTGTGTTGTCATGGATGCTGTCGGCCTCTGAAGACTATCTCAGCTGTCATTCACCTCATCAGCAAACTTCATCACTTGATGCTTGTTTTGTGGCATCTTGGCTCCGCCTGCCATCGGAAGACAGAATTCACCCACCAAAGATGTCACTCACTTGTGTATAAACACATGTTGACAATTTTGAAGTCATTAAAATGTTGAAAGTCTTCTCCCTGGTATTAATTTTTTGTCCGGCATTACGGTTCCTCAAGGTGCACTCCTCCTCCAAAGTTTTACACTTGTACACAAAGAGGAAGGCTTAAGGGTGGGCAGATCACACAAGTGGTCTTGGACAACAATAATCACAATCGGCAAAAAAGATATTCAAGTTCATCTTCGCAGACTGGTGTCCCATGTGTGCACTCCACATAGAAGGTCCTTAATCTGGAATGGGTTCAAGCCTCGGCGCTCCACAAAGCCACCATGCTTCCCAAAAACTACTGTATAAAGGTGTTTATTCCCATCACGCAGCCAGTGTACATGCGTTACCTGCAAGCTAGCTGGTAATGCACACACGACTGTGCATGTGTGGAGTGTGTCTGCTTGTCACCCTCTGACTGATCTCAAAACTCACTAGGAACTTCCTTCCTCTCTTCTCCTCTATTACAGAGGACCTATTATGCTCATTTCCAGCTCTAAATTTTTACTAGACTAGAGCAGCAACAGATTCACAGTTTAAAAAACTCCTTATTTATCTTATACTGTCCATTTATGTAGCCTCTCAGTATAGCTTTTGTCTCTTTCAGGGGTGTGCCCAAATCCAAATATGTTATTCGGCAAAGCACAAATAGTGGGGGTTTTTTTATGAATATTTGTTTCATACAAATATTTTGAAAATGATTTGTTTTCGGGAAGAAAAAAAAAACATGTCAAATACCAGCACACAGGTCAGTTACATTGCTATCACAGTCTCTCTCCTCTGCTCAACTGTTACGTCTATAAACAGGTCTCAACGAGGGGAGTCACATCCACCTGCTACATGATGCACATTTCCTAATATGGACCTCAGTCCTGGAGTTGGGGGTGTTCCCCAGATATAAAGCTGAGCTACTGACACAAGCGAAGTGCTTACAAGGGATTCTCCATAACCTGTTGTTCCCCTTCTCCCCTCCACAAAGCTGTGAAGAATTGCCTTTGAAGTTCTTCTCCATACGTTACACACTGTGCTGTCTCGGTGTTATGGGTGTATAAATAAGTAGAGTCTGTCTGCATGTCAGCAAAGTACTTGGTTTAACTCAGTAGTCAGCGAAGTTGTCTATGATGTGGAAGATTCGAGTTCAAGACCTGGTGTGGAGATCTCCTTCTTAAGATAGTTTATTCATAAACACTTATTTTAACACTTTAATATAAACAAAAACTGTATTTTTATGCCTATTTCTACTTTTATTTGAATACAAATATAGATACAATTACAGATACTGGGCTCTCTGCACATCCCTAGTCTCTTTACAGTCTGTTTTATCTCCTGTCTCTTTAAGGCCCCCTTCCCGATGAGCCCACTCTGTTCTGATTGGCCAGCTTTAGGTATCAGAGTTGTGTAATGTTACCGCTTATGCAAACCTAACATTTCCAGCTTTACTGCTTCAAATTAAAAGCTTTTAAATGACTAAATAACTGGCGACTTTTATTGTGAAGAATTTACAGGAAATTGAGTGTTCCTCAATGAATTAGCGGAGCTTCATTAGCGGCGCTAAAAACGGTCGAAACAACAACATATAGAGATATTTGGAGCTCTTTGTTCAGCGGATCACTTAAAAATAATGCAGGGAGGAATAGTACAAGCATAAACAGCCACAGTGATGATGATGTTTGATGAAGAGCTGCAGATGACCAGCACACCTTCAACAGGTAAACTACTTATTTTACTTTGCAGTGCTGTCTAATGGAGTTATGGCTCGGCATGACTGCCCCCTAAACAATGGAAAAAGACCATAATGTTAGCTGAGCGGAGCAGTGAACTTGTGCGCTGTGCGTGGAGCAGATGACCATGTAAAGAAATCCGCCACAAGCAGACATCAGCCCGGGCTAAAAGTAGAAGAAAACATTGGAAACTTAGCGTTCAGAGCTTTTTAGCTAACAGGGATTACTCCCCCCCCCCCCCCCCCCCCCCCCTAGAGCCAGTGTTTGGTTTGCCCGTTCTAGGCTACTGGAGAAACATGGTAGTGCAACATGGCGGCCTCTGTGAAAGAGGACCCGCTCCCTATGTAGATATAAAGGGCTCATTTTAAGGTAATGAAAACACAAAAATTCTTATTTTCAGGGGATTATACACTAATTAAAATATATTTATCAATATTATATTCCATTTCTGCCAAGTCTGTTCCGCTAGATGCCACTAAATCTTGCACACTGGACTATTAAGTACAAGTTCAAACATTTTCAATTCATGCAACTTGCATTGGCATCATGTGCAATTGTACTCTACAATTCAGCACACTTTATGAAGGAAAATGTTTTCACCTCTCAATGAGCTGTTTAACGTGAGACTAAGCCAATTTTACACAGTTCTCTGAACCTAATCTGATGTCTAAACCTCAAGCCTGAGAGAGCATTTCCATGACAGTGGTTGAGTGACATCTTAGGGCCGGTCTTGCTAAAAGGACATCATGTTGTACATCCTATGACTGTTGATACAAGGCATTTACAACATTCAGCATTTGTGATACGTTACTCCATGATTAAATACAGGACAGTTGTGCAGAGTTTTGTATGGAGTCACATACTCTGAGTGGACTAAACAACACATGACATCGCCCCCCCAGCTGCTTAACTTTCTGTTAGGCTGTTGGGATTTAAAATGATACACCAAACTTTTTTACTTTTAGTGCTCCCTCAAACATATTACACTAATCAAATTACAGCACAAACATCATCAGTCTCTACCAAAAATCCACGCTCAAGTGTGAGCATTAATATAGATATAAAGAGCGCATAAAATTACACAAAAGTACATAAAATTGTAATTCTATCTTTTTGGTAATTAAAATTTACACAAGTCAAGCAATTTTAGCAAAAATGAATTTGTGAGTGTGAGTGAAACAGTAGAGCTACTGCATGTAGACTCAGCATCTTCCTGTATAACTTTTACTCCGCAATGCAGACCAGAGAATAAGTTGTTACTTGGGAGAGAGGACAGGAGAGCTACAAGTCACTCCTTGTGCCAATCTACCACTTAATGAAAAGAAAAAGAAACAGACCATGCTCCCTTGCATCTCACATGTACTACTATTTACAATGTCTATAGGGGGAAACCAAAGGCTGTGTAATATGTAGGTTCACAGAGAAATCAGGAAACACTTGTCCTGAATCTGGACATTCAACACAAACATCCTCTTCCAAAGGGGGCTCACAGTCCACCCCATGGTGTGCTACAGCACTAAGATAGATGGTTCCCAGGCTCTGGGCAATATTATGTTTGAGCTGAGCCCAGACCTAAAGAGGGACTTTAGGCCCACCCATACTGTGGGAGCAATATGCCTACTATTCCAAAACAAGGTACAGAGTTGCACCTTTTGTCATGGGGGTGGAACCATTTTGACAAAATGTGTATTTGAGTGTTGTTGTTTTTTCTTTTTTAATTAAACTGCTGCCTCTAAACACCGTATTTCCAGAAACATTTGCTTGTGTTAAATTTCATAGCAGAAAACTTTGAAACTAATAAGCAAACTAGCTGACACTAATGTTCAATACACATAATGTTGCACTATGAAGGGTGTGTCCAACCCAGTTTATTTAAAGAACAAGTCATTTCCCCTGAAGCAAAGTCATTTCGATCAACTTCAAGTCCTTCCTGTTGCAGCACAATAGTATTGTTTCTATTTCAAGATACTGAAAAACATATTCACACCTGGAATTAAGCCTTAATATTCCAATTTGCCATCGATACACAGTAATGAACATCCCAGTATGGTGAAGTTACCATTAAAAAAAGTCACCATCTACTTTTTTTGAGAGAGAGAGAATGGGACACTCCAAAGGTTCATCTGTTTGTCTTTACATAACATGTCGAGGAGCCTGAAGCTATGATTTACTGTATCTCAGTCCCAGTATCTGTTTTGGGTATAAGATTCAGGGCACAGGGGCATGATGTTCTCATGGTTTTATTGCACAGGGACAATGTTAAACGAGTCTGTGTCGGACATCTTTTACCTTCAATATTACTTTTGGCTTCATTTTTATATGTTTGTCCATAATAATGCAGAAATTGAATTCATAACTACATCATAGAGTAAAAGAAACACTTTCTACAGATGCACGGTTCAGTTATTTAAATGTATATGAGGTAAATCTATTACTTTAAAAATGGACTCAACTATTAATTTTAACACCCCAGCTTTATTCTGTTGGACAGTATTCCTCTACTGATAACCTGAGCCTGGGTTCTGGGTTTGCAGAGACCAGATAAGAAGTCTACAAGCTATTTTTCTTTTCCTTTAAAAGCCTGAAGGTGAACTATGCACCCTCAAAGGCAGCAATCAGTGTTCATTAGACCCCACACTTAGTTATTCTTTCACCCTTATCACATGGGACTGCCAGGCGATGGTCTCTAGGTGCCTTTATAAACGAATGTATAAATGTTGCATGAGCACAAAAAACATGCATATTCCATTTCCCCACACCAAATTGGTCTTTTATAAAACAAGAATGTGCGCACCTCACATTTACTGCAGACTAGCGTTTTTCAAGAGTGATATAATAAGGTTGGACATGAAAAAGGTGAGAGATGTCATCTTATTGTAAAACTGTGTTTAGGTTGATTAGGTTCATTGGCTATGTGATTATTTTTTGTAACCTATACAGCAATCTGTAAAGTAAAGTATATCGGTGGTGCATTCATAAAATTAATTTTAATTCATTACATTAGATGAATTTTATCCTTTATCATGAAGCACTTTGTTAAGTCCAGCACTATAATTTGATCATCTTTAAGGCTTTTTTATTGTGTATGTTAAGTTTAGTGCACACACTACAAACCAGTTTCTCTCTGGGATAATAATGAAGTTAATCTTAATCTAATATGTAAATGGATGGTTTAGGGCTTGTGGGAGCAGAAATTAGTTCCACAAAAATTGACATTTACAAAACAGAGCCATGGTTTTATAATCTGACAAAACAATACATATGCGTATTTGTCTTTGTGAGTACACACAGTTTTAGTTGTGAATCTACACAGTTTTATTTTTCTGTTTTATGCTTCTGGCCCGAGCTGTGTGGTAATATGTGTTTTCAGTAGTGGCTCTTTCAGCTAATAAAGTGCTTTTGAAATGGTGGTTTTGTGCAGCAGGTTCAGCCACCTCTGCAGAGGACTCCTAAAGCTCTGTTACATTCTCGTTTACCTCCCGTCCTTCCTGCCCGGTTACTGTGGTTTAAGCAATGGACAGTTCTAGGAAGAGTCATGGTGGTTCCAGATTTCACAGTGATGGAGCCCACTGTGCTCCTGGACATTACAAATGTGTTTACATGCTCATCAAAATCTATGCCTCCACACAATTTGATTGTGAAGCTTTATGATGAGTTCCTTGGATGTACAGGGAGGCAATGTGAATTGTGGAACCTTATGTGCAGGTGTGTCTTACTAAATCATGTCCATGGGATGCACCTGAGCTCAATGTAGAGTGTCATAGCAAAGACTCTGAGTACTTATGTAAATGAGACAAAGCATTTTTATGTGTGATTTTTACAGTGATTGACCTTTTTCACAGCAGACATTGTGACTTGTCATAGCTGGAAAAGCTCAGGTGGAACTAATAACATTAATGACAGCTCCATTCCGTTCAAATGTTCAAGGAAGCCTTACTGGTGAACCATCCATGCACCATACCAGGTAAATGGGATTCAGCCACCGTTAATGTTATTAGTACCACCTGCGTTTTTCCTACTTTGACCTGTCCAGATCTGAAAATGTCCTGTTGTAGAGAACAGACTACTAACAGAGAAAAAACATGCGTCGCTTGTTAAAATGAAACAAGTAGCTGTATATGTAGTGTCATATGTTATGAAGGTCATGTTTGCTGATGCTTCAGTTAGTAATGTTGATTGTCTTTCACTGTGGGACTGTAGAAAATGTGTACTTGTCTATGGTTTATAAACTCAAACTGTTTCAGACTACAGTTGAAACATTTCTACTTTATACTGTTATACATGCAGCATAAATTGCAATGAGTTTATAAGAATCCCATCAAATGTGTATGATGATAAAGGTAACATACTGCTTCTATTCCCTGTCCTGCAGACTAACATACACACCATCTGCCCAAACATCCATGCTCCTGTCTCAGACTGTCTGTGAAGTGATTAAAGGACATCTGCCAAACCACTTGTGATACACAGCTCCCCTTTTACCCACAAGCCTCTTCACCCCCAAACCACTGGCCAAGTAATGAACTTTCATTATTCTGGACTGAAAAAATACCTAAATTGTTTAAATCCATTAGTCAAAAACCACATAATTGCCTCCCAGCGTATAACTGACACTGGAAGAATAAATCTTAGAAGGGTTTGGGAACTGAGGTATTTTTTTGGTCCTGCTGTTGTCAGGGGGAGAGCATAGCTGAATTGTCCATATTTCCTTATGGGTTTTTACATCGGTGGACAGTTAATAATATCAGACTTTTTTGTATCATCAGAGTAATAACAGATGAGTGGCTGTCGTAAAAATGTCTTAAAATTTACTCAGGAAGAACTCGGACTTCGCAGCCTTCTGATGACAGTTTTAACTGAGGCAGAAAATATTTCATCCACAGATGCATGGATAGAACTAATGTTTGATTAGAAGCTCATACAGAAAATGAATTGGAGGGGGTCCACAATGTGTAGTTGACACATGTGCTTTGTTTTCCCTACCAAAGCAACACTTATAAAAGAAAAAATTACTTAAGTGAACTGTTATCACTATGAATATTTGGGGACTCAGCATTTGACATATTTGATGTAAAAAAAAATGATTTATGCACTAATTAACAATCCAAATACTTATTGTAATAACCTACAGAAACATTACATTTTCTCATTTGGCAGATGCTTTTATCCAAAGTGACTTACAAGCAAGGCGAGACAATCAAGCGTTAAAGGACAGTGACTCAAAAGAGCCGTGGTACAAATTCTCAAGTAGCTGACCAGATGAAGATGCAATGAAAGAGCTGTATTATACTGTATGTGTTTATCAATAGCAACATGTCTTTCCAGTCAATCAGGATAATCCACAGACATTGCTGTTCCGCTATATCACTGAGTGAAACCATTTGGAGAAAGGTTTGGGATCTATTCAGAGTGACCAGGACTTTTGATTCTGGAAACACAAGTTTCTGTTGAGTTTTTTGAATGAGATTTATCAGTGCTTTGAGCAGAACAAACCGTAGTGTATTGTGATGGTGGCATTCCCAGTCAGTCTGTGTAACGCATGATTAACACTAATTTCACTGGACCTTCTTTAAAGCATTTTCAGCTGATATAGGACTGGATGTTTATATCATGTTATGCTGCAGGTGCTCCTGTGCAGCAACTGTTCTGATATGGTTGTATGATTGTATTTACTCTTTCTCTCTGTTTGTTTGCAGTGATTCCATCAGGACATTCCAACTAAATTGATAATGATTCATTCCACAGTACCTTCAGCTGCTGTTGCATTGTCAAAGCAAAATATTCTTCCAATTTTATAATTTTTATGTATATTGACAGTGTTAATTCTTTTTGCAGTTTATATTTCTTAGTAATAACAGACATGCCTCATGTTACTCATCCATAGGGATTATGGTTACTTTACTAACAGCTAAGGTCATTTGAAATCTACACTTAGGTGATGTTAAGGTGATTAAAAATTAATTTTGCTTCCCATGCAGGAGCAGGTATTGTAGGCATCTGGGGTCCTCCACAGATAAAGATGATGTTTATACTGTAGATATAAAATGTTGTTCCTACCCTGTGCAATAACAAAATGCCCTCAAAGGTCTTTTATCATTGTCATTGCTAGACTGACATCAGTAGCCATCACTAGACTGGCCACTCATTCCAAATGAAAAAAAACAAGAGGAAAAGTAAACCATTAATTACAAAAGTCTTGACAGTATCCCTCCTGAATCCATTACCAGTGCCAGGATTAATAACATTTTCCTGCCTCATCAACTCACTTTTTCAATGTTGGAACCACTGCATCCCTTTATCCCTGAAACTGTATTCATGAAAATGAGAGAGAGGAGGAGGGTGCCTGATGAAGTAGTCACATCTTTTAAGTAAAATTAGCAATATCACTGTAAAAGCACTTCATATTCAAATGTTTACTAAAGTAAATGGACAGAGGTATCATCATCCAAATATACTTAATATCATGTTGCAGAATGACCCTTCCAGAGTGTTATTGTAGGCTACATGTTATACTATTGATTTATAATAACTGATAAATAATAATTAATAATTAATAAATGCATACACCAGGTTACACCAAAGTTATTCCTGCCTTCCTCTACTGCTCAGCCAGTCCTTCACAGAGTGGAGTAAAAACTACAGTATCTCACTCTGATATGTGGTGAAGAAGGACAAAATGGCATGTACAAGTACCGCAAAATAGTTTTAAAAGATAGTACTTGAGTACATGTACTTTAGTGACTTTCCACCACTGACTGGTAAAATGAGCAGTTTATATCAGAGAAGCATGAATAAACAAGGTAAATTATGGCAACCCAATAACCTCCATATTACCAATAAGTAATGGGTTTTAAAAATCATCTAATTTGATACAGTTAAAGGGCAGCTGATTTAGCCTGCAGTTGACACTGCAGCCGGAATTAAGGGATCATACAGTAGATGACTGAAACAGAGCAGCAGTCATTTTATACTTTTATCTTTTTGAAATATGTGACATAGAATGATACAGAATGCTGTTCAAGGTGACTTTGCAGCTGGAGCGGAAAAAGCACTACACAATCTGAGCTCATTTCCTTAAAACACGCACGTTACATCCCGTGTGTATACTGATATAATGTGTTCCTCTTTCCTCATTTGTTTTTCCTTTATGTACATTCACACATGATACATATATTCATAGCTGTTAAATACAGTTCAATTAAATGAGAAGCAGAACTAGTGTGGGATGTGGAACAAAGATGATTCAGTGTCTTTGATTTACAAGAGATTATGAGATGGCAGATATGCAGGATGTTGCAGTCGTCTGATTGCACTTATCTTTTGGATAAATGAGTGTCTGCTGTATCTGCTCATACTTTACTCCTCACCGAGCACTGGACCAAAAACAGCTGAAATATTGTCTGATTAAATTATTTTCATTAGAGCCCAGTAGTAAAAAGGCATACACAAAGTTCAACATTGTTGGTCAATTGACCTTCGCACACTAAACTGAACCATGTGTCTATATAGTGGCTACATGGGTCTGTTTGTATGATAATCTGATTATGACTAATAATCAGACTAACTCTGTTTATTATGTTAAAGGGGAACTTCACCAATTTCAAAGTGTTAAAGGCTTCCAAAAACCTGTACAACGGTTTAAAGTCCTGTCTTATAATAGACAGACTTTAGTAGTAACAATTCTGGAAACTTATCACTGTAGCAATGATTTTATCTTTTGTCATAATGACTTTCATGTTACAAAGTAATTATCCAGCAATGTGTGTTTGCATGAATGTGACAGGCCAACACGGCACCTTGTCTGATAATGGCATGTTGCATTTTGGCAAAATTTGAGCCTGCTTGCTGTTTTTTTGCCTGCACTCCTTCTGCACCACACAGGATTTTTCACAAGGGGCTAATGTCTGAACCACGGCTTGTATATAAAGATGGACGTAGTGAGGTGTGATATCACCCATTGGTTTCACTGGAGCCGGTGTAAAAGCTCAAAGTTGCAGCTTATGGTCAGCGCCATCTTTTCTGTTTGGAGACAAGACCTTGTAAACAACACTCTAGAAACACGCCCCGTTACCTTGGACCGTAGCTAACTCAAGCTTACTGGGAACGACAAGCAGTGCTCACTTGAAATAAAGTTATACTTTAGCTAAATTGTTCTAACAGGGCAGGTATCATAATCAAGTATCGTTAAACTTACCGAAATATTATAGTAATAACTATAAATGTACCGGAGCTGGGGAGAGCAGCAGGTGAGCCAACTGTCAATCACAGCTATCAATCAGCCACACTGCTGACATCAAAGCTAAAAGCAAAATGACCACCAGCACACCTGAATTTAGCGAATGAGACCATAATGACTTGTTGAACAAAATCATGACTTAGTATTTCTAGAAACAAGCTGAGGCTTTTTGAAATGGGGTCAGTTGGAGCACCTAGTGGCCATTGGTGGCACTGCACTTGAAAGTACCTCCATATTGGCTTCAGCCTCAAGCTGTGTTACGCCTGGGACACACAGGATGCTTGAGCAGCACGTGTGCGTCCCCGAACTGCTGCGTCTCGCACACTTGCAGCGTCCACACAGGAAGCGTGTCTGCTGCGGCGCTTCTGCTGTCTATCTTTCTATCGTTTTCCCTGTCTATTTCTGCTGAGAACCACACGCGTCACGTTGAGAAAATAGGCGAGACCTCGAATCTCTAGATGACGTGATGCAGCAGCCACACTTGAGACGCGTGTCTCACGCGGGCTGTGTGGTTTCTCTAACCTGTTAACATTGGCGCCGATATGAAAAGCAAGAGGTTCCGCGACACACACGCACTGCTCACGCATCCTGTGTGTCCCAGGCGTTAGTTCCTGTTTGGTCTGAAGGTGGCCTAAGAACAGCCTCACAGAGCCGCTAGCATGGCTGTAGACTCTTCATTCCTGACCCTAAAGGTCATATGCCAAAAACCACTTTAAACATTTAATCACCAAAAGTCAGTTATTTTTATTTTAAATCATGTTTCTTACCCACAGTCACTCAGCATTTGGTATTCTTAAATATCAAAACTATGAATCTCAATGAAATGAAGAATCTTTGATCAAATCCTGAGACTCATGATTGGAACAATAACAACAAGAGCATTAGGGATCATATGTTTACTGTCTGTGTATCTTGTCACTCATACATTATACAGTATTTTTCTAACACCAGTGCCAAGGAGTTACCTAGCCTCCCTATATCACTTACAGGCATGCAAAAGTGGATTAGCATGTACCCCAACTAAAAATGTCCCCCTGAAAAGAAGACCTGAGTTTGATAAAGAGTTTTTACTAAAGCAGATTGAGTACCCAGCAGTCACTTTACTGAATAAGACTGACAAGTGGACAGTTGAGGCCTGCTTTTCTCATCTCTTCATTTGACCAGTTATTCACACCCTCTTCAAGGACTTGTCTTCAATGCATGGCATGCCAGACATGTAGAGTCTTCAAAGTGCTGTGGGTGAAGCTTCTACATTCTGTCTTCTGTCATGGCCCATATCTTGCAGGAGGGTGCGGGTTAGTGTCCCTGCTCCTCTGGCCTTATCTTACACTACTGCAGCGAAATGTCCCTGCTGCTTCTTCATTTGAAACCCAGGCCTGGTTTGTCCTTCTGTGCTTCCCTTACTGACCTCACAGCAGTGTCTTTAACACTAAATGCCACACTAAACCATTCCATATTACTTTGATACTGATAGGGTTGGACTTGCTTGTGGTATGTAACTGTTGAAAAACTGCTGCAAACATTTCCAGATTTGTCCTCACCTACACATTTTACAGTTACAGGTATATTACAGTCTTACAGTCTCCCAGTGAGTGTAGTATATAAAGGTAGTGACCAGTCTAAATATGTGAGCAGATTCATTTTTAGCAGAAAAAACTACTGTGAGAACTTACATATTTGTGTTACATCATGGTCCTTAGGGAGTGTATGAAAATTATTAGGGTGATGAGGGGGCGGAATATTTGTTTCACTTTAAAAACAACAACAACAAAAAAAGCAAGGCCCTCCCCACATTCCCTTGATTTAGAAAAAAATAAGCAACAACATCCCACCAGCATCTTAAAACGGTGTTTCGGTGTTGTTACAACTCTTAAAGACATAAGACATACAGAACTCAGGATGGTCCAGTTTAAACATCAGTATCTTAAACATTAACATATTCTCATGATTGAAATATTGGTTTTATTATCACTCTTATCCTGCTGGATGAATTAAAATTTTTAATTTTGGACATTTTTAAAGATGTCTGTAATGTGTTTTGGATGCTGTTTGTTTCTGCTGTACTCAGGTCTCTGTTGCAAAAGAGTTCTCAACCTCATTGACACTGCCTGATAAAATAAAGGCTATATACACTCACTGAGCACTTTATTAGGAACACCTGTGTATTCTAATGCAATCCAATACAACAGCACTGCCATAAATTCTACTTTTATGACACTCATACATTTTCCATTTTTGTTGACATTGTCAGAGAGGTGATAATTCAGGTATAATGCCACTGGCATTATACCTGCTTCTGCTCCTTTATTTCACAGTGTGGTCTGCCCATCTCCCTGGTGCAGACCCAGAGTAATATTGCCTCACTTCCAGCCCTTCTTAGCACAGCTTCATCTTGCTCGAGGTAGGTTGGCTCAGTCTTATCTCGTTAAGTTTAGGCAGCTTCTATCTGGCCTCCAGATAAATGTAACTCTTTTTTTTTTGGTCTCTGATCTGCTGTCAATTGACAGCAGATCAACTTCTGGAAGCTGTAGCCTCACCCTCCGGTATGTATACACAAGTTGGCATTTACTGCTGTTTGGGTTGTTTTGTCTCTACATCTTTATGCCTCTACTTTGAAGGCGTTGTCTGTATATGCACTGGTTTTTACCTGTATTGTCTTTTTGTGTTTTGTTTTTTGCAACCAGAGCTGAGGCTGTCCATTAAGACACTAGGACTGCTACTGTTTTTTTTCTGTAAGAATATAAGCTGTGTGTGTTTTTTTTTTGTTGGTTTTTTTTTTTTTTTTTTTTTGGGGGGGGGGGGGGGGGGGGGGGGGGGGGGGGTTGTTGTCTTTTTTTTAAGTTTATTTGAACCCCGAATTTATTTATATGGTTTATTTCTTTTTCTTCTGTGTTTCATTGTTTTGTGTATCTTTGTTATTAATATTATTATTAGTTTTTTTCTTTTCCTTTTCCTTTTTCTTCTGCTTGTATTTGTTTATTGTGTTGTGCCCTCCATTTGGTCAATTAGGTGTGCGTGTGGTGTGTGTTTGTTTTAATGTACATTCTTTTCAATTATAGTTGAGCATTGTGGTGGCATTTATGTGGCCCAGTATATAGTGTTGTAAACTGACGGTGTGGTGTGTGGTGTTAGGAACCCCATCCCCCCACCCCCTCCCCTCTCAGCTAGTCTTGTTCCAACATCTTTTTACAACAAAGGAACGGGCCAATAAGAATTGTGCAATATTTGTTGAGGTGCTACTTTGTATCTTAAGATTTGGGTTGACCTGCCTGTCATTCTAAAGAGAGCAATAGTGTTACTAAAGCTGCTATTTACATTTTTCTGGAATCACGTCTCAGTCTGGTGGTGTCGAGCCTGTGTGACCTTTCTTTTTTTTTGGGTCCCAAAGTGGTTACACTCAAGAATTTCCAGGAGGTGAAATTCCCTGAGTTGGCATAGTTGAAACTATTAAAAACTTTCCTTGCTCTTGCCACACAACATTACCCATGATCCTCAGCCACCGTTGCTATGGAGATGAAGAAAGTCCACTTTGTGTTACCCATTACAAAACTGTAATTACAGAAATTATTCTAAACTGATTAAGATTTTTGTGTGTGTTCACGGAGTCGCCCCCTTCACACACACACACACATACACACACACATACTCAGACACACACACACACACACACATACATACTAGAAAGACTCTATGTTAAGAAAGATGATTTCATATTAAATACAGACGTGGCCAAAATTATTGGTACCTTTGCATTTTATTAAAATAATGCACCACTCACCCTGAGCAGTGTTGAAATTAAAAGATATTTTATTATCAGTGTATGTCTATGTTTGGTTTGCAGTGGAACAAAACAAAAAAGTTGTGAAAATAACTGAATTCAGGCTTATTCTACAAAGACATTCTAAAATAACCTGGACAAAATTATTGGTACCCTTTAGAAGTTGTAAGAAATAACTGATTTGTAGTGATACTTTAAGCAGACTATTGTGTTTAATTAGTATCACAGTTGTTTTCAATCTTATAATCACACATGCAGCCAGTTTAAAAGGAGAAAATTACTCACTCTGCTGTTTTGTGCCACTGCCAATGTCTGATGACATTAGAAAAAAGGTAATAGTTAAGCATGGTCAATGTAAAGGTTACAAGACCATCTCCAAAGAGCTTGATGTTCCTGTGACCACTGTTGCCAATATTATTAAGTTTAAGGCCCATGGAACTGTAGCCAACATCTCTGGATGTGGTTGCAAGAGAAAAATTGGCTCGAGATTGAACAGAAGGATTCCTCGAATGATCGAGAAAGAACCAAGGAAAATACAGATCCAAGCTGATCTTCAAGTTCAAGGTACAATAGTTTCAAGTCGCACCATCCATTGCTGTCTGAATGAAAATGGGCTCCATGGTAGAAGACCCAGGAAGACCCCACTTCTAAGAGGGAGACACAAAAAAGCCAGACTGGACTTTGCCAAAATGCATGTTGACAAGCCACAGTCCTTCTGGGAGAATGTGCTTTGGACAGATGAAACAAAATTAGAGCTTTTTGGTAAATCACACCAACCCTATGTTTACATCAGAAAATATGAAGCCTTCAAAGAAAAGACCATTATACCTACCATGAAACGTGGAAGAGGCTCAGTGATGGTTTGGGGTTGCTTTGCTGCTTCAGGCACTGAGTGCTGTGAATCTGTGCAGCACATTGAAATCAGAAGACAATCAAGGCATTTTGGAGTGAAACATACAGCCCAGTGTCAGAAAGCTGTGTCTTAGTTGCAGGTCATGGGTCTTCCAGCATTATAATACATCAAAAAGCACCAAAGAGTGGATGAGAAGAAAACATTGGACCGTTCTAAAGTGGCCTGCTATGAGTCCTGATCTGAATCCCAATTCCCCATTAATCTGTGGAAAGAGCTGAAACTTGCAGTTGGGAGACGACACCCATCAAACCTGAGAGAACTGGAGAGTGGGCTGAACTACCAGTAGAGAAGTGTAGAAACATTATACAGAAAGCGCTTGACTGCAGTTATTGCCTCCGAAGGCTGTGCTACAAAATATTAAGTTAAGTTATTGTATTAAATTATAAACACACCACATCCATCTACAACACAATGCTGTTCCTTAACCCTAACCCTAACCTGCCTTTGCAATAATTGCATCAAATTTTGTACCATGGCCATATAAACAGGATGAAGACGGGGTTATCAAACTGGACTTCACATTTCACATCCCTCATTTAATCTCTGCACTTGTCACTTTCATATATTTCATCTTTCATATATTTCATCAACTGACTTTGTGCATTGCTTCAACCTCCACTGTTACATAATTTGATTATTTATGCAGATGTCACATTTAATCTTTGCTCTTGTCACCTTCATATATTTCATACACTTAATTTCTTTGTCCATAGCACAGTCCATATTTCCTTTGTACAGTCAATATTTCATTTCAAGTTTTATATCCCATAATCAAAACTATTATTCTGTAAATAGATTTTAAATGTTAAATTTAATTTTAATATTACTTTATTTCATTATTATTCATTCTTTGTATGGTTGCATTGGCTAATAAGACTGATTCTGATTGTGATTGAATGGGCTATGGCGTGCTGATATATAAACCCAAAACCAAGAATCATAAAGATGCAAAAAATCTCCAGGGTTGTGTAAATAGTAGCCTATGTATTCCTGTCAGAAGCCTAGTGGATATGCTCACATGTCTAGGCATCTTTGCAGCCTGGTTTCTTCCGTCAATAATAATTACTGTAAAGTGAACATAACGCCTTATACACTGACACTGATGTTTCTATGGTAACATAGCCTGTGGCATTTCGTTTACAAGTGGCCATGGTATAGGCAAAGTGGGATAATAAAGGTCATAATTATAAATAATAAAAGTAAAGTTCATGCGCAAATCATTCAGTCATACTCCTTTCTTTTGTTTATTTGCACACAATTATCAGTTACACAAAGAGACAAATCATATATAAATATAATGCCTGTGGATTCTCATGTGTCGCAGGATTACAGATAAATGTAGTATGTTTCTTATGAAACAAGATGTAAGTACATTTGTGTCCTAATTTCACATATTGTGTTCCAGATGCATATAAAAATGTAACCCCACAACTGAAGGTCCTCAGTAAAGTGATGGCAGCCAGTTAAGTTGTTTGTAATTTGTTGTTTATAGCCTGTGTGCTCTGTGAGGTTGCCAGAGCCAGAAGGTCAAAATGGCTTCCAAGCATGCAGTATCCTGACGTAACTAGAAAAGGCTTGGTTATTGTGTGCATATTGCATACTAAACATTATTGTTGTTGTTATTTTAATTGACCAGTATTATCATTATTATTATTTCTGTATGAAAGCAATTAGTATACAATTAATTGATCAAGGATTTTGCTTAAAGCTGGAGTGTGGGACTTTTGTCTCCCCAATTTGGCAGTGAGAGTAATTACAAAAACACCACTGACACGTGCTTGCGTCATAGGCTCTGCTGTAGCCTTCTCCATTGCTACTGTTACTGCTGTAAAACAGTGGATAAGTAAACCCCCGAGAAATTACTCATTTCACCATCAGAATTTGATCCATTCAATCCAATACCATTTGGAAAGTCTAGAAGAGCCGCACAATTAAATTATTTTATCTACATTCAAGTTAGCAGAGAGCTAACTGGAAGTTAGCCAGCTTGGCCGGTGGAAGTCTCTAGTGCACATGCCCTGCCCGTAGAGCATCTGCAGTACGCATTCATCTTGCCAGTGCGGGAATGTCAAACACCAGACCAGATTTGAGGCTTAATGAGCATTGTGTGTACTTGTTTGGCAAGGGCTTGAATGTAATGAATGTTCATTTATATAAAAGTTACGCACTGCAGGTTTAATGGTAAGAGTTTAAATTAAATTGAAAGATATCATCTTTTCCTAGAACATACTGGAGTTGGTGCAGCTTATGCTGGTACTGCCCATTTCAGCCATCCCAGTGTGAGCAAGGCTTCTCTGTGCTGAACTGCATTAAAAATTCGACAAGAAGCTGCCTTGGGGTCTCCACCACCGAAGACCTGATGAGGATCAGCCTGGAGGGGCCTTCTGTCGAGTTCAATTGCAGTCCTGCGCTGGACCGCTGGCTGACCTCTAAGCATGCCGGACGGCCAACATACAAAAGCAGCTGGACAACCGATATCCTTTGCATCTAGTAGCCATGGGCCAATGTGTGATTTTGGTGGTATGTGCTATTGAGCAGATGTGTGTACACACATGCACACACACACACACACACACACACACACACAAACACACACACACAGTGGGGAAAAAAACCTGTTGAATGCAGTGTCAATATTTTAAAAAACTGTTTCAATGTTTCATAAAGGTATTTCAGTGCTTCAGTGTTTAAAAAAACTTTCAAATGCTTTAAAAAGCTCTTGCAATAAGCTATGCAATATAATATATATATATATATATATATATACATATATATATATATATATCTTTTCAATGTGTCAAATTTTCAAAAATTCTGTTTCAGTGTTTCAATATTTTAAAAAGCTTTGTCAGTATTTTAAGGCCTACGCCTAGTGTCTAGTAGATACTATAGTCTTCCACTGGATTTCACATCATAATTGAACACAAGGAGAAGGAGCACACATACATGAATATGGATTTTTCATTCTTGCCAATTCATAAAAAGTAAATCTGAAATGACAACATTTTGGACTGTGGCAATAAATACTTTAGCTTTTTACTCTCAGCCCCTGTTTTAATCTGTCATTGCTGTCAAAAGTTTTTCCAAGAAATATATTAATATGTTAAAATGTAAATATATAGTGAGATGCCCAACTCTGTTTAAATCAGCAAAATCATGGAGACTGGAGCCCACCATGGCTCAGGCCATAATAATCCAGATAGCTTGCCTCTGAGCCTAACCCTGGCTCGGCATCTCAACTGACAAGAAGCCCTTTCTTGGCTTCTGACTTTCATCTGGCTCTTAGTGAGGAGTGCCACAACACAGATCACATTTCATTTTTTAAAAAAAAAGAGAGGCTTTCAAGGGTGCACATCCCTTGAAACGTTAGCAAGACATAATTACAGTGTTGGGGGATGGCGGGCGGGTTGGAGATCTGCAGTGGGTCACTTTTGTGGTTGAGATGTTTTGGGCTCTTGGGAGGCAAGGACAGCAACAGAAAAAAAGAGAAAGCCAACAGGAAAGAGAGAAAATGAGGATATAACAAGGTGTTTTCTCTTTTTCAGGTCAACTGTCAGCTTGTTTTTTTCAGTCTTACATTTCATGCCTGCCTCACTCCCCCTGAGTGACATGATATGGTTTATTGCAAAGGTTGATTAGGGTATCGGATGCTGACGGCGGAAGCTGAGGTGAGTCTGCAAAAAAACTCAATTCTTTTCTATAGCTCTCTTTAAAACAGTGGCTCAAATTAGTCATCTGCAAGCATTCATCCACAACCCCTTTAACATCTGTGACCACTGAGCTGTTTTCTTAGTTGCACACAGGATTTCCAAAGCCCATGTGTCTGGTGGAGTCATTTCAGAGTGAGGAGGAACACACAAATTGAGGCAAATAAAGTTAAATAAGATCCAGATTGACAGGTCAAAGTGGCAATTACAGGAATACAGTTAAACCCATTAGGAAGCATTAGGAATGCAGACAAGTCTTTCTTTCAAATAGTTAAGTTAACAACTCATAGCACAAGATTTATTAAAACTGTTGTTCAGGGATGCTCAGTCTCCAAATGATATGAGAGAAACGAGTCATATGTTTCCAACAAGTCCTCCAAATGATCTGACGTCCCTATCAGAAGGATGACATCATTTGTCTGTGCCTTCCAAAACCATTTCACACCACTGTTGAAAAATAAGGTTGACACGCAGTTGGAAACAGGAAGTGAACGGTGATCTCCCATGTCTGATGTTTTGTCTTTATCACTCTGTGATAGCGTCACTTGATTTCCTCCTTTGCTCCCATCATAATTACAGTGGCCACTAGAGGGCTTCTGTCACTTGAATGTGACGTTGTTTTTCCTGGGTGGACTGTCTCCATATTTCATAAGATTTTAAAAGAGCTTTGCCAGACAAGAATGCTGAAAATTCAGGATTACTATCAATAATGTTTTCTTTACACCCAAAAAATTCTTGCTCTCTGTACCTGCTTTTCTATACCTGTGCATGTGTGGCAAGAGCGCGGGGGGGTTTTAACAGTGTCAACTATGCCACCTCAGGGAATTTCACCCCAAGGAAATTCTTGAGTCTAACCACTTTGGGACCCAGAAAAAGAGAGGTCACACTAGCTCGAAAAACACCTGACCGAGACATGATTTCAACAATAAATCACAATTTTTTTTAACAATATATATTTTTAAAATGACAGTCAGCATAAACACACTTTAAAATGTAAAATAGCACTGCAACTGCTTAATACCAAACTATGTACAAATGCCCCCCAGTGTTCAACTGGAACGAAAACACAACAAACACTCACGTTATACCTATAAACACGTTATACCTACAAACACAAAAAAGAAAAAGAAAGGAAAAAGACAACATCAATAATAATGAACCAGAGATGGGCTCCTGAATACATCTCAAACTTGGACCTAAAAAGTGGGACATTTGCATAATAACCTTCAAATAATCTTCAGAAAAGACTTTAAAGAAGAGGTAACAGCATTAATCATCAAGAACAGAGGAAGAAACATCATCTTTGGATATATTTTTTAAATCAAAACAACTAGCTAGCTGTCAGCTGCTAACTGCTACCTGCCACTGTTACCAACCTTCCAAAGGAGAAACTGCACTGAGGAAGCTAACAGAAGAGTTATTTTTAGGGATGTACGATATTGGATTTTTTGCCGATATCCGATATGCCGATATTTCCAACTCACTGTCGCGGATTGCCAATGTCGATACTGATATATGCACCGATACCGATATATGCACATATTTTTTTCCAGATAGCCGAGGAGAGTATTATGCATGCAAGCATAGATTGTACTAAGTATGATCAAGAAAGACAATATATGAAGGAAGAATTTAGGAAGCCTTAAAACTTTAATGAACCTGGATGGAGCAATAGAGTTTTCATTCACTTCATTAGACAGACAGGATTAATGTGTAGGATTTAATCTCTAGTCCAAACTCCGTAGCAGAAGGTGGCGGTAATGCACCTAATACACTGGTTGCCAGCTGCCGTTATAAACCAAAAAGCGTTAGCCGCAGCATGGCCAGAGGGAAGCACAGCCAGCTAGCCTCTGCTAGCCTCTCAGCCAACGTTAGCCCCGGTTCTGCATGTGGATCCAACCAGAGCACTGAGCCCCGGTTTGTTATTCACGTTAAAGTGGGAAGAAGCAGCTGGTCTGATGGGCAGCTTGAGTGAAGTGGAGCTGGCTGAGGAGACTATTATGCATGCAAGCATAGATTGTACTAAGTATGATCAAGAAAGACAATATATGAAGGAGGAACTTAGGAAGACTGGAGTTCAGGAGCTCAGCATTAAAACTTTAATGAACCTGCCAAGTGGGTGGAGCAGTAGAGTTTTCTTTGAGTTTATTACGCCTGGGACACATAGGATGCTCGAGCAGCGCGTGTGCTTACTTGTGTGTCCCAGACATTTGACAGACAGGATTAACGTGTAGGATTTAATCTCTGGTCTACACTCTGGAGCAGAATGTGGCGGTAATGCACCTAATACGCTGGTTGCCAACTGCTGTTATCAATCAAAAAGAAGAAGTTTTTTCCAAACAGAGTGGTACTGTCAGTCGAAGTGTTCCCTATCTGTGCAGCCGAACATAACTGGTCTGACAGGCCGCTGAGTGAAGTGGAGCCTGCCGAGGAAGCACCGGGGCCGTCAGGGTGAAACAGTCCTTGGAGGGAAGCACAGTCAGGTGGCAGAGGAAATGGCAACAAATCGGCCTCTCATAATCGTCAGAAATGGCCGATGCCAATATTTCATTTTAGAGCTTTTATCGGCCGATACCGATGACATGCCGATAATATCATGCATCCCTAGTTATTTTGTGAAGACGAGAGAAATGAAGGGGTCCTTGTTGGCAGTATTCTCTCTCTCTATCTCCATGACCTGGTATGATGGCGGCACGACCAAGGTTTGCAGCAGCCTCTCCTAGTTCAAACTATGCGGTGTGTTTGTCCATGTCTTCGTCTGTGTCATCATGTGGAGTGCAAGAGAAATACGTCTATGGTCATATGGTTTCTTTTGGACATTCATAACAAAGGCTTTTACTGTGAGAAATACTGTCTGGGAGTTAAATCAGCTGAGTGCGCTTGGTCTGCTATACCCAGTGGACCCAAAGGAGACCACAGCCTTGCCCGAAGCTGCACCAGAGAGGAAACAACGAACACAGTGTGACAGGACATGGAAGTTGGGCAAGCACGGAGGAGTGCAAGCTAGGCTAACTGCTAACCCATACAAACCGACAGTTCCAACAAATCATGTTTTCTAACGTTCTCTGGACAGTAAAATTGATTATATAACTCCCCATCAGCGCTGGTCACTCGTTGATATATCCAACTGAGACATACTTTTCCCTCTAAATGCACTTTAATGCACTGTGTTGCTAACTGCTCATCCTTTTTTTGTTTTTTTTCTCTTGGGATTTATATGTTTTTATCATTTTTTTAAAGGGAATTTTTAGATATGTAGTATAGCTTTATCCTTTCTGTTGTTGTTGCACTGCTGTGGGCTGGGAGGACCAGCATTTCGTTTTTTGTGTATGTAAATACACAAGAAAATGACAATAAACTAAATGTTGAATAATAATAATAATTACACAAAACAATGAAACACAGGAGGTACAAAAAATATCCTAATGGACAGCTTCCGTTCACTCCCAGCTGAACTAAGTGCAGACTGAGCCACGGAGCCGAACTGGTTGCAGTGCAAAAAACAAAACACAAAAAGACAATACAGGTAAAAACCAGTCCATATACTGACAATGATCGCAGAGTGGAAGTGTGGAAACGTAGAGACAAAACAGCTGGTGTAGAGATGTAAAGACAGAACAGCAGTTGCTCAAGGAGTGGGGGTTTGGGATTTTGGAAAGGGCCACCCGCAGTAGTGCACAGCCTTCAAAAATACCAAAGAGAGCGAAGGTGCAGGAGCAGAGCCGCAAAGCCGCAGCTCAATCACTTGACACAATGCTGCGTTACACAAAGGCTGGAAGTGAGGCAATATTACACTGGGTCTGCCGACAGAAGATGAGCAGACTAACACTTACAATTGCTGGGAGACCAGATCGCGAGGAAACATGGCAGACACGCCAGTACGCCAAACTGTGCACACGTCAGCCAGCACGGAAACCAGGCTCCAGGAAGAGGCAGAAAATGTCCATCCGTTGAGCGGTCACCTGCCTAGATATAGCGCTGAACGGCGCCACCCAGTAATCAGGGCACAAATGAATCATTGAATCCAGCCCGGTGACGATTTAGTGGGCCGGAAGAAAGTAGAAAAACCTAATCTGCCACACATGGCAATTACAGTATGGTTAAGGTTAGGGAAAGATTGTGGTTATGGGAAAAATACACTATGGTCAACAAATGGTCAAGATGAGGCAACTTAAACACTTGGTAAGTGAGCAACATGAACATCCTTACTTTCCACCTCGCTACGTAAAGGGCATGCTACCTCTTCCACTGACACTGAATATTGGCATTGGACATAAATCATTCCCTGCAGATTAATTCCTCAAGATACTGGTCTGTCCTTTTCAGGAGATCATTAAAGACATTTGATCACTTTACCATTCCCCAACTGCATATTTGACCGAAACTAAAAGACAACCTGTTATATCAGGCCAGGACGTCTGATCTTTAGAGATCAGTATTAATGTTCTTGACGGGAACCAGGATGACTTCACCTCACCCTGACTGATGATCTGTTGATACACTATAATGAGTTCTGTTCCATTAGATAATGTTGGGCTCAGGTCCCAGTGGCTGTCAAACACCAGATACCTGCTGAGAGGGGCTGAATCTACAACCTGACCAAAGTCAATAGCTTTACCACTGAGGAGTCCATCCAAGCTGCATGCATGCTAGTGAGGCACTGCCATGCAGGCACCGGCTCTCTCCTCATGATGCTCCTCTGCTGGGGTAGAGGGGCAGGTGGCAGGGGGACTTGTCAGCAATTGTCAGGACTGAGAATGACAAGGATGTGATTGTGGAAAAGAGCTCAACATTCCCTGGCTCAAGCGTTTTGTAGTATGCAGCACTTTTCCTTTGCAAATGTGTCTGTTTTGTGCAGTTCTTTGGTTTTGAGATTTATTGAAGGTAATGGAATAGGGGTGTAGGGATGGAGAGCTCTTTGATCCTACACATCACAAAGCAGAGTTGGAAACAATACACCAATGCTCACAGCAAGGCCAGAAATAACACAGAATTAGAGGAACAGGTTGACAATTTGCATGGAAAGTACAAAAAGGTCCAGGATGTGGAGCTTTAAGATGGAGGGAAACTGCTGGCCTAGCTGCATTAAAAACAAAACAAAAATAATAATTTTCAGCAACTCCAACTTCTCACATATTCATAAATCATAGTTTGGCAATTTCTGACAAATCTTCATCCACTTTTATTTAAAAGTTGATGTGAAGCTTAAATGAGGCTTCAGCAGTCTGAGTTAGTCATATCAAGTGGATATCTGACACATTTACAGTCTTTTAGCATCAAATTCCCTCTTTGTGTTTCCCTGTTGAGCTGTGGTGGAAGTATAGTAACAAAAAAAGGAACTAAAAAGACTATAACATTGAAAGATATCTACTTGATTCATTCATTTGGACGCTGAAGCTTCATATTAGTTTCTGATAAACTTTTAAATACATTTTTGCACAGAGGGAGGACTGTGGATTTTGTCCTCCATCACTTCCATTGTAAGTGCATCATGAAGGGATCTTTTAATGGTCAGTATGAACAGGAGGAATGATTACAGCAAGAAAAACATGTTTCAATGTTCATTTGGGCTCCTGACTGTTTTTTTAAGACAGACTGGAAACATTGTGAACTGTCACAGAGAGTTAAGCTAAGCTGTCCTTAATTTAAATTAAAACTGTTATATTCAGTCTACAAATACATACTATACAGCTCTTTGGTATATCAGATATATCATCTTAAAAAAGGCTGTACATGCTGACTTTCATCTATATTAACTGAGGCCACTTCGTTTTTAGACTAGCATATTCAGGTTCACGTTTCAGATTTCAAGGGGTTTTAAATAAGGTGATATATATTTATAAAAATGTACTTGGAGTGTCACCAAAAGCTCCAGCCAGCAGTAAAAGAGCTGCAGGACGCTGCCGTGTCATGTGGTATAATATGAGGACACAGGTCAGAAAAGATAGGTCATCTGCCCAGACTACTGCCTTATTCTCCTCTCTCAGAAAAGGCCCACCGCAAAGCTCCACAAGTCACCTGACCTCTGTCATATGACATGAGTCTTCAGTAAGAGAGTTTAATTTATGTGTGTTAACTGTTCATTTACTGATTGTAAAGCTCTGTGTGGTATGTTTTTGCTGTTTCACAGTCACATAGAATTTTTTCTTTTTTTTCCATATTTATGTATGTTGTAGACTTTTTGGGATACAACATCAACACTGACACAGTTTAGTTTATGGAAAGTTTGTGTGAAAATGTCATGTTTTCCATATCCCACCCCTCAAATAAGAAAAGGACACATGTTTCCTTTGATATATTATCTATGGATTATGTATGGGCTGTTATCCAATGGATTAAAATAGTCAAACTGGGATTGACATTGAACTAAAACAGCAAAATTGCATGTTGGAATATCAAAACAATGACCTGAAACTATGTAAAAAGCTCTGCAGAGCTAAGGGAAACTGCAGATTTGGTGATAAATCTCTGTGGGTTTGTCACTACAAGTGACTTTGTCATCATACATCATATTCATTTGTTCCATAGTTTTTAGAACAATATTGATCATCACAGCTTTAAGTTTATTACTTAGTAGTGGAATGCTCCTTTAAATCACCAGCATATACTATTTACATTCTGTACTTTTAGTGTGAACTAAATCATTAAAGTTTCAACTTATCTAGTCAGTTGCTGCTCCTCAGTAAAGTTGTGACTGTGATCTGGTCAACATTGTCACAGAGCTGAGGAAGTGAGTGCAGACTGCAGGGGACTGTCGATAGAACAGCGCCCTCTTGACCCCAAGGTTGCCAAGGTGACATTCCAGCCCAGGTTAGCACAAGGGCTCCTCAGTGTGGGAAGGAAGTGCTGATGGAGGACAGGACAGGTGTCTTTATCACCAGCACACAGCTGTATCCATAAATCAAGAGCTACTAAGGCCCCCCAGCAACCAGAAGCACCACGGTGAGGTGGCGAGACTGTTTTTAGAGCAGCACCAAAGGGTGTAAGCATAAGGATGGCAGCATATGATGCGTCATGCCACGTTCTGCAAAACCGCAATACCTACTGGCACTTGATCACAGCCGTGGAGAGAGGGGAACATGATCGGGCTGAGGACAGGGGGCTTAGAGTGAACCAGGCGGAAACACACTTCAAGGCAGCCCTTTTTGTGTTTTAATCTGTGCTTGCGCCAAGCATTTTGTTAATGTCCAGGACTGTTCGGGTGCTGTGTTGTGGTTGAGCTGTGGTTGAGCTATTGTTGTGCTACAGCAGTGTGTTATTAGATTGTCTAACAGAGCATTACTGTTGTGAATACACTGACTTCACTAAAACCTGTCTGCAGCTGCAAGCTACGTGGAAGGGTCAGTGTTTATGGAAGAAATGTTAGGTTTTCCAGAGACATTTATTTTCTGGAGACAGAATAATCCAACTGGACCTGCTGTAGCACTTGGGAGTCTTTCTTCATGCTTCAGAGCCCAGAGAAAAGACGTGTGACACAGCTAATCCTGGACTGGTTGACTGGAGGGGCTTCCTTCCCTCCTGGTCAAGGACTGGAGTCCAGTCTCAGCTGAGGGGGCGTCGGTGTGTCTGCAACAGGCTGCTGCTCGTCTTACACTCAGTTTAACCTCCCTCACCAAGTTAGCTCATGATAATTTGATTATGACCTGTGTACACATAATATCACCTGAAATATTAGAGGTATTAAACTACATGTTGACACAGATTCCCTCCTCAAGATTGGGTCCAAAACTATGAGGCATTGCACTGCATTCAAAATTTGACTTATGTAAAAGTACATACAGTACCAGTCAAAAGTTTGAACACACTTTCTCATTCAAGGGAATAGGAAGGTGTGTCCAAACTTTGACTGGCACTGTACATATTAGCATCCAAATATACTCAAAGTACCAGGTGTGTGTGTGTGTGTGTATACTTGAAAGTTTGTGAACCCTTTAGAATTTTCTGCATAAATATGACCTAAAACGTGATCAGATATTTACACAAGTCCTAAACTTTTTTCATTTATTTATTGAGGAAAATTATCCAATCTTACATATTTGTGGGAGACAAAAGTATGTGAACCCTTGCTTTCAGTAACTGGTGTGACCCCCTTTTACAGCAATAACTTCAACCAAACGTTTCCAGTAACTGTTTATCAGCTCTGCGCATCAACTTGGAGGAATTTCAATCCTCTTTACAGAACAGTCTATACTCAGGGATGTTGGCGGGCTTCTCAACATGAACTACATGCCTCAGGTCCTTCCACAGCATTTTTTTAGGATTAAGGTCAGGACTTTGACTCGGCCATTCTTTCTTCTGCTCTAACCATTCTTTGGTAGAACAACTTGTGTGTTTAGGGTCGTTCTTTTATTGTATGACGCATTTTCTGTTGAACTTCAGTTCACAGACAGATACCTTGACATTTTCCTCTAGAATTGGCTGGTACGACCCAGAACTCATAGCTCCATCAATGATTGCAAGCTGTCCTGGTTCAGAGGCATCAAAGCTGCCCAAACCATGATACTACCACCACCATGTTTCACAGATGGGTTAAGGTTCTTATGCTGGAATGCAGTGTTTGCTCATCGCCAAACATAACGCTTCTCATTCAAGCCAAAAAGTTCAATTTTGGGCTCATCCATTCAAAGAACATTGTTCTAATCACCTTCTGGCTTATCCATGTGGTCTTGAGCGAACAGTAGACAGCAGCAATGTTCTTTTTGGAGAGTAGTGGCTTTCTCCTTGCAACTCATTCACACCATTGATGGTCAATGTTACCCTGATGGTGGACTCATTAACATCAACTGTAGCCACTGCAAGAGAGACCTTTAGTTTCCTAGACGTTACCCTGGGGTCCATTGTGGCCTCCTGGACTATTGCATGCCTACTCTTGGTGTTATCTTTGTTGTTCGACCACTCCTGGGGAGGGTAACAACGGTGTTGAATGTCCTCCATTTGTACACAATCTGCCTGACAGTCGACTGGTGGAGTCCAGTAAGAAATGTCTAGAAATGGTTTTGTAATCCTTTCCAGCCTGGTGAGTATCAGCAATTCTTCTTCTAAGATCCTCAGAAATATCCTTTGTTTGAGCCATGATACACTTCCACAAACCTGTTGTGTTGTGAAACTCAGAGTTTGACAGTGAAGATTCAGATTTCTCTTCTTTAAATCAGGTAGGGCCTCCCAGACTCACACATGATTGTCATCCCATTGATTGAAACAACTGACTGTAATTTCCCCTTCAAATGAATTGATAATCCAAGGGGTTCACATACTTTTGCCATGCACAAATATGTAACATTGGATCATTTTCCTCAATAAATAAATGAACAAGTGTAAGGTTTTTGTCTCATTTGTTTAACTGACGTCTCTTTATCTAGTTTTAGGATTTGAATGGAAATCTGATCATGTTTTAGGTCATATTTATGCAGAAATAGAGCAAATTCTAAAGGGTTCACAAACTTTCAAGCAGCACTGTATATATATACATATATATATATATATATATATATATATATGTGTGTGTGTGTGTGTGTGTGTGTGTGTGTGTGTGTGTGTTTGTGTGTATGTGTGTGTGTGATATATTTGGACAATTATCGTGGCCAAAATAATTCATAATAACGATATTATCAAGATTTCTGTAGAAAAATTTGGAGAGAAAAAATAATGCTATCAGTCAAATCATCTTTAACTTTGTTTATTGTGTGTTTTGCCTCTTTTCTGGCAAATGAATTAAACTCAAAATCAAGTGTAGGGAGGTGAAGAGAGAGTCGGTAACCATAATTGTACAAAGTTTGAGAGAAGTTTGACACTGAAGTATAAGGTTTTTTTTATTTCCACCTGAATATTTTTTCACAAATAGATGCCTGCAGATGCACTATAGCTGTGACTTATCAGCTGGAAAACACAATGGGACCACAGCATGGAACATTACCTAGTCCAATTTCAAATGTAATAGCAATACCACAGAAAATGAATATTTCACACATTTTCCTAAGGGTATGTCTAGGTGTCTTCCAAAAAAAGGCCATTTATAGCCACCAAATAACCCCTGCTTCAAACTGAAGTGTAAACACATTATAGTGATTTGTTCCCTAATAAACTAAACTTTGCATATAAAAGAGTCAAAACTACTACTATGGTGGAAAAGCAGTTTATATAAAAAAGCAGGAAATGTTTGGTTTGCATTGATGGTTAAGTTACACAACTCTGATAGGTAAAGCTGACCAATTAGAACAGAGTGAGCTCATCGGGAGGGGGGCCTTAAAGAGATAGGAGCTAAAACAAAGTGTAAGAGAAACTGTGTATATTGAGGGGCTGCATAAAGGGCCAGTATGAGAAAAAGAAGGAGTTTTTTTAACTGTGAATCATCCAAAGCTACTCTAGTGGAGTCCAAAAATAAAAAATGACAGCTGAAATGAGCATAATAGGTCCTCTTTAAGTACAGTACTTCAGTAAATGTACTTACTTTCCACCACACACTCTAGAAAAGAATGTTGATATTGGACAGCAAAAACTGAGAGTACTTTGAATGAAGATGTTTCTTTATGTCTATTTCTGTCCTCTATCTTCTCCTGTTCATTCACAACAAACTGTAAATGTAATATCACTGAATAATATATGAAATATATCCTGTACTCCAAAAGGAAGAGCTACCAGACAAATCAGCTAGTGATAAACTGGCTCTAAAGTTTCTACATTTACTAACGCCAAATGCTGAATGCCAAATACATTCAGCTGACACACCTGCTGTTTATTAGCTGTTGTTTCCTAAGCATCTCTACCTGTTCCTGATGATGGTTTTGTTCACTCTGGTTTTCTATCAATCGCTAGGTCAGAAATCAGGGGTAGTAAGTACTCATCACCCTCCAGTTGTCCCAGTTATCCAATTCATCAAGTTCATTGTCATGAACAAGCCTCATAACTAATAAAGACTTTTAATCATAACATCCACATTGCTCCTGCTCATATAGGCATGTGTGTGTGGAATATATGTTCGAACATTTTTGAGGCTTTTCCATCAAGAACACCAGTGTTTGTTTCTTGAGTGCATCCTTTTTTAACTACAGTTATTCTCTGTATAATTGAATTCACCAAGAAATTATCCAAATTGAAGAGTGTAAGGATATCCTGTAATCACAGGTCCCTCTGTTACCTCTTATGTCTTGATTCACAGAGAAGATGAATGAATTCAAATTCAACACAAAATGTGTATTCTGCACAAGCAGGTATCTCCCAGTCTGAAAAGTGAAGCCAATGCAGAAGTGCTTTAAACCTGTATTCTCTCTAATGGCCAGCAGGGGGTTACTCCACTGGTTGCAAAAAGATGTCTGATTGTATGGAAGTATATGGGAAAATGACCCAACTTCTCACTTGATTTATTATCTCAGTAAACACTTTCCTAATGAGTTTATGGTCTCAATTGCTAATTGCTAATTTCTTCTTCTTCAATATATAGCATGATGTTAATTTTGTAAATTATGGTCCCATGTAGAATAAAATAGACAATAAAGCACCTTGTGATTGACAAGTTGCTACCACGGTGACAACGCTGATTACATAACATGACCATGGCATAACCTCAGTTTCACAGATTCATAGGCGTAATTGTCACTATTTCACAGTGTGTTTTCAGTTCATGAAAGTTAACTGTAACGTTTTGGTCGCCTAAAAAAGTCTTGTTCAATGTTTGGTTGTACTAAAAGACCCTCTAAGGAGTTGGATGTGCAGTTTTTCCGGTAAGTACATTTTGTTTAAATGGTTTTAGGCCTGTTTTTCGCTAGCGGAAAATAGCATTAACATTAGCATTATCACAGTTAACCATAGACGGTAAATGCACCGTGCTAACCAAACTAGCAGCTAGCAGCTCCACCCTCTTGTCCAAATATGGTCACTTTTGGCTCCAAAAATAAAAGATGACGACGGTCAAATCCAAGATGGTGATGGTCAAATTGCTTAACTCAAAAACTTTTTGACAGCTTTATAGAGATATTCGAGATGTTGCTCAGCTTACCTGTGAAAAAGCCCTGACTCAGGATGAGGTTCCTAATACCTGCTGCACAGCCTCTATATTTACCTGGTATTGTTTTGATATCCAGTACACCAGATATGGGCTTCAAAGGGATGCCCACATAAGAGGCTGGCATGCCGACAGAGCCTTTGAAACCAAACACTGTTATGTGATGTCGTTGGGGCGACTGTCCATCATCCTGACACACTCATAAACATGCACCCCGAAATAGAGGAACGCATGTGAAGAGGAGAAACTCAGCCACTGTACACAAGAGTGTATTAACAAAATGTGTAAAATCAGAGAAGTTTGCAGAGTGTGTGATTAATGTGTCAGATGTATACTAACTTTGCAGCCACCTGCTGTTAGATAAATACTGCATCTGGTTTTAATCCCTGTAAATTTCCACTAGAGGCAATGAGAGAGCAAGCATGAGTGTGTGTTTGCTGCTCATGTAAAGACACGTGTCTTCATCCACAACTAATGAGTAGTTGTTTTTTTCTTCCTTCTCACAGTCCCAGCTGACTCTTTAGTTGTAAAGAATCCCTCAGCTGATTCAATAGAACTAATAATAGAGTCAACTACTAACTAATATCACAGTAAATTAGGATATTAAGTGTGTTGAGTTCAATTTATATTAACTTGGATTACAAATGTTCAGCCTACTTCAATAATCATTTCAGTGCATGTGTATACTGCATGTGGATATGTTCATGTGCACTCTATTAACTAGTGCAATCATACTACAGTCCAGTCATTATTTAAACCACATGTACAGACTTGTTTTGAGCTTTGGGCAACACATTTTATGACATATAGTCATTGCACTATTGTTTTGCTGCTTTATGATGAAAGCTGATCTCAGAGTGGTCTTATATTTAGTTCTCTGCCAGGTGTCATGTCTAATCATCCTATCTTTGTTGTAGCATTGAAATCAATCCCCTTTTTTCTGGGATACTATAGCATTTCAAAAGCTGTACATTCTCTTTGTGTGTAGAAACAGTTTACAGAACATTGACGGTTTTCTCAGCACTGTCAAAAAGCACAGTGAAATAAAATATTTATTTGCTTTCTTTGCCAAATGTAAATTTTGATAGGTGATATTCAGCGTTTGCTGTACATTGAAGAAAAAAAAGACTTAAAGACTCAATGGTATGAGCAAAGGAAGCATAAATGTAAGACTCTTGAAGCCTGGTATACATACTAGACAGGTCTGCTGCAAATTAGGGCTGCAACTAACAATTCTTTTCATTATCATTTAATCTGTCAATTATTTTCTCGATTATAAATTTGTTTGGTCCATAAAATGTCAGAAAATGCTGAAACATGTTGATCAGTGTTTCCTAAAGCCCAAGGTGACATCCTCAAATGTTTTGTCCTGACCAACAGTCCACAACTCAAAGATATTCAGTTCACTGTCATAGAGGACTAAAGTAAACCAGAAAATATTCACATTTAAGAAGGTGGAATGAGAGAATTTGGACTTTTTCTTTTTAAAAAATGATTCAAAATGATTAATTGATTATTAAAATAGTTAACTTTTCATTAATTTAACTGTTGGCAACCAATAACCAACTAATCTTTGCAGTTCTGCAAATTTGCTTCACCAGGCATTTGTTTATATGTAAATGAATAGTATCATTTTTGGAATTTTGGCGATCATTCCCACCAATTACAACATTTTACTCACAAAAATCATTGCTGAGATAAAGACCCAATTTTTGTGTGAAAAAATGAATTTTATTTTGAGGATTTTTGAAGGAAAATGCACCCTAAATTTCTCTTGCTACCATCCTTTGCATTGTTAGCCTGCGAGCATACAGGAAGTACAGTAAGTCAAAGTTAAAGTAAAATGCTCATGATATTATATTGCAAAATAAAACATATATTTACAATATACAGTGGTTTGCATTATACTCTACCTTACCAATCAGTATTTTGAAATTAACCAGTGAATCAAATGACTGCGTGTAATGTGAAAGGTGTTGCTCATTGTAACAAATCTACAGAAAATTATCATAGTTTTAGCCTATTTTAGCTCATTGTTTTGATTGTAAGATGATAATATGTCATTGTTGTGTTTACAGCTTGTTCTGCTGCCTCTATGTGGCAAAAAAACAACAATGGGATCATCTTTTTTTCTTACAAGTATATGATCAGAATAATTAGGTTAAACTGGTTTTGTTTGAAACATAACCTTATTACACGTAATTTAAACACGAATCACCACACACCCAGATCTGCATAATGAACCTTGTGAGTACAGTAATATACTAATCAATAATCAATAAGAAGTGACGGTCAAAATTATGAAAGTAAGACCCAGGTTGTAAAATAACTTAGTATAACTATAAGTGTGTATGCCTCCACATGGTTCTCATGGCTGCTTTTGACTTGTCGAGGTATGATGTAACTTTTTGAGAAAGTTTCATTCAAATGTACCAAATGTTTCAGGAGTCCACAGTAGATTCTGCACTAGTAGTTCTTCCACGATGGCCTGACAGTCAGTGACACTCAATCCTGACTGCTCACACTGACAGCAGATGCTAGAGAGAAAAACAGCCACATCTGCGTCACTTCTCATCTTCCCTCTCATCTTGTAGGTCTTTTCATCTTTGAAAGGAAACTCTGGGGCTCACCCTAGTTTTTGGCTCAGAGACAGTCACATCCCAGTTTAGCAGTCTCCTGAGCAGTTCATCTGTTTCTTTTTCCTTCATTCTCTTTCCTTCTTTCTGAACCTGCTGTTGTTTTCTTAATTCAGCAACAAAAAACACTGCTTTGAAATAACCTACTTCAATACTTATAAGAGGAATAAGATTGGTGATATTCTGTGTTTTTCTTACTGTCAACAAATCCCAAAACCAACAATGAATTGATCTACTAACAAGAATTGTGTGTGTATTGCAGCCTGATATACTGTATATTATTCCTCTGTGTCATAGAGCTCCATTGTTTTCCAAAAACTATTAAAACACATCAATGAGTCACACTGTTGGACTGGGTGTCATCAATCCCACACACACCGTCCTGCTGCCAGAAATACCTCCTCCTGTTTGATTAACATTTGCTAAAAACAACAGTGACCAGCTGTTTTAGGAAATCGTAAAGCCTTTTTTTAAAACATGAAACTATATTTGTTAGACATTTTAAAAGGAAAAGGAATAGTTCAACATATTTGGGAATCCACTTATTCGTTTTAAGACCCATCCATCTCTGTGCATAAAGTATGGAGTCTGACCTGGGAAATGATTGAATTGGCTTGGCCTAAAACTGGAACCAGGGGGAAACAGCTAGCCTGGCTCTCTCTGAATTTCAAAAATCTGCCTACCAGCACCTGTAAAGGTGTGCAGACATGCTAGAGAGGGCAGAAGACTACAACACTGTCAGTAATGTCCCTTTCATGGAATTTGTTAACAATGAGAAAAAGTAATGTCAGCTGTAAGCTCCTTTTAAATGCTTAAATCTGTCAAAAATCCAAAATAATTCTTGACACCCTAAATCTATAACACCATAGATATCAGTGATCTATATACACACATATAAATCATCATTATACATACATCACTGCCCTAAACTGTAATATAGTAAAGATATAATAAAGAAAACTGGACACGAAAAGAAGAACATGTCAATAGTCCTTTAATTCTATTTTCATTTGAATGCTCTCCAGTACACAGGTCAATGCCATACACAGCAGTAGCTTAATTAGGTAAAGCAGGATAAGTGCTTTCACAGGCTGTCTCTCTGTTCACTGCTGCTGGGAACATGGAGCTCTGGATCCTCAAACATCTGTATTTGTATAAGGGCAATTCTGTATGTCCCAGCAGTAAATTCTCTCTCTCTTTTTTTTCAACAAACTCACTGTGTTCAGAGTGCTTTGCCAACCCACCGTGCTGCACGTTATGATTTACGAGTGTGACTTCTTTTCCAGATGGATGCTTGACTGCTGCAGGATCTTACCTGCTGCAGCTCTGGCCACAACTCAGTCTGCTGGAACGGGTGCAAAACCACTTCTTCACTGTGTTTGAGTGTGTCTGCATGTGTGTTTTGCCCTCACGTATCAAGGAGCAGCAGGTTGGCAGATAACTTACAGCACTGCCTCCTTGTGAGCTTCTATCGTGTGGATGGTGGGAGATGTTTGATGTTCGGGCTTTTCATGAGAAGCAGATGTTTCAGAGAGCAGACATATTTCAATACTTGTGGATTAAAGGCAGGTAAATCATAGTAGGCTGCAAATTGTAACAGTATTCTGTTTTGAAATATCACAGCAGCTTTATATTGTAACTCACATGAGTCACTTTCCCTTTTTAATCAGCTGCGGTAGTAAATTTAACGAATTGCAAATGCAGGCACAGCTTGAATACACCTTTCTGAGGCATTTAAATGAAGTAAAAAATGTGCTTTATGTGGATTTTGCTTTATATTAAAGTCCACATTTGTAAGTCCACTTGTACAGTGCTGTGGAAATGTGCCACTTATTTTTATGTCTTGCTTTTAGTTAACAATGAATGTAACACTATGTTTTATGGAGGGAAAAGCAGAGCACTGGCAGGAAAGAGGCTCAGCTCATAAAATCAATTCAGGCCATGCCAGAGCATTTTGAGCCTATCATCACTAATTACCCAGTGTCATGGAAAACACAGTCTTTAGGAAACATGCTGTCGACACCGCAGGTGCTGCCTGACAGCCAGAAAATCAGGCACTTATTCAAAAATCTGTGACACTCAAAGAGTGCTGTTCACAGGCGGGAAGCACTCATCATTAATTCATTTTACGTGTCAGATGGGCAGTTTGCCTTTCCAAGCAGCTCAGGAGTCTGCTCCAGTACTGAATTAGCACTTTGCAGGAAGTTGTTGGTGTGAACAGAGCATATCCGTTGTTTGGGGATCTGTGGAATGGAAACACAACAATCCTCCTGCTCCCACATGGGACTCTCAGCTCACATGGAGCTCAGAGTTGTTGAGGGATTGGGGGTGGAAACTCCACGGCATCATCCTGTGAGATGGACTCATGTGACTGACAAGGATTACGAGTGTTAGTTTGCCATAAACATCATAGAAAAAATAGTTACTCTATAGCTGTCTGACCATGATGAGTAAGACAAGGTCAACAGGAACAATGACATGAGCGTGGAATATGAAAAGAAATGGTGTTATACAGGGTCACAGCAACTACTTCAGGTGATCTATGACACAGAGCTAGTTTTGTGTAGGTTATGACAAGGAACTGATAACTTTTACAACAATTACACATCTGATTGGTGTTTAGATAATTGCAGCTAGCTGTGTAAATGTAGTTAAATAAATCAGGTTATCACCAGGGTCCTCTTATTTAAACATGGTTTAAAAGAACACTATGGAGATTTTGACCAATACTAGCACTAATGAGCAATGTTTTTGCAAGTGGGTCCCCGCTTTGTTTGTATCATGCATGGGCAGGAAAATGCATATACACATACACAGGCCGTAATTCTCATTCTGCCATTGCCTGCTAGCTAGCAAACATGGATATAAACAAAAGGGTCTAAAATATTTTTAAAAAGCAGCTTTGCAAATGTGAAAAAACATTCAGCACATTTGTTCAACCAAGATACACACAATGCATTTTAATGAGTGTAATGTAACACTGAATGTGAACATAACTTTTGCTTGTTTACAGGATAACTCCACAGAGCCCCTTTAACTAAAAAATGATCTAAAATGTATTTATTTTATACATTTCCAACATACATTTCCATCCAAATGTCATAGTCAAATGACCAGTTGTCTTTAGTTCCACTTGTAGCTGAATGTGATTTGCTCATAGCATAGTTACCTCAGCTAAACTTCAATAAGACCATTTTAAGTGCACATATTTTATTTGATCTTTTTATTCGTTTAGTTTTATCATGTGTAGATTTTCAACTTTTTAAATTGATACTGACATGTCATGTTACTGTCATGTGTTGGTAATATTGACACCAACCCATGATTTCATCTAAAATTAAAATCATATTAACATTTTTCTATTGGTAGTGAAAATAATATCTGGAAATGAGTTCATATCTGGGGCTCACCATGAAAAGTAGGCTAACTGTGAATAAGCTGCAGTTTGGGGCTTTAAAGACGTGTTACTCTAACAACTCCACTCACTACATTTTAGGAAAACTTCAGACAACCGAGAAATTATAGGCTTGTACCAAATCATCAATAATGAAATGAAGTTAATTCAGTTATCCTCATACAGAGAACATGTTCATGTTGTCAACACAGATTGCAAAAGTCAGCGTTGCTAACTCGCATACACACTTTTTGAATGGGGGTTGAGTTTCAAAACAAGTTGATAGGAAAAGCATTGATCAACTGATCTGACACTTCCACATCACTGCAACAGGTGAAAACTTCAGCCACTTGAGATCAGCAAAAACAGGAGTTTTAGCTGCCTAGCTAGCTTACTGTAACATGTAAAATTATCATCTGTATCTTTGCTAAATTAGCAGCAAATGAGCTACCAATTTTCAAGATTCAAGTAGAGACTAACAGAGATAGAGATGTTACAAAGATGTAGACTTAACACATGGCAGGCCGTAGCAGATAAAGTACAGGTAACTAATAACATTAATGATGGCTTAGTTCTGGTTAAAATGTGAGCCACTTAGCCCGCTTCCACAATACCAGGGCCTGGAAACTATAAGTGCAGCCATTAATCATTCATTAGTTACACCTGTGACAGACTAGTCAAATGTCTGCAGTGAAAAAAGTCCTTGTAAAAATCAGAAACACACTGCATTGTCAGGAGGGTGTGCACATTGTGGAAGAACTTTAAAGTTGATTAGTATCTAATAGGAGCACTGACCCAAAACCAGCCTCTGTTTAAGACCTCAAAGGCAGTGAGACTCTGAGGTTCATATGACATCCAGCAGAATGTAACCATGAAAACAACCTACTTGGCCTTGTGTAACAGAGCAGCAGAGAGGTGAAGTTCAACACACTGAAGGTGCAGTTCAAGCTCTCTAGACCACGGGCTTTAATTATCAAACCATGTGTAGAGAGAGTTCTACATCTGTGCGTAACAACCAAAGCCAGTACACACAAGAAAATGGGTGTTTATCACATGTGCTTAGCATACACACAGCTGTCATCAGCCGTGATAAATCCCACACACTCTGTATGACAGTGCTCCTGCACGACCAGACTCATTTACATAAAGACATACCCAATGTTGTCATTTAAAAAAAAAGTTCTAGCATGCCATAAGGTCTTAGCGACAGATGTGTAGGATCCAAAACTCTTGACTTGAATCTCGCACACTGTCCTCACATCCTCATCAGGCAAATTCCATACAGACAAAAAGGCTATAGACTTCTTTTAGCAGATGCTGCTTTTATCAGTTAGACAGTATAATTGTCATAATTATGGAATGCACTGCTCCCAATAAATACACATTTCTTATAAAAGGCAATTAAAAATATATATTTATAGTGAGCGCTGCCATAAAGAAACACCCCAAATCAACTATATATGCTTAACAACTTCCCTTTAAAAGGTTGTGTTGACACACTTGGAAAAACATGGAACCAACATGGAAAAAGGAAAAAAGGTTGAAGTTCCACTCCAGACAAAAATGTGTTTTTCTTCTTGTTTCTTCAGTTAGATGTTTGAACTTCACTGTGCAGAATGATGTATGAAAAAAATAACTGACGATGAGGTAAAAGTCCTGATTAATGAAGTGGCACAGAACAAAGCAGTTTGATTTGGCACTTTCACTAGATGACATTGCTTGGGCACATATAACAAGAGAAGTCAATGCTGTGTTGCCTGAAACAAGAGTATCGTCACAAGTAAAAAAAAAAAAAAAAGAAAGAAAGAAATAAGTGATGAGCTACAGATGATTAAATTGCTTCAATAATTGGTGAGTCATCCCTAAGAGGAATCATCCATGATGGTGATACTGAGTGTCACAGTGAACTGTAACTGGTAACTATTTTACTGTCTGGTGATCTCTTCAGTTGTATATTAATCACACTCACAAAGGGCTTAACGGCATATCCTCAGTCTCCTGCAATGATGCACAGGGTTAAGTGACTATGCAATGGTTACTCTTCGTAAAGTCTTTGTAGTAATTGTACTTCCTAGTAAGTGCAATGAATGCCCGCAAAACATGTGGCATCATTCAGCTCATAATCGTCTGTGAAATTCCTGACCTGTCTCTAAATTCTTGATGGAATGTTCTTGTTACTAGTTAACCCAGAACTGACAAGACTAGTTTGTGCACACAGATGGCTTCTGTGCACCTTGTTGGCCTCTCCACAACAGGGGCAAGTTGCTGTCACAGATCAAGTAAAACGGTTCTCAGCAAATGAAATCTGCTGAAATTCTACCGATCAGCCACTCATCACTCTCTGGAAGAAGGTCCCCACAGTCCCTGAAAATGCCACAGGACTGCACTCCATTTGTTGAATCCTCCCGTAAGGCAAGCTCAGCAATTGTCTGCATGATTCCAGACATTCTGTGAGTGTGCCTTTTTATAAGATTTTAATTCTATTAAATTGAAATTAAATTCTATTAAATCTATTAACTTCTATAAACCATATGTGAATATCTGTGAGCTTTATTTAGTAGCACCTGTGTTGAATTACCTTCTCTACAAGGAGTATCTGCATATTGTTATGACCGGCTTGTTGGCCACAACAAAGGAAGGAGATGCATGCCAAACTGAAATGTCTTAATAAATGCAGTGAGATGTAAAAGTCAGAATCAGTGATGTTGGAAAGTGTATGAAAGCAGATGTGAGCTGTGTGTCGGTGTAAAACAAAACCAAAAGGTTCGTGCAAAATGAACAAGGCTTGGTGAGTGGGAAAGAGATTGGCAGCGTGGAGTCTGGACAGGTGGGCGTGTGTAACTTCTGGCCAGGTGTTCCCAGTTACTGCATTGACGGCACCTCAGCTCCACCCAGCCAAGGACCATTAACACACAGACACACACCACAGGACCAAGACAAAGGACACATGGCCCGACAGTTAACATCAGTGCATACACACAGTTGATAAATGAGGCCCTCAGTTTATACAACTCAGACCTGACTGAAGGGCCGCTCTGACTGTCCAACACTCAATGACAGTCTGACTGTTCAACTTCTGATTGATTCTGTGAAATACAGAATCATCTTTGGCCAACTTTGTTGCTGACATAACCAGAAGAGATATGTACTGAAAAGGGTTCCAGTCCACAAGATGATAGCTTGCCTGCTGCCTCAGCCCTCTGTCCTCTCTGGTCAATGATGGTGGCGTCCTCTCCAGTGTGATCAGCTACTCCCACACAATGTGGGGATTAAACCCTAGCAGTTGTCACTGATTTGAGTTGCTAACAATTGCTAGCTGTTGCTTTTGAGGGAACTATAGACAATAGAAATAAGTTGTTTTTTCTGGACTTTATAATTTGTGGATTGAAATGTAAAGAAAAGGAAAAGGAAAAATCCTTTAGTGGTTACCTGTATATCATTAATTCTTTAGAAAGAGATGTTAACATGCGTCTATTTTACACATCATCATCATTCAGATTAATAATAAACTGTTTTACCTTTCGTCATTTTCAATTCCAGCTTTCTCTGCACCCCTCCCCGTTGCTCTTTTGCACTCGCAAAACTAGTGGAGCATCATATAAACAAAGGCTGTCATCTCTGCTGAAGTGCTGTAGCTGGGCTGAGAGAGCAGTGTGGGTCACAGCAGTTTTCTGAGTGCAGGGACATTAGTAATCATCCTCCCACAGGCAGAGCAGGACAGTCTGGTCTCTTCACAGCCAGAGTCAGGTTACATTCGTGAGATGGCTGACATATCAGGATGCCCATTCGTTTGGGTGTCACTGCATTCCACTTTCATGTTGCAAGAGCATAAATAACAGCTAGCATCAAGTCACTAGACAGCAGTGAGGGTCACACTAAAAATTCAGATGTGAACTGAGTAGCTGTTTTGTGTTATTGCACAACTCTTACAGGGGAATTTTACTAATCCTTTCATAAAAGTATTCAACTATGAATACACAATTTGAAATTAGACAGAGGAAACCTCTGGAAGACTAAAGTTCAATTCAGTTCAATTCAGTTTTATTTATATGGCGCTAAATCATAACAGAAGTTCTCAGGGCCAGTCTAGACTGCACTCTTTCATTTACAGAGACCCAACATTCCCCCATTAGCAAGAACTTGGCGACAGCGGGAAGGAAAAGCTCCCCTTTAATGCAAAAAAACCTCAAGCAGAACCAGGCTCTAGGTGGGCGGCAATCTGCCTTGACCGGCTGGGTTGAGAAAGAGAGAAGGAGGGAGGGGGAGAGGGGAGAGAGAGACACAGAGAAGCATAATAACAAGCAGCGTCCCTGTAGCCATGGTCCTCAGAGGCCCTCTGTCCATAACCAGGGGGTCCATGTACCTTATCCTGTGAGACAAGAAAGCACAAAAACTCTGGGGAAGAAGTTAAGTTAGTAACATGTATTAATGGTACATGAATACATACAGATGGAGAAACAACTTATGAGTGTGCACAACTGTCGTGTTGTGGTTCATTTCAGATATTTTCACTCTCTTTCATGAGAAGTTTGATCTATCTCCCAGAGTAGGCAGCCTTGACTTATAAAAGAATGACTCTTTCTGGATCTACACTGTGTTGGAGCTGGGAGGAGCACGGCTGGTTATTAGCAATAATTAATAATTATCAGAGATAATTGAGCACAATAATCACAAAAGACTTCTCTTTAAATGTATAACAGTGTTTATTAAACAATAGCAAATTTAACAAAGTTAGCTGATGGTTTGATCAATAAATCACTATCCTAAAATCTAATTCTACCTAAGTAAACATACATAAAACAACAGCTGTACATGGTTAAACACATGCAGGCGGGTGTGTGTGTGTGTGTGTGTGTGGGTGGGTGGCAAGATGGCAAACCTGATCAGGTGTGATGGCGAGAATTTAGATGGCGGACGTGACTATGGGAAGAAGTCATGTCACGCGAGAACCAAATGGTGGGTGTGACCACGGCATTTCAGTTAAACAATAGCAAGATAGTGCCAACCAGTCATTGTCATCTCTGCACTCACTCAATTCAATGTATCAAACACACATGTCTGATGGTAGGTAACGAGGGGCAGAGCGGCGCTGTGTCCCACAGTATCTGACCATCAGATGTGTAAGAGAGGTGCATGTGTTGTGTGACCGTGAGGGGAGAGCAGTGGTTGCTTTATCCACAGAGACCACGTGTATGGACCGGTCAAAGCAGATGGCCGCCCACCAAGAGCCGGGGTCTGCTTGAGGTTTCTACCCATTAAAGGGGAGTTTTTCCCTACCGCTGTCGCCAAGTGCTTGCTCATGGGGGAATTGTTGGGTCTCTGTAAATTAAAGAGTACGGTCTTGACCTGCTCTATGTGAAAAGTGCCTTGAGATGACTTCTGTTGTGATATGGCGCTATATAAATAAAGATTGATTGATTGATTGATTGATAGTCTGTACACATGTTGTCTGATTTGTTAACTGACAAAGCAACTTACTTTTCACCCACAATGGCACAAACACAGCAGTCCAGAGTGGGAAAACACAAACAGTCTAGCGTGGTGAACACAACTAAACAGGTAGCAACTTCAAATACTCCTCAGAGAGTAGCAGGCAAAGGACTCTGCAGTCCGTTAAATCACACAACAAACAAAAAACACAAGCACTAAGCTAATTAAACACCCAAAATCTAATACACTCTCTGCCCAGACAACCTCTTACTTTTGTTGCTCTTGGAAGCGAACCGGTGTGTGTTTCAGTCCATCAGTAAAGTCCAGCATGGGTCCTCCGGTAGGTGGTACTGGCGCTACCGTCCTTACTTCCTCAAGGCTGATGGTGGCTGGTTTCTCAGTGGGGCAGCAAAGAAACTCAGGGTAGTCAACTCAATCAGTAGACGGCGGGGTGCAGGACATATCCGTGTCTCCGTGAAGAAATCCTTTCTTCCTTCTGCAGGCAAACACAGAGCACTGGGTTGCACAGCAGTCTGTTCTTTGGATCCAGTAATTGTGCTCGGTTGGACACATGGAGAAGTCTCAGCTCGTCCAGCAAGGGGAGGACCTTCAAACTCGGCAAGGGTAATTACACGTGCACTGGGTTACCTCCTTCAGTAAACTGGCTCACAAAAAAAGCAAAGCTTTCTCCAGTGCAGTTAAAACGAGAAGGCGATGTTGCAGCCGGTTCTTAAAGCTGCAGTGACGTCACAGCTACACTTTGGTGCTGCTCTTTTGTTTCAGGGGTTAAAGGACAAAGGCGGCCTCATGGTCAGGCCTCAGAGTTTATAAGTAGGCCTGCCTTTGTCTGACCCCATGGTTGAGGCCCAACAGCTGTAGGGATCTGCACCTTTAAGCACCTCGCTCTAGATCCCTCACACAGCCACAGCACTTGACAAACGCTTTCCCCAAAGCGTCTGAAGGATGAATAGCTATTTAAAGTTGTAATCCTTAAGATTTCAGGAGGGCTAATTTGGTGACATATGTGGTTACTTGTGGTATCACCAGATGCGTTTTACTACAGCAGGTGCCACAGTTCCTTTCAAAATCACTGCTGTATGGACCACCAGGGGCAGCAAACTACTGAGAGACTGGTGTACCTGTTTACCGTCCAACAAACCATGGGCTGAGAGGATTCATCGTGTCATGTTGTTTTGATAAGAGAGTCAGTACCTTGATCCATGCGAGCATAGTGCGAGTGCTGCTTCACACTCAGTTGGAGGTGTGCTGGTTCTCACAGACTGCAGTAAAAGCCTGCCACCTGCAGCTCTTCATCTAACAGCTCACTACAGCTCTTTCTTCTTGTTCCAATGCCACCTCACAAAATTAAAAATGGTCTTAAGCACTAAACTTGACTTTATATATGCATTTTCACAGATCAATTGCACTAACTATTATAATAAATACTGTATGTACATTGTATTTCCTATAGCTCCTTCACAATAAAAGCTACTTCATCTTTCACCAGTTAAACACAATGAATAATAAAGAAATGTAGCAATAGAGAGAAACCAGTTGGCAAGGATGCTTCTATCAACGAGATAAAATAAATATATAAAAACAGCTATGCTGGATTACACTGTTTCCTGTGAATCCAGCATGCATAGGAAGGCAATTTGAATCCAGCGCAAGAATGGCGGACCCTGCCACTAATAATAAAAACTACAATTTAGAGAGGTTATTGCACAGTGTCATATCAATGAATGGCTATTATTGAAAAAGGCAGACCATCAACAGTATCAAACATGAAATTATAACTTGAATGTGATGTTATGTTTTGGGGAGGTTCCTTAGTTTCAACTGTATTATTGTTTTCCTCCATTTCAGAGGTTCTATCTTAGTGTTGTTTACTCTGGTAGAATTTCTGCTTCTTTGATACTTTCATCATTTTGTTAGCTTCAAATAGTATTAAATGTCAGGTTGTTTACTTGATATTTCCTTTAAAACACTTTCTACTATTTCTGCATTTGTCTTCATTAGAGTATTGGAGTATTTGCCTGATGTGTAACATTTGGCTGTTTACTCAAAGGGTTTTATTTGAAATATTTGCTTCATATTGAGACTGAAAAACTATCTCACCATAAAGTCCCAGTAGAAGCTGTTTTGGAGCTTTCAATTGTATAAATCTTCCTCAGCAGATGTTCAATTTTCAGTTTTTAAGAACTTATCCATGTTTGTTTAAAAGATTTGATTTGAATTCCTGACCTTGAAAAATAATGTACCATCTGCAGAGGAAAATCATGTGATTGGAATCTCCAGAACAGCTACTAAATGGACTGTTTTGGTGAGACTGTTTTGTCAATACTGCTCTTTTCAACGTCAAGGATGAACTTTCTATCTCAATCTCAACCCAATATTTCAAGATAGTTTTGTCAATTGGTTTGATAGCTTGTGTAATGTCAGACTGTTTATTCCATATTTCTTTGATAGTAATGTATGATAGACTTTTAAAACATTTAATATTTATAACCAGTATTTATAACCAGTATTTCTTTCTTTGTTTTTTGATTTGTTGTTTTCAAATCTTTCTCCCCTTCCTCCCTATTTAAACTCATCAAATTAAACTTAAAAAATTTTGCATATGCATTTTTTTTTATTAAGTACTGATACATTATCGACTGGTTGTTGCCGCCTGTGGTTCTAGTATAAGATCTTCACCATAAACTTAGAGCTGACAATGTAATCGTTAGTGCGTGAGAGTGGGATTCAATACTTTCTTTTATATTTGCAGAATAAAAGAACTTTTACTGAGTACACATGAAGTATGTCTACATTTTTAGCTGCACATTTTATAATAGGTGGCAATGTGTGCTTTCACAGGAACAGGAAATAGTGCAGATGGTATGAGTATGTAATGTGTTGCCAAGTTTAAATGCCAGCACTAAAAATACCCAGCTGGAATGCAGGACTTGGCAGGCGGGACAGGTTGGTGGCCCGGGCTTTGTCGCCACTCTCAGGGCCGTCAGACCGAAACCCGAAGCCGGCTCCTTGGTTCAGCGCCGCTTTAATCTTCCACTTTTTTTCTGGGAGAGTTTTGAGGCGATACTTGCAGAGGTTCCAAGAGCAGATGAGAGGGGGATATGGGGGTGCTATTCCTGGGGTCCTTGGGGAGAGTCTTCTGAAAGCCTTTTTTTTTTGTCTGCCAGGCAGTATTGCTCAGCCGTCTGGTGGCTATAAATACCTGATATAGGTATCCAGGCCTGGACCGCACGACAGATCAACTTGTTCTAACTTCAAACTTCACTTCCTGCTCCACCTCCCGTCTCTGCGATGACTCCTGTCATTTAAGTGGCCTTGTGTAATTCCACAGAGCCAGAAATGTTGATGATAGGTTGTTCTGAGGTATTTTAGAGCTAGTTTATTTCTAAAAACGTATTTTATTTTTGACAGTGGCCTAAACGCCCATCAAACACCAATATCACCAATGCAAGGGCACAGTGGCAGATCTAGAAAATGTTACACGAGGTGGCACCAGGGTGGCAAGAGATTTTGTCAGGGTGGCATGGGAGGGCAGTGGTTGGGGGTCCCCGTGAGATATATACTTCTTCAAGTGTCCCCCAGTCTTTACTTCTCTCATCAGTTTCTGTTTCTGTCCCACTCTCATTCTTCTTCTTGCTCATCTTTCTCACTTGGTTCTTCATCCTTCACATTCAGTTCTTCTCCATATCACTTCTCTTTCCCTCTGTGGGTTTGTTGTCCTCTATATCTCCTTCCAGTCTCTCTTGTCTCTCTCTCTGCTCTCCTCCATCTATCTCCATCTCTTCACCAATAGGATGCAGTGGATTTTCTTTCTATTTCTTGCTTATTTCAGTGCTTTGGACAGTTTAGGGACACAGTGGTGACCGAAATTTACATTATTTTACAAAAATTACCCATGTCCCCCTGTTGATCCACCCCTGCAAGAGCAGCTTTGCTTGTACAGTAACAGCAGATAGGGACACTCAGCTACAATCCCAAAATTATCTCATAATCCTTTTGGAGGTCATAGCGAGGACAAGCAACAGACTAGCAGCATCACAGCGGGAAACAATCTCATCTACATTCTATTAAAAGCCAGCACAACTGTCATACAAAGTTGGGAAACCCAAGAGATGTAGTAAGGAACCAGATACAAGCAGTAGTGACTCCAACTAACTGGTTTCAAGACTACTGGTATATGTGATGTGGCGCTAATACTAACTGTGCACATGAGAATGAGGCGACTGCTGTTTGTCAGGCTCTTATTCAGGTGGCTTCCATCACCCAGTACGGAACAATGAAATAGAACATGCTTTTATCAACCCTGGGACACACATGGACGATTGTAACACTGTGTTTACCTGCCTTAATGCTTGAGCTGTCGCTCAGCTTCAAATAGACATTTTTCACTGCAAACATTTTGACCTGCCATAGCAGGTAAAGCACAGGTGGAACTAATGACTTTAACGATGGCTCCGTTCCATTTAAGTGTTCGTAGAGGTGACACTGCTGAACCATCTATGCACCATACCAGGTTCAGTTGTCAGAAGGAAAAATAAAAAATAATGTGATGAATGAAAAAATAAAAATGTGACCAAAAGCTCCAGAAAAGGCAACAAATATTTTCTAAACTATTTCCAGAAGTGAAGAATACATTTTCACACTGAACATTTCTGACCACTATATTCTTACTATTTCACTGTTTGTACTTCTTACTTTATAGAGCTCCCATATTAGTTTTTTAATCTGTGTCTTTTAATCTACAGTATGTGTTATTATTAATTAACAGTAATATTATTTCAGTTGTGTTTTGCTTCACCAATAAATAAAAAAGAAGAAAAGAGAAGAAAAGAGCTACATCTACAGTATGTACCACAAGTACTGATGCATCTGTTTTCCATACATTGCAAAAAGACATTTATTCTAGTCTGTCAAATAAACACAGTAGAGAACCAGGAAGCTTTGACTGATTTCTTGTCCATTTTTTCAGACAGATGAGTTATAGGTAAAAACAATACACAGCAGTAAAAAACAACAACATATGGAAAACTGATTGATGACAAACTTTGTATGGCTGACTGTGCACACATCTACCGAGTGACTGAACTCCACAGATAATAAATGGACTTACAGTGACTCACTGATTATGTTGCTCACAGTATAATGAATGTCGTCTTTGAGTTGTTGTGGCCTGTGTTTCATTTCCTGAATATTTCTCATTGGCAACTAAACCAGTTCTGAATAAGTTCCACATTTCACTTCATAATTCAGTGACAGTTTCTCACCATCACCAGCACTTATCAGGCTGTCTCAGGTTCCTCTAGCACTGCCATTCTGATATGATGTATGTACAACATATTTCTGACTGATTCCAACTCAAATAAAGTGAAACCCACATCGCCAGGGCCTCTGGTCTGCAGCAGGCCTCTGCTGCTTCTCGTTATGCTTTGCTGATCTCCACAGCTTATTTTAACCTGAGTTCCTATCACTCTTCCCCTCACAGGTATATTTTATCATAGTGTCACTGGCATAGCTCAGATGTGCTTCTGGTGAAGCAATCTGTCAGCAGAGCTGGACAAACAGCAGCTCAATCCAACAGAGTATTAATGTATGTGTTTGTGAGGGAGAAGTTAACATAAGTCATAAAGTGCATTTTCATCCACCTGCTTATTATGCATATTTTTTTATTTGCCCATAATAAAACCTGAGTTGAAATGCAGGGGTATAAAAGTAAACAGAAATGTCATATTTCCATCACGTTTTCCATCATTTGAGCTTTGTCTCTTTTAATGACGTTGTCTCACGTTGTCCTCCTCTTCTGCAATGGTTTAATGGCACCAACTGTTTATCTTGATGAACCAACTCCTAATATTCACATAGCAGCAGTGGATGGAAATGCACATTAATCTGCATTTTCCTTTTGCAGATATCCTGGATATTTTGTTAAAATTTGCAATATATTTGGATGGAAACTTGACTTCAGTGTGGCAAGTAAGCTGTCAAGAATGTCGCCTTGATCATCAAAACATACCCGTACGTTTATGGATATCAGACATTCATGAAGCCAAAAGTGGTAGACAACTACATGGATGAACTGAATCAAATGGACTTAAAATTACACTGTAAAATGTATGTGTCTAACAATGATAGAGTTTTGCTCTTATTTTTAGAATTAAGAATAAGTGCCATATATTTCTAAGAGTGAAGAATTGGTCTCAGCACAGTCAGCTAGGAGTGACCAGTATGATGTACGATGATAGGCTGATAAAAATGTATACATGATCTGTCCCAATAGCAACACAACATTAAAAAAAATCAAAATCATGGATTCAGCATTGATACAGTTTTTATGAGTCATCCTTGGCCTGGGCCTAGTAACCCCTTTCACCCCCTTCATGCTTCTCTGGATGAACACAGGAGCACGTTCAGCAACAGACTGATACCAGCGAAGGTCACCACTGAACACCACAGGAAATCCACCTGTCATCAGTCTGCACAGCTCCTCTCTCACTGCTGGACTCCGACACTGACAAGGATTACTATCACACACTGCTATCATAGACCTCTAGCTCAGTCCGCTGTTTCTACTGCTGTTTTTATCAACATGTGCTCCATACAGTTCATTCAGCTTTTTTATTTTCCATTAACACTGTATATTTCTATGCATGTCATTTGTAAAACAGTAATACATCATTCATTGCTTGTAATATGGAACACTGTAACCATTACCCTGCACTCTTTTATTTTCTGCTTGTAATTTATTTATTATTTTATATATTTAGGCAAGTTCAGTAAACAGCAGAAACCTAAATGAAAGTTCTTCAGCAGCATGAGCAGTTCTTCTCGGTTCACCTGCACAAGTAGTTGGCAGGTCGGTTGTTCCTGCATCTTGGAGAAGTTGCCGCAGTTCCTCTGTGGAGCAGCTACTTCTGTCTCTTCATGTTAATCCCAGACTGACTCCATGATGTTGAGATAAGGGCTCTGTGGGGGCCAGACCATCTGTTGCAGGACTCCTTGTTCTTCTTGCTGCTGAAGATAGTTCTTTATGACTCTGGCTTCATGTTTGAGGTTGTTGTCATGCTGCAGAATAAATTTGGCACAAATCAGATGCCTCCCTGATGGTATTGCATTATGGATAAGAATTTAAACATCTAAAGTTCCTGAAATTTTTGCACAGTACTGTATACTGAGCATCAAGGGCACAGAAGTTTTCTTCAGGATGAATAAAGTTCTATTTTAACTTATCTTCCTAATGTACACATCAACCACATTTATATTGATTATAAAAAGTGCAATAATTATTATTGTTGGCTTGACTGAAATACATGACTTCTGGTGATTCTTAAAGAAACATCTGTACAGATGTGAAGCCCTGACAGACTTAAATCAATAGAGTAAATAGTCTTGTATTTTACTTTTCTGTGTAATTGACTATTGATTGATGTTTTGAATGTGAATTGAGCGAGTTAGAGGAGGACAGATCCATCGAACAAGTCTGACCAGCAGCTGATTTATAGTCAGTATGCTGAGTGGTAGGGGTCCGCCCACCTCTAACTAAGCCCATATGTCAATAAGGTGCCCTATCATACAGAAGACCATTAGTTAAACAACAATTATTGGTGCTTGAGTACAAGCTTTGATTGATCTGACAATATTTTATTAAATCAGGATCAGATCTAAAAGCAGGTAAATATTTTGGGCTGCTGGAATCAGCTTTTTGTTACTTCCTCTTACTGCAGCCACCTAATTTCATCCACTTGAACAAGCCTATTGTCATGAGGCTGTGAGGACTGACATGATGCAGCCATGACGTATCACGATTGGAGATCTGCTATTGGCTGATTCAGTGCTTGAGGGACGGCATTTGGGTTTAAACATAATTGTACTTATTGCACTTATGTAGACTTTGATCAAAGTTACTTTGAGTTTCTCTGTGCAATGCTGATAAGTCCGACTTTACACTAAGAATTTGTAGCTCCTAAGTTAAAGTTTAGGACCATTCTTTAGGCAATTTTCTTAATTTTTAAGTTTTATACATACCAATCCTAGTTTTACATGCTATCTGGTTATTTAGAAGCATGCTTTTACTTACTTCTTACTTTTTTTAAAAAAGGGGTGAGGGTTACAGCTAAAAGAACAACTAACAGAAGTTCACATCTCTTCCACTCTTTTTATTCAGTCACTGATATTCAGTGGGGCGCAGCCATTACCACTGACAGATGTCCTAGCAGTCTTGTAGAGAAGGAAGTGTCTGTTACAAGTCACAACTTGTCTGTCTGACATTTCAATGACAGACAGACAAGTTGTGACTTGTGACTGTGAATTCTGCAATAATGTTTGCAGCAGCTTCCTTACAAAGACTGGAATGCTGATGGTGTTTTATGTGTTATGCATTTTAAAACCTCCCCAAAATGTCGTTCCATTGAATCCATCACATCTATTATTTCAGTAAAAGGAGAGAAAACAACCAATCCAGTCTGGTAATGTCTCCTACAGATGAGAACACAAACTAAATTGAAAATGGTGCCACATGATTTAAAGCTAAAGAGGGATTCTGGTGGTTTCAAATGTACTCATCTTGGGCATAAATCCTCTTTATTAGATTTGCCCATGTCAATAAAACTTCCCTATGTCAAAAACAAGATATCTCACAGTTTGACAAATGAATCTTAAAGGTCCAGTGTGTAGAATTTAGTGGCATCTAGCCACTAAATTAATTAATTAACTAATATTCATTAGTATGTTTTAATTACAGTAGTGTATAATTAAATGAAAATAAGAATGGTTGTGTTTTCGTTACCTTAGAATGAGCCCTTCATAGCTACAGAGGGAGCGGGTCCTCTTCTGCACCACCACGTTTCTAGAGTAGCCCACAACAGACAAACCTAACACTGGCTCTAGTGAGGGCCTTCATGTCAATATGGCCTGTTAAATAAAAGGACTGCTCATTTTATTTGGCCAATCAGGAGGGAGCCTGGCCATCGCTCTAAACCTTCTGAAGTACCTGCAGGTTTCTGTTTGGACCAGACACTTCATTACTTGGCTGATTAGCACGTCCGAGATGCTGTAGTGCTTGGTTGCAGTATTGGATAAATACTCAGATCCTTTGCTTAACGTACCAGTACAGCAATGTAAAAATACTCCATTACAAGTAATGGTCCTGCATGAAAAATTCACTAAAAATGACTAGTAGTAAAAGTACATTAGTATTATGAGCTTGATGTAGTTAAAGTATTGCAGTAAAAGTAGTGGTTTGGTCCCTCTGACTGATATTATATATGACATCATTAGATTATTAATAGTGAAGCATCAGTGTTAGAGCAGCATGTTACTGTTGTAGCTGCTGGAGGTGGAGCTAGTTTCAACTACTTAATATACAGTTAGCTAGTTTAGGTTAGTGGTTACAACCTAGGGGTTGGGCCCCTCCAAAGGGTCACCAGATAAATCTGAGGGGTCGTGAGATGATTAATGGGAGAGGAAAGAAGAAAAAACAAAGTCCTGACATCTCAGTGACCTGAGATAACTTTTGTTATGATTTGGCATTATATAAATAAAATTGAATTGAATTGAATTGAATTCAATTGAATTGATACATAAATCTGTTGTCAGTTACTCTATAATCTTATGCCCAAGGTCCTGGTAGGGATGTGAAGAGGGCCCAGTATTTGGATTTGCATCTGTATTTGTTGAGGCAGCTAAATTACTTGTATTTGTAATTGTATTCGAATAAAAGTGGAAAGAGGCTTAAAATTCCTGTTTTTGTTTTTGTTTTAATTACACTTTTAATTTTAGAAAATTAAAGTGTTACAATAAGTGCTCATGAATAAACCACCTTACGAAGGAGGTCCCTACACTGGGTCTCGAACTGGAGTCACCCAGATCATAGATGACTGTGCTGACTACTGAGCTAAAACTTTACTTATCACCTCATTGCAGACAGACTTCTACTTATTTAATACACCCATAACACAGAGACAGCTCACCATGTCATGTAACATGTAGGGAAGAACTTCAAAGGTGATTATTGCTTTGCACTTTTCCTTTATTGTCTATTTTTTACAACCTAACTTTGTAGAAAGGAGAAGGGGAACAACAGGATATGGAGAGTCCCTTGAAAGCACTTTGCGTGTGCCAGTAGCTCAGCTTCATCTCTGGGGAACACCCCCAACTCCAGGAGTGATATCCATATTAGGAAAAGTGTGTCCCCATGTTGAGACCTGCTGATAGACACACCCCCAGGTCCTGGTTAGCTCCACTCCTAGCCAGAAGGAGCTAAGGACTGTTGCCCGTAAGGGTAAACATGATGGGAAGCTCCCCTTTCATCCCCATCCACCTCAGGCCATCCAGCTGTCAACAGCTTTTTCCATCTTGGACGAGCAGGACTTCTCTCCACTCGCCGGTCACCGCAACCCTCCTTCGTCTCCAGAGTCTGATGGCCCCTTGTTGCAGCTTCCACTCTCCACGGCTGTTTCCAAGCAATCTGTTTTTTTTGTTGACCGTAACTCTAAACGATATGCCCCCTCTTCACAACCCCACTATGCGCAGTACACTCCTCATCCTGTAACCTGCTCTCCAGTTTAGGCCTCCAAAACGGAGAGGGAACTATCAACGACATGCCCCCTCTCCTGTACTCTCCTCTATGGTTCAGACCTCCAAGCCCCCTCCTCCTGCTTCACTGATTATCACTGATTCCATAGTCAGGAACTTTAAATCAAAAACGGCCACAACATATTGCGTAGGCCAAGATTTTGGACATGGTTCAACGGATCCCGTCTGTTTTAAGTAAACATCCTCACACCAGAAATGTTATCCACATTGGCACCAATGATACCGCCTACAAACAGTCCAAAGTACACAAGTACACAGTCTTTTTAAATTACTCAAGGACTGGAAAAACTCTTTTTTTTAATCTCTGGGCCAATTCCATCTCTCTGTCGAGGTGTAGGGCATTTTAGCAGGCTGCAGTCTCCACACATGGCTACAGTCAGGGTGCTCCTCACACAACTTATAATTGATCATTTTAATCTTTCCTGGGAGTGTGCATACTTTTTTAACAGAGATGCCATTCACCCCAGTTTAAAGTTTGGTGGTATTAACCATCAGAACCAGCTATATTGCATGTTGCTTCCCACTGCTACTGAAGTTCCAAAATCTGTTAAAGCTAAAATCGCTTTGCTTAGTGTGAGGTCAGTCTCAAACAAAATCTTTACTTTAAATTAGTTTATTAATACTGAGGGCCTTGATTTCTTATTTTAACAGAAACATGGTTAAGATCAGGTGATCACAGCCAGTTAAATAAAGTCTGTCTTCCAAATTATGAATTCTTCAGCTCCCCAAGGGCAAGTGACCACAGAGGAAGCCTTACAGTAATTTTCAAAAATCACCTTGAATACAGCATTATTTCTGTTAATAATTTAGCAAGTTATGAGATATTGATTTTTAAAATTAACTGTCATTCCATGTTTCTTAAGTATGATAAAATAATGACCATTGGGGATTTTAACTTTCATGTCAACAAAACCATAAACCGTGCTACAACCAAGTTTTTAAGTATTACTGAGTCCTACAATTTTGTCCAACATGTGCACAGTCCAACCTAAAACTGAGATCTTGCTGTCTTTGATCACATGTATCCTGCTTAATACAGTTTTCCAATCTACTATAAAACCAAAAAAAAGCAAAAGGTACAGTTCCATGTTCTCAATAAACACACAGCTCAGTCATTCCCCTCACTTTTTAACACTGCTGGTGACAATTTGCCCATTCTCAGTAATACAACTGACCAGTTATCATTCTTTAATCACTTATGTTTATCTACCCTAAACATGGTTGCTCCTTTCAAAACTAAATTCAAGTCCAATGTCAAAATAGCCCCGTGGGTGAACACAGAAATCCATAGCCTTTAAAGAACCTGTAGAAAATTTGAACGCAGGTGTAAGTCCAGTAAATTGCAGGTTCATTACTTGCTGCTGTATATCACTGCATGATCTTAGGAAAACTGTGTCACTAATGAGATCCTCATCCAGTTCCCTTGATATTATCCCATCAAAACTGTTTAAAGAAGCAATAGACTCAATAGCTCTCTGACCTATTGAGTTGTACCAGATCAACCACTGCTGAAGGGACCCAGTTTAGATCCCACAGACTTAAAAAAAAAACCTCTGGCCAATTTCCAAACTGACCTTTGTATCAAAAATCCTAGAAAAGTTAGTGCTGGATCAGCTACTACAGGCATTTAATAACAATATTTTTGAGAAGTTTCAATCTGGGTTCTGCAAGCTACACAGCACGGAAACTGCCCTTCTTAGAGTCACAAATGATTTACTGATGGCTACAGACTCTGGCACATGTTCTGTTACTATTGCTTGACCTTATGCAGCATTTGATATCATCAACCATTCTGTCCTTGCAGACCAATTAAAACAGTAGGCAGGTATTACTGAAACTACTCTGGACTGGTTTTCCTCGTATCTAGCCAAAAGGAATTTTTTTTTGTTTCTGTTAGTGAATTTACATCACAAACTGCTCAGACTAAACATGGAATACCACAACGATCAATCTTGGGACTTGTTCTATTTACCCTGTACATGTTACCCCTGGGACAGATAATCCATCATCACAATATCTCGTTCCATAGCTACGCAGATGATACGCAGCTGTACCTGTCATGTAAGCCTTCTGACACCAGTAAATTAGCTTTACTACATAGCTGCCTACATGACATAAAAAGCTTGATGTCCCAAAACTTCTTAAATTTTAAGTCTGACAAGACAGAAGCTCTCATCATTGGCCCTGAACACATCTCAAAACAAATACAGCCACTCCTTGGCCCCCTCACTCCCAACATAAAGTCAGCTACAAAAAACCTGGGTGTTATCCTGGATTGTAACTTGAGCCTGGAGCATCGTGTAAAGAAAGTAGCCCACTCATGTTTTTATCTACTGAGGAGTGTTTTCAAAACTAGGTCCATTCTGTCCTTTGGTAACACAGAGAAAATTATACATGCTCTTATATCCTCCCACCTTGATTACTGTAATGCCTTGTTTACTTGTCTGAACAATCGAGCTTTGGAGAAGCTCTAAAATGTTCAAAATTCAGCAGCTATTGACCAAAACAAAGCAATTCTCACACCAATCTTGGCTTCACTGCACAGGCTTCCAATCTCCTTTAGAAGTGCTTTTAATCACATACAAGGCTCTGAATGATCTGGCACCGGAGTATATAACTGAGTTCCTTACACCATACTGTCTGAACAGGCCCCCCAGGTCTGCCATTCTGGTCTTATAACTATTCCCAGAGTTCAGGTTAAAAACATCGGGCCTTTTCAGTACTGGCTCCAATGAATATCAGGTCAGCTGACTTAATTGCTGCTTTTAAATCTCGTCTTGACACTCATGTTTACAGAATGGCTTTTCCTAACAGCTGATAGACCACACTCTTGATCACGAGCTGTTGATTTTTTATCTCTGTCATTGAAAGTTTATATCTTATATGTGTGTATGTGTGTGTGTGTGTGTGTGTGTGTGCGTGTGTTTGTATGTGCTTATATGTATGTATGTATGTATGTATGTATGTATGTATGTATGTATGTATGTATATGTATGTATGTATGTATGTATATGTTTCATTATTCACCTCTTGCAATTGTCACTAATGTTGCTCATGTTTTGAATTTCCTCACCTTGGAAAGCACTTTGTGCTTGTTGTTTGAAAAGTGGTCTATAAATATAATTATTATTATGATTATTATTATTATTACTATTATCTGAAATGTGACCCAGACTAGAAACCACTTTTTGTAAGATGTCAAAAGCCAAAAAGGTTGGAAACCACTGGTTTCATCTTTAACAATGTGTTGTATTTTAAAAGCTTGTTATATTATCCATTGTGTCAAATCTTCATCTGAAAGGTAACTAAAGCTGTCAAATAAATGTAGTGGAGTAGAGAGTACAATATTTCCCTCTGAAATGTAATGGAGTGGAAGTATAAAGTAAAGTAAATGGTAATACTCAAGTAAAGTACAAGTACCTCAAAATTGTACTTGATAGATTACTTGTACAACATTGTACCCTCCAATGAAAATAAAGTTCTTAACCCTGTAAGAACTTTATTTCAGTCTCAAAAACATGCATTCAGTCAGGCAGGATTTCCTACCTCACAAATCTAAGGAACCAATCATTTATACTTAAAGATAATTATATGCAGAATCTTCCTCCTCAATTTTTTCCCCGACAGCTGACTCCAATCTGCACAGAAGAGTAGCAACCACTCAAGTTGAAAAGCTGAGTCCACCGTATAATTGTTTAGCCAAGTTTCCATCAGTAGAAAAATACAATAGTTCCTCATCTCCCGATGAACGCTCAGTCTCAGTAAGATCAGATCCATTTTGTTATTCAGTGAGCGAACATTGACCAGAAGGAGCGATGAATGGCTGGCCCGGTCGTGTTAGCTTTTAGCTTGGCTAACAGACCAGCCCGCTAACCCCTCTTCTGTTTCCGTGCACATCGCTTCCTCTTGCCTCTGAGCTGTTGTAGTCTACTACTCCAGTCTGCTGCTGCAGGGCATGTGTCCTCGGGAGCTGCAGTCTGCTGAGCGCCGCTGTGAGCTTCGGTGGAAGTGAGGCAGGCGAGTTGTTGATGATGTTCAGAAGTTCAGTCGGGCTGTACTTTCTCGGCATAGATGCACTGGTCGTGTTATCTGCACACTTACTCATGTTAAGAGAAGAGTCCCTGACACTCTTTACACCATAACCATAAGCCAGAGAAGCCGCTGCACTGCTGCACGCCGTCATGACTATATTTGCATATTCAAGATTCTGGAATTTTTAATGAGGAAGAGGACAAGTCATTTTAAGGATTTTAAAGCGGTAATTTAACTTTTATGTGGAAAAACCATATGAGTCATACATAATTGTTCCAAGCAGAGTATCTTTATATGTCTTAATACATGTCTGGACAGGATCTTTAAGTACAGTACTTGAATAAATGTACTTAGTTACTTTCCACCACTGCTTAGTTGTAAGGAAATAAAATGTACTGATGTCCAGAGGGGCCTGGAGGTGCAGTGCTGCTTTAAAGAGCACTTACAGTATGCAGTTGGCTTCTGAGGCTTCTTAATTAGACCAAAACCTCTGCAGACCTTTTGACCCCCGGCTGAGGAAGTGCTTTGATAACTTTCAGAGGTAATCCAAAATAAGTTTGATCATTACCTAACATAAGTCATGAATGCATGGGAAAGTGGGCCAAACAGACAGAGCATAAACAGTCAGATAGCTTTTCCAGCTGCCTCTTAACGCTGCCACCTGAGTGCGGTTTGGCAGACGACTTTTCAAGGGGCTCCTCTGCTGGGAAACAACTCTGAGCCCATCCCACATGCTGCTGATGGGTTTGTCACACAGGCCTGGGTTAACCCATGCTGGATTACTAAATGGGCTCCATCTGACTTTAATTATGGTGAACATCACAAAACCACAGGATGTTAGGAAGATCAAACACACTGAATTGGCTTATGGGACTGCTGACACGCTTTAATACGTGCAGATACATGTAGTCACGTAACAGGAAGAACAGAAGGAGAATTGAACTCGTCAGTTTTTACTAAATAAGGCAGGGGAAATGATTGGAAGTGGATGTATTTTACGTCAATAAATCATTAGCACATTCATTTTCAACATTAGAGTAGAGTTGGCAAGTCATGTGGTAATTTCCAAATCATCAGGGTCCAGGAAGTGACTTGGCTCTTTATATGTTTACCCAGATATCAATGAAGCAGAAGTTCCAGGTGATTCCACTCATTCAGTCCGTATGAACTTTTACAGTGAAAGAATGATGGATAACTATATTTAATTAGCATTTTGAAAAATGAGAAATCATGGGTGCAAGGCTGCCTACAGTAAAGCCTTAGCTTTGTAAAGGACTGTAAGAAACAGTGCACAGGTGCTAGAGCTTCACTGATACATACTGTAAGGCTACTGAAAGGTCTGGACATAGTGACTTGTGCAGAATGTGCAAATAATATTTTAACAAAGGACTACAAGTTTCAAATCAAGTTTATTTGTATAGCACAGTATCATACAGAAGCAATTCAAAGTGCTTTACAGATAAAACAGTAAAACAACACACACACAGACATGTACAGAGACCCAGTTAAAAGCTAAACAAAATATAAATGTCTTTAGTTTATTCTTAAAACAGGACAGCATTTAATCAGTGTTGTTTTGGCTCTGTTGTGCTTGCAGCTCTGGTGTCACAGATTAACAATATTTTACAGTTTCATAAAAGACTGAATGCTCTAAGGACAGTCAGTCATGTTCTGTTGTTAAAGTACAATGCTAAACTGGTCAGTTATGACTGCAATACACAACGTGACACACATGTCTCTTGAGCTTAACTTCTGCCCTTTATTATTGTCCCCAGACCATGTACCTAATACACAACCTACATAACAGGCAGCCTAATACTACAAGTCAGACTGTTCTGTGTTTAATCTGGATTTTACAGCTGACAGCTGGCCCTCAGTCAGGCCACACTGTTGGATATGTATTTAATGATCTTGCTAGCACTTGTGTCATCACTCTTGAAGTAGGATACCCAGGCTGTTACAGAGCGCATAAGTGGGATATCTAAATATGAGCTGTTGCTAGACCGGATGGCACTTGGGAAAGCTTCATACCTTGGAAATTAGCGGTCTGGCAATCAGAGCTTTCTTTTCAATGCATAGTGTAAATTTTCCTTCTACTAACACTAATAATAGTAGGTTAGTATTAATAATAATAAGAATACAAAAAGGGATGATATAACTAAGGGTGATATTTACTAAAGATTTGCGGCCCCTTTTTAGGTGCTACACTCCTTATATACAGGGCTACACCTTGCTAATCCAAAAGTATCTTATGTTCAATCAGTATTCCAAGTTCAGCAGCAGAAAACACTTTAGTTTGTGCTCCATTACTTTACAGACATGCTCAATGCACATCAAAGCAGCCTGCATCAGCTGTTATTTAGCAGCGCTTTATGCAGAGCAGATTAATTGGGCTCATTTACATTTGTACCCTGCTAAATAAAAAAAATCGTGATGATGCAAAAGTTTGCACCCCTGATGGTAATTTGTAAATTTGTAACAGGCTTAGTAAATATCCACCTAATAGTCTACAATCATGCTGGTGGCTCTATGAGGCACAGTAGGACTTTGAGCTGTATGTTAACATGCTCCCAATAACAATTTTAATGTGTTGATGTTTCAAAGGTAATGTTGACATGTTAGTTTAGCATGTTAGTGTGCTAACATTTGCTAATTAGCACTGAACATAAATACACAATAAAACAATTTAAGATTTAGCAAAGCAGATACACTCACTGATTTGTCTTGTCAGCGATTGTATAGGGGGCATCAAGTCTTGTTCAACTTGAGAAAATCACTCAATGAACCACAAACCATAGTACCACATGGCTGGCCAGCTCTAAAATTACCATTAATTAATGGTAATTAATGGTAAATACCATGGCTAACATTATGTCAAACAGGGTGTCCTCAATGACTCAAACTAAATAACAATTTGATTTAAACAGTTGATCTTTATTGCATGTCACTCCCCTCTATCTATTCCCATGTTTCCTGTCTGTGCTAGCTGTCAGTTATGTGATGAAGGCAAAATTCCACAAAAATGAATTTTAAAAGAAATACACTGTCAGCCTGTACATTTCTGTGCTAACATCAGATTTTGGCACTAAATCAGCTGTAATATTTTCTGGTAGCCCACTCTTTATTTCAAGTTCCACCCCTCTTGACTGCATACTTTCAACTTGACATGAACTTACCTGGTTTGAATGTACACTGGTTGTTATCAGCTCTTATCTTTCTGCTTCCTCTTTGAAACAAACAGAGTGATGCCAAGGAAGGAGAGGGCAGTAAGTGGTAACACCCTTTTTGGGAGATGTTTCAATAGGCTCTTGGACAGGACGTCTTCATTCTGAGAAACACAAAATGCGGCACTTAGCACTTGTAAAGCAGCTCTTGGCTGGATTATGCTGTGTGATTGTAATTACACAACTGGTAAGAATTTAGGATGCACAAATATACCAAGATAAACATGGGTAACGTGCCAGTTGACTGGGAAGCCAGCCACAAGGAGAGACACAATAAGTGAACCCAAGAGCAACAAATTAGCTTCACAGCAGGAAATAACAAGCGTCAAGCTGTAATACGTCACCGTTCCCTACTCTAATCTGGTCTAAGTGGTCTTTGTTGTACAAAGTGCTCAAGTCCTCCAATTACAAAACCTCACAGATCAGACCTGACTCACACTCCATCACATTTTCCCTGACCTGCAGCTTACAGGTCACACCACAAAGTACAAAGGCACTGAAATAAACATAGTGACCCCAAAAGCTGTCATGATATTTGTCCATAAACAGAATGAGGAGGAAAGGCAGGGTTTCCCTCTTATGTCAGATGTGTGTAGGTGACGAGATAGTCTGGGGGAAAGGATGGTAGGAAGTCCCACCCGACTGGCCAGCAGGTCACTTTCCCAGGGTGAGATAAACAAGAGTGTGCATGAAATGAACAGGATGAAATCAAAGTTCCTTGATGTTTTACAAAAGACCCCAGCAAGAACAGCGATAAATATAAATAGCACAAAAGGCCTATTCACCATCACAATTTAGAAAAAGACAATTATGCAAAGTACAGACAAGTCTCAAATTCTAAAACCATGCTAGTAGCCTCTAGAGGCTTTGATGTGTATTACACCCCACAATACTGATTCGTTGGATGGAACGAACACCACACTGTGGATTTTTTACTACTCTTAGGTTTGCTTTAGTTTGTCCTGAGGGTGGCCTTAGAAATAAGATTCATAAAAATCTAATGGTTTATCCCATTGGGTGCATGAATGTGCTCAGCAGATTTCATCACAATCTACCTATTAGATTATGAGATATCTTGGCATCTTATCCTAAGGATGGTGCCAGAGGACAGGCCATCTAGTGTGCAAAGTAGAAAGGATTAATCCTCTGAGCAGCAAATGCTCACATATCATAACAATATGTCCAGTGGAAATCCTGGTCTGATGGACATGCTAGAAAAAAAATCCAGGGTCACTCTGTGGGGACCATGACTATCCATACCAGACTACATGGCAAATTGGCCAGCATTGTTCGTAAGTATCTTACTCTGGACCCAAGTGTTGCACTGTGGACTGATCACCAATCTGACCATTATCTTTAAGTGACAAAATTCTGAATCTGTGGTCTGATTGCAGTTTTATGAAAATGACCTGACAATCACAGCCACTTAAAGCCGGGCAGACATTGGCCGATTAAAATGTGCAATGAGAGTTAACACAACATACACAGTCTCAGATGTGCAGAGGTGATAAAGTGGGCAGGGTTTGAACTTGTCTTTTTTCATTCTTCACACAACTATTTGCATCAGTTTTTTGTGTATACAACTAATTGCAACACCAATAATGCTTTTAAGGGGAGACTGAAAGTGTGCAGTTAATCTCCATTTGTACAATTCATTGCATGAAAACTACAGAAAAAAAACACCGAAAACTTGGATAGAGATATAGGTTTGTCCATTTGGAACAGGTTGTCTTTAGAAGTGTTCAGATGAACCTTTGTAAAGTCTAGCTGGTTTGAAGCATACTGAGACTTGACAAACCATCTTAGAGATTAAACGGCTTTCTTCCTCCATTCTTTGAGGGAATTTGTTATTTTCTCTGTTTTTTATACCACATTTCGGAATGATATACAGTATGTTTTAACTGGTCTACAGCAAACATTATTCTGTTTTTCTAATCCTCTTTCAAAGTTCAGGCAGACATTAGCGTGTAGATAAACACCACTTTGACTAAACAATCTAAAACATTAGGTAAATAGTACATCCTCTACCATAACACTCCCAGCAGATGACGTGTTCACAGCAGATGTCACCAGAAAAAGACAACCTGGATGTTGCAGTGATAAATAATCCTCATGCACCTACAGAGAATCATCATTCACCATGTACAACATGTGTCTGTTGCATGGATACAAGCTAAAACTAACATAAGGGAAGGGCTTATTTTCATGCTAAATGATTAGCCAGATCCTCAAGGATAGCATGGAGTCATCCTCTGAGCCTGCCAGTAGATAAACCTGTATAGACATAGCTTTCTTGTTCTGTTCTATCCCCAGTGGATGTTCATTTGTCAAGGTACCTTCATGATCATCATTTAAAAGCTCAGTGCTCATGAGGCTGCTTGATCATGATGAAGAGAAGCATTTTGGCAGCATTATAAATGGATACAAACAGGGGAGATGTGATATTATTATTTGTGAAGTATTGGACTGCTGCTGTGAATGTTTCCTGTGTGAAAAGTACACATTTTCTGTTATTCTATCCTAATCATGTTGGGATTCCCCTTTGAAGGGAGTTATTCTAATCCAATTTACAAATTTGTCAAAATTCCCAACATAGCCAAAATAATGTGGACACCCAAACAATGCATATGTACACACGGACTAGTAGAACAAGTCATTCAAAAACATGGGCATTTATTTGTTGCTATAACAGCAACCACTCTTGTGGTTTCAGGCTTTCCAGCAGATGTTGAAACCTGGCTGCAGGGATTTGCTCCCATTCAGCCACAAGAGCATCATTGAGGTCCAACACTGATGTTGGGTGATAAGGTCTGGCTTACAGCTGGTGTTCCAGTTCATCCAAAAGGTGTTGGATAGGGTTGAGGTCAGGGTTGTGCAGGCCAGTTCTTACACACCAAACTGGAGAACCATTTCTGGAGCTGGCTTTGTGCACAGGGACATTGTCATTTTGAAACAGGAAAGGACTCAACACAAGCTGTTGCCACGAACTTGGAAGCACACTATTGTTTTATATCATTGTATGCTGTAGCATTAAGATTTACTTTAATTGGAACTAAGGGACGTAGCCCAAACCAGGGAAAAAGCCCCAAACCAACAGTACTTAAAATTATACTCTATTCTGTTCCAATCTGTTTCATTATAGTAATTCAAGCCAAAGTTATTGGTTTTAGCTTGAATTGTGGCTTGAAGGACTAGTATGGAAGATGCCAATGTCTCAGTCCAGACTGAAATATCTTGATGGATAGATAGGTTGCCATGAAATCTAGTAAAGTCAGTCATGGCCTCCATTACTTTTCATCTAATACCCCCAGCAGGTGGCTGTTTTTAGTTCAGAGTGAAATGTTTTGTCAACTATTGGATGGTTTGAATGAAATATGTTACAGACAGTCATGTCCTTTTGCATTTAGTGCCATCATCACATCAAAATTTAAATTTATCTAAAATTTTATTGACCAAAAAAACGAATGACATTCCCATCAGCCTTTGGTTGTCTCTGACCCTGCTGATACTGAGAATGAGTCAGTGAAATCACACAGTAAACTACAACTTGTATGGCCAGCTCCTGTCAATCCCGACTCACTGCATAACATTTATTGCTGTGTTAAAATTCAAATCCAACAAAACAGCCACCAGCAATACATTCCATAACACAATTTCCTCCTTCAGCTTCAGATCCAAGGGGACCTGGTCCAGTCTTTTCAGCACTAGGCACAGGGGTTTTTTAGACTGCCTTCTGTATCCAGGTGTTTTCTCCATTCACAGTGGATGCTGACTAAGAGTGTCCATGCCCCTTTAGCTAAGGGGCTCTGGGGCTTTTCTCCCTCCCTGAAGCATCCCTTAGAAGAGTTCAGACAGCAAGGCTGGGGAAGCCATCTGCCGGGCCCCTCTGAAGAAGGATGCTGAAGCAGGCAGCATCTGCTACAGCAGTAACTTCTACTCTCTTACTGTACCTATGAACAACACAGACAGCATTGATCACATCCTGTAGGAAAGTGGATCCAGCATCCTGCAGAATCTCCCACAGTGACTGAATCTGTATGTTAATACTCACAAGTGCACAAGGGCCTGCCCATCATGATACAACAGACTAGCCTGGTATCGCCAGACTAATTTGTATCTGCCAGAGCAAATAAAACATGAGCTCGGCAGATTTGTCCGGTTCCCAGGCTAACAACAGACATCTGGAGACAGAGATTCCACAGATCTGGAACTTTTTTGTCAGTTCATCTGATAACCACAATCACAGAAAGACACAAGAATAATTCTCCTTGTAGTATTCTCTATATGTACAGCTCTTTGTTCTACAGGAGTTGTACCCCATCCACTGCAGCACATTCATCAGTCTGGCAGGCTGTTGCAAGCATACTTGAGGACAATCTGGATGATATTTTAATGTTTAAATCATAAGGACAAGCTGGGCTGATTGAGCTGTTCCCAAAAAGTCAGTTAAAAAGGAATGTTGGCTCATTTAAGGATGCACATATGTTTCTGTCATTGCCTACGGGAGGCCAATCAGAATTTTGGGACATGATTAACTTTCTTCTTAAGCTACAACACAGAGATCACTGTATGTATCAGAACTGCTCCACTGACATGGAATGGAAAAAAGAAGGACTAGGAAATGTTTACTATCAGAGCTTTTTTGTGCTGCTATTTCTGATTTTTCAGATTTTCTGTTTGATTATGTTTTACTTACTTTACCATAAACTTGCTATAATTTCATTATCATTATATTTTATTATTATTTATTTATTTAATACTTTTGTGAAGTATTTTGGGACAAAGACACAATAGAAATAAAATGAAAATTTGGTTCCTTCATGAGGATCACTACTGTTCACAGTCTGCAGGAAGCTCACAGCGTAGTGTACTGTCCCCAACACTCTGTGCCACTGCAGGTGAACCTTCCTCCAGTTCACTTGCAGCTTCATCCCACCTGTGAAGCTGTAAAATATTGTTATTTTATATTTTCACAGCTTATTGTCAACGACTAACTAATGACTAAAATTTAGTTTTGAAACATTTTGTCTTATTTCATCATTGCTCGTCATTGAGTCTGTACCTTTTTGAAGTCACTTTTTGCATTTCTTTTTAATATCCTAACATATGAATTTTTATTTGATTAATATTGTGCTTTGTTTCCATGTCTAATTTCTTTTCTACTCTTCCAATGATTCACTGCATTGTTGCTACAGTTCACAGACTGTCGTCCACTAACTCCAACACACTTTACCATTGCAAATGAACCTCTGTCTTACGGCTTAATCCAAGCTGTGTGGTATCACCTAAAATGGCACAGAGGGTATCTTATTTGTTTATTAATGACCTCTATGTATTTCTTATAAAATAATTTTTCTTTTTTTATTGAATCTGTTTAGCAAGAATGTCACTATTTCCCAGATTACAAATAGGAATGTCATCATAGCAAACACTTACTGAACATTATGAATTAAAAAAATATGATTTTGATTTTTGACTTTTCATTATTTAGGCATTATGATTACCCAGGTCTAGTTTCCTTCTGTTACTGACAGAAGGATTCAGTATCTTAAAATGTAGATAATACATTTCTTTTTAGATGGATTCCAATGTCTTCCTCTTTTACTTATCCAGATTCAATCCATCAATTAAGCTTTTGTATCTCTTCATTTACTGGAAGAAAAAAGTAGTGTTTTGATTCCTAGCTTTAGGTCATAGGCACCAGATAATTTACTCTGGGAGCCGTCATTGTTTGGCTGTGTTGGAACACACTGCCCCAACTCACCCAAGGCTATACTGTTTTCACCTCTACAGCTTGGAAACCTCTCACACTGTCGGTATTCACAATTATTTTGCCCAGTTTCCAAGCAGCTACACCTTGCCAATGAACACTCATTCACTCCCTCTGTTTAAAAATCAACAGCCAGGGTTATTTCTGACACTGTATGTCTTCCAACACTTAGCTTTTACAGACTGCAGTGTGTTCAAAACCAAATACAAACGGAAAGAGCAGTAGAGCTTAAAATTGATTGGCAGGATGAAGTTTTGAGCAGGGTGTATTCCATGTCCTTAAAGCACATGATTTAAGCTAATCCAGTTTAAAAGCAGCCCACCTAACTTTATCCTGTTTGGATGAAATGAATTGAAGCTGATCCTGTTGGCAGTCCCGCAGACACAAACACAACCCTCCCTCATGCTAATTATGATATTAAATCATTATTTCCCATGGTTCTCTTTAACAGACTGAACCCAGTTCCAGACATACCTGATGTTGCCCTTTAGTCAACAGAGGCATTCAGTCAGTCCTGTACTGACCTCTACTGGTAAAGATGAAATATAACAGCAGTGAAGGCAGCTGAACAACCAGCACTACATGCGGTAACAAAAGTTATCACAGTCATGTAATGTAAATCTACATCACACAGTCATAGCTCCCTCTTAAGCCTCGCGATCTAATTGATCTAACCTATGTGATATAAGAAACTAAATGAAAATAATTACATGATCTCTATTAAAACAGAACGCCTTGTTACTGTTCTCCAGCATGCCACAGGACAAATTCTGCCAAATACTGGTACCCTGTTTAAACAGATAAATGGACTGTACTTGTATATCGCTTTTCTAGTCTTTCGACCACTCAAAGCGCGAGCGCAGATCAAACCTGCTGCAAGAAATTTGGTGTTTAGCTTGATAGTGATTTAAGTTTTGAGCAGCATAACAGTAATAACATTTAAATGTCAAATACACATCTTACATGCTTGTATTTCCTGGACTGTACCATACATGGACACTTTTAGTGTGGAGATCATTTCAGAAAAGGTCCTTGCATTTTTAAACCATTGAAAAATGATTTCAGTAACATTTCTAATTGTTTTCACAGCATGTTTAAAGTCTCTCTCCACTCTGAGATGTGTTTTGCTTTTCCTTAACTTTGATTCTGAATGTCACTGTGCAGAATGATGCATGGTAAGGAGCAGATCTTTAATTGTGTGTTGTGTATCTGCTGTCGCAGGATATTTTGCTGACTGCTTTTAGTCCCGTATGAGCCTATAGTTATGTTGTGATCTTTGGGGAGATGGTAATTTGTCTGATCCAGGGTCTCAGCTTAAAACCAGAGGGGACAGAGCCTTTTCATGCAGGACTCAAGGGCTCTGGAATGACCTGCCTGAGGAAATAATGCATGCTGACTCAATAACATCTTCAAAGTCAATAGACAAACACATTTTTTTTCTAAGAGCTAAGTTTAAGTTGTTTTTGTTTTCTTTTCTTTTGTTTTATTTGACTTGAATTGTCTTTTTATTCCTTTTATTTTATATATCTGGAATTTGTTTTACACACTTTATATTTTCTGATTCTTTGTCAGTTCCACATACTACTACAGATTGCTGTATTATTATAGGTTGCTGTATTAATATATATACTTTTACCATCGATTTTCATTTGCCAGATTTAACAAAGTACTTTTTAACCTGAGTTTTCAAAGTGCTCTATAAATAAAGATTATTATCTACTATTCATTGAACACAATTATGATCATGTTCTGGTGTCCAGTTTGGGCACACACAGCTTCTCAAATCTGGTGTTCCGCTGCCCTCTATGGACTCTTTAAAGGCTGCCTGGTAGTTCTGATAACTCTCAGTTTTAATGGAGTCAGTATCACCACTTTTCATCGTTCATTAATACTGTCAGCCTGCTGCAGGGAGCTTATACTGGCATTCAAAAGTAAAAAGGAAAATTAGAAGTATTAAAAAAAACAGGCTTGGACATGGATTTAATTTAATTGGATGAAATTGTATTGATTCCTGTGGAGAAATAATTGCAGGAGCAGATTTCAGCATGGGAGAAAAAAAAGAAACATAATATATTGTAAGTGCACAAATAGTAAAAATAATGTATTTGCTTCAAGATTATGTGTGGTATTTACATGCACATGTTTTAATTAGAGTTCTATAAACATGCAAGCAACAAATGTAGATAGCAAACCACAAGTAAGAAGAAAGGGAAGGAAAACAAGTAAAAGATTAAACACACATACAAAAACCCTGAGCAGTGAGCTATTCCACCCACTCAGCCCTGAAAGACGAATTCAAACTAAAATAATGAGATTAATTTGACAGATACAGTAGCAAACCAAAACAACATCCTCAAATGTAATCCATTTATACATTTATGGATAAGTAAATAATAATTACATTAATTTATATTCACATACATACATAAAAAGACAATCTATTTATCAACAATATGATGCATATGTCAACCCTGCACTGGTAACCTCCAGGTACTTTATTGTCTTTATATCAAACAATGAGCTACAAAACAAATAATAAAATAAGGGCATCGTGGAAGCCCAGTGATTGAGGTGCATACCACATTATTGCAGCGTCCCCAGTTTGAATCCAGCCAGGGATATCTGTTGCACATCATACCTCACTCTCTTTCATGTCTCCCTCTTCACTATCAGCTGTTCACAATCTTACATTCACAGCTTTGACTTCCTCACAGGAGCTGCTGATGAATAGTGGTGGAAGAAGTATTCAGATCCTTTACTTAAGTAAAAGTGTCAATGCAGTAATGTAAAAATACTCCATCACAAGTAAAAGTCTTGCAAGAAAAATCTTACTTAATTAAAAGTACATTAGTATAATGAGCTTGATGTAGTTAAAGTATTGCAGTAAAAGTAATGGTTTGGTCCCTCTGACTGATATATTATTATATATGACATCATTAGATTATTAATAGTGAAGCATCAGTGTTAGCAGCATGTTACTGTTGTAGCTGCTGGAGGTGGAGCTAGTTTACACTACTTTATATACAGTTAGTTTAGTCCAGTGGTTCCCAACCTAGGGGTCGAGGCCCCTCCAAAGGGTCAGCAGATAAATCTGAGGGGTGGTGAGATGATTAATGGGAGAGGAAAGAAGAAAAAACAAAGTTCTGATACACAAATTTGTTTTCAGTTTTTGGACTTTTTCTCTAATCTTTGATTTTTGGTGAAATATTGGATCATTTGAACATTTATTGAAATAAAAGCATGTGAGAAGTTTAGAGGGAAAAATCACTATTTGTTGGAGCTGTTAACAACTCATAGACATGTGAAATGTGACCCCGACTACACACTGCTTTTTGTAAGATGTCAAAAGCCAAAAAAGTTGAAAACCACTGGTTGTTGTATTTTAAAAGCTTGTTATATTATCCATTGTGTCAAATATTCATCTGAAAAGTAACTAAAACTGTCAAATAAATGTAGTGGAGTAGAAAGTACAATATTTCCCTCTGAAATGTAGTGGAGTAGAAGTATAAAGTAGCATCAAATGAAAATACTCAAGTAAAGTAGAAGTACATCAAAACTGCACTTAAAGGTCCAGTGTGTATAATTTAGTGGCATCTAGCAGAATAGACTTGGCAGAAATGGAATATAATATTCATAAGTATGTTTTAATTCATGTATAATCCACTGAAATTAAGAGTTGTTGTGTTTTTGTTACCTCAGAATGAACCCTTTATATCTACATGTTTATGTTTCTACAGTAGCCCAGAACGGGCAAACCTAACACTGGCTCTAGAGAGGGCCTTTCACATTTTTCATGAATTTCGTGGCCACTGTAGGTTCTCCTACATGCTTGGAAGGGGAAGGGGAGGAGAGGGGTATTCAGTTGGTTGCAATCTGCAACCTCTAAACCTAGATGCCACTAAATTCTACATACCTGTCCTTTAAGCACAGTACTTGAGTAAATGTACTTAGTTACTTTCCACCACTGCTAATGAATGAAAGAAATAAACACCTCACTCACTCCTGTGGATTATTGTGACATTATTGAGACAACACAGATTCTGCATTTGTGTTACAAGACTTGAATAATGGAAATACATATGTGTAGACAGTCAAGCTAGTCCCAGATGCTCTACACCCTGGCAGAAAAAAAGAGCATATGATTAGGGTTTATGTTGATTATATGTTACTGCCAAGCAACACAGTCATCAAACTCACCACAGCATAAGTGCCACATACATTAAGGAAGAGACATGTGCACATCCCAGTGAACATGAACATAGTCAACAAGAACTCATGGACACATGGTATAACATGGTATCTATATGGCCCACAGATTAAAATATGAACCTTAATCCCAAATATCATAATTTTTGCCATTTCCAAAGTGTAAAAGTATTTGACGGTACATTATATTGTCTAAAGTATGTGGGATTTGCTCCCATTCAGGCACAAAAGCATTAGTGAGGTCCAACACTGATGTTGGGTGATAAGGTCATTGTTCCAGTTCATCCCAAAGGTGTTGGATGGGGTTGAGGTCAGGGCTCTGTGCAGGCCAGTCAAGTTCTTCCACACCAAACTGGGAAAAGCATTTCTCTATGGAGCTGCATGGGTGCTCTGTCATGTTGAAACAGGAAAGGAACTGAAACTGTTGCCACAAAGAAAACTGTTGTTTCATATCTTTGTATGCACTAACATAAGATTTATTTTAATTGGAAGTTATAGAGATGGAAGATTTGAAATGAATTGCTAAAAACAAATCAAAGAAAGAAAGAAAGATAAAAACAAAACACATTGTAACATGTATTTTCTTCTTATTTAAAGGGATGATTATGCATCTTCAAAACTCTTCACACACTCGACAAAACAGCAACAATTATGGACCAAGCTGTGAAACATTTGCATAGTTTTCACACAGAAAGCATTCAGTGACTACAACCTTCAAATGTCCTCAATACTTTTCTCACTCAAACAGAAACAAGCAACAAAACTCTGTGGATCTGCAGCACATTTTACACGTTTACATCCTCACTTTAAAACTCTTCAGTTTATGTATTCATACAGACAGCAATCTGCCAAATCATAACCACACTGAAATACATCTATATTCAGCCGATAAACAAGATGTGGTGTCAGAAATAATGAGAAAAGCTTTCCTGCTGCATTTCTATGACTCCTTCCTGTTGAATATGTTCTATAGAGAGCTACAAATCTTACTGTATTTACACAATATACACACCTCTTACACTATCAAATTAAAACACAACAATAAAAAAGTGATTTACTGCTTCACAGACTGCCATAAAAAAGATGCATCCTGTGTTGCCTGTTGTTAGTGTTTATTATCTCAGTGTGTTGGTAAAGCTGAAGATGTGGACTTGTAATAGACATGTAATCAATTGTAGATTTTCCTCTAGAGGCCTGTTTTCAGGCCTAAATAATTTTTCAGCAATTCTTAGTAAAATGGTCCTGCTCAGCTGAGTCTATTCTATTACTAAAGATTCTTCATTATTGCTCTGTCTAATTCTATGACTGCAGAAAAAATATTCATACAAATCAAGAATATAGAAACACAGAATGCAACAGTAATGTAAAGTTATTTTCAACACACCTCATATAGTATGTTGCACAGACCTACTCTGTACTTGTGAAGGCTTGACATAATAAATATCATACCTGATATGTACATTCATTATACTATATTGATGGTTGTGGGGATAGTCACAATCTGTGTTAAACTATTTTAGTTATTAACACAGTGGACAATTCAAAATCTCAAGGACAAACTTTCCACACTGATTTTCATGCATTTCAGAACAAAATGAAAATCAACTGTTTTATTTAGATAATGCATCACATTGTATCTGTTTTTATTATCAAAGTTACATTATGAGCGTGTAGTGATGCAGCAGTAAATCCAGACTGATTTGACAAGTCTGCTCAGCTTAACTGACAATGTAACTGACAATAAAAGCAGACAAGATATCACAGTAATATGTGACTTAAGTAAAGCTGCTGTGAGCTGATTTTCATGCCATACTGAAATATTGAATGTGAATAATATTAAAAATAGAAATAAAAAGCAGTATGACATTCCGTTTTAAATGGCCAGGAGTGATGTACAGTAGATGTGATTTGTATAATGACTGGTGTGGTCCTTGATTAAAAAGATAACCAATGCGATATAAAGAGTCATATCCTCAATAAGTGAATGTGGCTGTTATCCCGCTTCATGGAGGTATTGGCTTTGACACATCAAAGATGGAGTCAATGGATCTGATTGGCTGCTGTGACTCTCTAAGTCCCTTGTGATTTTCCCTCTGATGCATCAAACAGGCTGGCAGGATCATCTGTCTGATTCACTTCTCCCAGTCTGCATGTTGAAGGAGAGCTTTTTATATACAGTTACACTACCTGTTAGACCTGGAATCACGCCGACCAGGCTGTGTGTTAGGTCAATCCACATTCACTGTAAATCACTGACGAATTGCAGGAGGAGGGGCTGGAAAAATGTGAAGTAAAATTATAGGCTGACTCTGAGGCCTGATATTAAGCCATTCTTGGGTACAATTTTGGATCTTATGGCGCTTGTAGAATAATGTATTCATATATATTTCTGTCTTCTATGCCTTCAAGCACAATGCTATCTTTATCTCTAAGCACATCGCGTTCCTTTCAACCAACATTTTTCCCACTGAAGCCATGTTAAGGGGGCGTTTTCACTGAATTTTTCCCCTTTGCAGCATCAGTAGCACAGAGCCAGCCTCCGACCAGACTCCGCTGTTCCTGCTTGCTGTGTGGGTTTTTTTTTCCTCAGGTTGGGAAACAAGATTACGCACAAGGACAGCAAATAAACACAACCAAAACAAAACCCGCCGTCTTTTCACCGGGGGGGGATCCGTCTGTCGTCCGTACAGGAGCACCTCGGGCCCGCGCGGATTCGCGAGAGAGGACAAAACAGGTAGAAACTTGGAGGATTTTTCATTTTTCATGCCTCGGCGCATATCCGGATTGACGGGGACGCTTTACTTTCCATGTCTGATGAGATTACACACATGCAGAGGATTGGAGGCTACATAAGAAAGGAAGCAGGCGGGCGGGGGCATGTTTAAAGAAATGGCTTGTTGCGGTTAATGTCTCTATTATAGAATAAAACGCTAAAGTGTCTCACAGAAGGTGTAAGTTATTGAATAATTTTGTGTACCTAGCTAAATTCAGCTAGCTTAAATGAACATATTTGTCCTCCGCTGAATTCGTGTTAATAAATAATTCCACTTCTCCGTGTAAACTAACGTTGCCGTGACCGGCTGTGCTACTATTTAAACAGCAGAAAAAATCCCTGTTTAACGTCTGCGTAGCTACGTCGAGGAGGTGTTGCTTGCTTCCCTGTAACGTTTGACTCTGTAATTACAGTAACGTTTGCCTACATGGCTCCGGTCACATTCCCGTCTTTTTCCACTCGGTCCGTCCGCCGAACATGGCACGGTCAAGCCATATCCCTCCACCTTTAACGCCAGCGGTGAGCTGCGTGTTAGTTAGTGCATGCATGTAAATGTGTGAGCTCCAGCGGCGCTGCTTACAGGCCGCAGCCGATCAGACCGCTCACTGCTGGGACTTGTTTACATGGAAACCTCGGGGGAAGCGGTAACCTTTCCTCCGTTACATCCTCGGTCAATATATGGCTTAAAAGAAAAAGAATAACTGGGCTACATTATGGCTTCCTAGATACAAGTTGTGGACGTGACGTGTTTTTTCACTAGAACTTTACTATTCAGTTGTAAAAAAAAAAAAAAAAAAAAGTCAGAAACATGAGTCCAAATGAATGTCTCCCTCGTGCATATTTGATGTTAAGCAGCCAAACAACTCCAGACATCTTCGTAAATTAGTGGATATTAAATATATGAAACACTGAAGGTTTCATATGAAAACAGCTTCTCAAGTCCTTCCTCATTCATTTTTAACCATGTTGGAGGATCAGCTCACCACGTTGGTCTGATATTTGGAACAAACAAACAAACAAACAAAACTATAGTGGTGTTAAAAAACAAACCAACAAACAACACGCAGGACTGCAGCACTGACACTGAGATCATGGCTTCATTATTTTCTCTGAGAGTTTGGAAAGTTTTGCAGCTTTGGAGAGTTGACATTGAACAGATAGTAGTGAAGGTATTTAACCGGCTTATTCCAGTATTCCCAGACTCAACTAACTTAAATCTTTAACCCAATAAAAGAAAACAAGAATTAAAGAACTATAGTTATATAGTTTAAATAATATCGTTTTATTTCTGCCACTGAAGATAAGTTTTTACATGTTCACATTACAATATAAAATTGACAACAAACATAATTGAACAGTTGAATGAATCATTTATGACAAATCCAATCAAAACATTTTAAACACTCTGTGGTGTGGTCACAACGTGCTGAGCGTTCAGAGAACTTTGACACATGATTCAGTATTTCATAAATCCTGTCTATGATCCTGCCACCTGCTGTATTATACCTACATACTTCATTTAACTGTCATTTTGTATACACTTGAATGAAGTTAATTATCCAATGCAGTCACAAGGATTTATGGGAAAAGTAGTTCATTAACTGCAGCACTTCCAGTCAGTCATTGTAAGTGCTACAGTAATCTCCATCATGGTTTCATTTCTTTGGCAATTAAATCAAAATATCATTAGATCAGTTCAAGCCAAATGATATTAAAAAAATATAAAATAAAAAAATGTTGTACTCTGTGTCCAGAGCAGGATGTCAGCCAGAGGGGGAAAGAAGAAGGCCACCAAACTGTCCCGTTCAGCCCGGGCGGGTGTCATCTTCCCTGTGGGCAGGATGATGAGGTACCTCCGCACCGGCACGCACAAATACCGCATTGGCATGGGTGCACCCGTCTACATGGCAGCAGTCATCGAGTACCTGGCAGGTAGGGGAACGTCACATGATTGGATTTATCATACCTGTGTCCACTTCAGCTTCAGCGTCTGTAACATGTTTCTGCATGTGTATCATTCCAGCTGTTAACATGTCTACACATGCACATCTCCTGTCCATCTGCTCATGTGCTGAAAATCAAACATGCGCTGTATGGTGTAAAGTTGGTTATTAAAAGCCATTAAATGAACTGTTTTTCATATTATATCATATTACACATTGACATATTTGTTCCTACTTTTCATTTTTATATGTTTGTAATGAATGTACTAGTGTAATAATCCTGGATTATGTTGTGTTTAATATCCATTTCTTGCAATATTATTATTATTATGTACATATATATATATATACTGTATATGTTCGGTAATAATTTTCATTTACAACATGTAACATACAACATGAGAAAAAGACAAAACACACACACTTACAAAACACTACAACTTATTTCAGTTGTCCTCCTGGATTACCATCCACAAAGCACTAGGATCATAAATTATACATTTATGATCAAATTGAATTAGACAACAAACATCATGTTTAAAAGAAGAGGATAGTGAAAAAAAACCCAACTTTTTTTTAACATGTCTTTGTTGTGTGTGTGTGTACAGATCACTGTTACAACAGTCCACATGTAAGATAGTTGGGTGTAATCCTCTCGACTGCTGTACTTGTGTTCTTGATGGGCTGAGAGTCACACAGTGGCTGCGTGTCTGATGGCTCTCCACTGTTTTCTGTCCTCTAAGCTGAGATCTTGGAGTTGGCGGGAAACGCAGCGCGAGACAACAAGAAAGGCAGAATAACTCCCAGGCACATCAAGCTGGCTGTGGCCAACGATGAGGAGCTCAACCAGGTAACACACAACACACTGCTCTACAAGTGGCTGACCGCTGTTTGTGTGTAGGTGTTTACAGTTTAGGTAGTAGAGTCATCACGTGGGCTAGGTTCATTTCATGAGCCAGATGGCTTTTAAAAAGGAACATAATTTGGTGTTCACCCGAGTCCTCATGCATCCAAACTCTGTTGTGTGTTCTGCTAAAAGAAAACACTGTAGTTTTTACAGTAAACAGAATCCTCTTGAAGTCGCTGTCAGTTCACAATATAGTGAAGAGAAGAGTGAGGGGAAGCTCACCAGGACTTCTCAAGTAAGTGACAGAAAGAAAACTATAAACTGTTTGTTATGTAACAGATTTTTATTGTCTGATTTCCAATTTAAAATATTGGTCAAAATAACCACCAATAAATTCATGTAAAAAATAAAAGTAATGAGACCTGCTGTATACATTTTTTATTTACAGAACCTGGTATTAACACGTGTCTCGAGTGATTCGATCACAAGTGGACAGCTTTAAGCACGTCTGTTTACACCTGGCATTAAGAGAGAGAGAGAGTTATGCACGTCTCCATTCAGAGACACTGTGCGCATTTACACACAAGACACAACAGCATAACTTCATTGATTATTTAAATCTCCAACACACCGACAGCAGCGGTCAGGATATAATGTTCATTCATGTTCTGTGTTCTTCTACACATCCAAAGCAGCCGTCCTGATAGATCCTGAGCTCATCATGTCGAGCAGCACATCAAAACTAAAAACTGTCGTTATCAACTTAACTGGACAGAGGAAACTATGCAGCTACGTTTAACTTCTGAAATGTTTTTTTAGACAGATAAGCGAAAAATTAATGGTTCTATTGTAATTGTTGATTTGAAGAGGGAAACCAGTCAGGAGAACGTGAAAAACAGCAAAAAACGGGACGTTTTTAATTCACATGAAAAATGAAATAATTTGTTTATCCTGTTATCAGACCAGTTGAACAGCTTTGGATGGAGGGTCCTGTGTCTAGTCTGCTGGAAAATAGAGAACATCAGTTGATTAGGTGGTCCTTCAGTATGGTCCAGGACGCATTGCATTTACACTGCTAAATGAATGTGGTCACATGTGGCCCAGACCACCTCCAAATGTGGTCTGAATGATTGGATCTCAATCCGTCCTCAATGCGTCTTGAGTGCGTTCACACCTGTACTCAGAGCTGTCCACTTGTGATCAGATCACCTGAGACGGATGTTAATACCAGGTGTAAACAGGGCCACAATTAGCTACAGCAGCAGAGCTTAAAGGGAAAATTCACCACTGTGAATATGATGATTTCTTAAAGCTATGTCACCTATGTAGTAGAAATGTCCAAATGTTTTTGAAATTGATGCCCTATGACTAGAGAAAACTGAGAAAAAGGCTGTAGATTCCCCATACTGCTCTTGAGGGGGAATCCTACAACAACCAGAATGCACTGCGCGCATCACGTCCACTCAGACTAACTGTGTCTACTGATGGTGTGTTTATGGCCAGCAGAGTGGCCATTTAGCAAAGACTGAACAGCATTATATCTCTTTACTGAGGCTTATTTTCATTTACAAAACGTTTAACCTCATCCTGTCTGGATATATTGTACCAGTGTGCAAGGATCATAAAACAAACAGCGCGCTGAAGTCAGTTATGTTGATCATTACAAACTTATTGAGAGCTGCATGGCTGCACACAAGCCAGAGCCGCCAATGAATAGTCAAAAAAGTCAAAACACCTCTGTGTCTGCTGTCTCCATTTGAGCTTGTTTTGGGAAACAATCGTGGATGAAGTGGTGAAAAACTGCAACCAACCACTGCGTCTTTTACCTATTTCTGACAATGATGAGTCAGACTCCGGATTGTGCTCAAACTGGATGCAGGCACAAAAGTTAACTTCAAATTAACAGGTAACTTAACACTGCTGTTCACTGTTCTGTATTCAGAGTTCAAATCCGATATAAAGTTCTGTCAGAAAACACATTCAGGTTTACCAAAGCACCGCAAAGCAGAGTTTTCAGTCTGTCTCCATTCTCTCTGACGATCCTCACCGGTCACTGGTCAATGCTGCAAAGCTTTCAGCTTTCTTTCAGCTGCCATTGTAATGCAGCTTCCTCCTCCACACTGTTATCTGATTCCACAGCATGATATGCAGCCTTGTATCATGTCACTAGTTTTCTTCCAGATATGATGATATTTTAAAGTATTTAGTAGTATCATATTTTAGTGTCTGATTTTCCCTATCGCTAGTGTGTTTTGACGTTCCTTGAAGGCACCACTACCTATATAGCCTGTAGTTCTTCCCTGACCCCAACTACTGAACGTCACTGTACGCATCAAATGATGACACTGGTGCTGGAAGAACAGATTTTGCAGCTGTTCCCCAGAGACACAGAGACTGTATAGTTGTTTTTCACACTATATCCCTAATTTGGATCAATTGAGATAAGTTTGAAAATCAGCAAAGTGGTCCTTGAACAAATTCAAGTATTTTGCTGACCAGGAACTGGATCCAAAATGGAAGCAGATATCAGAACATCCCTAATCTACACATCCAGCACACACACAGCAACATTAGCATTCATTTGGACTCATCCAGCAAATATAAAGGAACTGATTAGTGCAGCTTTAAATGAGTTGTTTGCTTGCTCACTGGTGGGAAAGAGTCTCCTTACAGGGAGTGAAGCTGAAAAATGAAGAATCAAGTACAAATGGGCTCAGAGAACGCTGGACTCACTGACACCCCCATAACCCCAGCCCACATTCAAATGAGTGACACTCCCTAGCATGGTCTCTAAGTAATGAAGACCTCAACGTTCAAAGACATATCTCTCTCTGCTCTCCGGGGTTGCCAGTGGATCAGGTTGCCTGCTGCACCTTTAACCTCATCTAGTCATTACAAACATGTTAAGCAGCAGATCTTTGTTCACATTCTCAGAACTTTAAAGCAAAGATCGTAGAGTTTACAGAGATATCTTGTGTCGGGGGAAACCTTTTGACAACATGTCTAAATGTTGAACAAGACATTCATATCTTTCCAAAGATGCAGCCATAAGAAATGGTGTTTGAATTTTGTTAGAGTTGCAGAAACACTGTTACGTTAGTTACTGTCCTGTCATGATGATGTGACATTTTATTAGAGTCTTTCCCCTGGAGTGTGAGGCATGTGTGTGGTGATACTGTAGGTGTCAGCTGACAGCAGGTGGTGTGTGTTGCAGCTAATATTTCAGAGGGTGTGAAGTACCCCAACACTGAAGTTAACCTCAGCTGGGAACAACCACAGCTGCTACACACCACACACACACACGACATATCCGTGTGTGTGTGTGTGTGTGTTAAGTGTTATTGTATGATGTGTAACAGTCCACAGTCAAACTCTATTTCTGAAATGTCCTCTCCGTCAGCTTTTGCGGGGCGTGACCATATCAAATGGAGGGGTTCTGCCTCGGATCCACCCAGAGCTGCTCTCCAAGAAGAGGGGAGGCCGGGTGAAAGTGGATAGCCAGGCGTCCGTCCCTGAGAAGCAGGAAGAACGCTCCAAGAGCAAGAAACTCGTCAAATCCTTCAAAAAGGTCAAAGGCAAACGAGGCCGTAAGCCAAAGGTTGGTCCGCTCAACATAATGATTTTGGTGGTTATTAAGGCCTCAGTATACTTCCAACAAAGTGCCTTCTGACAGAATCTCTGAAAAACTAAAACTATTTTTGTAACAAAATCAAGACTTTACACAGTGATTGGCCACGTGTGCAGAGGTGTCAAAGTAGTGTTCTTCACACAGCTGCTTCTCTCACTTTTCATGTGCACAACTGTCCCAACTGTCGTGACTACAAAGACACACAACACACAGAATTGTAAGCTGCCGTCTGGTGTGGCCGAAAACAGGTAAAAGACTTTTGCCTGTAGACATGAGTCATACAAACCAGTCTGTTAGAAGCATACTGAGGCCTCTAGTGGTGCATGGAACACATCAGAAGCTGATATGTTGATAACTTCTTTCATACTCTTATCTATTATTAACTTCCTGTCATCACTTAGAAAATGTCCAGTTCAAAGACACTCATGTCAAACACAAATAGACTTAATTCAATCTATTGAATTTCTAATTTCTGTTCTATTTTATTCCTTTTCATCATGGCGTTCACTGGAAAATGTACAATATTAGTGTGAATACCTGAGTTTCAGTTCAGATTCCAAAACAATACTTTTTGAAATAACAGCTTGGGAAATGTAAACATTTTTTAATCTCAAGTCAAAGTCCACTTTTTCTGGAGCTTTCAACTGCATCTCATGGCAGGACTTCAGTCAAGATGACTGAAGTCAAGTTCATGAGAAGTTCAAGTCTGAGCAGCTCAGAGATCAAGTCCAAACACATGAAACTGAACTCAAGATGAGATGTGGTTGAAAGCTCTGGAAAAGGCCACTTAGTGCTTCTTGAGTTATGGTTACTGATTAGTTCAAATATTTCCAAGGTCAAATAGTTAAAATTTCCAAGGTCAAAAAAGAACTTTCATGCTCAACATACTAACTGATTTTTGCATATAATGAAATCTGCCTAACTTGTGTTAAATGAAGAACTTTGATCAAATCAAATCAAATCTAAAGTTAGAAATCTTTCCTGAGTGCCACAGACACATTTCTGTCAATACTGAAAAAGATTTCTTTAATCCTGTTGTGATGTAAGTGGGGTTTAATTGTTTCATTTTTCCTCCATCTGGCAAAGAGCACAGACAATGACAAAGAGTCTGTACCAAACTCCACAGTGGAAGACGGTCCTGGAGATGGATTCACCATCCTCTCAGCAAAGAGCTTGTTCCTCGGACAAAAGGTAACACTGAAGACCAGAGCTGAGGCTGCTGATAGTTCCTGTGTCAATATGTATCATGTCACATAAAGCATATACAGAATGTTGTCTCACCCGATGCTGATGACTGTGTGAATCCACAGCTTTCACTAACAGAGAGTGAAATCAGCAAAATCGGAACAATCAAGGTGGAGGGGATAATAAATCCGACAAATGCAGAGATGGACCTCAAAGACGGTGTAGGTGAGGAGGCAGTGTTAACATGTATTTTGTATTCTTACCAAGTTCTCAGATTTCCTCTGCTCACCTGCTGCTGCTGTGTTGTGCCTGTAGGCAACGCTCTGGAGAAAGCTGGAGGCCGAGAATTCCTGGACGGAGTCAAAGAGCTGCGGAAAGCACAGGGGCCTTTGGAGGTAGCATCAGGTACGCGGGAAGCTAGTGCTGTTTGACAGGGAGTTTGAGATTAGTGTTTTAAATGGAGCCTCAGTGCCAACTGATGCTCCACTGTGAGTGAAGGGACATAAATGTGCTGATCCATCCCTGCACTACTGTCTACAGGCTGTTTAATAGCTTCCTTCCTGCTGCGCTCGCTGCCCTCCATCAACACCTTTCACTGACAGATTATTGTTTGGTTTCTCTTTGTGCTTTTTAAAACTTTATGAGTAATGAATCCAGCAGATTGACATGAGCAGACAAAAACAGAACAAATGCAGCAGTGTGAGGAGCTGTATTATGGGGCCTGAAAAAATAGAAAATATTATAAATATAGAGTGGTCAGTACTGTGCCAGACAGAAATAATGAATTATTAGATGACAAAAACATCTTTCTAAAGCAAAGTGATCCAACATTACAAAAGCGGATGTTGGTCAAGCTGATGTGCAGGCATCTCCACAGAGGTAGAGGACAGAATACATTCCATAATAGGTGATGTTCACCTGCACTCCAACTTGCCTGAAAATGCTGATCAGCTGCTACTTTTAGTTTTATTTCATTTTTTTCTCAGTTTTTTAGATTTTGATTTGAATTTTGATTTTGTAACATTTAAACTGCAGTCTTTCAGATGAAGGTGTTACAAGTCCCCTGTGGAGAACAGACTGTCTGTACATGATTTAATTTCTTTTGAACCCCTGAGAAGAATCTAGACAAGACAGACAAGAACATTGGTGAATATGACAACTTCTCTTAAAGGTGCAGTGTTTAGAATTTTGTGGCATCTAGCAAAATGGACATTGCAGAAATGGAATATAATATTGATAAGTGTGTTTTAATTAGTGTATAATCCCATGAAAATTAGAATTGTTGTGTTTTCGTTATGATGAGCGTTTTATATCTACACATGGAGCGGGTCCTCTTCCACACAGCCTGCCATGTTGCACAGCCATGTTTCTACGGTAGCCCAGAATGGACAAACAAAGCACTGGCTCTTGAGTTGGCTTTTCGGGTTTTTTGTGATTTTTGTGGCCACCGTAGGTTCTCCTACACGCTTGGAGGGGAGGGTGAGGGGAGGGATACTCAGTTGGTTGCAATCTCCAACCTCACTGCTGGATGCCACTTAATCTTACACACTTGTCCTCTAACCCCCCTGTGAGTGTCACAAGACAAAATATGTTACTTTTGCGTCTTTATTATGAAATCAAACAGAATAGGTTTGCAATCAAAAAATAGATTTGAGAGTAAAACTATTGACACTGCAATCAAAAAATATTTTATTGCAAATAAAATAAATTTGTGATTAAAATGCAGAAGTTTCATTTGTGAATCCAGAAGTTTTGCTTGCTGTTGAGCTGCATTTCGTGGGCGGGACCTACGTTGAAAGATATAAGAAATGTCTCTATTGGCCAGTCTCAAATGGAGTGACAGCTTGGCAACATCCATGTTAGTAATCGAGAGAGGGAGTTTTGCACAGGTACGTTTACACATAACTTCTGTCCTAGTAATCGCAAGAATGTTATGTTAGGTGCATGTAGACTGCTTTTGTTTAACAATCTGTGATGTTGTAATTGGTTGCAAGCAGGCTGACAAAACAATACGAATTTTTAACCCACATTTCAACATCACAGATTGTTAAACAAAAGCAATCCACATGCACCAGTTCAAACATAACATTCTTGCCGTTACTAGGACAGAAGTTATGTGTGGACATGGATGTTGCCACTCCGTTTGAGACTGGCCAATAGAGACGTGTTTTACATCTTTCAGCGTAGGTTCCGTCCACAAAATTCAGTTCAACAGCAAGCAAAACTTTTGGACATGCAAACCAAAGTTTTTGATTCACATTTTAATCACAAATGTATTTTACTTGCAATAAAACATTTTTTGATTGCAGTGTCAGTAGTTTTGCTTTCAAGTCTTTTTTTTTATTGCAAACCTTTTCTGCTGGATTGCACAGTAAAGATGCAAAAGTAACTCCATAAAAATGTGTTGTGACATGATTAACAGAATAGGAAAGCAAAAGACACAAGAAATTTATGTTACGCAAGATAATGTTTGTTTTTTCTCTTCAGGCCTCTAAATATATTCATCTAAATCACTTACTGGATTAACTGGTCAAAACAAATGCAAGTAGACGTTGGGAACCACTGCTTCCATCACTCATATGTGCCACAGAATGAATGTATTATAAGTTCAGACTATGTGTTTGTGTGTGTGCATCCTGCAGTGGCAGTGAGCCAGGCCAGTGGGATGGCAGCGCGCTTCATCATCCACTGTAACGTCCCTCAGTGGGGTTCAGAAAAGTGTGAGGACCAGCTAGAAAAGACAGTGAAGAACTGCCTCTCAGCAGCAGAGGAGAAGAAGCTCAAGTCTGTGGCTTTCCCTTCGCTTCCTGCTGGACGGTGAGGACTCGCTGTACTTCAAACCCTCTGTGTGTCAATCAGTGCTGTAACTGTAAAGGTTTGCTTCACTCAAAGTTGACAAGCATGTCAGGAGAGCCGAGTTCTTCCTGACCTTGAGAGTTGACGTCTGTCCAGCTGTTGAGAGGCCCCAGATGTTAGTTTCAGTGCACTTTGAACATAACAAGAGTCTGAACTGTCAGATTAACATGAAGACTACAGCAGCATGAGGTTTATTACACATTGTGTTTCTCCACCCTAAAATCCCCATAATATGTTTATTATTTAATCATCATCTCTCACGCAAAGAAAATAAAGTCAACTATAAAACACTGTGAAACAGCCAGATTGAAGTTGTTCTCAGATCACATCAGTCTATAAAAACAATTTTCCCCCTCACAGTGCAGTTGGCAAGAATGAAAATATAAATATATAGCAAAACGCTTTACATACATGTGTGTTGAGTCTTGTAATTCTTTATAAAACACTCAGCAGAGTTCTCTATCTAATGAATCGATGATAAAATGTATCAGTGGATTTACTGTGAGGAGCAGATGGTCATTCATTAAGACTTCAACAGCAAAACAGGTTTCAGCGTCCATCAGTGATGCAATCTGAGAGAGAACAAACACTCTTCTTCCTTCATATCATCACTTTTCATCTCACTGCTGTTCTGCAGCAGCGACAGAGTTCCTGCTGTGAACCAGCTGGCTCTCTCTGTAACTGACCTGTCATCTCTGAATGAAGCCGTGAGGAGCATTTATGTCACTTAGGTAAACAGGTAAACATTTACCTGTATCTTTAACAGATAGATGGAGGCAGCACACTTACATGTAACATGTATTACATGTCTGAAAAGGGTTATAACAGTTGTGGTTGGTTGTTTTGAATATCAAGAGTTGTTCTGTAATGGCTGCTGGGGTTAAAGGACGTGTTCACAATTTTTCTTAAAACAACAGTCAGGAGCCCAAATGAACATTGAAACATGTTTTTCTTGCTGTAATCATTCCTCCTGTTCATACTGACCATTAGAAGATCCCTTCATAATGCACTTACAATAGAAGTGATGGGGGACAAAATCCACAGTCCTCCTTCTGTGCAAAAATGTATTTAAAAGTTGATGTGAAGCTAATATGAAGCTTCAGCGTCCAAATGAGTCAAATCAAGTAGATATCTTTCAACGTTACAGTCTTTTTAGTGCCAAAGTCCCTCTTTTTGTTACTATACTTCCACTACAGCTCAACAGGGGAACACTGTCTGAGGAAACACAAAGAGGGAATTTGATGCTAAAAAGACTGTAAATGTGTCAGATATCCACTTGATATGACTAACTCAGACTGCTGAAGCCTCATAAACTTAGCACAAAAAGTAAGGAAATTTGTGTTTGGTAGATTATTTCTTTGTTGTAACAATGCCTCTTGGCAATAAATCTTATACCGTTAGGAAGCCTGTTTATTTCCCTTTTAAATAGTGCCACATTTGTAAGGAACATGCATTTGTGGGATGAGCAGCAGAGCCGAGTATGTGGGTTGCGCCCATGAAAAATATGCCAAATCTTCTCTGCCAATGCCAAACAGCTTATTTTGCTGTTGCTATTTACTCTTGTTTTGAGCTTCTGGTACCCCCAGGTGCTGTCAGGAGGCCTGCCATGACTGCCCTTCACCATCAGGCCCTTTTGCGCTGGTGTCGGCAACACGTGCACTGGAACATGTGGAGGGATGTTATGTTCAGCGATGAGTCCAGATTCTGCCTACGGCAGTTGGATTGTAGGGTCAAAGTGTGGAGAAGATGCGGAGAACGCTATGCTGATTGCTGCACCGACAGAGTCACGTCTTTTGGTGGAGGCAGTGTGATGGTGTGGAGCAGCATCTCCCTCACTGGAAAAACAAGGCTTGTCATCATCAGAGGCAATCTCAATACAGAGAGATATTGAGATGAGATTCTGCAACCAGTGGCAATCCCATATCTCCACAGTCTGGGACCGAACTCTGTCCTCCAAGATGACAACGCTTGCCCCCACAGAGCGGGGTTTATCAGAGACTACCTCGAGAATTTAGGAGTGGAGAGGATGGAATGGCCTGCCAGCAGTCCTGACCTCAACCCCATTGAACACTTGTGGGATCAGCTTGGACGTGCTGTTCATGCCAGAGTAACCAACACAACCACGTTGGCTGACTTGCGACAAATTCTGGTTGAAGAATGGGATGCCATCTCACAGCAGTGTGTGACCAGGCTGGTGACCAGCATGAGGAGGAGGTGTGGATGTGTATGGTTCTTCCACATGCTACTGAGGCTCCTGTTTGTTAAATGAATAAATTGTTAAATTGCCAATATGTCTTGTTTCTTCAAACTTCAATCTTCTAATCCACCAAATACCAAACAAGAGTCAATGGCAGAATAAGCTGTTTGGCATTGGCAGAGAAGATTTGGCATATTTTTCATGGGTGCAACCCACATACTCAGCTCTGCTGCTCATCCCACAAACAAATGCATGTTCCTTACTGCAATGTGGCACCAATCAAAAGGGAAATAAACAGGCTTTCCAATGGTACAATATTTATTGCCAAGAAGAATTGTTACAACAAAGAAATAATCTACCAAACACAAATTTCCTTACTTTTTGTGCTATGTTTATAAGCTTCACACTGTGGATTTTGGCCTCCATCACTTACATTGAAAGCACATTTGAAGGGGATCTTTTAATAGCTAGTATGAACAGGAGGAATGATTACAGCGAGGAAAACCTCTTTCACTGTTCATATGGACACCTGACTGTTGTTTTAAGACACACTTGAAAAATTATAAACCTGTCCTTTAAGGCTGTAAATAGACACTGCATGAAAAAACACAGCCTCCATTTGAACAACCAGTCTGTCGACACATGATCTTTGCAGCCAAAGAGTTGCCGCATGATAAAATTGAGAGTTGTAAAATCTTGTCTGTGCAGTGTTTTGGTGATGAGCTTTAAAACTAATGGATCTGGACTTCCTGGAGAATGTGAAGATGATGTCAGACTGAATGAAGTGGAATGAAATGAATGTAAAAGCTGTTGGGTCACAACCACAATTCCATGCAACTTTGAAAACATCAACAGCAGTTATGACAGTTGTGACATTTCACAGTTCATGTACATGAGTCTTCAGCAATGAAAACACTGTTAAAAAGTCTTTTATTGGCGGCTGTTGCTCACTACAAATTCGTTTGCCATGTCTAACCTGAATCTCTTTTACAGGAATGGGTTCCCAAAGCAAACAGCCGCCCAGCTCATCCTCAAGGCCATCTCCAACCATTTTGTGTCGTCCACCAGCTCCTCTCTGAAAAACATTTACTTTGTGCTGTTTGACAGTGAGAGCATTGGAATATACCTTCAGGAAATGGCCAAGCTGGACGCCAAGTGAGGATTCCTGTTTTAAGGGGTGTTTTTCTAACTGTTGTTTGTTGCTGATGGTGTAGATAGGTGATGACAGTAGAGGGTTTGATGTGGAATTTGTCTCGGTAACAGAGGAAAAAAAATATTTGTGAGTGGAGTGCTGTTCACATTTATGTTACACTGTCCCTTCAAGAGATTGCATTCTTTATCAATTAGATAATTTAAATCCGTACAGTCTGCCATTATGGTTCCTTGTTTCACTGATGTTTTTACATTCCATGTACAAATATAACAGTTTTTTTTCCTGGCCTCTGTAGTTTCTGATACAGTTAGTTTACTAAAAAAAACTGTGGTTCTCATTCTGCTTTGAAATAAAAACTCAGATGTTTTACACCAGAGACCATTTTCTTTTGTCTCACTTAAGAGGATATTGTTAGAGGAATGACTTGATTGGAGAAAGAGTGTTAGATAGCATAAATCATTTGTACTTCTACTACAGAACATTCTGAGGCTATAACAGTAGCTGACAACCTGACTGGTCAAGTGAGGAGAAACTCTTAGAGGATAATGGATGTGTTAGTCTATGTTTTTCTTACTGTCAACAAATCCCATGTTCAGACTCAAACAAACAGTGTTAGTCCGTCTCTTATACTTCCTGACTCCCTACTCTGTCTGCGGCACTCAGCTCCAATCCCATTGGTTTCTACTGAAGATGTAAATCATACAGGAGGCTCTGTAATTTTCTAAAACAGCTGGTCACTTGTAGTTTTTATGAATCCACATTTGGTGCTCTAGTGAGTATTTCTGGCAGCAGGACAGTGTGAGCATGTGTGTGTGTATGACTTAGTTAAACTAAACTACAGTGTTCATGATGATGAAGAAACATGTCACCCAGTGCAACAGTGTGGCTCACTGATGTGTTTTTAATAGTTTTTGGACAACAATGGAACTCGACAGTATAGAGGGAGAAGATATATCAAACATGAGATTTGTTGACTTGAAGGAAAATATAGAATATCACCAGACTTGTCCTTTAAAAATAACTCCTAACTTAAAGGGGACCTATTATACTTTTCCTTATTTTCATGTCATATATAATGTGATGTTGGATGTTCATATTAAACGTGGCCAAAGCGTCAAATAATGAGGTAAACATATGTAGAAGTAATCCCTGTGATCAAAAAGCACTGACTCAGACTGCTCTGATCACTCAGTTTCCAACATTTTTTTTTCTACTTTAAGCACAAGCTGACATCGGCTCGTGATGTATTTCTTTATAGAGTCATCGGCTTAAAGAGACAGGAGCTAAGACTGACTGTTAGATACAGAGGCCAAACTGACGGGCTGCATAGAGGGCCAGTATAAGATAAATAAGAGTTTTTGAACTGTGAATCATGCAAAGCTACTCTCGTGGAGTCCCAGAATAATAATATAGAGCTGGAAATGAGCATCATAGGTCCCCTTTTAAGAGTCTAAGGCTTTTGGTCTGAGACTGATTCACAAAGCATTTTAGTTCTAAAATCAGTCAGCAGCTGCAGGAGATACCCCGAGCCATGTCAGAATTGTATAAAAATACAATAATGACATTTTAAGAGTATATTCTGCTAATGGTGAGTTAATAAGGATTTAGTCAGTTTACTTACAAATCACCATCACTGGTACTCTGCACCCTGTGACTGATAAACCAAAACTGTGCTCTCCAGACCCCAATTTGTTTGACAGTTCATGTGGTATACATGAAACAGTCACCAACTGCAATAAATAAATGAATTAATCAGATTTGATGGATGATCAGGTAGAACTGGTGCTATATGAACCATCAGAGGATGAAGATTTATACAGTTGAGTGGAATTAAAGTTCCTTGTCATGCCCCTGTATACTGATGAATATTTTATTTCACATTCTCTGACTGACAAAGGCCAGTCATAGTGATGTTTAGAAAGACTCCTGCTGGTAACATAGGATCCTTAGTGAATACAGCCTTTATTTCATGGGGGTAAAAAAAAACCGACACAAAACCATTCTTTCATTATATTTATTACATTGTAAAAAGTACATTACCTTTCATTTATATATACACATTATATTCATGTAATTTTCTGTTCAAGCAAGAATCAGCTCCTGATATATGGAAGAGTCCCGTACAACAACTGAACACACAGCTTACAAAATGTCTGAATCTTCCGGCTGTCTCATGTTGGTAGCTCTATAAGGCTGTAGTGTTACCTGTCCGACACACACATACTATATCCATGTCAGCTGTACTGCAGTGGAGACGTCCATCTCATCTCTCCACACTCAATAAATAACATTAAACATCACTGAGAGAATCCCAGGGCCACTCTGAATCAACTTTCTGTCCACATCCACACCACAGTCTGGGTGACATATTTGGCATTAAAATGGCGAATGAATCTCAACAGAGTACATGTCGTTGTACACAAGGCACAATCAGCATGCAACAACAGATTTGTATGGAAGCAAAATAATGGCTATAATATTTTGAATTTCAGAAGCAACTTAATATCTGCAGTCATTGAGAGATTTACCTGCTATATTAAGATTGAAATAAAACTGCATTTATAGTACTGAAATATTTGACTTCTGTCTGAATTCATGTGCTTTGAATTCACATCTTTGACATTTCTAGAGAGTAATGAAAGTGGTGCAATTTCACAAACTTGATTTATGATTTGTTGTTGTTGTAGTAGGGTTTACAAATTCTGATAGAAGAGTCAAGTGTCCAGTATTCATGAAATGACATTCAAGTTGCTCATATTCAGCTCAGATAAATTCTGATATAAAAATTCAAGTCAAGTAAAAAAAAAAAAAATCAGGTCTATCCCATCAGTTTATGTTCTGCCTGTAAAACAAGAAAGCAGCAGCGTTCTTGGATACTGATGTTCAGATGATCAAGTCTGAACTTTGGCTGACTTGAATTTTTAAATCAGGATTTGTGCAACTTGAATACAGTCTTTTAAATATTAGATACTTAAGTTTTCTCCCTGAATTTGTGAACCCTGAAAAATACACAGCTCTGTGTGTGTGTATTTGTGTGTGTAACCTAATAATCCTGGGGTCTGGACCTCCATGACAAACTCTTTATGTTGTTATCTGATGTTTCGTGTAACTTCAAATGCTCTGCACAGTATATCACATGTACACCTACTGTACAGAACACACAGATATGGAAGAAACATGATTCTAAAGTTTTCTGCATCTTTAAAATCAAGTTTGTGTAACTGCAGCACCTGTAATGACCTGCTGAAAAGAGGAGATAAACATACATGAAGATAGATGGTTTTTGAAGTGAAATATTTCAGTGCCAGAAATTGAGTGTTACATTTAAGGAATTCAGTTTAGATGTACTTCTGGTATGATGAAGAGCTGCTCAGGCCCTGGGGTCTAACCATGTGTGCCATGTTGTACACAGCGAGCTACACAAACCACATGAGAAACATGATAAAATGACATCAATACTGCACTTTTTTAATGATCTGTTAGACTTAACCATAGAAGTCACTATTTGGATGTCTACCTCTCCTCTGTACAGTGCAGCGAGCTCACCGCAGACTCTACTATCTACATTTTGGAATATTGTAGACATGACATCTTCAGTCCCTCTGAGAAAGGCTACACGTGCACACAATCCCTCTTCCTCTTCATTTAGTGGAGGGGGAGTTCATAAGGTGCCCGAAATCAAAGCTTGTTTTATGTTGTCGTGGGGGATCAAAAAGCTCATGTAGAATTTAAAAGAAACAGATAGAAATGAACAGTACAGGCCAGCGTCACCTGTGTCTCTGGCCATTACAGGAGAACAGAATAGAATTTGGCCTCTATGAAAGAAAGAAAAAAAAATCACAGGTATATAAATAAAGTCTGTATCTGTACAGTTTGAAATGAGACGCTGATCCCTCAGTGGTGTCATATAACACAACTGAAGTCCAAAGTCCAAGCAAATCCTATTTAATCAACAACATGCAGTACCTAAAATCCAAATAACTTACTCATGTGGCTCTTTACTGTCCCTGCCTGAAATCTCTAGATTAATAAGAAGCACAGGAGATGTGTGAGTGAAGCGATGAGGTCAGCCTGGTCTTATCAAGTTAAAAACAGTGGGGAGGGGTGGGGGGGTTATGTGGAAGAAAAAAAGTGTATCCTGCAGATGTTCCCAATGAAAATTCATGAGAAAACATGGGAGTGATGATGCTCCGTTAAACTCCAGTTATGGATATTTACTATTTTATACCACAGCTTGAATCATTTCCAACATCAGACTCATGCATTTGAATACATGAACCTGATATTGACCATTTTAGGAGTAATTCCACCCTCACATTCTAACACTGTTAGACAACCTGTGATATCCAGGTCATGAGTCCTAACCCCCCCAAACAAATTACCCAACCCGGAAAACTTTAATTAGACTCCAAAAACAAAAATGATTTGTATTTTTCCATATTTACTTTATTCAGCTAACTATTATATATGTATATATTATCTTCTGTAAATCTGATTTCCTCACAGTATCTAAATGCTGTTCAAGGATCAGTCTGGTGATATCTCATTGTAAAGACCCAAACTAACAATGAATTGATCTACTAATAAGCATTATGTGTCATAGAGCTCCGTTGATGTCCAAAAACTATTAAAAACATGTCAGTGAGACACACAGGGTGACCAGGAACACACACACTGTAGTCTATTTAGACTCAATCACACACACACACCGTCCTGCTGTCAGAAACACTCAGTGGATTCATCCAGCGCTGAAAAGAGTCCCAAACAAATACATTATTTTACAGGAAATGACTGTGTTTTAAAAATAAAACTATGTATTTGTGATTTTTTTTTTAAAAAAAGATCAATGTTTTGAGTAGAACTGATGGACTTGGGGTTCAGTGTTACAGACATCACATTGTTGGTTTGGTTCTTTATATGAGATTTATTGATTATAATAATATTACAGAATACACCAGACTTATCCTTTAAAGCCTTCCTTACACCTTCATCATATTTTTACATGTTGACCTACAAAAAGTCTAATTTAAATGTAGTGCATCTACAACATGTTGGATCAGCCTGTGAAATTCTCACTGTGTGCAGTAGAAGAAAAAAACTCAAATCCCCCCCCCAAAAAAGAGGACAGGACCTCAGTGATCTGGTTGTAATTAAAATTTTTGTTAAACCCACTCGTAATATTTTTCCTGGAATGATTTTCAACAACTTCAGTGTTCCATTTTCTGCTCCAAAATATGTGGACATGATATGACACTGTCTCTATTTATCCAGTAATCCACAATATAGCTAAAGAAATGGCATATATCATATGCAAGGTGCATCATCATCATGGTTGTTTTTTAACAGTGTGAGATGTTTAGGTGTATTTTCCCTTCAAATGTGGAATGATTAAGGTGTCACATCTAATTGGTTGGTGTTGGGTCCGGCTGTTAAAGGACCAGTGTGTAGGATTTAGTGGTGGTGAGGTTGCAGAGCATGTTGGAGAACCTACGGTGGCCACGAAACTCATGAAAAAGGCAAAACGCCCTGTATTCAAGTTGTCCATTCTGGGCTACTGTAGAAACATAAGGGGCTCATTCTAAGGTAATGTAAACACAACACTTCTTATTTTCATGGGATTATACACTAATGAAAACATACTTATGAATATTATATTCTATTTCTGCCAATATTTCTGCCAATAGATCCCCCTAAATATTATACACTGGTCCTTTAAAATGGGTGGTTGTCTGTTGGTGTTGTATTGAGTGGAGGTTTTATGTGAGCTGCAGTTCTGTTACTTGACCTCGTCAGAGGGGCTTGTGGGTCTGGGACCAGGAAGCAGTGGTACCGGAGATGTGGCCTCGATGAGGGCGGGGTTTAGGATGATTGGCAGGGACATGGGCGGGACCCCCACCTGCAGAGGAGAGGCGAGGGGCTGCAAGATGAGGGGGGACTGGCTCAGGGGAGAGGGAGCCTGGGCTGGAGATGTTGTTAACGGTACTGGCATGGGGGGAATCGACGTGGGGACCGGAGACGATCGGTCTGATCCTAGAAAACATACACAACACAACAGACGTTTTAATACAATAAGTCAATTTCACTTGTCAGCATTAACATAGGATACTTTTCTTAGTACTTGTAAACTTCATCATTAAAGATATTTATCATATTTCACACTTCAAGCTGAGAGAAATGTTCAGCTCATGTTTTCTGGCAGTGTTGGTTTTCTTCTCTACCAGCAGCAGCTTTCCTTCCTGCACAATTGTAATATTGTCTTTATTTCCATATTTGCCAATATGCTATAATTTGATTCCTCTTTCTGTGCAATTATCAGAGGTTAAATAATAATACAGGCTCTGGTATTATCAGTATCATTCCCTTCTAATGGGATGGGTATGAAGTTTGATTAGCTAGAGTATTTATGACTTGTCAACTCCATAGCCTGCAGAGGAAAGCCATGAGATGTGTCTGTGAGCTCTAGAAAAAGCTATTAAGTGGATTTTTACATAACATAAATTTCCATACTCTACTGATCATAAGAATACTTTAAGACAAACTACAGACAGAAGTGTATCAATAGCAGCATAAAGACACACTGTTAACACAGTAAGTTGGGCACACACTGGGACTTTATCTATCTTTGAAATAGAAATGTGCTTTCCAAAAAATATTTACTTCTATTTTTGCTGCAAAATGATTTGACCATGCCTTTGGATCTTGATGATATTTCACACATGGATAGTTTCATGAACACTGTGTAAAAGCGATGTGAGACATTTGGAGGAGTTACCGTTGGCACTGGCTGGTTGGGGCTCCTGGGGCGATGCTGGCCTGCTGGGGGTCTGTGACTCTGCTGGGGTTACTGGAACAGGGACTGGGGAGGGTGGCTGGGCAGGTGGTGGTGACGCCTGGGGAGAGGGAGGCCGGCCTGCTGGAGATGTTGGCTGCACAGGCTCTGCTGGAGGACTAGGTACTGGATCTAAAAACGGAAAAGATATATGTGCAACACGGGTGTCAATCAGCGTTTCCTTTTACTACAATGGAGCATAGACGGTAATACGCACATGTTGCCATGGCATTACTGTACACCAAGTGCACACTTAGAGGAATGTGCAAGGCTGCAGTTTAAACGTAAACATGCATGTCTGCTGTGTACCTGCTATGACGGTCTGTTTGAAGAGCTCCTCTCTCAGGTAAGGCAGGAAGCAGACGATTCGTTCCCAGGTTATTTCCCACAGGTCAGAGTATCCTGTCCTGGAGTCTGCACTGTGGAAGATCCCCGCGGTGTCCATCACCAGCAGCATGTTCTTCAGAGACTCAGGGATTGCCTCCAACTACAAACCCAGAGGTCACACAGTCAATAAAAATCAGCTAATAAAATCCTTTCTGTTCCAAGTTAGGTCACGTTTACATTTTAAGTTCAGGCTCATAAAACCCTTTAAAACTCATTTGGTTATTTAAAAGCCTGATTTATCAGTTAGCTGCAAACATATTACAGGTATGTGAGTAATGTGTCTATCTGTCCTCACCAGTAAGTCACTGGATCCTGCATGCATATACTTGTCCATGAAATCCAGAATGGTGAGCCACAGGGCAGCAAAGGTGGGCAGGGACAACAAAGGTGAGAGGTGCTGCAGGAAAACCTGGACAAATGGAAAACAATCACAGATCAGAAACAGCTGCTGCCATCAGCACTGAGTACAGGTCCACAGAGGAAATCTGACTTCTTGCTGAACTAACACCAGAGGAAGGAGCTCAGTTACAGGATAGGTTGACATTTTAGGGCTATCTTAAAAAAAACACTGACATGCACATTGAAATAGTTTTTGAGATATTACAGTCCAACAAAATGTAAAGACTTTCATGTGTCTACAGTCAAATCCTGTGTCAGACTTCGAAATGATCTCCTCATGTGAGTAGTTCCTATCATATATATGACATATCTTCTGGCTGCTGTTAATGTGTGCTGCAGTGTGTGTTGCTGTGAACCTTTGACAGGAGTGTGCAGGCTCTCATTCTTGTCTCCTCCATACCGCCCACATCTGCAGGGCTGATGTTGTCAAGCAGCTTAGTCAGCAGGGGGAAAAGCACCTGCAAACACATACACACCCACTACATCAACAAGCTGCTGAAATCTAGTTAGAAAATGGCCGCTGGTGAACCCACAGTTCTGAAACTACAAGTGAACAGTGTGTCAGAAAGAGATGCATGAGACAAAATGTTTTAGTTTGTGATATCCCACTTCATGAGAATATCTTATTGACCTTATTCTGTCTTAATCTGTAAACAGATAGAGGATTACCTTATTGAAGCAGGACTCCCACTCGGTGGCGTCCAGTGTCTGCAGATCATGGACCAGCAGAGCCCTCTGGAGGTAGGTAAGGGCCTGCATACGGACCTGACGTCTGGCATCACAGCACAGCCAAGCGATGCCTTGAGTGGGAAACGATACAGAACAACAGACATGAATCATGGTGGAGACTCAAACTTACCTAAAACTTTTCATTCAGTCTGGGATAAATAAATTCCTGAACAACACCCTCCTAAAGAACAGCCTTAAAAGTTTGTATGGAGACACATTAACATTTCAAGCTTCATAAAGCTGCAGTTCATTGCAGAGCTGTTGTGTTGGATTGCATTAGTTTGTCTACCCTCCGTGGTGTATTTTGTGATAAGAGCCAACCTTGCAGCAGTGGGCACCAGCAGCTGGTCCATAGAGTCTGAGAGTCTGCCTCGATCTTCCTGCCTGCAGCCTCCAGATGGCGCTGTTCCTCTGCCCAGGAGCTATAGATGCTGGCAGCCCGGGTGTGCAGTGTGTGCATCAGGTCTAACAGCTGCACAGTCACACACACACCAACACCAGTGTTAACAACAACAACAACAACAACAGGATGAATTCATATCTACAGTATGAAACTAAATGTCCAGTGTGGGATGATGACACAGTCACAGACACAAGTGAAGCCATATTGAATACTAGATGTATATAATAATACATATGTAAAATTTAATCATTTACTACCAGCAACATGCATGGAATCACTTACTGACATCCTGTTTATATCTGTCTTTGAACAATTTGATACAATCATCATATATTATAGAGATGAAATAATGCAGGTGACAAACCTGTAACTTTATACTTCTTACAGTTCCAGTTACAAGTGTATTGCTAGAAAACAGCCCTCTTTCAAGAACTTGATCACATTTTTAAAAAAAGAGTTTAAATCCATGTTAGCTAACCACACAGAAGAGCTTCCACAAGAGGATTTCAATTTGACAGAGTGATGAGAGGACAAGTTTCACTTTCAACAAGATGAAGACATCTTGACAGAGCCTCTTTCTAAACCAGATAACATATAAAACAGCAAAGCTTACTTTATGTGTATATTCCCCCTCACAACACAAACTAAAAGATAATACTGGTCAATGTACGTTTTCCTAAAGCTCTAGAAATGGAACCTCATTCCCGCACATGCTCAGTGGCGACTGCTTTACAAGGAAATGCTTTCCTGAGACTGAAAACGTGATCACTGTTATTAATCTTTGGAACCGTTCCTAAACAAACTACAGTAGCCACTGGCTTTGTGGTGAAGGATCATGTCACCCAGTGCAGCGATGTGACTCACTGACATGTTTTAATAGTTTTCAGACAACACAGAGGAATAAGATACTGTATATCAGACTTTGGATACACACACAATACTTGTAAGTAGATCAGTTGATTGTTGGTTTGGCTCTGCACATGAGATTTGTTGAGGATAAGAAAAACATAGAACATTGCCAGCCTTATCCTTTAATTAGTGAGCTTGAGAGGTGTTGTTAAGTGTAGTCAGGCTAGCTGTTTCCCCCTGCTTCCAGTCTTTATGCTAAGATAAACACATCCTGATTCTAGCTCTGTCCAACCACAGAGCTTCATTTATACTTCTGGATATGCCACACCTACTGCGGCTACGTGCATATGCTCTGAAACTGAACCGCAGTGATGTGCACGCTCAAAAATGTAACTACGGTGGTAAGGCTTTTAACCTTACCTTCCCACCCAACCCAACACCACACCACAACAGAGACAAGACAAACAGGAGACTGTCAGGAGGGGTGTAAATGCTCTGCTCAAATACAACATATATAAAGTTAGTTACACCCGTCCTAAATGTCCCCTTTAGAGCCAAAGCTATAGTTTCCTAAAAGCATCTTGTTCAACTTAGCCTAAAGCTTTCTTTAGTTGGTTGAACAAGATGCTTTTGGGACAGCTGGGCTCAAATCGACATATGGTAGAAGGGTAAAGAGGGCTGTTGTACTTACGTCCTGACTAACCTGTAATGACACCGTGTGGTAGCTGGCTGGGACGCCCTCGTCCTCCTCGTCGTCACTGTGGGAACGTGATGGACGCTGGCTGGATGCCCGGCTGCCACCTCGCCTTGTGCCGCCTCCACCCTCCTTCTCCCTTCCCCCCACCTTTTTCCTCATCCGGGACTTGGAGGAGTCATACTTGTGGCTCTTCTTCTTGTCGTGGTTGCGGTAGCCTGAGGAAGAAAATTGTTACTTAAGATCTACAACAGCAGGCAGAGGGAGTCTAGATTTTTTTTTCCTTTCACTCTTCAGGTGGGTTGGACTGACACTCATTCATGTAATGTCTGTTTGCTTTAATCACAGTCTATTTTGATATTTATGTACGTTCAAGTCAACAGCTCCAGAGTGGATGAAACACCTCCAGCCCTAAATACTGCCACTACTGTGTGTAGGTCTTACTCACAGTCAAACTGACCTCTGTCAGCCAACTCCTTAATTTTACTTCTTATTTGTGAGGCACTATGGCTAACATAGTTCAACAGCCCAAATGATGTGTAACTTCCAATTCTGACATGTAACATCATGACAATGTTACAATCTTTAACATGTTTTAAGAGTGTGTATGTTATTTTACATGGAGTTTTGATGGTATTGGTTGACAATGAAAACATAACCAGTTTGGGGGAATAATTTTGACTCCAAATTAAAGCTCCATTCATTTTTTTGGCCACCAAAAATCACACACATTTGAAAAAAAGCCCTTTATGAGAGTGAACCAAAAGTTGTGGGCTGTAAAACCAAAAATTGCATGAGGCTGTAGAGCTGAGGGGAACTGCAGTGTTGGTGATAATTCTCTGTGAGTTCATCACTGTGAGTGACACATTATAAATAGTCATTTGAATCCTTGTTCACATAAAAATATTGACTAGTACAGCTGATACTGCTTTGAGTCTACTGGATGTGTAAATAAGCAAGCGTTTGCTAACCAGTCCGGATAGTGCTACTCAGCTGTCAGAATACAAACAGCAGTAAACTGTAGTTATATTGAGAAGTTCCCAGTGTGGGTGTGAGGAAGTGCAGAGCTGGTAAGCACAGAACTGACTTTCCCTTTATAAAAGAGGCTATAGGTTTGATTATAGCGATTGCCTCGCAGCATGAGCAGCACTAGACATCCAATCAACCTACAGGAATATCTCAAAAACTTGTTTGGGGGTCAGCAGGCAAATATAAACTATAAATCAGACTTCATTATTAGACTGACTGAAGCACAGGGGAAAGGACTCACTAATGGTTAATGACAAACATGTTTACTAAACCTTGTTTTACTGGCATGCAGTTGGAAGCCACATCTGTGCTAAATGGTATGGTCCATTATCATGCCAAAAAACACTTGTCATGAACCAATCACACCCAAGATGTCCTGATGCACAAAACAGCCAAGCTAAGGGACTTTTCCAAAACTTTCCATTTATCTTGAAACCACCTTTAACAAAAGAATATGAAGTCAGACCACATAGGTTTAATAGAGTAATAGCAGGTTTTGCACTTTCTATTAGTATCTCATACAGATTAGAGACATGCCTCAGCCCAGCGCTTTGATCAACCGATCGCTATTGTTCGTCTGTGTAAAGCTGTGTTGACAGCGTGTATCCAAAGCCTCAAGCACTAGGAGAAAATGAATAGGCCATCAGCTATGCCAAGGCACAAGTGCACCACTGCCATTTCTCAACCTTAATCCCTGTCTTACTGTAGATCAGAAACAGCACAAGGAGGGATGAATGGGAAAAGGGGGAGGAAAAGGGCTGACGGGCAGGTGATGAGTAGGATAAAGGGCAGAAAGAGGAAGAGGGAGAAGAATGTAGGGCAGAACACTGAGGCAGAAACATGAAGGACAAAATACAAAGCACAAAGGAAAAACTGATGGAGCTATTAGAAACAACAATCACACAGTCTGTCAGGTTAAATAGATATTTAACGACTATGGTTTGTCTTATCTCACTTGGATGTAACTGACAGTGTGATGAGCTCCATAAGCAGCATGTAGAATCTTGCATGAACTGTGCACAACCTGTGTGTCAGTGTCAACACCTTCAGCTGCATTTTGTTTTGAGTATACAGCTTCTATGAACAAGATACAGTAGCTATCTTCTGTCCAAACACACCATCCCACCATCCCAAGAACAAACCAAGTGTCACTTGGTGAGTTGGTAGGTATCAGTAAATAGTGTTTGAAAAGACTGTTTTTGATCAGTTTATATGCATCTCCTCATAACTGTATGGTCATCAACCAATCAGCTAATGGGGAGACATGTGAGAGGTGGGTTGAATTATAGGTTTCAAAAACTGACTACAACAACATTTCATTCCTGAAATAGATGGTCTTTCTCAAATAGTTACCTGCTCTGGAATAACCATGGCAAACAAAGGCAAGTATGGAAAATACAATCATTTGGTGGATACTAGAGAGAAGAACTGCATTTTATAGTATTTGATTGGTATACTTGTGTTAAAATAGTCTAATGTCTTGTCCCAAAGAGGGTAAAAAAAAAATGGAAGTGTGAAAAAGATGCTTCAGGCTGCTGCTCTGCTTATAAAGCACACAGCCACAGCCGTGGGAATTTTTTTTTCTACAGTTGCTCCAAACTGCCACACTCAAAGGTAGAGTGAAAAGTGGAAGACATTCATAGTGTTGCACTTATATGTTCATGTGAAAAGTGACATAAAAAAATAACAAAATGTAAAAGAGAGTTACAGAGAGAAGATCAAACCCTGGCTCCTTTCTCACCTCTGCAAAGCTGGCCAATCACTGCATGAAGTGGGTGTGAATGTCAGTAAAGTTACACATATGGCCCTGCACAGCCCCTCCAATCCAACCTCAGAAAGATATGGGGGGAGGAGGTTTCTGGAGCTATTAAAGCATCCGACAAGCACGTCTGACGTCTGAGTACACTGGCCCCTTAACCATAGCAATGATAAGAGTCTGGGAGATGAGTATCATATAGTATCATTTTGTTTGATTTCAAGAATAGAAGCATAGTGAATAACAGGGAAAGTATGTTACAAAGTACTCTTAACTTTCAAATCTGAATCTGAAATTGATTATCTGATTAATTATGTGAGGGGCATTGTGAAATCAATGGAGAACAAATAAAAACCCACACTCACAGGTTGAATTAATACTGTCCAGTCAACAGAGAGCTAACAGAATGTATAGCTTAATCTCTACAGTACTTTGTAAATGTAGTTTTTAATAAGTTCCTATGAAATGGAAAATATTCAGGTTCGAGTATCTCACCTCCATTGAGGCTGGCCTCCACAAACACTCGGATGGCTCTGACACACAGCTCAAAGTTGTCCGGGGTGACGTGGGCGGCATCACGGACGATGAAAGAGAGTGTTTCCACACACTTGATGAGAGACTTTGTGTCGTGCTGACCCAGATCCTGACCCAGCGTCAGACTGTACTGGTTGACCAGTGGGTGATTCAGCTGAGCTTTAGAGCTTAGTGGAGTGATCTTACTCGTCTCTAGGTCATCTTTACCAACCTGTGAATTGTGAATTGAAAGAAATACAATTATGTATCATAGCTGGATCTGTGAGTTTTTATATTCCATTCTTTAAAATGGCAAATTAGACACAACCAGTCTTTATACAATTTCTTTTAACTTATCTCACCCTTTCATGACATATACATATACAGTACGTTTCAATGCTCATCATGCAGGTATTGTGTACTGTATGTGAGGTTGTAAGTGTGTGTGTCTGTGTGTGTGTGCGTGCGTGCACTGACCACGAGCCATCCGCTGCTCGCCACATCCACGTCTGTTGTGGAGCGGGGGATCCTGGTCTTGCTGTGTTCAGTGTAGACCTCTGAGTCAGACGTATAGCCGCGGTCTAAGCTCACTTCACTGGGATGGTGGGAGGGCAGCTCACTGTCTGACTGGGCACCTGGACACACACACAGCATACCAATATACTATTATTTTCATTTCATTCTAATGTTAACATGCTTAGATTATTTTGTATAACTAGGGCTCAATGCTGATGATGCTGGAGAAATATTGGACCTGTATCGATGTCATTGCTGGTGGAGGCGAGCTGGAAAGAAGCGGGAGGTTTGACTCCGGCGCCGATGCACTCCAGCAGGGAGAAGAGTGTGTACCAGTCATCTGTGCAGTGGATGTTGGCTGCGTTAGTCTTCAGCAGCTCATGAAGGCCGTAGGCCACGTCCCTGCTGACCCGGGACAAGACTTGTGGTTTCATCATCAGCAGGCGACGTAGAGAGAGGAGCACCTGTGGGTGAGCAGGGAAAGAAAATCATGGGTGAGAAGTACTCTAATCTTGAACTTGTAATTAATTCATTAATTAAATCAAATCTTCAATTCTTCCATCATTTAAGTCGATATTAAAGTAAGAATAGCAGCCTGCAGTTATAGTGACGTGTCCAGGAGAATATACCGTATCAGCTGGCTTTGACACACTTTCCCATCGTTAATATAAAAGTATTACTTAGTGGAGCTTTAAGGATTGGCTGGTAGGGAAACAAAGCCGCAGTGCTTGACCTAAAGTGGTTTCTCTTCCAGGATTGTTTATATTTTATGAAATGGTGCAGAAAAACTATCTGATATCAACATCAACTGTTCTGAAAACCACCTTCTCTAATCAAATATAACAACTCCAGCAGGACTTTGCCTTATAATCTATCAGATTCAAAATTGTTTATTCATCTTTCCTTTTTCTTTTCTTTTTTCTCTATTTCACTGCACACATCCATGGTCACACTCATTACAGAGTGAAAAGGTGTTTTAAAAAATCTATCTGAGATGTACAGTGTACTATATGTTAAAAAAAAAGTGAGAAAGATGAGACGAAAGAAACACTAATTAGGTTTTTGTTGTATTTCAATTAACATACATATATTACATATCAAGTGTCTTGACTTGTACATTTGTAATGTAAATTTCTCTCCATATGTTTACATGTAAACAAACAAAACCAATGTTTTTGAGCATTAGATCATGGGGTTTAAATGTAGGCCACTCTTTTAATATGAGGTCAGGTCAGGCCTTATCAGTGCACATCAGACAGTCTTTGTTTAGACACAATGTAGGAGTTTTTATAATATCGCTGATCCAACTGTTGAACAAAACATGGACAAACGCAGACCCAGAACATGGACACCTGCGAAATGCAGTGCTATACTTCTACGCAATAAGTACATCCTTCTCTCTGATGTCTGTGTTCCCCTGACCTAAATGACTGAATGTTGTAGGATTAGATTAGTGACCCAAAAGCAGAGCACCCTCAATGCTTTGACTGTGTCTTGTTTGTATCATTCACTCTTATTTTTGTGTTTGTGTTGTGAATTACTTGTTTTTAGCACAAAAAAAGCAAAAAAAAAGGCAGTGTATTTGGCCACATTTGAGAATAACTATACGTAGGAACATCCTGAGCATATGGATGAAATTGATGGTAAAGGAGGATGCTTTTATTTTTAAAGCCACCCTCCAGTTCTACATGGGCAGCATGTCTTATACTTACAGAAGTAGAAGAGTGTGTCTAGCGTACCTGGGAACTGATGTCTTCTCGTCGCAGCAGACGGATGGCGAGTCGAAGGAGTCCCACCACGGCCCTCTCCACCAGGAAGCAACTCTCGTTAGCGTGGACGCAAAGGTGGCAGAGGTGATCACGCACCGTCTGCCACACACATGACACACGATCTCTGCACACAGAAACATGGAGAAGATGTTTAGAATGATAAAAATGACCAAGATGAGGGACAAGTTTCTGTGTTGTGACTGTATTACCTGTTCTCCAGAACAATACGCAGCAACATCTCCAAGCAGAAGGCAGCGTCCTCTTCATCATAAGTCTCTTCATCAGGGGTGACTGATATCAGAGCCTGAAGAGGATAATCAAGTTCATTTAGTTTGTGGCTTTTATGACTCAACCATGATGGAAGTGTCATTTATTGGATACACGTATTATATATTAACAAGCCTGTGAGCCCCTTGAGCAAGAAAAATGATACTAATAACTCTAGCAGTAATGTCGTAGCTTGCTTTACCCTTTCAGTCTAACTATAACAGCACAACGTCAACACCTATAAAATCAATACCTAATATGACCAGTATTTGTGAACAACAAAGAAATAATAACAGTTACCTTCATTAGTTCCTGTAGAGACTCCAGTTGTAGAAATTTACTCTCTGTGATCAGCTTCTCTGGGTCACATTGCTACACAGAGAGTAATAAAAAATTCAGTTATGTCACTTTTTATACAGATCTGCTTGACATACAGTATAAAAAGCACTACTGCAGATATTAAAACACATTTAAAAACTTCTAACACCTTTAGGAGCAATGTTAACATCAAAATAATGAAACAAGTAAAGCCAGTTCAGTTTTGACACAGCTAATGAAACTGTACAAGTAATGTTGCCTTTACAACAACACATGAATGCCTTGGCGTTGTTCTAACTACATGCTTCTTTCATGTACATTTAATACAATACAATAATACAAATACAATTTAAAAGAAACACAAAAAATATAAGTAGAGCTGCAATGAGTAGTCGTTTGAGAGAAAATTAATTGGCTATATAACTATTTTGTTAATAAATAATAGTTTGAGTCTTTTTTAAGCAAAAATGCCAAAAATTAGTTGACTGTAGCCTCTCAAATGAGAGGATTTGAGGCTTTTACATATGTTTTTTTACTAGACTCGTGCATGATTGTAAATCAAATAAATGAAAAATAATAAATGAATAAGATAAATAAATGAATGAAACAACGTTGGAGTTTGGACTGTTCAGACAAAACAACACATTTAAGACATCACATTGAAATGAAACATACATTTTCACTATTTTCTGACATTTTATAGACTATTCTAGAAAATAATCAACATAATAATGAATAAAGAAAATAATTATTAGTTGCAGCTCTAAATTCACATCATCTAAGGGTGTGATGCACAGTAAAGAGTATTAAAAAAACTCAATAAGACATCATTCATTGTGATTCAGGCATCTGAGTGTTCAGTACCTTTATACAGAGGATGGCGGCCTGTTTGGCCTCCTGGTTTTCCATGGACGGTCCTCTGAGTCCTGACTGCTCAGCTCCACTCAGGGTAAGCCAGTTGACAAAACTCAACACTGCTGACTCACCACTGACATGCAACAGAGGAGAAAAGATTTTCTTTTGGCTCCTAACTTCATGATGTCTGATCCTCTTGATCAGGGTTGTTTCATTAAAAACTTTTCTCCTTGTTATAGAAAGAGGGTTTCTTATAGAAACCTTTTGTAATTCTAGGAATTAACGAGTACTAAATGAAGAAATTAGAAAGCTGAAGTGATGGCGCAACAAACAATGGCTGTAGCTATATTTAGAAAAAATATATATGACATGATTTTCCTGTATGTTTCTACATTATCAGGAAAGATTTGTTCATACCGATTTGAAGGTGTTTCCTCTCTTTGAAGAGAAATTTTCCCATTTGGCTCCACGAAATCCTCCACCTGAGGCGACAAGCACAGTGTATGAGGACTGAACAGTAGGTGGCAGCAGTACATACAGAATACAATAACTTCAAACAGAAAGGACTGTATCTGCAGTGTTATCATCAAGCAGACATTGTCCAATCACTGACAGAGTGGAAAAGCTTCAGAGTGTAGAATTGGAGTCCTGACCTCGACCATGGCTTTGGGCAGGAGTTCGGCCCTGAACAGCTGCAGCATGGAGTCCATGATGTTCTTCCAGCCCTCCCTCAGGATGTTGCCGTGCCGATGGGCGAGGTCAAACACTGTCTTGGCTGCTGTCTGCGCCTTACTGTTGCTGCCAAACACTGTAGGAAGGTTTTCTACAGACTGCAGGGGGAGAGGGCACACCAACACTCAGTCAACAGACAGTTACTTTATTTACACGTCTTTACTAATGCGATTTTAAACTGTTTAGTTTTAGAAATGAATTTTGTTTACATTCACAACTTCATTATTTTCATTCATTCACAGTAGGTGTTTCGTGTCTCTCATGAAAAAGGCTTTACTGTCATGATAGTGCTGCATGTGTCATACACTGTACACTAGTATATCAACAGCGGCATCCGGCTTCTTATACTGCCTTCTCAATTGCACCAGCAATAAAGAAATGGCCTACTGAATAAAAAAATAATCACATTTTCTTGATTACAAGCAACATTCTTTTTTATTTCATACAGTGTGATTATGACACATTAACTCAAAAATAATCTAGAAAATTGTCTTTAATTGAACAAATTCTGATATGTCATTGCTGACAAATTTTGCCTTTTAATGGCATATCAGGTACAACTTTGAAAACAGATCATATTAAAACAGTACGATGCTATGAACTTTGCTTTCTCACCTCACTGCTCAGAGTGGTGAACTTGCACAGGGAGATGATCAAATTGTCGAAAACATCACTGAAGCCATAGTGAGCTGCTATCATTGCACATTTCCTGCACAGACACAAACACGTATTAGTATATCTGGATTTCAGAGTTTAAGTCAGAAATGAAAAGGTCTGGTCTACACAATCAAAAGTTGACCGTCTATTTTTATCTCAGAAGCTTGGTTCTTAGACCATTCAGCGAACTAAAGAGAGCGGTTTAAATTATGATGCAACTTTACCCCCTATGAATCCTGAACCAGCCACTGTAGATCTAAAATGAATCATGATTTCGATTTCGTTGGATCTTTCAGTAGAACTCTGACAGTGGTTTAACAGTTTGAAAATTAAAAGCATAGATCAACATCAGCCCATGGAATGGTACAATATGTTCACCAGGTGTCTAATTAGGTTCAATGAAGGTTTTGTCGATGATTTGGTCACTCATCAATCAAATAGTGTACAGCAATTGAAATGATGCTTGTTCTGAGCAAATGGTCATTGAGCCTTTCTGCACCACAACAAGCTAGGCAAAAATTCTGTGCTGGAGAGGCCTTTGAGCTTCAGTGGCCTGTCAATGACAAAAACAACTAGATACAAATCTAGAATATTAAAGGTTGGAAAGACATTTGAGAGCCTGAAATCTCAGCAGCTGGCTAAATAATGTGGAGTCACTGGTTCAGATCTAGAACTGGATCGACAGCTTGTAGGCGATATATGAATAATGTTTCATGCCGTGGGGCTGTATCATTAAATCCTTTCAAATCATATGTCTGTTCCACACACTTAAGCTGCTTGAGTATATGTACCTGAAGCCAGTGATGGCCTTCTGGATGATGTTGTCGTCCAGGCTCTTGTCGAAGACGTAGGAGAGGGCAGCAATGGTGGGACCCCAGGTCATAGTGAACAAATCATGGTCGTAGCTGCCGGGTGGCAGGTTGAGGAAAACCCCCTCAGGTGTAGCGCCGCGGTGTAGCAGCACACTCCATACGTAGTTCTCCTTCACTAAACCTGTCTGCTCATCAGGCATCACAATCTCCTCATTCCTACAGAAGACAAACATCTATGCTCACTCATGTCATCATGGTCAGACAACACCTCATACAAACTAGTTTATTTGAAGCATGACTGAGGCCGTTAGGAGTGGAGATGGACCATTAAGGAGAATGAAACTTCTTTTAGGCAGAATGTATTGTAAAACAAATACCAAAAATATAGATACAGATTTTTATATAGAAATAGATGCTTATGTACTATCTGTATTTTCCATCTTAATCAAAGATGCCTGTATTCTGAATTGGTCAGTGGCTAATGAAACCCAGGTGAGTGCTACAGCGTGATGGCAGCCTACTTGATAGCATTATAGATATCCTCCAACATGTCCTGGTCAAAGTCTTTGTTTCCATTCACTCCCTTCAGATTCTTCTTGAATTGCTGTTTGGAGACAGAAACAATGAAGTCAGCAGTGGAATAAAAACTTTTGTTTATTAGCAGAAACTGTATTGAAATACCTCACATGCCTCTGGGGAGAAAATCATTTCCAGTCATTTCTAGTCTCCACCATCAATATGTCAGTCAATGCATCTCAACACGGGAGCTTAGCTCAGACACCCAAGTCTCAAGCATTCAATGCTTCGTTAACCGAGCAACCAACCAACCAACAATTAAAAGGGCCTCGGGTGGAAACGCAATCATTATGTGTCACTTAATACGCTTTAGTTGCAGCGTTAGGAAAACAGGGATTAGAGCCAAGAGCCTCCTGTAAATAAACACAACCACCAGGCGATGACTGACGGCCTCAAGGCTCGGTTTCCTGCCTCAACTTGGCAGGGTTTGTTCTGCTTGCAGGTAAGGAAGAGGGGAAACAGGAGCTTCTCTGCAGGAACACAGAGACAAAGAAATAAACACCGACAGAGAGAGCCAGAGAGAGCAGGAGGCTTCTGAGGATCAGGCCTCTTTTTGTCATGCTCATATCAGGGACACTCACGTATACACACACACAGTCACTATCAGACAGCAGCTCTTGGAGCAGCCGTTGGTAACAATAGCTGACACACAGGCTGCCAAATCATCACAAGTGTAAAAGCAAGAGCAGCATGCTTAAGACAAAATTAACATTACACCACTGACCTTACCTGTACCTCCCTGAAAACATGTCATCTCATTCTCAAATCCATGGGAATGGGATCTGATTTACACAGAGGCATAGTTTTCCCATTTCAAAAATAACCCCACTGCCAACACATGCTGTGTTGAATACTGCACATTGCAAGCTGCGAAGTAATTGAAGTGCTAGGCGCCACTTTTATTGGCCCTCTCCAAACTATTGTGTGGAAGCCTCTGCCTGTTGTCTGAGCCTGGAGGTCAACAAGCCTTCTTCACCACACCGCGACTGACCTTTTGGGAATGCGTAGGGATAATTGAAACAAAATACTACACCAGCTGTATGATGAGGTATGATTCGAATCAAGAAAGATAAATTCTACAAAGTATGTGCACATAAAAGAGAGTGAGTGAATAAAAGAGAGAGCAAGCGCTTGCTATTGTTTGTCAGTGAGAGTGGCCCACCCACAATCTGTTCACAAGCTGCCCCAGAGACTCTGTTTAGTCTTCAGACGCTGTCAATCAAAGACAGAAAAAACAGAGACAGAGACAGCAGATGAAGAGAGAGACCCCCACCCACCCACCACCTCAGCCCCCGTCCCCCTCGCCGCCTGTTTAGGATGAGTTCACCTCTCAGACGGACCACCACTGGCTACAGCTGTTCGCCATGGGCTTTCTGAGCCGCCAAACTGCACCAGTGCAAATGCTAGTACTCCCAGAGGAATGTCATACCATCAGACACAAATGGTGGCATGTCCCAGTGAAATGGAAAAGAGAGAAAAAATAGATAAATGAATACAGTGCAGCTACCCCCCTATTTAGTATTAATTCTGTAAACTATTTGTTTAACACTAAGGTACATTTCTTTTCCCATGTTTACAGATGTGCATTTATCTTAATGTAGTTCAAGTTTTATTCTGACGCATGTTTGACAGGAACAAAAAGTCCTGCTGGACAGAACTACAAATGGAAATGACAGATTCATTATGATATCTTGGCATAACTACAATTAGAAAACAGACTATGGTGAAGATGACTTTAGCTTAGCCTCTATCTTTGCTTCTAGTTGCATATAATCCCTTTGCTTCCTCTGATTAAGGATTTTCATTACTCAACAGAATGAGCATGACACTGGTCCTTCATTACTACCAAAGTCAGAAACTCGGCACACTTTGTCCTTCATCCTGATTTTTGCAGGACAAAGGCACAGAGAATTATTAAACTTTAATTGGCACAAATGATGAGAAATGGAAATATTAAAGTGTTGATTACTAGTGTTGAAAAGCATTTTCCATGCGGACATTGAGGAAAGCAAATTGTTCTGTAGAAACAGGGTTCTCCACGTATCTTCCAACAAAAAGCAGCTGAATCAGGTGCTTCTCAGTTTGAGGACAACAGACTTCAAAAAACAGAGGGGAATGGAGCACACTGATTAATTTGTAGCCTTTAATTGTGCAAACAGGTTTCACAATTAAAGGCTGAAAATTAATCAGTGTGCTCCATTCCCCTCTGTTTATTCAAATTGTTCTGTTTTTGTGCCAAGGTTTTGCAAGATACACCTCTCAAAGTTTGACCAACACAAAACACAATGGAGATGCATGGGATTTCATTTGTGCAGCTCAAAGCTCAACACCAATGTCTATTTCCAGAGGGAATTTCACAGTTACTTTGGACGACCCACAGACCTGCTGTTGGAACTACATACGTAGAAGGAACTACATATTCCATAGAAACGAGTTCCAATGGAAACTACTGACAGTAAAATGTGTGGATTATCCAGAGTAATAAGGACACTTTTTCTGCAACAACTGCAAAACAAAAATGAAGAAAAATTGTTTTGTCTTTAAAAAAGTGTGTGTGTGTGCCTGATCACTTACCTCTACAGTCATGGGGATATTCTGCTTGCGGACATTGTGGTTATGCTGGTCGGTGTTCAACATAATGACAGCATAGGCTAAGGCAAAGCCTGCATCGTTGGTCATGAAAGGAGAGCCATTCACTTTCTGCAAAAACACAAACACACAGTACACGATATAACACACAATAAACAGTACATCATCTGAGGCTTAAAAGCACTGGTTTTTAACCAAACACCAAATCAGAGCATTGTTTTACTGTATGTTACATAGGTCCAGCTAACCTTGTTTCTAGACTGAATCTCACATTGTAAATCCTGCTGATATTACAGTCCCCCATAGAGTGGAAAACTCATTTACAGTGTCACTGCCTAAAATTACTCATCAACTCTTTCAAGGCGACTATTTGTGTGTATGTAGTCAGTCTAAGAAAAGGACATTACTAGGAATAGTTTCCAGGTCACATGGCTCCACTTGCTATTTTGAGAACTCAAATGTCCCCCCACAGAGAGTCTGTCCTTTGCCCATCATTGTGTGTGTGTGTGTGTGTGTGGTGTGTAGTGGCACCAGGAGATTAATTAACAGACATGATTTTAGCTACATTTTAAGATATGGTGTATATAGCAGGTAGGACCAAGTCATTGTTTTCCAAATCACAAGTCATCACAGAGGTGGAACAAAGAAGTCATTGTTTTATAAGCCACAAGTCAACATGGATAAGTCCCAAGCAAAGAAAGGTAAGTCCCAAATCAAGACAGGTAAGTCCCAAGTCAGGATAGGTGGGTCACAAGTCCAGTCCCAAGACAAGACAGGTAGGTCCCAAGTCAAAAAGTGTAAGTTCCAAGTCCAGACCCAAGTCAAGGAGGGTAGGCCCAAGTCAACATAAGTAAGTCTCAAATAAAGAAAGGTAAGTCCCCAGTTACGCAAGGTAAGTCCAAAGTCAAGTCCCAAGACAAGATGGGTAAGTTCCAAGTCAAGTCTCAAGACAAGGCAAGTAGGTCCCAAGTCAAAAAGGGTAGGTTCTAAGTCCGGTCCCAGGTCTAGAAGGGTAGGCCCAAAGTCAACATGGGTAAGTCCCAAGTTAAGCAAATTTTGTGTTTCACGGGTCATTCTGGAATTTGAAACAGCATAAACATTACAATAACTTAACAGCTGGCCACCCATCAAGGACAGATAGCTAACATTAGTCATTGGTAGTTTATTAATTATAAAAGACAACATTAAGGCTATCAAATCTTTGACGCAAATACTTTGATACCACACTGACTGTTTTGAGGGTTAACTTATTTCAAGTTTGCAAAGTAAACTACTAAACACTACCTCTTAGTTAATGTTAGCTTAACGTCTGGAACACACTGCCTACCTCTACCTGAGCAGCGCGTGTGTGTTGTTGAACTGCTGTGTCTGTGTCAGCGTTGCTGCCGTGGCACTGCTACTGCTAGCCCAATCTTTCTACATAGAGTTTGACTTTGATAATGGCCATCAATAATAGAATGTTTCATATCATTTCATTATAAATTTCATTTACATTTAGTTTAGACAGTAAAAAGTTAAGAAACTTGAAAAATAAAAAATAATATGTGAGGTGAAAGCGGCTTTCTTCCTGACGGGCCTGGTGGGGTCTGGTTCGTGATACCTCTGTGTCAGCCACATACATTCCTCACAAAGGACGGGTTTTTTTAATGATTATATTGATTATTCCGCAAGATAAGCCCCCGCTGTCACCGCTCCAAGTGAAGAAAATCCCTCCAGACGACACCAAGTTCCTCAAACGAGCCAAACACACTCCGACAAATAAACCTCCAAACTAAATGTCAGAAGGGAAACTGACAACAAATAAGGAAAATAACACCAAATCTCTGTGTAGAAGCAGGTAAAACAACAGGTAGGAGTCCCGGTTTGAATTAATATCACAGAAAGCGAGCAGGAGTCGAGAAAAGAAGCTCTGTGTGTCACCAACTCTCCGCGCTGGAGTTCCTCACAAGAGAGGCTCCCTGCCCCAGCATGCACCACGCAGGCTGACCTGCAGTGGTGACCTCCTCCTCCCAGGCTTTTGGTTAGCCTGTCTGAATAGTGGCTTATTTCCTCATCTGTGTTTCTGGAACTTTTGTACTTGTTTATGTATCTCTGTCCTCATTTGCCACTGTGTGGCTGCTCTAGCCTGTTAACATGGGCGTCGAAATGAAAAGCAATGCACTGCACTGCTCACAGAGGCTGTGTGTTCCAGCCATAAGCCATAGTTGGCTAAAGAACATTAATGCTGCTTGCAAATTACTATTCTTAGCCTCAATTGTCAAACAAATTTGGAAGTTGTGGCTGCTGACAGGCTGATTCAAAGTATATCAATTGTCAGGAAAACAAGCTAATTCGATACAGTTTTATGCTTGGGGTCTAAGTCTTTCCATGTCCAAAAGCTAAAGTACAAGTGAAGCCAAGTTGCAAGTCTTTTTTGATTTTGTCACTAGTTTTGTGGCTTAAGTCTCACTCAAAGTCATGTGACTCGAGTGTACATCTCTGAGAGTATGTCCCAAGTCCTACACTTTTGTTTTTAAATCACAAGTTATTCCATTTCGAAATGGCAAGTCTTGGAAACCTGAATCTGAAAGTCAACTGGCTGGTGTTTGTTGTTCTAGTTGGTGGAAAATCTCACCCTCCTGATGAGATTCTCTGTATCACTAATCATGTTCTGATAATGCTGCTGTCAGTCAAGATGCTTCATCTTTGGCTTTTGCAAGGATGTCACAACTTTTTAGTTCATAAAGCTCAAGGCTTTTAGGCTTTTAAGTTAAGTCTGAAGTAAACTGATCCATTACTTAAGTGTGACTCAAATCCAAAGCATAATAGTCAGGGCCACATCTCTGGAATGTTGTGCTACTAACCTTGTTCTAAATGTCAAAATGCTGCCAATACTTGGTGATGGAGAACTGTTCAGACATTTTTCAGAAGTTAAGGAAATGTGCCTTACATGCCAGTTATCTGTGAAGGTTTCCAGGAGTCTCTGGATAACTGGAGCTTCCCCAGGAAGCCTGAAGGCCTCCAGGTAGAGCCGCAGGGCCTCGTCAATACGAAGCCCCTGGAAGGTGAATGTACTGCAGCAAGGATTCATATTATTAGTACAACCTGGAATTTTTTAAACATCTAACACCCCAATGCTCCCTGTGAACCAAAACATCAACATCCTTATGACAAGATTGTCAAATAGCATCTAAATATTTTACTGTAAATAAAACAAGGCAACAATGAACTTCTTTTTCCATCATACTTGACAAAGCTGTCCAGGAGCTCCATGTGCTTGCGATCACTGATGTACTCGCCAATCATCTTTTTGTCCAGTCGGGGGTTTTCTCTGAGCCACTGGGCCACCTGGTTGTTGTCCATGGGGTTACTGAGGAGGCCTTTCTCCTGCAGGAACTGGATTCCCTTCTTGGGCTTCTGGTTAAACTGCTCTGTGCCTGTGATCAGCAGCTGGACACATGATAAAAAAAGCATTATTCAGTGGAATGTAACTGTCCTCTACTGTTTGAGAATATGTATGAATGGATTTGATTACTGGCTGTGAATGTGTAATTTTGTGGCCAACCTCCATCAATTAAAACAATTCACCTTTTTCTTTGTTCTGATTTCCATCAACTCTTGGGAATCGGGTAAATATGATGAGAAACGTTGAGGCTTTTTCGGGGCTCTCTTCTCAGCTGGATTCAAGAATGAAAATTTATTTCAATTTCAACTTAAAGTTTCCTCTCAATGCTTGTAAGACATTAATATAAAACCCTGTATATGTTCCAAGTCTCACCAGTATCACTATCTCCTTGATCCTGTCTACCCAGTCTCATTTTCTCTGCCATCAAATGTCCACTGGTAGGTGGACATACTGGAGCATTCTCAGCTTGTGGAAGACTAAGACCATTGGTACTGCCCAGTCTATTAAGATCTGAAGACAAAAGGAAAAAGTGTTCTGTTAAAAACATTTGTCTCGTTTCTTAATACCTATGTAAATGTATCTTTAATTTTTAAGCATTTTGATGGCCTAAAGAAAACATACATTTGTATCTATTATCAGTATTAGAAAAAGACAACAAATATGGGGAAGATACAGAATAAGAAGGAGGAACACTAGCAAAAACAACAGGGTTAAAAGACCAATTTTTCCAAAGGGTTCAAATAGTCAAATATCCATAAAGTCATAGGTAGTTGTGTGCAGAGGTGTGTATACCAGTTGTAGTGTCTGTTCCGTTTTTCGCTGAACCTTCCCCCTCCGCCAGCAATGTTTCTGACTGGTCTTGCTGAGCAGTGTTGTTGAGCACCTTGGCCTGGCAGTGAGCCTCAGTGCTGTCAATCACTGTCAGCAGAGCCTCTAGTGACAGGAGATGGGTGGTGTAGAGCTGCCCTGACACTGGGAAGGCGTTCTTTGGGAAGATGGAGAAAAATCATACAAATTCTAGAGAAGTTCTGTACAAAATAATCTAGATCAATACCATTTAATTCACCCCTTCTGTCTCAAAAATGGTCAAGATGACAAAAGACTCTTCATGTTAAGGGCTTGTATTTAAAATTATATCCTTGTATTATAAAATAAAACACATTATCAGAAAATACAAGCATATAAAAAACTGGAAGGTTAATTAAAGAGAGAAAGACAAAGTTTTACTTATCTAATATCTTCATTGACTTCTATAGTCTTATGCACGACAAGGAATTCACAATGTTTTGAATGGCTTAAAATTTTCATCATCAACATGATCACATAAGGAAGCATTACCTTTGAAAGCAGCTTGGTGAGGTCTTCAAATAGATTGGAGCAGTAGAAGTCACAGTCATAGTTGATGTACAGCTCAGTGACAAAGCTGGGGATCCTCCACAGCTGGACCAGTGCCTCCAGAGCCATTTCCTTCATTTCATAGGGCATCTTAATATTCTCTGATGTGATGATGTCCATCAGTTTCTTTAGGTACATCTGCCAGGTTTAGCACACAATGTGATGATTATTAACTGCTCAAGATCATTTTTATCATAGATATGGTTTTCATTGGAGTCACTTTAGATTAGTAAATTGACAAATAAAATTACATTCAACAAACTAGTTATATAGTTACCTCAAGCTGAAATTTCAGATGCATTCTCATACTTTCAAAAAGCAAGAAGCAAACTCTTATTGAGGAAGCATAGAGGTTCATACGGTCCACACACAGCAACTGCAACAAAGACAGATATTATTAGTTAGTCCAGCTTTCTCTGGATAGAAATTTGGATTTTGTTCTTATGTAACTTGCACACTAAACATGTTTTTTCCTGCTTTCAGTTTGTTTTGGAATGGAAGCCAAAAGGAAAAATCGTTATGCCCAACACATACTAAATATTTTAGCTTTTAAGTTTAGCTGGAGAGGATTAAACAAAACTGTTAGCTACTCTATTTCATCATGGTAAAGTATGTAAAAAGAATAATTTTAAGATAAACAAAAAACCTAACCCTAAAGTAAGAATTTGCACAGCTGATTAATTTAAAAACAGAATGGATTCCACCAAAGTGGATCCCACAAGTGAGCTTTAGAGTTGTCCATTGCCAAATAAAGTAAAGCCAGCAAGTGGCTTGTGCTGAAAGCTTCTTCTTCCTAGGCATCAACAAGATTATGTCAGGGTTAAAATCCCACACCCAAGCTCTAATGTTAAAAAAAAATCAATATGACAGGTTGGACCAGTTCCATACCCATAATTTTCAATGAGATTAAGTTGTGCAAAATAACATAACAGTCTTGTCTTGTCGGAGCAGAGACAATGCTCCACAAGTATCAACTTGATAATGAACAACACAGGTGAATATATACAGAATGCCTACAAACATGAAACTATGTGACAGCAGGGTCATTCAGCTGCACTTTACCTGGAAGAGATGTCTGCAGAGCTCATCTTTGACCAGTCCTAGTAATGACTGGTAGTTAGAAATGTGTGCAGACTCCAGTGCTACAGTCAGTAGCTGCAGGCCCATGTGCATCATGGCGTCAGTATTGTGGCGGTCATGGGGGTTAGTCAGTGAGATCAGAAAGCGGAAAAGCTCCCTTAGACATGGAAGGCCATAGGGAATGAGAGATGCTCCTAAAGGGGAGGTAAGAGGATGATGAAAGATAAGGATTTTATTATGACAAGTAAAGAAAACGTTTTCAGTAAGTAAGGAAAACACAGCTATTGTACAATGCAGAGCTCCCAAAGTTAATGTGTATGCACTGTTTATTAAGCTCAATGCTTAAAAAGTTACTGTTTACTTGTAAAATATATATGAAGTAGGGCTGCCACTAATGATTATTTTCTCAATTAAACGATTATTTGTGTGGTCTGTAAAATGTAAGCAGATTGTAAAAATGAAAAATGTCCACAAGTTTCCAGTGGCCAGTTACTTTTCAAAATGTCTCGTTTTGTCCAACCAACAGTCCAAAACACAAAAATAATTGGTTTATTATAATAGACGAGGTGTTAAACCAGAATTTCACATTATTCACATTTTGGAAGATGGACTCAGTGCAAAACTGCTTTAACAATTATTTGATTATCAAAATTGTTGCCAATTAATTTCTGTCAATCGATTAACATTGTTGCAGCTCTAGTATGAAGAGTAACAAACCCTTTTGTGCTATTTTTTTATAGTGGCATAAAGCAATACATGAAAACAGAATTGAGGTCAAGGATTAACAGCACAAGTTACCACTACGGTTGAGTGGTTTAAACATCGTCTGTATCCTTACCGTCTCTTTGTGTGGACTGTGTGAAACGGACTCCTCTGGGGTTGACATAGTCCATGTCGTGAACAGAGGTGCTGTCTGACTGTTCTGTGATGGAGTCTTTGTCCTCCAGAACCTCAGGTATGGACTCCACTGAGGCTGACTGAGCTGGTTCAACCTGTCTTCCCTCAGGCTGGATACAAATGGAAAGAGAGAACATAAATCATTGGTGATCGTGAAAGTTAACGTCATTTACTATTACAATTTACAATTTCATTTAGCAGAAAGTTAACATCATATATCAGTTTGACAGAAATCAGGCCTACAGTCCTACCTGTGCATCTGGAGAGCCAGACTCAGAACAGGTGAGTGTGGTAGCTGTGCTTGGCGTGGTTGCAGATGAGCTACACTGTTCCAGGTCAGAAAGGTCTTCCTTGGAGGTGGCCTTGGAACAGGTGTCCAGGCCGCTGTCTGTAGTTGTAGGGCTGGAGATGGACGAGCCAGCACTGTCTGAAGCTGGTAAGGTAGAGGTGGATGAGCCCTGCTCAATGAACGGGACACCACCTAACCAGAAAGAGATATAGTCAAACAATGGTATGATGTGATAATGATGGAATGATGCCGTCAGACAGCCACATGCACCTTCTCCATCATAATTAACAGCCATACTGTATGTAAGTTCTACCACAGATTCTTTAATCTGATGGTCATATACAGACAGGTGACAAATTAAAGGAAAGACCGGTACAGGTCTGAATGCTTGACCCCTACAGTGAGGTTATGCTGTGGGGGGCATTTTGCTGGCATGGTAAATGGTAAATGGTAAATAGACTGTACTTGTATAGCGCCTTTCTAGTCTTCCAACCACTCAAAGCGCTTTTACACGACAAATCACATTCACACGCCATATGGGTACAGGGGCTACCATGCAAGGTCCCATCAGAGGAAACTAAGCATTCACACACATTCATACACTGATGGCACACCATCAGGAGCAATTTAGGGTTAAGTATCTTGCCCAAGGACACATCAGCATGTGGACTGGAGGAGCTGGGAATCGAACCGCCGATCTTCCAATTAGTGGACGACCCAGTCTACCTACTGAGCCACAGCCATTTGGGTCCACTTGTCCCCTTTGAGGGAAGTGTCACTGCAAAATGATGGGAGTGGTCTCTTCCAGGATGACAATGCCCCCATAGGGCACAATGGGGTCACTGAATTTGAGTATGAAAATGATGTGAATCATACGCTATGGCCTTTGCAGTCACCAGATCTCAACCCGATGTGTTAGACAGCGGTCTCCACCACCATCATCAAAACATCAAATGAGGGAATACCTTTTTGAAGAATGGTGTTCATTCCTCCAGTAGAGTTCAGAGACTTGTAGAATCAATGCCAAGGCGCATTGAAGCTGTTCTGGCAGCACATGGTGGCCCAGCACCTTACTGAGACACTTCATGTTGTTTTTTCCTTTAATTTGTTACCTGTCTCTATATCATGACAGTATGTGTGTGTCTTACCAGATAAGTTGTTGCTGAGGGTGGTTGGATCCATCTGACCAGAGGGACTTCGGACCATGTGGCGAGGTGGCCTTGGCGAGCGTTTCTGCTTCTTCCATTTAGATGACTCACTCATTCCTCCAGCACGCATCTTCAACTGGAGGAGACAGAGGTGATCAATGAGTGAGGCCTGTCTAAAGACACTGTACTGCTAGGCACCAACACAAGAAGAAGCTCACAGCACCAGCCAACCAGTCACTTTGCTTGGCATTGGTTGACTCTAAAGCTCACCTGTGGGATCCGCTTTGGTGGAATCCATTCTGTTTTTAAATTAATCAGCTGTGCAATTTCTTTCTTAGGGTTAGGGTTTTTTTGTTTATCTTAGAATGATCATTCATTACTGAATTAGGCCATGATCAGAAACGAAGTTTTATTACTGCCAGTAACAAAGTGTAAGCAAAGTGTGTGAGAGTGAAATCACACTTGTTGCATGCAGTACAACAATTTTTAAGTTACCTAAGTGTTGGTATAGCTGTGCTTAAACATGAAAGAGATGAGGATCCTATTCTGAAATGAAGGTTTATGTATCATATATTAACACTGTCAAGCTTGTGCAACATGCTTTGGTAATACTATACTTAATTATGGTCATGCAAATAAAGCTAATTTAAATATTTGAAATAAACATGCCCCTGTCATAATATTGAACTCAATAAACATAACTGATGGAAAAAAAGGCCCTGACTGAGGGAAAAAAGGCAAGGGTTGCTTAAGAGGCAGGCATTTTGGACTTTTAAATTGGGCACTCTAAGCCAGAGAGGGTTCAATCAGGAACTAGACTTGAAGCCATTTCTGGAGTGTCAACAAAAATTTGTCCACAAAAATCTGTGGTTTAGTTTTTGTTTTGTTTTTTTTTAAAAAATATGAATTTTAGTAAAATACTGCATGTAATACCATACATTGACTTCAAAGACATTTAATTATACTGTGTTTTACAAAATGAGATTCAAACCGTATTAAATTTGCTTGTGTTGAAAAATGATGATGCAACATTGTTAGATAACATAACATTGTTCATGATAAAATGTTATATTTTGTATTTTGAGGAGTTGGTTGTAAATTTCTGTATCCACTAAAAGTAAACTGTATTTTGGAAAATCTATTCTAAAAAGATGATGGTAATGTTTTTTTATACATACTACCTATCGTAATCTATCACTTGCATGACTGACTGATGGATTGTATATATGGAAACCAGAAACAACCTTAGACACCCTCCTGATGAAGGAGAGATAGCTGAATGAAGCATGTTGTAGTAGAGAAGAACTGTGCGACATTTTTTAATTTAGATGGAGTTGCATTAAAGCTCATACTGGTCTGCACCATACTGTGTGTGTGTTCTAGATGGACATAAAAAAACGACTCAAAAACCTGGTTTGGTTATAAGAGTAACCCCAATTCTCTGAGAACTGAGTGAGGTATCTCACTATGGGAAAATACCGAGCGAGGTTGGAAAGAGAACATCTTATTTGATCATGGCCTAAAACAAACACAGTTTCATCTGTGGATTAGAGAACTCCTTCCTAAGGCAATGTAAAGAAAAAAGAAACAGCACAGTCATGCACATAAATACTGTACACTATGAAGAATCATGTGTGTGTGCGTGTTTTTATTTATTCAAACCATTTCAGGATTCAGGCATCCTTTTAATAACAGTTTTGTGACCTTATCCGACTTTTTTTCTTTAAAAGAAAATGAGCTATCCTGCAACAGCTGATGAAGAATGTGGGTGGCATGATATACAGCAGCATGAGGGTGTAAACAAAAAAATGAAATAATTTTTAAAAATCCAATAATAATAAAAACATTATGCAAGCATTCACAAGCACAGACATGTCATAGTGAACTATGATGTGATAACAATCCAAATTCATCTACATCAGTTGCTTTGTTCACTATGCATGGCAATTTAAGTTCCTCTTTCTGCCTAAGTGCTGAATAAAGAGGTGGGAGGTTAGTGAGGTCTTAAAAGGGACAGGGGAAAGGTTACTGGGAGACATCTCCAGTCTAAATACTTGAAGTCATCTTCCTTACCTGCACTCGTTTGTTTTTCCACAAGATATTGTAAGCCTCAGAAGAGAAGGGGAGCGGGCAGGTGCCCGTGATTAGTGATGGGTACATGTCAGCAGTGGGAGGAACACACAACACTCTCAGGCATATACATATTTGCATGATAGGAAGGGCAGGGTATCCAAACAGGGTACAGAGTTTGGAGGCACAAGACACAGCCACTATAGGCTCTAACCACTAGAGAATGAACAGCCAGTTAATGAGCAGGCAGTGTGAGTGGACGGGCAGGCAGACCATGCAAAAAAACAAGTGCTGGAAAAACTGTCTCCAGCTCAGTGTTAAGGTCACACATATATACTACATATATTACAGCAATATGAAAGCCATTCAACAAAACAGTAAAACAGGAGAAGTTTCAGTCAGGGTATATTCATACAGTATGTGGCTTGTTTTCTTTGCTATGAAACATTGTAGACATGTTCAAAGAAAGGGTTTCAGTTCAAAGTAATAAAATACAAGCTAATTCCAGCCTAGCCCAGTTTGAGAATGTCTCTTCCACTGCCTGGGGGACAGTCCCAGAATCTTCCAATTTACATACTGTGCTGCATTGGGCAGAGATTTTCTCACATTGCAACTATATTTCCTAAGCGATGTGTTACCATGAATTGCTTGTTAAATTATATCATAAAAAATGGAGAAGCTGTCGACTGTGACAATCGGCTTTTTCCCCAAGTGCGTTGATGAATATGAGTATACATCTCTGCTCTCTTTTCCTGAGGGAATCAAAACGGGCACATTTGGTTGTTTTGAGGTTGTCACTTGAAAACCAATAGTGTTTACTGGCAACCCAGTGCACCCCCATGCACTCCCACCAAGAAGCCATGCTAACCCTGCCTATGTCAGTGCACTATCCCAGTGGACCAGTGGCGTGGGCCAGTTAAGTACCCTCTCTAGGCCATTCTGACTTGTGTCTCTATGCTGCTCTGCACAAATAAGATCCTGAGAGTCCAGGATACAGGATGGGGTCTGTGGGAAGGAAAACAGGCAGACACACAAAGATGGGCAACTCAAAACAAAAACCAAATATTCCAAAAAGCAACACTGAACTGAAAGAGCAAAAATGAGATTAGAGAGCGCTGCACTGTTATGAACAGGTGACAGGACCAAGACAACCACAAATAAGGGTCTATAATGTTTATCCAGACTTTAAGTCCTTAATAATACTGTTTAATGAATCAAGGCCATTTTACCTATCATGTTGAGAAGTAAATAGAGTATTAAAAATGACAATAGACAGGAACAGTGTGGCTGATCTTGGTATTTAGGACATGTTCACATTTCTCATTCAGTTAAGTGATGCCATTATGTCATTAACTGTATTTCACGGCCACAGACAGAGCGTTCAGACAGAAACCTGAAAACAGCACAATGACAATGAGAAAAACCAAGACAGCAAAAAAAGAGGGAAAAGAGCACATTTACAGCGAGCAGATCCAATAATCATTCAACATCTCAGTCCTGTTACCTTCTTCATGTTGGCACCCACATAACTCTTGGCCTCCTCTTTGAACTGGGGTAGTCTGCAAGAAATAAATTAAAAAAAAAAACACAATTTAGTCAAGTCTTCTGGAAAACAATCCTCTGACATACATCTATCCCAATGTTGCAGACAATCATCCAGGCATCATCCTTATAGGTACTGAAAACTTGCTTCTATATTGTTTCTTCCTTCATTTTCTCATCTTTATTTATTATCTTTAATTTGTTGGTTCAGATGCTAAGTTTTAACCACTGGGCACTGTCCACCACTGTCACAGAGCAAAAAAAAAAGTTCAAGCACGGTCCAAACATGAATATCTGAGATCTTATTCCATGTTAGAAGAGAAAAAAAAATGTGTGCAGCTGATAAACACTAGTGCAAGAGGTTGCGCAGCAGCTTTGTTGTTGGGGTTTTATGAAGCTCAGCTCAACAAGTTTCTGAAACTGGATTTGTTACTCTCACCTTGTACTATTACAACTGTAGCTTGGGGTGCATGTGTATTGCTAAACAGCTTGTTGGCACTGATAAATAACCTCAAACACCATGAATACAGTACAAACACGGTGAAATGCAGAGCTTGTCTTGTCATTGACTGGGCTGATCAAGTTGTTCTGTGTAAATGAAGCTGGTCTAAGTGCTGAGGTGTAGCCTAAAGATGCTCCATCAGCAATTAGCACAAACAATCTCTTTATTTGGTTTCTTGTTGGTTTAAATGAGGACGTTGTATTTTCATCCACCACACTACTGAGTGATCAGATCTCACTCCCTTCTTAATGCATTTTTGGTACATTTGTTCCTGAACACCTGCAACTAGATTAAATTAAAATTTTATAGTTATACAGATGATGCAACAGTTTATAGTTTGAACAGATTGTTTTACCCAGTTCTTTCATTTATTTCTGATAAATGTTTTTCCTTGGGATAACATACTCATATTAAAGTATAGTATAATACAGAACTGTATTGTTGTGAGCAAGTCATTGGGGTTATCTTGCAGTCTAATTTTTTTTTTTTTCAAAAAAGCCTGTGTTACGATGTGTGGTTTTCAAATGTCTTCTTTTGTCTGACCAGAACTCCAAAACCCATGATATTTAGTTTACTGTCATGAGAGACCAAGCAAACCAAAAGGTTTTTACATTTGAGAAGATGGAACCGGTAGATTTTTTAAATTTTTGTTTAAAAATGTAGTGAAACATTTAACAGATTATGTATAGGATACCCCTACCTCTGCTGCTATTATGTGTGTACCACTAGGTTTCTGTGGACTTTTAGGCTTTGCTGGAAAATGAGATGTCACCACCAATCACACGCACACAAACAAAAAAAGGGAGAGACGGCAGCCCCTCTCCTGACATTAACACGTTCAGAGAGTGTTGTCTTGCGAGCACGATTATTGGATGATCTGTGGGTCCAACAGATTAACATGCCTAATACTTTCAGCAGGCAATCTAAGACTCTTTCTGAGGAGCTGAAGAGAGCTGCTGCTCATTATTCTCTGATGGGGGGTGGGGGCTGCAGCCCAGACCCACTCACATCTCTATTATCCAGGGTCTGTAGACAAGTGGGGGGCAGGGGGTTGAACATGATCAAAATGAGGTGTGTGTGTGTGTGCGTGTGTGTGTGCGTGTGTGTGAGAGAGAGCGAGCAGTATCAGAAGTATGTACTAAAACGCCCACACTAAATTTATATCTTCTGTTTATGGACAGGGATGCTGCTGTTTACGACTGTGGCTGCCATGCTTTTCTATTTCCATGTTTGCACAGTAAAATCTGGTTAGAGGATCTGATAACAAGGTGCAATGCAAGAGTCCTGCCAATAAATAAAAACAGCCAGAGAATGCTTGGAGGGAGTGTCACCGAATGGCAACTTGTGACAAATCCTGCATCAAATAGTCTTGGTGGAGATTTGTGCGCTTTCAGAGAGGAGGTGAATCACACCATAACTTTTTTTGAGCTGTGTTTGTTCTCCAAGTTAGCTCCTTCACATTCAGATGAGCAGACAAGCTTTTTTGTAGCTGATTTTCCTGATTGCTCCTGTCTGGGATCGCTGGCAATGCTAATTCTGTATGTGTACCTGTGTGCATGTGTGTGTGTGTGTATTTATGGGGCTGGGAGCTTTGCTGTTGAAGCTGAGACCAGCTTCATCTATATGCAGATCATACAGTGTGTAGCTCAATTGGCTCATCCCCTTGTCTGTGACTGAATGTGACTGGCACTCTGATGCATCTGCACAGGGGGGGTTGTGTAGAGGGGGATGATGGGGAAAGAAGAGCTCTTATGTTAAATGCCATGCAAAGGAGAAATCATGTTATGGCATTAGTGAATCAGTGGCCCATTGACCTTGTGCACAGTGCAAAATGAAATTCATGAGCTTTAGGGGAATAATGAGGCCTGGGAGACAGATATATGCTGAAAACCTCAAATCTATAATCCAGAGGTGATGGGAGAGTGCAGCAGCAGTCGGGCCTTCTCTTCTTCTGTGGTGAAACAACTTCAGATTTGGGGTTTGGAACTACTCTGCTCTTGGACTTGGAAGCAGCATTCATACTTAAATTCTAGTGCTACAAAAAGTGTTTTTATTAACTAACAATACAGTCCCTAAAAGTATGATATTTGATTATATCAGTGTTATACTGAGTCCTAAACACTTGAGGTCTACCTTATCACTTCATTTATCTTCATTCATCACTGTCCCATTCATTTACCTGGAGAACAGTAGCTGCACCATATCAACCAGTGTATGTTCAGCTGATTTCCTGAGGAGCTCTGCACACACAAAAGAACAACAGACATTAGAACCAAACAGTATGTAATAGAGAAGTAAGATACAGTAGATAGAAGAATGAGAGTCAGAAAGACATTGAGTCAAGCTTCAGCAAGGAGTTTAAATGAAGGCCCCTTAAAATGAAGCAATACTTGTGATCTTTCATCACAGGTTCCAAAGGTTAAGCATTACCCGAGAGCTTTCCCTCTGAGGTTGTTTAATATGAATAATATAGGAGCAAAACTATTAAGTATTTTACAATACAATGGACATGGTTATAGAAAAGTCTGAAAACATAACATCTTGTCACAGAACATATTTTTGATTGTATTCTTATTCCATTAGTCATCTCATGTCCTTCCAGATTTCTCTTGTGGCCCATTTGAAGGTCCTAACCCACAGGTTGGGTCCAAAAGCTGTGAGCATGCACATACAACCATAGGAGTTGCTTAAAGATTTTACAGCATTTGAGTTGTGATTATAACTAAAGTGACATCGTTTAAAATCAGTTTGAATCTTCCTAGAGATGACTATTATATCAGAAAAAGTACAAATGAGTATTTGATGTGACTAACCACTTAGGCGCATCTCGAAGCAGATACGGAAGCAGGACTGCATGATCTCACAAACAGACTCATTGGTCAGATGGGCTCCAACTGGTGTCAGCAGCAGAGTCCTCAGGACCTGAAACAGCACAATACCACTGTATTAAAGTTCACAGTCTCAACAATCAAGCTCATCTTACAAGTCTCCGAGATGACGAAAGCAAAAATATTTAATTACTGGAATTGTCAAGTAAAGTCATACTAATACTCTGATGATATGTTGAAAAACACAGAGCTCCAGGGATTTTGTTAAAGATAAGATATTGTAATCAGAAATAATGCTGTTTGTGTGCATTTATTTGAACATGTGTTTACTGTTGTGCATAGGAAAAAGTGAGCTGGTACGGTTTGGTACTAGGTAGCACTAACAGACCTCATTAAATTAAAGAGTGCGTGTTACCTCTGATGCATTATATGAGAGGATATATTTGATTTTCTTATGGCAAAACAGAGGTAGCACTGTGTTAAGTATGTTGACTTTAGATTTGGATTTTAATTTTATTTTGTCTTAATATTTGTTAAAAATATTGATGTTTAATAATGTTAAATGAAAGAATGGTGGTACCTGCCAGTTCAAATCTAATGGGATTTATTTACAGACTGGTTAGTGTAAGATGCTGGTCTGACTCGTTTTTACAGATATTTCAGAACAAAATGTTAAACAATATCACAATATGCATTATATTACCAAAAGGCAGAAAAATATGGAGATATTATGTTTTAGCCATCTCGTTCAGTAGTGGTGTAACGGATCATAGTTGATCTGTGATACGTATGGATCGCCCCCCCACGGTTCGACACGCATGTGAACCGCGGATTAATTGCAAAAATACAAAGTAAACAAACTGCTGTAAGTACAAGTCATGGACATACAGCGCGTCGCTAACTGGGATTTTGAAGAGCAACGACCAAACCAACATTTAACGGGTCCGAAGTGACATCTGTAGGTATGTTTACCTGCTGTTTAATGTGCTGCAGCTGAGCAGCTAATTGGCTATCCAGCTGCTAACTGACGTTAGCGGTGCACTTTTCCCCAGTGCATATTTGTTTGGCGGCTTGTTCAACAAACTAAGCTGCAGGACAAGACGTGTGTTCATGTTTGTAAGTTATCAAGTTTTGATGATGTGGACGCAGGCTTTTGTTTCATTCACTACCATGTTTAAAAGAGGAAGGTATCAGGCCTCATATAGCAATTTAATTTAACAATTGAGCATATTTTAAGATTTTATTTAAACACTGGACGCCTTGAATGTTGTTTTCATTTAAGACCATGGGCAAAAGTTCCTGCTCTAAGTGTTTTACAGACTACCTGGAAAGCAAAGTTCTTACCACATGTTCATTTTTGAGGCTTCAGAAACTACATTCAATTACTATGAACTTGAAATTAGACTTCTGTCACACAGACTCAACAAAACTTAACAATAAGCTTCACATGAGAGTTGCTGTACTGTACTGGATTCACTTGTATGGGGATTGAGACAACATGGACCTTATTTGTCATGTCTATCAGGTCAGAGCAAGATCATTGTAGTTACTGCTAGTAAACATATCGTACCTGTAGAATTTTCATAAGGACCACTTCATCACTGGCAGGGTCTGTTCCCACGAATCTGGCATGTGTGACTGCGTCTGCCATGTTCTCAATGGCCTCAGCTGCTGCTTCATGGTTGGCATCTGCAAATGGACAAGCAATACGACATGTTTCCAAAGGCTGACTCAACACAGACTCAGAAAATACAATCACTAAAACCAACATGATTTGTTTTTGAAGCCATGTTATCGCTGGAGTCATTTTTACAGTTGACATTATACATATGGAAAATCTGACAAATGATTTTGCACTCAAAGTCCAATCATTTCATGTTTATGATTACCATGCAGCTGAGTCACAGTGAATGTGGAATACATTCAGTGGCCACTTTAAGACCTGTAATGCAATCCAACACAACAGCTCAGCCATAAAGTCTACCTTTATAAAACTTATTATGTTCAGTTTTTCAACTGTTATGTTCATTCAACTGTATGTTTATTATTGATGTCATACTTACAATGTGGTGATGCACTGGACAGCATTACACTGACTGCTGTTTGGAATGTTTTTGTCCTCACAATTTACATACAGGGCAGAATATTATAAACACTCAATATAGTGCAATCCAATACAACACCACCACTAACTACTAATAACACCACTCTGACCTCCTCAACAAAAAATGAACATTAGAAGCTTCATATAGGTAGAATTTAGAGATGAAATGCTTTGTCGATTAGTCAGTTGATTGACAGTAAATGGACTGTACTTATATAGTGCCTTTCTAGTCTTCCGACCACTCAAAGCGCTTTTACACACATTCATACACTGAATGGGTACAGGGGCTACCATGCAAGGTCCCAACCTGCCCATCAGAGGAAATCTAACCATTCACACACATTCACACACTGACCCACTCTACCTCCTGAGCCACAGCCGCCCCGAATGAAATTAGTGACCACTTTGGTAATTGTTTTGTAATTTTTTAAGCAAAAATGGTATAAATTCACTGGTTCCAGCTTCTTAAATGTGACTATTTTCTTAGATGATAGACCTAATATCTTTGGGTTTTACAATAGGTCAAAAATAACACATTTGAAAGATGTCACCCAGGTTAATCTATGACAATAATTGTTATTTGCAGCCCTATATCAATTTATGACACAGCTCAGGTGCCAAATAAAGCAGCCGCTGAGTGCACGTTGACATGTAAATGTTAAGTAAAGAGAACAAGTCTGACCCTTCTGCTTATAGCCTACACAGGAATTCATTATACACTATAAATACTCCATCCTACAGTCATTTTTCCATGAATGACTCGCAGAAAGCAGACTATATATATGTTCTATAGGAACATTACTCTACAGGCACTACTGTATGTTGACATGAGAGTAAAGAGAGCATATGTAGTAGCTGGTTAATATCTGCAGCTGCCATGTCTGCTACTTCAGAGAGGACACACAGCAGGGTGGCAGGACTGTGTTGGGGACTATTTCTTGAATCCCTGTAGCTTGGAAAACGTTTGAATGAAACAGGAAACCATATATTAGTAGGATACTCATTTCTACCATCCAATGTCAGTGAGGAGGGGTAGAGCTGTACTAGCTTTACCTGTCGTGCATGTGGTGGAAACCAACCCCCCGAGTGTCTAAATTCAATTTCTGAACAGATTTTGCACTTAAGGCAGTTAAAACCATTGTGTGTCAGATATGACATCAAACAAATGAGAATGCATCACCATGCCAGTGATAATGTAAATCTAGGCTGAATGAGACATAATATTTAAGAAGTGGGGGGTAATGATTGTGTGGACTCAGCCAAGAACACAGCTCTAACAGCTCAGCACATAAACAAAACTACACAAATGTGGTGTGGTCCATCCACATTGTCCTTCAAACCCTGGGATCTAATGACCAGATGTGGCCTTTTGTTGGAGGAAGGCTGGGACAAATTGGCTGTCAGAGCAACAGGAGCCAGTGTTTTTGAAACCCGAGCGGCTGGCCAGCAATCTGCCTGGAGCCAGCCTGTTTTCCTTTCCCATCGCCTTTAGGAGCAGCAATTCATTAACTAATAAGCACAGGGGGAAAGAGAGGGGAGCGGAAGGACGGAGGGAGAGACAGAGAAAGGGAGGCGTAGATGAGGATTTTCCAAGTAGTGCAACAATGCAGCCTGTCAACATGAAGCTTCTGATATCTGGAAAGGATGGGTTGCTCAGGGTTTACGGTGAACCTCTCTGTTTGAGCATGTGATTACTAGTAGACATTAGACGAATGAGGTGACTTCTTAGGAACCTCCCCACTTAGCAAATGTTTAGGACACTTCAGTAATTGCCTGCTGTTATAAAGAACTGGAGGGCAGAGCATCAGGGAGAAGTTGGTTAATGGCTGAGAACCGGTCTGTGTGTGTGGCTGCTGAGGCCGAGCAATGCCGACATCCCTCCAGAGGCGAGGGCGACAACAAGCATGGAAGTTGTGCTGAAAACATCCAACGTCCAGACGCAGAAACTAGAGCCACAGGGGGATCCAGCAGAATGTCAGAAGTGATATAAAACACTAATCCTTCTCTTGGCACACAGTCTATACAAGCACTGTCCAAAGGAGGGGTGGGTGGGGGGCATTGTTAAAATAACACTGAGGAAAGGAGAGGCTCAGTGTGTGTGTGTGTGTGTGTGTGTGTGTGTGCGCCTGAGGGCATGTGGGCAAAGTCAATAGGGGGTTGAACCAGCTGCCACATAAAGCAGTTTAAGTATATCAAACTCCGGTCACAAAAATCAAAGACGTGGCGTGAGTGAGAGCAGGCAGAGAGGGCAGAGTGGCTGGTTTTAGGAGAGCAACACACAAAAAGCTCTCAGGCTGCACTCTGCATAAGAGCCAATACATCTTTAGAAACCAAACAAAGGGACTGCTGCTTTTTCCATGCTCAGAGAAGAAAATGAGTTTGTTCACCTGTTCATCTTCTGAATAGCACAAGATCACCTTTCAGCCAGGCTGCTCTGCTGCCAACTTTAGCTACACAGTCAGAGTGCATGGAATGCATATATTTATAGGATTTTGTTTTCTTGATGGTAAGCGGTGGTGTTTTTGCACCTCAATGTTTTGGTTTTGGTTCCCCAAAACAAATCCAGGAAAAAGATGGCACTGAAGTTACAAAAAAGCATAAATACTCATCGTATGTCTTTTTGGTGAATTTTATTTTCAACTAATAACCAAATTAAAAGAAAATGTAAGTACAAATCTCTGAATATAAAACCACAATTAGAACTAGAACATGTATATATATATATACACATATATATATATATATATATATACACATATATATATATATATATATATATATATATATATATATATATATATATATATATATAGTTTGTGTGGATGTTCTCACAGGTACAACTGTTTTCCTGTTGACTGCATGAGGTGTCCTGTAAATAGGAAGCCCACTACTGTCATATACTCTCTGGTGAAGACTTGACACTGAAGCACTTCAGCAGCTTTGTCCATTAGTTGAAAATAAAATCCACCAACATGATTAAGACATGAGGTGATTTTTTTGCTTTTTCTTAACCATCGGAGTGCAACCTTTTTCATGAACTGTAGTTCTTTTTTCCAATTAGTGTAGTAGTAGTGAACCTGTTTCCCCTCATGATCTGTGAATTTCTGATGTTTATTGTGATTTCTTTTTTCTTGGGCTCGAGATGGCGCTCTTTTCTTTGTTGAGCAACATTTAATAATGCTGCTCATGTTAATTATGCAGTTCTTCCTTTTATTACAACAGCCACTTTTTCTATGAATAACAATTTATTCAACCCTAAAATCATACGCAGGCTACAGCTGTACTCTAAGCTCATCCATTCTGGTAGTGGCTGCAGCTTAAGCCTCAGCTGAGCCTCGCTCTGAGCCCTATGAGGGCAAGTGACCATGAGGCCACTAGCAGCACAGTGAGGCCTTTGCTGACTGCTGGGCAACAGAAGAAACAGAGGAAGAGCAGAGGAGGAACAGGGGAGGAGAGATGAGCAGTGGGAAAAGAGAGGATAGAGAAGCGATTTGGGTGTCTGTCAGCACTGGGGCTTAGTTTAGTGCTCCCTCCATGCCAGTAGACCTCAGGCCACAGATTGAGAGGAATTACCTCACACTAAATGAAAAGGGTTAGCAAAGTAAGTGTGTGTGAGAGGTGATTTCCTTTCCCTTTCTCTTGGGCCCTAGACAAGCAAAATGGTGGTGGGGGACATGCTGGACGGACAAGGGGGGAAATGTTCTGGGTGACACACTGAAGGGGAGGATCATATTCAACACAACACCCAGGATAAAGAGGGGCTGTTTTATGACAGCAGATGAAGAGAGAGGGATAATAACTGAACTGACCCAGGGCATCAACACACTCTCCTTTGCTGAAAGCTTACAAGATATCAAACAATTTCATGTATAATTAAGCAAGTTAGCATGTTTAAAGTATCATGTACAATTACAACATCATCCGTCTTACTTACAGGAATAACTCTAATGCATAGTATTTTGTTATTAACACAGCCATGAGAAGTGTTCATCAGTGACTTTGTTAAATTTTGTATTTCCTCCCAGCCAGGAGATGGCAGTGCTTGACAAGACCAGTGTTGTTGTACATTCTGCCCATTTACCGCTGATATGTGCCCGATTCTCTTGTTTCTAATGTGGTCGATTTTATTTACTCTAACTTCAGTGATGACTTAAGCTGAAAGGATATTTGATGTGAGTGTAATGCTGAATTTAATCAGTTAAGTCCTCAAATGCTCCTTCAGAGATGAGAAAATTGGTTAATCAAATGTTTTGATTAACTCTTATTATTATTGAAAGAAAAGTATATAACTGAGAACTATTAGCTTTTAACTAGAATTGCAGGGACTCATACAAACCTTGGTGTGTTTTTAAAAGTATCATATTTCTAATGTATGAATTATGTTTTTCCTTTAGTGGCCTGAACGGCTGTTACATTATTTAGTCGACTTGGCAGTATACAGTATATAACTGGGCACTAGCACTGTAAAGTCAATACATATACAGTAGGATAGGGTGTATGGATCTAGGTTTTTAGAGTTTTTATTACATTTGCATCATTTGCTTTGTGATTTATATGACTTTGCTGCTGGAACATTGCACTTTTTTCATTGCAAATGATTAATTATCAACCAAATATATCCATCAATCAATATATCTACTTTATCTATCTATCTACCTATTCTATCTATTTATTTATCCATCTACATATCTACGTGTAAATTAGGAAATTGAAAATATATATTTTACAGAATAGAATCTGTCAAACAAGAAAAATACCCAAATACAACTGTCAAGGACAAACTTTCAGACAGAATAATGCAGTACCCACTTTTAGCTGTACTGTATATATTTAACACATAAAAAATCTGTATGACATTCAACAAGAACAAAAATGTAGAATTCACTTAAATAAAACAGAAGCCAAAACATTAAATTAAGAAAAATCCCTTTTTAAAAAACATGGATATTTCGTATAATACAGATAACTTAAAATCATTTCTTGGTACAGCGAAACTCTCTGTGAAAATCTAATTCTTATACACAGTCACTCTACACTTTCATGAGAAAATATGTCTTAAGTCTCCTCCGGGAGATTTTAACACATTCTTCAGATCAAGTTACAATACTCTTTGAACACGCATTCAGTATCGCCAGCTCAAGCCACCCTGCCCCCACTACCAGAGAAAAAAATGGATGCATGGCAAAGTTAAACAAGAGAAGAGAAGAGGTGAGTGTGTTAACAGGCTGCTGGAGACTTTTCTCTGTTTGAGGAATAAAAGTCAAACTGAGATGCAGTAGGGTTAATAAAGTTGTCCAACCAGTCGTGTTTCCTCATCTTTATTGCGAGTGGAGAACGGGAGCCGTCACCTTAAGAGCGGCAGAGCTGCGTCGCCACAGCCATGCATCCCTTAGACCAGCGCTGATGAGATGCTGGTGGTGGTGTGATGGCGTCAGGATGGGGGTGGTGGGGATTAAGGGAGCTGGTGTCAGGTCTGGAGTGACAGACAGAAGCTCTGGGAGTTGGGGAGCGATTTGTGAGAGGATCTTTGCACAAATATTGCGTGAATGTGTGTGAGCCTAGGGGAACAGTCCTTCCAACTTGTACTCTGGGTCTAGAATGCATTCTGCTGGTCTTCAGTTCAATTCAACACCTGAAAATCCTCAACTCTCATCTGTTCCAGAGAATGTAATTCTTAGACATGCATAACATTTAGTTTCAAAGAAAAGCTCAAAACCAAAATCACACCATATTGCCTGCATACTGCTGCTCACTTTAGTAAAAAGTAAAAAACTATCTAACGGACCCAGAAATACAAGATATGTTCCCGATAGCTTTTCAACAGTGTACTGGTCATGTATTCGTAGGCTGTTATTTAGTTTAGCAATAACTGCAGCTGTTTTGACAGCAATGTAACATTGACTCAACCCCTGCTATTTAGACTAACATCTGGTGATGCATGCTCATTTCACACTTAACAAAACAACTGGCAGACACTGGGCCATATTTCCATGATGAGACTAATAAGGACAGGCAGTCCTGACTGTACGCCAGCACAAGTCAGCTTCTGCATCAATGATGAGAAAAGGCCATTCCAGGCATTCCTGGACTGACCTGACAATTGGTTAAAACTTAGCTTCCCAGTGAAAAACTGACCTTTTGTAGTGACAGGATGATACTGAGGCTCCCAATCTCAACTTCAACAGGTTTACGGTGAAAATGTAAGAAAATATTTGGATTACAATATTAAATTCCCAAGGAGATAACTTGGACCACAGATTCCAGGGGTCAATGGTTAGCATTTCAACAATTGTGAATCCAGAATAGACTCCACTTATCAAATCAGAAAATTTCAAATCCCTTACTGAATTTAATTCACTTAGTTATAAATCATTAAAACTCGGTGGCTACAACCTGATGATGAGGAAATACCATTAGAATGAAATAAGTCCATGGACTTTGGTAAGACTAAAGTGGCCAAAGATTACCCTAGAAAGTTAAAAACAATAGATGTTCAGAAAATGCCTAAATGAAGTTGAGCTGTCCTAATTAGACCAAACACCAGTTATATTGCAGGATAAGAGGAATACACTTGACTGGGTTTAGATGAACTGCACATTTGAAGAATCTATGTTGACACTATAAACAGATGAGTTGAAGGTTAAAATATCTACCTATGTTGTACAGTGGGGATGCCAACTCAATATTAAACTAAGATACATGAACACTTTTCACAGTCATTGGTCAGAAGTATAGAGGTGAGAAAACAGGCAGGTGGATAAATATGTTTGCTCTTCCTCAACATCACTGGGTTTCTTACTTTTTTAAAGCATAAACATTAGCCATGTCAAGATATCTTACCTATAAGGCCATATGAAAGGAACTTGTTGACAGAGGTAAGGGCAAGGCCAGTGATGGGTCCTGTGGTGTCCTCAGAGCGGACCACTTCTAGAAAGGGCCTCAGGAAAACGTTGGGTTCGACATCTGACAGTTCTGAAAAGAAGGACAGAAAGACAGAGACACACAACTGTCAGGCATGTAACCACAGAACATGAGACCACTGACATTTGTCTGTAAGGTAACTTTAGACCTTTCAGTTTTCATTACCAATGTCTCAATCAAGATTTGTTTGGCCCCAATCCCGATCCATTTGAGTCCTTTAATATTTGGTCTGCTGATACAGAGTCTGATCTGATACATACTGTATGTTTATCTAAATGTTGACTAAATATATATCTGACACATTCAAATAACAGCTGTAGACTTATTTTTCATGTGCTACTTGGTCCTTAAATTATGATATGAAGCTGCAAGTTGATGTGGGAAGATTCAACTCTCATTCACCGTTGATGTTTTGTCATATTAACCACAGAAAGTCATGGTCAGAGTCCACAACAAATGAGAAGCTGATACCTGAATGTTTACACTGATATTTGCAAGTAGAAGTGAGCAAAGATTAAAGATTTGTTAACAGTCATTAACGCAGGTGAATCAGTGAATCTGTATTTTGTCATTCTGGGTGTCAGAGTTCAGAAACAATTGCACCGGTACGCCCACGTAATTTTTCATCTGCACACACTCTAATTTTCGCTCTTCTAAGCAGCAAAATGCTGCACTGTTGGCTGTTGTAAAGGACGGATGTGGACAAAACACAGTGAAGAAAGGACTGGATTCCAATCGGGTTTGTATTAGCAGATACTGATCCCGTAAAATATGCTCGGATCAGCCCTGATACCGATCCACAGGATCAGCTCAGGACATCTCTAGTTCTCACATGTATTTACTGCATTTGCCAATAGATTAATATTAGTCTTGTTAAAATTTAGACATCAGGCTGTGACTGTCACCCACATCTTTTTAAACTGGATATTTTACATACTGAAGAAAAGGCTGTTTGAGATACTTTCTCACCCAGTAACAAAGACAATTCTAAAAAAAAAAAAAAAAAAAATAGTGACAAGTGATATATATGTAAAAGCTTTCAGAAGAAATATATAAAATATGATGACATGTACACATAGACCCTTAGACATTGCTGCACTCACAAACAAGCTAGAACAGAGTGGTCAACAGTGCTGTGTGGAGTTTAATATATTCCCTGCACTCTATATGACGGTCTGTGTAAACAGCACCAGTGCCCTGAGCGGGCCAGATCACTGAGGAATTAACATCACAGGGGGCAGGAACTTCTCTGCTGCACAAGAATGATGGAAGCATAGAGTGAAAAAAGAAAGGAGGAATATATGTGAGTTAAAGGAAACAGGATGAAAGACAGAGAGGGGAGAAGAGTTTAAAGGAATAGTTCAACATTTTGGGAAACACACTTATTTGCTTTATTTCTTTGCAATGAGAAGATTAATATCAATCTCATATCTGTGTGTTGAGTACACAGCTGGAGTCAGGATGAGGTTAACCTAGCGTAGCATAAAGACTGGAAGCAGGGGGAAACAGCTAGCCTGGCTCTGAGAAGCTACTTTTGTCTACTTCTGTCTGAAATCAAGGCTCCATCGATCCAAAAATGAATACATATTATTACACATTTTGAGAGGCATCACTGACACTCTAAACTGTATGCATGCAGTTGGAAAGCTTGACAGGCATACAGTAGCAACAGTAACTAAAGGGGCGCCAGGCTTAGCAAAGGGTCAAATGCTGTTAACTGGCAACAGTTGCAGCATTGGCTACACTGTAATAAAACCCCCATATACAGAGAAAACCTCCTCTCTGCCTGGAAGAATAACTGGTTCAGTACAGAGACGCAGACCCTGCTCAAGACCACATTCACACACACCGTCACCTCAATGTCTACGAGTGAGTGAGTGACCTCAAATGTTACAACTCTTCCTACAGTGAGCGAGCAAACTCTAGCGGATGGAGCACAAAAAATTGTCCAGATACTACGAGCAATGTTGCAGCACAAGGAGATGAAATCTTTTTGGGGCACCGCTTGTGATTTCGCCCTCTGTAAATAAGTAAGTGTCTAAGTTATTTATTCTTTGCTAATGTCATTTTCTTTAGTTTTAATCATTTCCCCAGCTAGAATGGTTAATTTTTGTGATCTGGACACTGTGATATTTTAAATATGCTTATAATTATATAGGCTGTAATAAAGAGTCATATTGATTAACTGTCAGTTACTGTCAGAATAAGTGAGTTATCTCACAATCCAGCTAGCACTTTGCTAATAGTCAGGTTTAAATTCACAGATTTAAATTTAAAACATGATAAAACTTAAAGTTTAACTTAAAGTTAATTTAGTTTAGTTTAAAAACTTTTGGGGGGTTTGAAAACCCAATCCTGCTTTGTGAAACACCCCTCTGCACTTCTCTTGACAGGCACAAACTGCCCTTTGGTAGTGGGGGCATGGACCATGGACACATTTGAATTACATATATATCTAAGCAAATTTGATACAATATGGACTGGATACAGTGTGAGCGCTTGGACATCTGTCTCCAGTAGTGGGCAGTATTGTCTGTCCCGTAACCCCACTATGTGTCTGGGGACAGATACTACCATTTGGTAGGGACTTGGTGCCTGGGAAATAATAATGACAGTTTGGATAACACTCTTGGTTTAGGAATATGAAAAGACCAATTTAACACTTGTAGATCACACCTGGAGTTACAGCATTTCTGGATTAAGAATTTTCTGGATTATTCAACAATATTCAGGGAGTCTGCTGAGCCTGAGCAATGACTTGCTGTTGGCTCTGAGGTAATAAAAACAAGACACTTCTCACTTCTCAAAAGCAATGTATTAAGCACTTAAACCATCTGGCAAATGCAATATCTTTTTTTTAGGTTACCAACTGGTCAACACTCAAGTAGCTGCCATTTCTTTAACAGCCAGTAACATATAAACATAGTGCCCTCTTTTTGAGAACACAGAAAGACACAGTATAATCATCTTGTAATACTTCTTGAAACATCAGTAAAATGTAAACAAATACTTTCCATCCTCCAAAATAACCTAATGTTTAACAATAATATTACAATGACAGAAATAAAAAGACAAAAAAGAAGAATTGAACAGGAATTTCCATTTTGGGTTACTCAGGGTTACTTGGCCAAGAATAGGTGGCTGGATGGTGGTGAGGGTAGGATGGTTGCTGGTTGCTGGGGCCACATCAATGTGAGGATGCAGTAGAGAGCGCCATCTGTTGTCCCTCCCAGTTTACAATTAGGGTTAACAGCTGTGTTTTAAGCTGCCCTTTATTAGTTACAATCTTTTGAGCTCAGGCGCCAAGCTCATCAAAAAGCTTTCATCTTCGTCATCTTTTGGTATTGGACTCCTAAAGATGGCATGTAGCCCACTTGTTGGATTAATGGCTGGTGTATATGTACATCTCTTCCTGCTCAAAATGAAGTAGTCAGAGGAAGTGATGCTTCTATCTGACTTTTGACGTCCAGTTGAAATCTGCCTGGAGACTTGCTGGAGCTCCAGCAGGACATGAGTGGAAGCTAGTTGGGGTTCCAGCGCATCACAGCCATTCTCTGGGGGTTCAGTTTCAGACACTATATCTGTGTCAAGGGACTGCAGTGGGTGGTTCATGCTCTGTTTTGGCTCACTTAAATTACCCCTGGAACTGAAAAAAGAAGAAAAAAAGGAAAAAGAATATTGACAAAAAGTAGAACAACAAATTAAATATATTACTATCCTTCATAAGATTTGCCTCATGGGTTATAACAGTAGATATAGAAGTAAAAATATAACATTGTCAACACTTGTTATAAGAGCTTTTTATACTCTAATTCTGTTGAAAAGACATTATTACTGTAAATGGGGTGACATTAATGTTGCTTGAAACATTTTTTTTACTTTGTGTAAAAAAACAAATATTTTCATTTTTGTTCTGTGTTTCTGAGTGGTTCTGAGTAATTAATGGACAACTCCATCTGCATTTTTTTCTAGGTTGTTCAAATGGAAACACCTACTTTTTCTGTTAGGAAAAAGCAGTGACATGGGTTGGACCGCTGATGCAGCAGCAACAGTGAGTGCTCAGTCTGTCTATGTGGCTACTGGCTAGGCAGGGTAGGGGGGTTATACCAGTTTATATGTAGCAATGTCATCATTCAGAAACGTATGTCAGGTCATACTGAGTTTGAAATTAGGACCCAACAGTTATTAACTGTTCAGAGACAATAGTTTTGTTTCAGAAATGTCGATGTAGCTTATTTATTCATCCAACACTGCTATTTTTCAGTCAACTACAATACCTGAGAAAGCCTGGCACTTTAGTATTGTTCTGCAAACAAGCAGCTAACATTAGCTAACATTTGCTAGAGTAAGTTACCTTTTGTCAGCCTTGTTTTTATATAGTTGGAGGACAGTTTACTTACTTGTAACTCCCAACAGGTCCCCGATTTCCTTCCAAAACTCGTCTTTTTAGATGATAACCCTATAAAAAGGGTACAAGATGTGCCGTTTCTCAACATATAAATTAGTCTCTCTTCATCAGTGATAACTGACCGGAGTGGAAATGGAAGGATGTCAGCGTTGATTTTGACCAATGAAAGTAGGTTGGAGATGCAGCAAATGCGTGAAACCTCGCAAAAACAGAGCCAGAGCAAGCAGTTTTTCAAACAAGCAACACAATTCATAGCTTACTTTTTTAAAGGTCGCATATTAACACTTTTTTAGTGTTTTATTTGAAGTCTTGATAACCATAGGAGATATTTTTGTGGTTTTAAGTACCAAAAAACATCTCAATATGGTTTTCTTAAGCTTCTCTCTAGAGCTCTACCAAGAACAGGCTGTCTTGTGTCTGCTCAATGCCCTTGTCTTCTGATTGGCTTACTGTTTTCTGAGTGACGCAAGCCCAGGCCAACTACAGGTAACAGCCTGTAGCCTAGCCTGTAGCTAGGTAAAACCAGGGCTCTGGATAAAACTCATCAGTAAATTGTTATGGCCACCGCAGAAGGTGTTATCCAACCTTTGGAAGGCTGTGCAATGACAAATTTGCTTCCTGACATCCAACAAGTGTGCAGTGTTTTCTCCGCGACTGTCTATCCTCTGCTTCTCTGTGTGTGAGCACACAGAGCAGAGGAGAGGAGAAAACTAACGTGAACATAAATGACGGCAAAACGCAGTAGACTCTCACACTGAACTGAAATTAAAAAAGTGCACATAACTTAGGTAAATAACATAAATTTCAGGAGGTGTGGGTTGTCGTGTAGCTGTGACATCACAACCTTACGGAAAACAAAACGGCTCATTTAAAGGCAAAGTTTCTGAATACTGGCTGTACGCATTTCTCCTTGGTCTGAGGGTTTTGATACTTTCACAGTATTGATATAGACCTCCTTTATAATGGAAAAAGAAATGGAAATCTCCCTTTCTACAATATGGGACCTTTCACATAAAAACCTAAAATAATGAGCCATAATGATAGCTCAACAAAATGTCAGCTATTAGAAGGAAACCACAAACATCAACATCAGTGTCAAAAGCCACTACAGTTTATTAAACGCAGCTGCAGAGTATGATGCAGCAGATCTTCTCCTGTAATCAGTTCTCAAAGAAGGGAGCTTCACTGGGCATTTCACTCTGGCAAAGCACCTTTGGCCAATCCACCCTGACTTCAATAGTCTCTCTTTCTCTGGAGAATTCAGAGAGAGAGAGGGGGTCAAGAGGGGGGTAGCAAAAATACAAAACAGGTAAAACAACAACGGGGAAAATTAGTGGAGTCACGCACGCCGCTGTGAAATGTTGTGCCAGAGGAGTGCTTGCCACAGCAATACCGTGAGGATTATGTCTTAAGAGCAGCTCCACTCCAGACGCGTAAAAACAACTTGGACATCAAAAGAGCCGCAGAGAGTGTCCAACCAATTTCCAAAAGTGCACATGTGACCGCCGTGCATTAGTGTGTGATATCCAATACCCCTGCGGCTTGTTTAGAAATCAAATATGAAATAATTTGGAAATTTACACAGTCCCTTTATCGGCCGCCAGGTCACTTTTAGGCCTTGCTTTCAAAAGCAAACCTCTTGCTGCTTTATTGAATATTTTTTCATGTGGTGTTTTATTTTCATTTTTGTTCAATCTGACAGCTTGGAGCAGTTTTGGGTTTTAAGCATGAAGGGGGACACCAAATGTAAATTTAGCAACAACAGCACAAAAAATAAACAGCTTTCCTATGAAAGATATAATAAAACATAATTTATGAATTAATACAAATATAAATCTGTTAACTTGAGAGAAATGACGGAGCACTTCTGGTTCAATCTGTCCATCACCTGCTAGAAAACTTTTTAAAGAGGGTTTTAGTGTCCCATTACTTTACAGTGTGAAAAAACATGTAGTACGGGTGGAAGGAGGGTGCTCAAATGAATCTGTCAATAGATCCTGATGAAGACTTCATCAGAGGCGATCACCCTATAAGTGCTGTGGCTGCGTTCCCAAAGACCACAGATTGGAAAACTCAATTGTGTTATATTGATCCAGCTGGCCATCGGTGAACACAGGGCTGACAGGAGCGGTCTGTCAGTGGCCACCACCAATCTTCTTAAATAAAGTCTAAATACAGGCTCTGTACTTCAAGTCAATCTCTGGGGCTTGTGGAGTGGAGTGAAATAAATAACGACGGCCACAGCCATGGTGAGGCAATCATTCTATAACCAGGTTGACCTCTGGCTGACATTGACCAAAAAAAAAAAAAACAAAAAAAAAAAAAACGTAGGATTAAAGCGGCTCACCCAGCCATGCATGTTGCCATCTAAGGGCTGGGTTTGCTGGGTACAAGTCCTGATTTAAGAGCATGTACAAGTCCAACTCAGTTCAGCTTAATTGGTAAAAAAAGAAAGGTTGTGAAATGAGCCCATTACAATTCACCATGAGCCTAATCCTATCTACCTTTACCATGCTGAAGCCCCATCTTTCTGCTTGGAGCTGTATTGAGAGTATCCAGCCATGTGTGGATTACCTCTCCAAATGACCCCAGCAAAGAGAGACAGGGGAGGCGGGAGTGAACCTTTGCCCTCAGGAGAGCACCTCGGGATGAGGCAGGCTCACCGCAAAACAGAAGCCATCTTTAACACATGCACATCTATTGGCAGTGGAGCAGAAAAGGCTTAGAACACAGGGAGCAACAGCAGGAGATGAATCTGAGCTGCAGACGCACCTTATTGTCCAGACAACAGAAGAAAAAACAAATGGACAGAGAACATCAAGAAATGAAACACAAACAATATCTACACCCAACCAAACTATCTCACTTAAAAACATACAAATATTTCCATCTGGAGCCTCCAAGATCATCGCAAGGCTTTCAAAGCAGAGTCAAGAGTTATACAAACAGGTCTGTCTTCAACAGAATCACAGTGTAGAGGAGTGGAGCACAAGAAGCAAAATATCAAGTTCTTTTAATGGCCAATACATCAAAGGAGAGGAGGATTACATTCTTATGGTACTGGCACTGCAACTGAGTCATGTCTTCATCTTACAAGAGCAACTTAAACAAAGAACCCATTGGATAATGTCCAAATAGAACAAGAATGTTACACAGTTTGAAATGTATAAAATTAAAAAGAAGTGCCAGCATTTCTCTCATGTGTTAGTGAAATTTAGAGTGTGAGAACAGGAAAATTATTCATGTCCACAGATGCAAGTGACAATGAGTTATAATACCCAGGTTGGCAAAAGACCCATATTTGAAGCTAACAAATGTTACTGAATCTTTTTTTTTCTCTCCATGCTCTACACATTATCAAAGAGCGAAATTCAAAGAAAACATTGGGTTTACTGCCACTGTCGTGTCACTAATTCATGTTTTCTTCATATATATATATATATATATATGTATATGTGTGTGTATATATATATATATATATATATATATATACACATATACATATATCCTTAGATGATGATTGGTAAAACAGTATCTCCCACTGCCAAAAAATATACCTTTTTCCACAAGTGTGGCCACCAGCTGGGATCAACAATGGAAACACATACAGGCCAGCACATCCACATTTATAAAAAGGTAAGCCATTGTTAACGTAACATTATCAAGGACTGTGAATATAATGTTGACTAAAACTAGACTAAAACTAACAGCCAGAGGACTAAAATTCAATGCATTCAGCTTTGGGTTTCATGCGAGGAAATAAATTCTATGTCCAATACAAAAAAGGATGTACAGTCCGGATAGTAAGTTTATGGACTAGGGCCCAACTGTATGGATATATTGGCTGATTATTTTATAAATACAAAATATATACAAAAACACACATTTTTTGCAGTGATCCCTCAAAGTGGTTATCAAATACTTGTGACAAAGCTATGTAATGGAGGCATGATATTTTACAGTTTAACAATAAACTTTATTGTAAAAAATTACATCAGTGCACTGAAACAGTAAACTTCACTGGGAATTTAATAATTTTAACTATAAATATAAAAAAAACAAATAGAACAAAATATATAAATATTAAGCTTGAATTAAGAAAAAGGATATAAACAAATATAAACTTAGCACAAAAAGTAAGGAAATTTGTGTTTGGTGGATTATTTCTTTGTTGTAACAGTGTCTCTTGGCAATAAATCTTATACCGTTGGAAAGCCTGTTTATTTCCCTTTTAAATGGTGCCACATTTGTAAGGAACATGCATTTGTGGGATGAGCAGCAGAGCTGAGTATGTGGGTTGTGCCCATGAAAAATTTGCCAAATCTTCTCTTCCAATGCCAAACAGCTTATTTTGCTGTTGCTATTGACTCTTGTTTTAGCTCCTGGTACCCCCAGGCACCTGTGAGCATGGGCCCTGCTACAGTGGTCAGTAGGTGTCTGCTCCAAGAATCGGCATGCCACGTTTGACTGATCTGGATAGGGCCCATGCAATAGGGCAACTTCAAGCTGGTGTTCCGCAAAATCAAGTTGCGGCATTATCTGGAGTGAGCCCTAGTACCGTGTCCAAAGTGAAGGCCAAGTTCCATATGACGGGGGATGTCAGAGACAGGCCACGAAGTGGGTGTCCCAAGAAGACGACACCCCAAGAAGACTGTTTCCTAACCCTGTCAGCACTTAGGTACCGTAGGCTGTCTTCTACAGATTTGTAGTCAAGGTTTGCAGGATGATATGGCCGATGGCTCTCTGCCCAGACAATCCAGAACAAACTGCATACAGCCAATCTCCGGTCTCATAAGGCTGCCAGGGGGCCTGCCATGACTGCCCTTCACCGTCAGGCCCGTTTGCGCTGGTGTTAGCAACACGTGCACTGGAACCTGAACATGTGGAGGAACGTTATGTTCAGCGATGAGTCCGGATTCAGATTCAGAGTGACCAACACAACCACGTTGGCTGACTTGCGACAAATGCTGGTTGAAGAATGAAGAAGAAGAATCCCACAGCAGTGTGTGACCAGGCTGGTGACCAGCATGAGGAGGAGGTGCCAGGCTGTTGTGGATGTGTATGGTTCTTCCACACGCTACTGAGGCTCCTGTTTGTTAAATGAATAAATTGTTAAATTGCCAATATGTCTTGTTTCTTCAAACTTCAATCATCCAATCCACCAAACACCAAACAAGAGTCAATGGCAGAATAAGCCGTTTGGCATTGGCAGAGAAGATTTGGCATATTTTTCATGGGCGCAACCCACATACTCAGCTCTGCTGCTCATCCCACAAACACATGTTCCTTCCAAATGTGGCACCATTTAAAAAGGGAAATATACAGGCTTTCCAACGGTATAAGATTTATTGCCAGGAAGCATTGTTACAACAAAGAAATAATCTACCAAACACAAATTTCCTTACTTTTTGTGCTAAGTTTACATAAATGCTGCCTATATAACTTTAAAAATATTGGGGCGTATCAGACAACATATACACCAATACAGATATCTCTGGGATACGCCAATATCAGCTGACCAATATATTCGTCAGCCTTTAGTTGTGATATCCAAATCTGTATAGAGAAAAAGTTGCATTCCTATTTTTTTTATCTTCTGCTATTCATCTCATTTTCAGGTTACATGTTGTTTTTTTTTTTTACATGTTACATTGTTACAGGTTGTGAATATTAGTAAGGCTGCCACTGCTTCTGCCTTCTCAAATATTTTGACATTCTTTAGTAATTGCCTAGTTAAAGGGCAGGTTCACAATTTTTCAAGTGTGACTTAAAACAACAGTCAGGTGTCCATATGAACAGTGAAAGAAGTTTTCCTCACTGTAAACCAGGCAGCCCTTGGAATGTGTGCATCAGTGTGCGCTGTGTGTTTGTACGATGGAGAGACTGCCACAGTAATTGTGATCAAGGTATAGTGGTGCTGAAGGCAGCACAAAGAAACACAAACACTGCAGCCACAGGGCTTGGAAACTCATCTGTTGTTGATTCATTAAAATAACAAAAAGACAAAGAACTGAATGTGCCAGTCTAATGTGTCACATATTTTACCTCTCCTTCAGTTCTATTATCCTGGAGTTTTAGATTATCATTCAAACTATTTTATCTCTCAAACATTTTATTATCTACCAAAATGATCAGACCTATTTTGTGTGTTTGCCCATTTGGTTTCGTTCCTTTGGGCTGCTGTGAAAGCTGTCAATTGAAAAACTGGACAAAGACCTCTTGAAAAGGAGCGTCTCAATCTACATGTGGTATTTGTGGTGAGAGAGCAAAACAGATGTACCTGATAGATTATTATGTGTAAAAGTTTAAAATGTATGTCCTGTCTTTATATATCATTTATTTCCATATTATTAAATATCATTTTACAGATTATTTGCTGAGGACATCACCTATTCCTGGTCTCCAGCTACTGTAGAGAGATGAAGAGATAGCATATGTGTTAGGGCTCGGGATATATTGTGGGTTTTTTGCACATTGATTTGATTTATTGATTGGGACAGTGTGCAGTTTTTAAACATTAAAGATGCACTGCACCGGAGTTAGCTCAAGGCTAATTTGCATCTGCAGTCCCCTTTTAGCATCGACATTGCGATGTGCGCATGTGCAATAGTCACATCGCAGGACATGCAATGTCAAGTAAGGCAAATTAACTCAAACATATTTATGGTACAACTTTTTTGCTGCTTGATACAAAAGGAAAACTCGCAAGGTTCTCATTTTCCATGACTAATCTACAAGAAAAGTCCAGCTGATATTACATGATTTAGTCTGATTTAAGGGCTCTCGGACACACAGAGTTTGATCAGTTCCCAATGTGGTCTGGTGAAGAGGTGCACTTCATCAATTTACCAAACCAAAGCAGGCCCCACTATAAGCCTATCACAACCTGAAAATAATCACGGCCTGTTCTGGTTATTTGATAAACTGATGAAATGCACCCCTTCATCAGAGCACATCGTGAACTGATCGCTGTGCATGCAGACTCTGTGTATCACCTGCCTGTAAACATGCATCCTACTGTCACAGATAATGTCACCTGGGTGCTTAAGGCAGGTGTTTAGTTACACAAGGCAGCTTTTGAGTGCCTGTGTTCCCGTTATCAGCAGCACCTCGTCGCAGTGCTGGTTAAAAGTTAAAAAGTTTAGTCATGGGGCTGGTCCGTGCGCTAATGTAAGAAATGCTTAACACACACAGAACTTGCAGTATCCAGATCTATCTGGACTTACATCTTGCCAGCATATAGATAAATCTGTTTGTTTAGTTTAGTTTGAGAGTTTCACCATCCTCAGCCGCACCAGGAGGCCTGTTTATCTTCCATCACACAGATTAAGCACAACTGTGACACACAAGTCCATTTGTAAAGTTTATTACGAAACGTGTTGTTTTTCCCAAATACCTCTCCACCTGTCCATGCCTGTGTCAGAGTCACATACGTAAAACTGAAAGTGGAGGAGTCCAAGCTGATTTCTGGAGGGGTGGCAGAGGGCTGAGCCAAGTATGGTAGAAGTAGGAGGGGGTTTTGTTTTGTTAGGAGAGGATAGGCTTTTAAAGTACCCAAATGATGAACATTATGGTTGATGAGTTAATTGTATATCTGTACATGAATAACACTGCATGTATCTGGTGAAATTTCCTATATTTTTTCATATTGCATTATACAGTATATCGCAGACAAAAAAGATATTGCAATGTCAGTTTTTTCCAATATCATGCAGCCCTAATATGCGATTTATGAACAACTGATGAACACCACCATATTCTTCAGTTTTCAGATAGCAGATCAATAGTTTGAAATGGTTTTGCGTGTCATAGCTGGGCACTGGCCTCCTGTAGGTGTTGGTGAGTTTAGATGCAGATGTAGAAAATCTACTCATCTTGGTGCAGACAGCAGAAACAAAAGAAATACACAAGGAAACAACCTCGTCCAACTGTTACATCTCTGAGACATCAATACAGACCTGTGTACACTGCACACAAACACACAAACCCAACCCTAACACTGACACACAAGCTTACAGAGAAAATGAACAAAGCAAAACGATACCTTCTATAAGGTATAAGAGAAGCGGTGGGAGGGGGGGAGCAGATGAGGGAGGGGTGAATCCCCCCCTTGACCGACGCAGTGGCCCAAAACCAAACACTGATGGTTATTGATCTGGACCTCTTCAGCTGCTGAAATTAAGAGTCAGGGTCCTTGGTTGCAATGCGGAGGCTCCTCATGCTGAGGAGAGAGGCGACGCTTTAACAAGACCAGCAAGGCTAAATGAAATCCAGGGAGAATTCCTCTCTGTTCATCTGCTGAACAAAGTCTGCACGACAGTATTCTTATCCATCTGTCGGGAGAAGTTTGATGAATGTCAGCTCTCCTTAGCCCTCGGCCCCCACCCTTCATTCTTCCTTTCTGCCCTCAGTCCCTGTATTCTCCTGAATGAAATTGACACTTGTAGAAGGGGGCAATTAGGATGGAACAATGCTATGGAGCTCCATATGGTCATTTCATTGGGCCACAGTGGTATTTCATAGATGCTTGGAACAATGCTTCTGCGCAACCTAAACAGGCAATTTGAAAGCCCCGGAGAAATTAAAACTTTTCCAAATGCTTGGGAGGACGGCTGTAATGGCTACTGCAGGAGAGCATTTCCTAGAGGGCTACATGGAATATAGTTTGCATTTGTATTTACAAGAACACTCCCTTACTAGATTGTTCAAGTAGAAAGAAAGATCAGCAAGCACAGAACCAATAGCCTTACAAGCACTTAGCTCCTAAAACCTAATCAATCGCAAAGTCAATCAAGAGACGACTTCACAGTGCTTGCTAAGAAAAGCTAAGAATGCAACAGTTGCTACATCTGTCTCTGCAAAAATACAACAGCCATTAAACAGACATTAGATGATCTATTACTTACGATCACCTCATTTTTACCTCTAGCACAGGTGTTTCCTCCAGGTTATAAGAGGTGAAACACACAGTAGTATAACTTCCGAGATGAGGCAAGGCAGTAGAAATGATTCAAACAACTTTGAACTGGCAAAAAGTCTAATCATTGATTTATCATTTGAATCATCTTTTAATCAAAACTGCCAAAAATCCACTGGTTTCAGCATTTCAAATGTGAGTATTTGCTAGTTTTGTTTTTTGCCCTCGGTAGGAGACTGAGTACCTTTGGGGTTTTGACTGTTGGTTGTACAAACCAAGACATTTGAATAAATAAACTTAGGTTTTGGAAAGTTTCTGATTTTCATTTCTCAATACTTTCTGGAATTTTATAGATCAAACAATTAATCTAGAAAACAATCCGCAGGCTAATCACTAATACAGCCCTGATTCCTGTTGTCCTCTTGAATAAAGTGATAAAAGACCTAAATTGCTGGTTAAGTTCATTTATATGGAGTAAGCACAGACCAAAGCTTAAGAATACTAGACTGTAGCTACCAGTCTCTGTGGGGGTCTAGACTTACCAAACATCAGCTGTGTGCTCATATGAGATATGTTTATGACTGGGTCGTAAATAATCCAGATTCTATCTGGGTGGGTGTTGAAGCTTCCCTTTTGAAATATAAACTGAGGGACTTACTGTTTTTTTTAAGAAATTAGACACTATTAGGTCGAGCTGTGACAACCCTACTATACTTAATACAGTTCAGGCCTGACGATGAGTGCGCTTACTTGAGAGAAGGTCAAAACTGACTTCCATCTTCACTATAGTGAACAACCCTAATTTCCAGCCTGGGTTATTCAATGCTGGTTTTAGACAGTGGGGTAATAGAGGAATTAGTACGCTGAAGGACTTATTTTCTGGTAATACATAGTAATGACATTTGAACAAATGATTGAGAAATATGGTATCCCCAGGCAGGATGTCTTTCGTTACCTGCAGATAAGGCGTTATATAATGCATACCACAAAGTTAATGGACAATCCTGAAAGATCTCCTGTTGAGAAACTGTTATTTCTAACAGCTGGAAAGATGTGTGTCCGTTTGTTTTATAAAGCTATGCGTTTTACACCCCATGTCACTTACTTACAGCCTCTGTCACAGAGGCTTAAGGGCACATGGGAGAAAGAGCTATCTGTCACAATTGATGACGAAGAGTGGGAAGATATCTGGAAACATGCTTAATCAATTTCAGTTTGCAATTGTGTCAAAGCAATACAGTTTAAGATTATATACTGAATGCATATATCCTCCAATCGTAGACATCACTTTAACTCTACGCTCTCACCCATGTGCCTTAAATGCTAGATAGGAATTGGTACTCTGACTCACTGTCTTTGTTCAACACTGAGGTAAGTAAAACAACTTTAGTTAGCATCTCTTACAGAGATTACCCGTTTGTTACATGGGCTATACAAAAAGTTTAGATTTTTTTTTGTTAATTTCTAAAGCTTTCCTTAAAAAGCTTGTGAGCTTTATATTGGAACTCTTGACCCCAAATACAGAAAAATGACATTTGAGGTTCTCAGGACATTCTATGTTAACTAGATTTTAATATGCATAGTTTGGGGTAATGAATAATCATGGTCAATACTGGCATAGTTATACTGCTTTTGCAAAATCTCTCACTAATCCCTTTTTTGACAGAGCAAATAAACACAACACCAATGACAACATTTCAAACACATGACATGTTGACTTAACGATTAGACAATTAAATACAATTTTAAATGAGTTAAAGGCACATTTCCAAAGATGGAGCTTTAATAACTTAAAATCGCAGTCTGAAAGAGATTTCACTTGTCGTCATTATGAGCATTACTGTGTGTATGTTCTATCTCCCCGTTATCCTTGACTGAAATCCTTCAGAAAGTCACCACCACCAAACCCCCCCCCCTACCCCCAATATTAATGACGACACCACTGAAGACCAAACAAACACACAGCCCTGGTGGCAACCTCTGACCTAAAGGGCTCTGTTCAAATTGCCCTTTGGACTCCATGCTGATCATTAAGACAAACTGCAGCTCCTGTCACTGGGGAAACACCGGGCTCCCCCTTTTTATGAGCTGTGAGAGAGTATGTGTGTATAAACCGCTTATAGTGATCATGTTTGTCCAGGTCAAATTGATCACTATGAACAGATTATTATATTCAATTTTTGTTCCTTTTTCTTAATTAGGTTACCATCTAATTAACGTTTGTATATTTATTACATGAATATAAAGTAATGAAACGGGCAGCTTCGCTATTTACTGAATTTTATCGACTGCTTCAAAATACAGAACAGTTATTTCAAACGCTCTCATTGGCTCGTTTTTTGTTTGTCATAAGCTTCAAAGAGACTACGTCTTTCATTGAGAGAAAATGATTTTTTCCTTTTCTTTTTTCCCATCATGATTTCAATGTGCACACAGCACCAGCCTCAGGTCACCAGCTGGCAGCAGACAGGTTGTGCTTTTTGATCCATATAAGTGGTTGATCACTGTAACCATGATCACTATTAGTGGTTTCCACTGTATATAGAGAGAGAGGTATTACAGCCACCTCTCCCTGGTATGTAGGACTGGGCAATATTTCAAATTAAAAGCAAACTCCACCAATTTTACACATCAATGTCAGTTTACTAATCAAGCAGACTACTCAGCCTTTGAAAATAATTATATCTTCGGTGCCTCCAGAAGAGCTTTTTTCAAGTCTGAGAAAATAACTCTAATGATGTCATCAGTATTATGTCAGCTTGGTCTAGGAGACCACAAATGTTTTAAGGAAAGTGTTATAATTTGAGGATGTGGAGTTTAAAAGATGTCGACATTTACCGGTGAGGGAGAGTCTAAATAAAAGATGCATTTACAGGCATTATGGACAACGGAGACTTTAATAGCTCTCAGCCTGCTGCTTTGATTTTCAAGTTCCCCAAATAAATAAAGGTGCAACACTAAATCACTTTAGTATTCTTTTAATTTGATTTATTCAAACTTTATCTACACTACAGAATATGTGCACCCATAGCAGTGTATTGGACTGTGATGATGCTCATGATGGCTCTCGGGGAGTGAATCTAACAGTGTGTTCACACCAAGCGGCAACCTCCTGGGCTGAAAAACCAAGCCAATGCAGAAGTGCCAAAAGCTGCAGTTCCTTGAATGGCCACTTGAGGCTGGCTCCAAAAGCGAGTCAATCCCCGTAGACCAAGATGGCGACGGCCAGAGCTGCCAACTTTGAGCTTCTAAACCACTCTTCAGAAACCAGTAGGTGACGTCACAATGGCTACGTCTATATTTTTTATAGTCTATGGTTCAGACAAAACGCAAAGCAAATTTAGGCATGGCACGAATACATACAAAGTCAATGCAAAGACACAAGTAGATGCAAATTTGCTCACTTCACAAACACACAGACACGATTAGTGCATCTGTTGCTAGCTAGCCTGCAGCTAATGTTCAGTTGGTATTAAGTTAAGTAGGTAGTGAAGGTAGTAAGCGGCAACTTCCAGCTGCTTGGAGAATCAGGCTGATGTCTTGTTAAGAAACACAAACAGCAGGAGTATGATGAATTAGATATGTCTATCAGTTTCTGCTCTTTCTCTACAGAGACTGATAATTAAACTGGATTCCTGTGCTACGTCAGTGATTTACTATTTACCATTTCCATAAAGTTAGGGGACTTTCAAAAGACAGATTAAAAAGAGAATGGTCAAAACTGAAGAAGCAGAAGCTGAGATATCCTCTTGACTTTTAGTTCCTAGTGTGGATCAAGTTCCAAAAATTCTGGATCATACCACTCCCATAATGCAACTCATGCAAATCGACAGAATCTTTTGTTGACTCCCCCTATCCAGCCCACATTCATGTCTTTCAAACTCTGCACCTGTAATTCTCAAGGCCAACATGATTTAAAGGTCCAGTGTGTAAGATTTAGTGGCATCAAGTGGAACAGACTTGGCAAAAATGTAATGTAATATTCATATGTTTGTTTTAACCAGTGTATAATCCCGCAAAACTAAGAGTCGTTGTGTTTTCATTACCTTACAATGAGATTTTTATATCTACACAGGGAGCGGGTCCTCTTCCACAGAGGCCACCATGTTGCACCACCATGTTTCTACAGTAGCCAAGAACAGACAAACCAAACCACCGTCGGTTCTCCTACAAACCATGATGAGTAAAACTGATCCATATGCAATATCAGTGAAGTGATCCTTAAATGTTTCAATCATCTTGTAGTCAAAAATCTTGTAGTAAAAAAAAAATCAAAGCTAGAAAAAAAGGTGTTTTATTTTGGTCCATATCGGAGAGCCCTACTGTTATGAAATACCAGAATTCATGAGAAAAGTTTCTGGAACAACATATAGACCATGGACCTCCAATAGAAAATAATCTGACCAAAATGCTTTATTAAGTTCAAAGATGATGCCTTTCAGCAGAATTGTGTTGCACCTAAAAAAAAAAAAAAACAGACCCAGTAAAAATAAAGCAGGTGCATTCAAACAGCATGACTTCATTACCAAACCTTGCCTGGGCCGCAGCCTGCCAGCCACTGCGCTGCTTTGCACCTGTTATCCTGTACATAAAATGTATTTTCTATGCTGCATACTTTGCACAGAGGCCACATTATTCCGGCAGGGAGCTGGCCGGGCCCCAACATCCACTTAATGTGTTTCACAGCCTGCTGTCCCCTCTGTGATGGATGGACATACTTTACGCTCAGTGTACTTATAAATAACGGATGTTTTATCATGCTGAATTAAAACTTGAGGGGGTGCACATGAACATTTCTGTATGAATGTGTGGTGCGGGGGGGTGGATATTTTGTGGCACGCTGATTTATCAGAATGTCATTCCTGTAAAATAACTTTTTTTATTTTTATATGGTTAAAGATCTTTTTCCTCCACTGACAAAACATCAGCTCTTTAAACATTTCTTCTGATGACATGCCTCGCCATAAATGCAGCCACCTAATCCAAATCATTCCAGTTCATTTTGATGCATAAGTGTTTGCTTGCAGTGTCACAGTGAGGTGCCCTTCAGATGAGGCGGGCTCGTATTATCACCTCTATTTCCAGAAAAACAAACAGTGCAGAGCAAGACGCACAATTTCCATCCAATCCTTTGACCATGTACCCTTGCCAATGTCAGCGTGTGTCTTGGTTAAGATGTTGGGCGGGGGGAAAGAAGGGGGATGAGATCGAGAAGACGAAGAAAGGGGAGGGGGCCATACAGTTGGGGGTAATGTTTGGAGGGTTCGAGGTTGGGTACAGTAAAGGGTTAAGCTGCAGATGGCATTCATTCGGCAAGATAAACCATCACACATGCTCAGGCTCGGACTGGATTTCACACCCCTCTTGATGAGTACCGCCATCCACAACTGCAGGGGAAAAATGAGGGATAGAGGAGAGAAGCATGAGGAGAAGTAGTACAGCAACTACAAATTATAGCTCGCCCTGGGAAACTACAAAATATAGTGACAATAACTCAATATGATGATTTAGTCTGACTTGACCGCCAGATGTTACAATAGAGATCGAAGGCAAAGGAAAAAGGACACATCAACCCATCTCTGAAGCAACACAACCACCATGTGACACTTTAAACCAATCACAGATGGACGTGCGGTGTGGGCTGGTGTGTAGAGGAACACAATTTTTTTTTAACAAAAACGTTTCTTTTGTTTGTATAAAACAAGCAAGTATACCATCAAAGAAAAACAGAGGGGGTGTGTGTGTGTGTGTGTGTGTCTTAGTGTGTGTGAGTGAAGGAGTGGGGAGTTATCGTCCTTATTTGTTTCACCTGCTGCACTCCTTCAGCTCCCCACTAATGGCATTCCCATGGGGTAGGAGAGATTCCAGAAACCACGCACTGTACAGGCCGACTCTGCTGTGTTCACACAGGGCACAATACCCTCCGCCACAGAGGCTCACACTGCAACTGCACTCTGCCGGGAATTACACACTGCCGCTACAAACAAACTGATGTAGTGTTTGAAAAACTGCTGTTGAATGGAAATGTTCTCTTCACAGGAAACACTCCACTGTCACAAAGCATTGTTTACATTATTTAACTGGGTTAGACTTAGTCGAAGGGAAAGAGCTGCTTTTTTTACATCTATATTAAAATCAGTATGACATCTTAATGTGGATGTGATTATATTAAATACAATTTGGACAAAACCCCAGATTTGGACACTTTTAGCCAGTGAATCATATGGCTGTAATTCAGAATATGAAGCGTGTTGCAAGGGTCAAGAGGTTCTGTTACAGTTCAACTAACCATTGGAATAGGTACGATGAGTGATGTGAGTGACTTCGAACATGCAATGGTGTATTGGTGTCAGAAGTGGAGGTTGTGACACCTGTTTCTGAGTATCTCAGAAACAGCTCATTTCCTGGGAACTGTGCAGAGTTTACACAAAGTTGTGTCATATAAGAAAACATGCTGTTGGCAACTGTTCTGTGGACAAAAACACCTTGTTAGTGACTAAGGTTAAGGGAGAATGGCCAAAATGTGGTCAAGTCAACAAGAGAGACATGGGCTAATGATAAGTTGTGTGCAAAAGTGAATCTCAGAATGCAAATGTCATTGAAGTGAGTGAAAAGGCTACAACTGCAGTACACCATGTTGGGTTCCACTCCTATCAGATAAGACCAAAAAAATGAAGCTACATTGATAAGCACATGATCACCAAAATTCACAAGTGGCCCGTGTGTTTTTGTAATCATAAGTCTCTGGGGATGGAATCTGCCAATGAAACTTTTATGCATTTCATGACAACATTTTAAACTCATCAACTCAATCTTTCTGAATCAGGACCTCCAGTAGTTAGCGTAACTTTGGAGCACTATTTGGTCCACTTCCTGACAAGCTATCATGACGTGGTACCGATGGATGCCTGAGGTCTTCTAATTTCATATGATACCACAATCTTCACTTATCTTTCAAATTGAGCCCCCTACAGCCTCTGAAAGACAGTAATGTCGGCTGAGGACACCAGCATCCTCGGGGAGTTTGAGAGATTCAATTTTTCAAAAACATTTAACAAACCCTTGGTGGGTACCTACTCTCAATATCAATATGAACATATTTCCCAACTCTAACTGGAACCATGACATGACAATACACCACTACGACCTCACAGCATGAGGCAGACAATGCAAATCAGATCAAGAGTTTCAAAACTCTGGCACTCCTCCAGAGTGAAATCCCTCAAGAGCTACTGCTGAACTATCTCAGGGCCATGGTTCATTTTCTTAACATTACATTCTCAGCCAGCTGTACCGTCACTGGTGGTGGTTTAACCACTCTTAAGGATGGTTGAGGATGACTATAAGCCAATAAATCAACACATAAGCCCTGTTAGTAAGTTGAAAGAAGTTCCTGTGTGGTTTGAACAGAGGAATGGGATAAGTCAAGGAAATGTGTTCTATAATATTCAGATTTAGGACAGAGAGAAGAATTGACCATAAAAACATTGGTTTACTTATATGTAGTTGAATTTGATATGTTATTATTTTTACACAGGTCTATGTTACTGACAGATGAGTGAGGTACATGCAGAATATGCTCAGGAATTTCCACAACATACAGGAAAGCAGGACTCAGTGGAGAGCCCAGTCATCCCATTTCATCCCTGCCTCAGTGTGTGAACCCCTCATTTGAATGTAACCATTCACAGCACAGCTCATCAGTATTAATAGGCTGATACCACTGTATTTAGACGTGATGCTCGCTTTATACCCACCCAGCATTGACAGCAAATCCTCTGTGTGTGTTTAATAAATCGCAGCAGTTAGGTGGGATGGCTTAGTCTCAAGTCACCTAATGACTATATTATGAGCCACGGCATTAAGAGGGATTAATACTAATCTTGGCTGTTTCAGTTTACCCTGGGCTGAAGGGGTGGGTGGTTTGAGGGGACAACGGAGCGGTGTGTGTTTCCCTGGCCAGCAGCTAGTCAGCCAGTTCCCAAACACAGCTAAAGTACATTATTGAGTTGATTTTGTATGCTGATGGCTGCCAAAGAAAAAGCCTGGCTGATGATCCATCTCCAGGACTACATGTTGTTTAGCTAGTCCAGAGTGCACACATAAATAAAAAGCCTCCCCTACATAGCACCTCGCCCTGTACTCTCTACAGCTGGGATAAATACCCAAACAAACAAAATCTGAGACTGGGTATACAGAGCTGAAAGCCTCAAGGTCCTCTTGGTGACCACAAGTCCTGAGCCACAACAAGTCCTCTGGCAGAGGGTTTTCTTACTCTAACAGCACTTTACAATAAGGATAACAGCTGACGTGAAACACAGTGTAGCAAGTAGCGGAGGGGATATTTATCATTTTACCAGACACGCTCTGTTACTAACTGGATTTAGGGGAATGATGCATCTTACCACTGCCTTGCACTGATTTGTTAAACAACTATATTATTCCTGTCTCGGGCTTTGGATAAATAAAGCTATATGAATGCAGATCATAGTGAAATGAAGTTCAACTCTGCTTTTTTCTATATTCTGTACACCCACCTGTAGACAGCGGATATACTGTATTAAATGTTTACATCCAGGCTGTTTCACTTTTGGCATTTTGATGAGGTAAGGTGGGGCAGCTGTTACCTGCTGATGTCACCAGCACAAGTGGAATACTAACTATACATTGCAAAAGTCAGGAAGTCTCATTGTCATTGAGATCTCTTTTACAAGAGAGATCAGACATACATATATACACATCACAACAAAGGGTCATGAATAAATAATGTTTTGAAGGCCTGTAAGATACATTGTATTGCAGCAGTGGGCAGTGAAAAACAGAGGATATTTCAGTCACTGACCCAGGCAATTTATTTTAAACTGGTGCTGAGAAATGCATGTTGCTATTTGGTTCAGTAGGTATCCATCATATGGAACAGGTGACATAGCTTTACCCGTTCCAGAATGTAACCTTAAAGGTCTTAGTATGCTTCAAATGAACTAGGTAGAGCGATGAGTCGTCCCACCACATTTAAACCCCCCCCCCCCTTCCCGCCCACCCAAAAAGCAGGGCTAAAAGCCTGCCATCATACAGAGGAGTGAAATGTGGGGATACCAGCTCAAAGTTTCTCCTTGAAGGCGTTTATTGTGTTGCATTCAGCTTTACTTTCACAACTCTGTACACCCAGCCAATAGCTACATTAAGTGGACGGGATCGGTAGATGTTTGCTCCGGAAAGTAGCAAAAATGATCACATGCAGCCCAGATATTTCAGAAGTTGTTAGCCGTTCTGAAAAGCGCTTCATTTGAAGCATAGTTGGGCCTTAAAGAGAGCGCAATTAATCATTCACAAATGTGACAAAATCCACCAAATAAATGATTGTAAAGGTCCAATGCGCAGGGTCTTTTTTTAATACCACTTGCATTTCATAACGGCCCTTTCCACAAAAGACACGCATGCGCGCGCCTTGGTGTCATGTAAGCTTTCCATATGCAACAGGTTGCCCTCTCCATGGCAACACTTGGTGACTTTCAAACAACAAGAGGCTTACAGGGGACATTTCTAACCACTGATGCCACACAGGCTCCGTGGCGGGGAAACATTAAAGCCTATCGGGTTTATCCCCACTGGGGCACTGAATTGCCCCGCTCAGAGTGGTTGAAGATGTCCCGGGCTGGCTTAGCAGACCAAGGCGACAACTGTCATAAATTACTCCCCTGTGGGCCCACATGTCTGCCATGTTAGAACCAGCTTTAGGGAAACTCAGGGGCAACAGGGCTGGATTTAAGGGAGCAAAGGGGCCGGGGGGTTGGGGGATGTTTGGGGGGGGGTCACCCTTCCTACAGTCAAACTGTTGCAATACCTCTTTACTCATATATGAGCAACATGTCAGCAAGAACATGGGATTCTTTTTTTTTCTTTTGTGCATCTATGTTCAAATTAATTTGATGTCCTAGATTAAATATTAAAAGATTCTAATAAAATGACTTTAAAAACAAAGCTTTCTAACAAAGCTGCCTTCTTTTCTGCTTCCATGAGATCCAAGTTCCCTCATTTCTTTTCATGTCAACTGGAAGAGGGGGCTGAGTGGTTGAAGAGGAGGAAAAAAACGAGCCACTCCACTGCTGTTCACATGGCAGCTCACTTCCACTGATGTATAAAGTGCACTTCCCTAGGGCTTGCTGTTTGTCATAAAACATCTCTCAGCACATAATTTAACCAAACTTGAGAGGCAAAAAGAGAAAAAAAAATGGAATACAAACATAATTTACTAAAGGGGTGTTGGACTCTAATACTAAGGCTGTTTGCCAGGAGTGCAGTAATTCTAAACCATGCCGCAGTAAGTGGCTCCTCAAAAGATACTGTGGGGTAATGTCAGACAGCTGAGCAAATGGGATGAGATCCAGGGAGTGCATTATCTTTATGAATTCATGACTAAATTTTGTACTGAAAATGAGCGAGGCGTAGGTGTTTGTAAACACATTGTCTTGTGGTCTGCTCTCACAAAAGAATGTTGAAGAGTGAAAATCTACAGTGTACAGCATAGCTTTGATGTGACTTCATTTGTCTCATTTAACTTCTGCCTGCAGTATCACTGGAGTGAAAAAAGAAACATGGTGTCATCACTACTGCACGCATCGCCCTCTCAAAAGAAGGAATTAGACTCTACAAAATCTGGAAAATGTAAAAATCATAGGCAACTTCAAAATGAAAAGATACCTAAAGCCATCTATGTGAAATCTATTCGTATATGGTTTCAAGTTATTTTGGTAAAACATCAAGTGAATAATTGAGTCCAATATTCAGACGACTGCTTACACTACAGGCTTTACAAGGATTAGCTCCAAACCACAAAATAGTGGGCCTTACACTCAATGTCGTACACTACAAAAGAGAGAAAAGGTGCCAGTGTCAACATATTAAATGTCTGAAAACTACACTCTATTGGGTTAAACACATAAAAATGCCGACACTTACTTGCAAAATTAAAAAAATAATGCATAATACAAGACGAGAAGAGATGTGCACAGCTCAAACTACTCCTGTTATTTTTGTTTGCTGTTAGCCCTTTCAAACATGCAGACAAATTCTTTCCCATAAAGTTGGTTTCTGCAGTGCAATGTGTCTCCCTCACACCAAGCTCGTTCTGCACACGCAAGGCTGCGCCTATCCAATCCGACTGGCATCACGGCCATGGAATGCTGAAGTCCACATTTTTCCCATTCAGCAAGGAAAAACGGCCTTTCAAAGCCAATCAGCTAGAAATGTTGCTTTGTTTTTATTTTCGACTGAACTTCCTGGAACCTATTATGGAGCTGTCAGGGATGTATATTTAGCTATGGCAACACAGGGCCTCCTCGCCCCCTTGCGCCACTGGTCATGTCACCTCTGATAAACAGAAAAACAATTGGTTATCCCTTTTGTCACCTTTAAAGAAAATGGCGTGGGTAGTGTGTCTCTGGGTGTAAGTGACAGATATCATCTGTATGGCTAAACAAAACTTCTTTATAAACAACTGTAGAGAGATGTAGAATAGATAACCATATACATATTATATTCACTTCTCTGCTTAAACCACTCAATTCTTCAGAAAGGATCGCTCCTTTCTTCAAGGGAGAACTATTCTATTCCATCACTGACACTGTGAGAAGATACCAAAACTATCAGTCACATTTAATGAGATATCCTTTCAATCTGTTCTACAATAAATCTGTTCAGAGACAACCGAATCTACTGGATGAGCATCTGTGCAGCTGTATAGCAGGAGTTCACAGGTAGTACAGTGGTGGGGAACAGTCACAATATGTCACAGTCAGACTAATTCCAGCTAAAAAGGTAAGTGCTAGCACTCTGTGCAGCTGTAATGCTCTTTGTAAAGAACACCAAATTATAAGATTAAAAGGTTAATAACATCTGGCATCCCAAATGTCAGTGGCTGCCACATGCTCACAATTACAATGTTTTATTCATTGATTGTTTATTTTATTGATTCATTAACAGGGACCATGTAGATAAACATCGTAATTACAATTATTTTCATTATCAATTAATCTGCCAATTATTTTCTCCACTGATCGAGTAGTTGTTTGGTCCATAAAATGTCAGAAAAAGGTGAAACATGTCGATCACTGTTTCCCAGAGCACAAGATGCAACCTAAAACGTTTTCTTCTGACCTGACAAACAGTCCGCAACACAAAGATATTCTGTTTACTGTCATAGAGGACTAAAGAAACCAGAAAATATTCACAATAGAGAATCAGAGAATTTGGACTTTTTTTTTCTTTAAAAAAATGACTCAAACAGATAGTTGGCGATTAATTCAATACTTGACAATTATTTGATTAATTGTTGCAACTCTTAACTGTAAAATACCAATTTATACAGCATCTAGCAGAAGCTAATATGTAGCCTCCATCCCGGTTAGAATCACACAAAATCAATCAATCAATAAAACAGAATCTGGACAAAAACAACTTGACAGATAAAACAGACTGAGAACATATGTATATGCATGTGTCTATATATGTATGTATTGTTTATGACTATTCCCCGCCTTAGTTTAGTGTGTTAGCATGCAAATTAGCACTTTAACACAAAATACAGTTGAGGCTGATGAGCATGTCATTTGTTTCACAGGTTTTTTTTCATTATAAACCAAACCTTTGGACTAAATGAAATTCTGACCAGATGAAAGCCCTAAATGAAAGTTGAAGAGATCACCACAAGCCTCTAAACCAGCATTAGGCTGTGAGGCAATGTCAGCATAGAGACAGAGTCAAAACTGCAGGTCACATGATGCCCACTGGCCCCAAAAGACTCTTTCCCATACACAATCATTGCAAACAATTAAAACATCTTTTCTAAATTTCACAAACAACCCAAAATCAATCTTTGTATTATTACAATTTGATCCATCAGGTTAAATATAAATTTAAAAGTCTCAAAAAGCTGTATCACAAAAATATTTTCATGCCCTTATTCAGGGCTGGATATCACCACTCATTTGATTTCCATTCACAAAGTCCAGAATCAATTCATTTCAATTTGATTTTGATTCTTGATTCAGTTGCATCACATTAATAATAATATTGCATAAAGCTCTTCTCAATTTATCCTAAGAAAAGTCTTCTATAGGCTGAACTGTCAACATATTTCCCAGGTATAAAACTATGGACCAACATGAAGTCTGCTCATTCATTCATCTGCACTGTTTGTATTTGCGTTTGTGTTGATAAGACATCAGTCTGTTAGCTGCTATCTAGCGTTAGCTCTCTGGCAGGTAAGGACAGACTGAATACAGCAGAATCAGCATAAAGTCCACTTCCACGGCTTCACATCTTGTAGTCAGACATAATGTCTCGTAAAAGAGCTCAGATCAGTGTGTGGAGTCTTTTTCCAGTCTGTTCCTCTCATAGATGTGATCTCTAGATCCGCTACAAGATAGAGTCAGCTAACCACCCTGAGTCACAACAGTCCCATAAACTGCAGCAGGTCCATAGACTGTAACTAGTCATGTCGCACTTTACAGGACTGTCCTGACTCAAGATGGCTAATACAGCCAGCTATCATCTGGGCTACTTTTTAACTTAAAATAAGATTTTTGTGCAAGTCGTAATAATAATGCAAAGATTGATCTCTGGATTTCAAGGATTGATTGTGGATCATTTTAATAAGAATCACAATTACTCTTTTGCATCCAGCCCTACCTTTTATACTGTATGTGTGGCTAGTCAGTAATAAGTCAGTCAGCTCAGTCATAGAAGGATTATAATGCTCATGCTCTATCAACCCAAAATCACAAAAGCCTGAGGAAGTCTACCAGTGAGCAACGGTGACTGTACAAGAAGTCATACCAATCCATTCCAAATGCTGCTGAGATATTTTACTTGGACCAAAGTGGTGGACTGTGGTGATTGAATAAGACTGCCATCCCTGGAGCTGTGTGTTAAGCTGGACTGACAAAAGAAATTCTTCTGACAATGAAGATCACTACTTACTTTCCAGTACTGGCTCTGGTTGTCTACAGTGCACTACAGCTTTCTTTTCTATAGCAACACTCTTTCTTTGAAATTACTAGGGGCACAAAAAGGGCAATGTAACAGTATTGGTTTTCAGTAAAAAATACAAATACGAAAACAATATGTGCTAAAAAAAATGCGTGTGTGGGTACCATCCAAATATGTTCAGTCTAAATACATGTGATAGTCAATCAAGAGATCAAACTGTTCTCACTACTTTGCAACACTGAATAACACTTCCTTTCTTTATTTTGTCAGTAAATTGAGAGTCATAGATGGTTTAAATGAATAAATGGTATCCGTTTCTCAAAGAAAATGTACAAAAGTTGCTCTTGTTCACCCTGTTTTCTCAGAGCACATACAGTCTAAAACCCAGACCAATACATCTGTGGTGTTGAGTTTAAAGGAATCTGAGCTTTGAGCCCTGAGTTGGTTTGACCTATACTTGACTCAACAGTAACACTGCTGCCCACTAGTTCACAAGTTCATTCTCCCTTAACCTCTGTGTCTGACCCCTTACGACACCACAACACCAACCCCACTCCAAGTCTACTCTGTCAACCAACTTGCCCAGAAGACCCCCCCCCCCACCCCCAGTTGCACTCCACAGGTCCTCCCAGGTCGTAAATTTAGTGACATTTCACCACTCATAACATGCTCAGCTCCTGCCAGTTTAGCAGGAATTTTTACAGTTTAAAACCAACATAGACATATCTGCATAGCTGGGATGGCTGCTAGCTGCCATGTGCATACAGGCGCTGGTCAGGCTGGGAGGAGGCAGAGCTCAGAGAGTGGTGCTCCTCTCACACAGGGATTATGAAGTACAATGGTCAAATCTAGGGATAAATATCTCCAACTGCTATTCACTACATTATTACCACCTGTGGGGGAACCATAGAGGTATATTTAAATCACACATGTATTTGCTCACTTTTACTGCAGCTATATCTCTAGTGTTTCCATTATAAATGTTATGACTTATTTTAGTTTTTATTAGAATTTTAATATCAAGAAATAAATGTAAGGTGATGTCAGTTTTTAGTTATTATTTTACAATTGCTTTGGATTCATTTCAACATGCACAACACAGGAAGAGCCAAACTAACTTTAACTAGCTTATCACCACACATCACTAAATCACTGTAACACTTGAAAACCTGTCTAATAATTTCTAATTCAAGTATAATGTGTTGAGTTTGTTGCGTAGTGTTAATGTTGATGATTCCAGTTTTCTTGGAACAGAAAACTTTGTATTTCACTCTTCCTGTGTGGACAAAGCTTCCCACTGGTGTCCACACTCAGCAGCAGTAGGGTAAGCCTTCAGCTCTGCAGTTATTAAGGATGAGATGGTCTTCTCTGCTTGATCCCCAAACTTTATCATTTGGGCTGATAAAAATGTACCCACTTCATCTTGCTCAGTGTAGGAATTAATTCCCTACTCATAATAAGAACAAGGATTGGTTGCTTAAAAATTCATAATCTCCTTTAATGTAAACACATACAAAGCCATTCATATTTCACCAAGAAATACTTCAACCTCAGCTCTCTACAGCTCAAATTAATAAGTCCTTTTCTAAGCCACATCGCTGTGCCAAAGTTGTAAAGTCCAAAGCCGTGAAAAAAGGCAGGCCGTAGAGCAGGGAGTGAACATGGTCGTACATATCGGCAGGTCTATTTTGCTTTCAGAGCAATCAACACCTTCTTGTTGTCCCAGGTTGTTAGCATGTCTCCTCGTCAGCTGCACTGGGCCATATCGGCCTGCTCGGCTCCCTCCCCTGTCACCAGGCCAGCTTTTGTCAAAATTTGTTATCAGCGGCACTGATCCCGCTCTATTTAAGAAGGGGTGCGTCAACAGGTTTAAGGCACTCCTGCTACATGTGTCACCTCTTTTTGATTCAATATTTGTGCTATGAAATGTGGGCAGTTGTTTAATAACACCCTTCCCCCTAAGCATGCCTGTACTCCTCTCCCCACCAGTCACCCTCCCACCATCCCTCGACAAGAAAGTTTTGACCCATGTCACCTTTACACACACACACACAGACAGTTCTTTCAAACCCCCAGCTGCAGCCCAGAAATAGGACAGCTTTTTTTAATTCTACTCAAAGGCGAGTGCCTTGTGCCAGTTTCTTGTTCCATGCTCAAACAGGAGAGGGATGACAACCGAATGGATGTTCTACAGAGATTGTCAAGTGATTTCAATGAAATGAAAATCAG